>NC_064922.1:308228135-308853135 GCF_023897955.1 Schistocerca gregaria | reverse complement strand
GAAGGTGTTTTCCAATACCATCTTGAACATAAAATATATTCTGATAGTGAGCCCATGCTCGGTCCAAGGTGAAACTTTCAGAATATGTGGATGAAAACAGTATGTTTCACATATACTTTTTTGAGAATCTTAAAAATACAGCTATCAAAATTCAGTAAATTCAATAATGATATTTGTGTTAAAAATGTATATATTTTTTCAACTAATTATGTTTTATATAATATGAAATCCCTTTTAAGGGGCTTACAAATAAACTCAGTTTCATTCTTCCAGCTTAATCAGAACATAAATTGTGAACAAATCAATATTCTTCTGCAACTCAAAAATTCCATTTTTTTTTTTACGTTTTGAGTACCTAGTACTCAGTGGGCTTTTCTCACAAAAATGTGAAAACAATTACTACTTTTTATGAATGCTATACGCATACTTAATTTCAAATATATTCCAGACGGTCAGGTTGAAAATTATACTTTCATTTGTTGATTTGACACGGAATGAACCATAACTAACATTCATGCAGTACTTTTTTACCTCAAAGGCGCTCTCTTCCTCTCTGTTTGCATCAGACCAGTGAGCAAATTGGTTAATGGGCTTGTTAGATGGCTGGTGACCAATCAACTTACTAAAATCCTTGCAAGAATATGATGTAAGCTATTGAAAACTGATCAGCACAAAATATCCTGGGGATGCATTAGTTTCATTTAAAGAAATATGCCATGAGAGAACGCAATTGGCAGTGACATTTGGTTGCTGTCCAGCAATTCACCTCTTCTTTCTAGCCTGAAATAAAGTTCTACAAAAATACATATAATGTTATGTATGTAAAAGGACTCGTTTAGATGAGAGAATTGAAATATGGCATGACAATATAGATGATGATAACATTAATTAATCGATCAATTAGGATACATAGTTTAACGTACATTTAGCTTACAGAACGTGAGCAATAAGAAAGATGAAACTTAGAAAGTAGAGGTGCCGATGTTCATCTTTTTGCACGATACGCATTTACAAATCTAACACATAGATTATACACCAGATTATACATCGCCATCAATTGATAAAAATGATACATGCTTCTCTTCTCTCAATCAAAGAGAAAAATTTCACAAAAATTCATCATTGAAATTATGAACTGGTACAAATCTAAATTTACTCCAATAATAATGTTTTATGTTCGCAATACCTAGTTTACAAAAACATTTGTGTCATTCGCAAACAGAGTTACATGAGCACCATTAATTGGACTCTCAATATCGTTTACATATCTCAATAAATAAGAGAGGTCCTAGAACACTGTCCTGTGATACGCCTGTTACTACAGTATGAATATAAGAGTTGTAAACAATACATTCAATGTATGTTGAAATAATTTTTACCATCTGAAGTATGACTGGAAGCATTCCTCCGCTACTCCTTGAACACCAAAATCACCTATACTTGTTTTCTAAATAAAACCGCTTTTTCGTGGTGCAAGTTAATTCTTTTTTTGCAGAGGTGTTTCACCTTTTACTTGCTCTAAGGCATCTTCAGTGATATTTATAGCAACACAGTTTTGATATTTTTATTTTATCAAACAGATCAAGTGACGTCTTTTTATGCATATAAGTGATTACTTACAGTTTGCTGTGATCTGCGTTTCCTCTCATTTGGTCTGGAGCTCGCACTACCATTTTATTTCCGGCACATAAGCATAGTTTCGTAATCCGAAATTTTTCACACTGTTCACCACGTTTCTCCTTATTTTTTGTGGTGTGCTATTATTCTTTTGGTACTAGATATAGCTGTCAATCTTCAGTTTTTCCCTGCGTATTTATTGCTCGAACAGTCTGACACAGGTGTACCGCCGATCCATAATGTCCAACGGGCACAATATTTCAGATCATCAGACATGTCGTCATCGTCAAGTGCGCCAAGGGCGGGCGGCCTTCTTAAATCCCCTCCCCTCGCGAGACGTTCTCTCCACGGTCCACGACCGCTCGTCGGCGGCCGGTGAGACGCTGGCGTCGGCGTCTGTGGTGGCGTCGGTGTAATTGCCTCGTCCGCCCTAGTCGCCTGTTCGTTTCCTTTGCTGAGCGTCTGAGAGGCTACAATCTCAGCAGGGCATGGGAACCAGCATTGATTCTAATTAAAAAGACGCTCAGCAAAGAAACGAACGGGCGACCAGGACGGACGACACAATTACACCAACTCCACCACAGACGCCGACGTTAGCGTCTCATCGACCGCTGACGCTTGGGCGCGGACCGCGGAGAGAACGCCTCGCGAGGGGAGGTGATTTAATGCGACCGCCCACCCTCAGGAGCTCAGACGACACGCACGACGCACTTGCGCCGTGGCTGCTGAAGTGTGCGGACGCTCTGTGCTGAAGCTGGTGATTTTGTAGCGATCGGTTGCGCGGGTTCACGCATTTGGCTACTCGCCTTGCGTGTTCTCGCTAACAAGCGAGAACGCAAATTGTCGTGTCTTTCACAAGAGGCAAAGTTGTCGTGTTCGGTGTTACGACATGGAGGAGGAGCTCGAACGAGACAATTGCTCCGGCGAGACCCAGGGTGAGGCAGATGGCGGTGTAAGGGAAGTTTCCCGGACGACGGCAGCGTCTGGCCCCCCATCACCAATGAGGACGACGACGTGATGTGAAAGGGAGAGCAGTAGGACGCCCCCGCGCCCTGTATCCGCTGCTAAACCCGCAGTCGTCATTGCCACCGCAACACGGCATCACGCTTTACCTAACATTGGTTCGCCCACTGTTAGAGTATGCGGCCGTGGTCTGGGGGAAAGCCGCAGATGCTCACATTGTGACTCTGCAGCGGATACAGAACCGCGCCCTGAAGACTGCTATTCATCTTCCGAGCTGCTTGTCGACACGCCATCTCCACGAGGACACCGGGATCCTGCCTCTCCAAGACAGGTTCCGCGCCATCGCCAGGAAGTTCTACGAGAAGACGGGACGCTCCCGCAACCGGCTCATCCGTGGACTGGGCCAACAACCTCATCACAGGCCAACCACGCGTTGGCCTGACCTGCTGAGGGATTAAGTTTTACTAATCCCTAAACAGAGTGTGTCTTTCTCTTTTTCAGGTTACACCAGACAGGACCAATCGACAAGAGTGGTAATATATCTTCCCCTCTCTTACAGGAACCGTAGGAATGACAAATTTTTGTCTAAACTGCATCACCAAGAGCCAAGGACAGGCTCGTCATTCCAGCGTCAGCTCAGGAGCTCAGTTCGTCAGCGCACCTGACGATAGCGACATGTCTGATCGCCCAAATATTGTGCCCGTTGGACCCTATGGACCGGCAGTATACCTGTATTCTGTTCGAACTAGATATAGCTATTTCTTCGAACACTGTGCTTTTAACAGCGTAAATGTTGTAACTTCATTAGATGTTCCTCCTCATTGGTTTATTTATCGACATGTTGTCAACCTAATGTTCAAAACCAACATCTGTTAATAATGTTTATGTCTCTGTGTGTGCGCGTGAGAGAGAGAGATAGATACTGAGCTGATGAGTGTGTGTGTAGGTTTGTGTCTTTTTTGTAGCGTGTGTGTGGAGGGAGGGGGATTGTTTGAGTTGTATAGCGTTGAATATTAATGTAATAGCCATTAGAGAGTGGTTGAAAGCTGTGGTGACAGCTGATTTGACTTCTGGTTTCAGTTTCTGTGAAGGGATTCATGGATAAGTGAGTGAAAGGATGTTCGGTGGTATTATTATTATATTGGGTGATATTATTATTGTTATTATTATAATATTGATCCTCCTTGGGAGCATTATTCCGTTATTTCATATATTCGTGCAAACAATGAACTGTTTGGCACATGAACTTGATCATTCGACAGGGTTTTCCTGTCTGATTTGGTTTTCTATATGTGATAATTTTCTTGCATGGTTAGGAGGTGTATTTTATTGTTGATTCTAATTATTCTTCTTTTCTAGTGGTTGGTTTGTGGTTATGTTCTCTTAGGTGTTGTGCAAGTGTAGAATGGTTTGTTTCATGCTTCCAGGCTGCCATGTGTTCTTTGAGTCTGACGTCAAATGTTATATATTATTGTCCTATGTATCTGCCTTCACAAGTGAAACACTGCTTTCTGGTATATGTCTCTGTTTTTTGTCTGTTTTGGGGGTATTTCTGTACAGAATTGTCTTTGTGTATGCTATGTTTATTCCCTGTCTTTTGAAAATGTTTGTAATTTTATGTGTGAGTTTTTGTCTGTATGTCATTGTGTACCACCTTGTATTTTCTTCCATCTTTTTCTGATTATTCCATGTAATTGTTATGGTCCTGCTTGTTTGTGTTTGGTTCTGTTGTGTTGTTGTCTGTGGTTTGGTGCTATCTGCTTTGTGACTGTGGTACTATTGTAACCATTGTATTGTGCTATCTGCGTTACTATGTCCAATTCTTTTTGGTACTTTTCCTTGGTGAGTGGCACTGTGTTGAGTCTATCGAGCATGTCTGCTTTTGTGAGTGTGGGTGGTTGGAGGACTGGGGAATAATAATGTCTGTTGTTGTAGGTTTATGGTAAATTTCAGACATAAGCTTATTCTTTTGTTTTTTGATTTTTATATCCAGAAATGTAATTTGGTTATTCTGCTGTCTTTCAGTTGTCAATTTTATATTTTTATGTACCTTATTGATGTCAGTATATAGGTTTACAATTTTTGTTTGTGCTTCATCTGTTAAGCAAATGATGTCATCTGTATACCTCAATCAGTATAATATTTAGCATTCTTTTGCTGCTATTTTTGAGAAAATGACCCGTTAAATGTGGTTTACAAAAATATATGCTAACGCTCCTGAAACTGGGGACACCATTGGTAATCCATCTTCTGTAAATAAAATTCATTATTTAATTGGAAGTAATTTTGTTCTGTTACTGGTATTAGCTTAATTAATGTGTGTATTTCCTTAATCTGTTCATCAGGGAGTTGATTTTAAGTTTTCAGGTTCTTACTTATGATTTCTAGTGTTTCTGGTACTGGTTAGTTGGAATACATACTTTCTGTATCAAATAAGAGGTGTGTTGCTGTGTCTAGGAAGAAAAGGTGGTTTCATTTACAAAACAAATATTTCTGTGCTTTCTGCAGAGGATGGCCATAGAAACAAACTTGTCAAAAACTTCTACTTTATCAAGCAATATATTATGTTAGACAATATTAAATGCCTTCAATAAGTTTAAGTTTATTCCTGTTGTTTCTGTCTAGGTGCATTACATTATTTTTAATTAACTGAGTAATAGCTGATTCGATACTCAAGTCTGTGTGATAATTGTGTTGATTTACAAATAGGAGAACGAACTAATAGTAACGTTATAACTATTCTGCCTCTGCTTCTTCCACTGTTGTTTCTAGGCAGTGAACTCTTTATATCGTAAAGACACTGAAACAGGGGTTCCCATCCTTACTGAGGTCATTCGCCCGAACTTTATGGAGATACTAGCTAGTACCACCTGCCTTCCCCCACCACCACCAATATTAGTGCGTAGGAAAAACTTTAAAATGAAAATGAACTTCCTTTGAAGAATCCTATTTCTTAAAATCAGAAAAGATAACTGGTGGAAAAAATCGCAACAGTAAAGAAATTACGAGAATGCATTTGCATAGATAACATATTTAAGCATGACCCGTTGCAGATGTGAACATGTTGGTGCATCTCGTGTAACCACCAGAATGTTGAGTGCAAGCATGAACATGTGCAAGAATTGTGTTGTATAGGTGCTAGATATCAGTTTTCTGGATGGAGTTCCATGCTTGTTGCATTTGTTCAGTCAGTAGAGGGACGGTTAATGCTAGTTGTGGACGATGCCGGAGTTGTCGTCCAATGGTGTCCCTTATTTGCACGACTAGAGACATATCTGGTGTCTGAGCATGCCAAGACAACATGTCGACACTCCGTGGGGCATGTTGGGTTGTAGCAACTGTCTGTGCGCGAACGCTATCCTGTTGGAAAAACTCCCTGTGATTCTATTCATGAATGGCAGCTCAACAGGTCGAATCACTGGATTGACGTACAAACTTGCAGTCAAGATGCGTGGGATAACCACGAGAATGCTCCTGCTGTCATGCGAAATTGCATCCCAGACAATAACTCCAGGAGTAGGTCCATTGTGTCTAGGCTGCAGACGGGTTGGTGCCAGGCATTCATCTGACCTCCTCCTAATCTATAGGTGGCCATCACTGGCACTGAGGTAGAACCGGCCTTCAGCAGAAAACGCAACAGACCTCCACTCCGCCCTCCAATGAGCTCTCACTTGACACCACTGAAGTCGCAAACGACAGTGGCTTTAGGTCAGTGGAATGCGCCGGAGCCCGGTCTTTTTGCGACCGTACATGCTGGTACCTTGCATTTCGTGGTCGTGCGGTAGCGTTCTCGCTTCCCACGCCCGGGTTCCCGGGTTCGATTCCCGGCGGGGTCAGGGATTTTCTCTGCCTCGTGATGGCTGGGTGTTGTGTGATGTCCTTAGGTTAGCTATGTTTAAATAGTTCCAAGTTCTAGGGGACTGATGACCATAGATGTTAAGTCCCATAGTGCTCAGAGCCATTTGAACCATGCTGGGACCACCACTGCGGGACTGCTACGGTCGCAGGTTCGAATCCTGCCTCGGGCATGGATGTGTGTGCTGTCCTTAGGTTAGTTAGGTTTAAGTAGTTCTAAGTTCTAGGGGACTGATAACCACAGCAGTTAAGTCCCATAGTGCTCAGAGCCATTTGAACCATTTGGACCACCACTGCCAGCAATCATGTACAACAGCTACATTCCTGCCAATTCTTTCTGCAATATTGCATGAGGAACATCCATTTCTCATATAACTATTACACAAGCGTACGGGAAGTTGAAAAAGAGGGAGGTGGAAGGAGAAGTGAGGGTGACACACACGTGCGGTGCGTATGATCAACCCATCCCTCAAAAACATTTCACTTCTTCATACATCCTAGGCGTTACCATAGATGATGTGCCATTGGTCTCATTTGTACTAAGATTGCAGTACACGCGAGGTGCCTGTTTGCTTTCACCACCCCGAGTGGAATGCATAAGGTCTAATAAAAGTTCACCATCCTGCAGTCTTCTGCAATTGTTGTCCCCTGCGCAGAAAACAGCACGCAGGTCGTGAAACCGTAATATTGAGGCTGTAAGGAACTCTTTGAGAGGAACTGTTATTTTAGAAATGTTTTAATTTCCTATCAGTTTGTTTATACGTGATACCACTCGCCTTTTTTATTAGCAGAACACGAAAAACTGCACAATTACATTCCACTTTAGAGTCACAATGATTTCTGTTTTTCAACATAATAACGAACTGCTTATTTAAGTAATTAGGAACACACTGTTCTCAACTATATGTCCAGCTCCCACATTTGCAAACTAGACATTCCAAATTCAGTCTTAACTGATACCGCGGCGGACATGTTCGACCTCCGAGACTGCCGAACGAGCTGTAAATCATACCGCCAAACCACTTCGCCCGCCAGTCATTTCAGGCGCAACCCGAAGATCTCTACAGTACTTCGTCTGCCTTTTCGTTTCGCATTTGTTTATTGGATCAAATGGCTCTGAGCACTATGGGACTTAACTTCTGAAGTCATCAGTCCCCTAGAACTTAGAACTACTTAAACCTAACTACCCTAAGGACAACACACACATCCATGCCCGAGGCAGGATTCGAACCTGCGACAGCAGCGGTTCCAGAGTTCAGCGCCTAGAACCGCTCAGCCACTCCGGCCGGCATTTGTTTATTATTCTGCTAGTTACTAATACTTGTAAAATAATGGAATGATAGCACGCTATTGACAGATGTTTTAAATATGAAATGCAAGTAAATACACTGTTTAATTTTTGAACTATTAATAAAAAGAGATCACCATTTTGGCGTGCAGTTTCCAATCGTGGAGTAGGACCCAATTTAGGCGGTCTTTCTCACCATACCCGTAACGAACAAACCACCTGCCATCGTTACCTCACACCACATTACGTCATCTTGCCACAGCTGCCTTCTTAACTGCTCTAAGAAGAGCTTCTTGTTCCTGAATAAAATGTCTGCAAAGCCAGAAATATTAAAACCTGTAATTCCTTTAAGTAAAAGCGAGCGAACTATGCACAGTGAGGGTAGATACTTGTTACGAAACGTGCTTCCTCTACACAACCCCTCTTCCTAGCGACACTTGCTTCACCTACACCCAGAACCCCATTTAAAATCAGCAAAGTTTGTCTACTATAGTTATTGTTTGTAAATCACTTGATTGGTGGCTTCTTCAGTCCTGAATTGACAGAAATTGGAACACCTCAGTCTGCCACTGTTTTGTGGCCAAGTACTGCCACAATAATAGTAACGTTAATAGTAGTCCGTAAGACATAAAGCATTGTAGTAGTCATTGCATAGTTACTACTGTGTAGTGCTCTCAGTTAGTTCGTTTACCGTGCGAAGTGAATAATGAAGTAATTTCTGATCCACTCTGTTAACTACCTACAAATAGGATACGGCATTTTTATGAGATATTTAAGCATATGTGACGTATATGTCTCAGTTTTACTATCACAAATTCATGGTGCAAAGAACAAATTATGTGTGTAGGTGCGTGAACCTCTCGGCCCATTCGATTCATAACTGTAACTTCAACGATATTGTCTCACTCGTTATTGCTAGTATTTGAAAAAAAATTGTTTATTAATAACTTATGTAATCACTATTATAGACCTATGAAACAGTGATAATAATAACGACCTTTTTTTTTAAAAAAAATGGTTTGTAGACGGAAACACAGTTGTAATCTTGTTTTCACCCCATAGAAAATTTCATGTAACCCCTCAGGGCGTAGTTACACCCAGGTAGACTTTAGGTAGAGCAGCTCTAAATACCCTTTGTGATTTACAACTGCTGTCATAGATTGACTAAATAGGAAGCCGTAAGCTTGTAAGGTTCGCATGACTGTAGACCAACAAAACATCACAGAAGCTACAGGTGTTCTGGTGGTCTGGAATACTCCCAGTTATGTTACAGTACAAGATGAAATTAAGTCCATATTATTTTCTATATACGAAGAGCTGAAGTACATCACTGGGTACCGCCTCTCTTATAATGATAAAATATCTTGAAGTAGTTGGGAAAGTTTGGAGAATAACTTATTCTCCATAATTTTGAAGTATTTTCAAATCAGACGACTCTCGGTTCTATGTTGGCTCTAATATTGTCATTTTCTCAGCCTAATGAATACTGTTTATTCCTTCACCATCTTATTCACCAACTTTGTCATCGCTTGAGGATATGTATTATCTCATCGGAAGTTTCCAAACACCCCTATGTATTGTAGAATTGACCACTGGGTGTCGGTAGAGGCGGACACACCAGTATAAAAGGAGGCGAGGTGTATTGTGTTGCCGGCCGCGGTGGTCTCGCGGTTCTAGGCGCGCAGTCCGGAACCGTGCGACTGCTACGGTCGCAGATTCGAATCCTGCCTCGGGCATGGATGTGTGTGATGTCCTTAGGTTAGTTAGGTTTAAGTAGTTTTAAGTTCTAGGGGACTAATGACAACAGCAGTTGAGTCCCATAGTGCTCAGAGCCATTTGAACCATTTTTTTTGTATTGTGTTGTCAATAAAGAAATAGTAACAGCATAATGGGACAGTAAGTAGAGCTCATTGACTTCGAACGTGGATTAGTCATTAGATGTCATCTGAATCACAAATCCCTCAGAGCTCTCAACCATTCTGAAGCTACCCAAGACGATGTGAGTGTGAAGTAGAGACGCGAAGGAAAAATAGCACCTAAACCAGTACCAGGCAGACCTCATGTACTGACGGATATTGATCTTCGAACATTATGGAAGGTGACTGTAAAATCAAGTCAGTGGAACGAAACACTCTTGAGTTCCAGGATGCTACCAGTAGTCGAGTTAGCACAATGACTGTGCGTAGGGAGTATAATTGGGTACGGTGGTCGAACAGCGCATCATGGCACAAATTTCAGTAGCTCTGGTCTTCACGGCAAACATACTCCTCGAGCAAATGGCGAACGCAGGCCTGAGAGAAGCGAGTCATAGGCAGCAGGGTGGGAAACCGTGTGGGGGGAACTGAACCTGAGGGAAATGCTTGGAAAAACCTGCTATCTTTGTATTCCCTGTTGCATAGCAGATCAACTGCTTCAGGATATTGTCGCTCATCGGGTTCTGTAAGATTATTCATTTTCCCATTCAGCTGCACTACGAATCCATGATTAGCGCTATATCTATGGACACATCAGTTAATAAATTCCATGAGAAACCTCATTTTCTACACTTTCTTCAACACTGGCAAGACTATAACATCCAGCTGTGTGCGTGTGATATCTACACTTTCATAGAGCGCCAAAGACTATGCAGCAGACTACAAAGATTTTGCCAGCTGGCTCTAAATGACGTCTGGTATAACCTGTGTGGGGAGCATGTTAGACGAAGGTACCTTGCGAAACAGTTCCATCTGAAGTGGACGCAGATGTTTAGCTACAACTACCAAGATTTTGCAAGCTGGCTCTAAACGACGTCTGACATAACCAGTGTGGGGCGCATGTTAGACAAAGGCACCTTGCGAAACTGTTCTATCTGAAGTGGACATAAATGTTTAGCTACAAGTACCAAATATTTTTTTGTTAAATCATCACGGGTGGAGATAAGTTTTTCTTTGGAGGGGGTCGTTTCTGTTCAAGTACTTGATGTTCATTCAGATCAGTATCGCAAAATATCGGCAGTGGAACTGCCATAAACTGTTTCAACGTTTAGAACTGGAACATAGATTGCATATACTGAATATTCTGGTACTATTGTATTAGTTACGAGTAGTGGAGTCGGTTGAGAGGTGTGCAACAACGTTCAGGTAACATATTTATTGTTCACATAAAATCTTGACTGACAAATCAATATCAAGAGCCCTCCACTCAGTTACGGTAACCATACAATACAATACAGCAAAATACGGCCATTAAAAAAATAGAAAAGATAATTAATAATACAGATATCTATCAAATTAAATTCTCACACATGCCACTTGGCAATGTCACAATTAAAATACCTAAAAATGTCAATTACTGTAAAAGAAAACAACCTTCATAAAGTTACCTCTTAAATGTTTTCTAGTTTCCGAGTTAATATTCGGAGAAGTTTGCCCTATTTTCCGAACGAGATGATTTGCCTAGCCTGTAATCCAAGAACCTTATATCGAATTTCAGTGAACTACAGTTCATTTTGAAGCTGAATGTCTGTTGTTGATGGAGGTACACTACGTGATCAAAAGTATCCGGACACCTGGGTGAAAATGACTTACAAGTTCGTGGCGCCCTCATCGGTAATGACGAAATTCAATATGATGTTGGCCCACCCTTAGCGTTGATGAGAGCTTCCACTCTCACAAGCGTACGTTCAATCAGGTGCTGGAAGGTTTCTTGCGGAATGGCAGCCCATTCTTCACGCAGTGCTGCACTGGGAAGAGGTATTGATGTCGGTCGGTGAGGCCTGGCACGAAGTCGGCGTTCCAAAACATCCCACAGGTGTTCTATAGGATTCAGATCAGGACTCTGTGCCGGCCAGTACATTACAGGTATGTAATATCATGTAACCACTCCGTCACAGGCCGTGCATTATGAACAGGCGCTCTATCGTGTTGAAAAATGCAATCGCCATCCTCGAACTGCTGCTCAACAGTGGGAAGCAAGAAGGAGCTTAAAACATCAATGTAGGCCTGTGCAGTGATAGCGCCACGCTAAACAACAAGGAGTGCAAGCTCCCTCCATGAAAAACACGACCACACCGTAACACAGGCGACTCCGAATTTTACTGTTGGCACTACACACGCTGGCAGATGACGTTCGTCGAGCATTCGCCATATCTACACCCTGCCATCGGATAGCCACATTGAGTACCATGATTCGTCACTCCACACAACGTTCTTTCACTGTTCGGTCGTCCAATGTTTACGCTCCTTACATCAAGCGAGGTGTCGTTTGACATCTACCGGCGTGATGTGTGGCTTATGAGCAGCCGCTCGACCATGAAATCCAAGTCTTCTCACCTCCCGCCTAACTGTCATAGTACTTGCAATTGATCATGATGCAATTTGGAATTCCTCTGTGATGGTCTGGATAGATATCCGCCTATTACACATTATGACCCACTTCAACTGTCTGAAATCTCTGTCGGTCAACAGACGTGGTCGACCTGTACGCTTTTGTGCAGTACGTGTGTCTCTACGTTTTCACTTAAGTATCACATGGGAAACAGTGGACTTAGGGATATTGAGGAGAGTGGAAATCTCGCTTACAGACGTATGACACAAGTGACAGCCAATCACCTGACCACGCTCGAAGTCCGTGAGTTCCGCGGAGCGCCCCATTCTGCTCTCTCACGATATCTAATGAGTACTGAGGTCGCTGATAAGGAGTACTTGGCAGTAGGTGGCAGCACAATTCCCCTAATATGAAAAACGTATGATTTGGGAGGGGGGGGGGGGGTGTCCAGATAATTTTGATCACATAGTGTATATATGAGCGACATAACAATATAATTTTTAAAAGCCCTTTATTTCATGTATTAATGATAAACACAAATTTCATAAATGTGAATCTTAAGTAGGCTTGAACTTCTTTTTATTGCACATTGATTTAAGTTTTAAATTGTATGGGCCCCTTACCTGAAACGTGAGAAAGAATAATAAATCCATGTGTGTGTGTGTGTGTGTGTGTGTGTGTGTGTGTGTGTGTGTTCCACATCTCCCTCTTAACCACTGGACTAATTTCAACGAAACTTTGTACACATATACATTACTGTCAGGCAACAATCACTGGGGGCCGAGGGTAAAAACCATCTACCTATCAAAGGGGAGGGAGCGGGGGTAAAAAAGAAGAGTACCCACGACACACGAATTTCCGAATTTATTCGCCCAGTATTTGAGAATGAGAGCTCTTAGTGACTTGCCACAAACTTGACACATTATTTCACACCTTTATGAAATTTTTTCTCAGTGACAACCCCTACAAAACGATGAACGGAAAGAAGTGTATCACTTACTACTTCTCCACTATGAAGATTGACGTAATAATTTATTACTTTTTCCCACTGACTGCATTCGCGACACATTTTGCACTTAGTAGGCGCATATACCACTGAATATAACTGCAAAATTATGTCATCATACAACACATTTCAGGAGATATGAGGTCATAAACAAAGAGATACGTGAAAAGCTGCAACATCAATCATGGTGTCTAAATTTATTACTTATTTGCTACTAACTATAATGCATTTCGCAGACAGTATCCACATATGCCGCTGTATGCACCTACAATATCGTATCATCGTACGCCACACAATGACGTCATAAACAGTGGGTTGCGTTAAAAACTGCCGCATAGTACATGACGTTTAAATTTATAACTTCGTTGCTACTGACTCCATTCGCAACACCTGTTGCTGACAGTGTCCACATTTGCCACTGAATGTTCCTACAAAATGGTAACATTGTACGACATATAGTTCAGGAGGTATGACGTCATAAAAATTAAGCACATGGGCAGCCGGTGCATGGTACCGGCTCGGACGCACAGCTATAAATGAACACCTGGGCCACATCAGGTTTCTCTACTACTAATAAATGTTTACAGTCGCTCTCTACTCTGGCTGCAGTGGGCTCCCGTCAACTGGGGAAGAGGCCTAGCAGCATTGTGTTGCGTAATATGCCGTAGCATAGCCAGTGGGTTTCGCCGCTGTTTCTATTTACTATTTACTTTTTATTGTTTTCTGCAGCTCTCCTTTGAAGCTACAATACAGATGTTTACTAATGTTGTTTTTAAATCAAATGCTGGACAATATGGCATAATTTTTATTTCATTTAACTTTTTTTCAGGAAAAATATGAAACATGATGAAAACTGCATCAAATTTAAGTTCTTAAAATACCTTTAAGAACCACTTCAAATTATCGATACGCATGTGACGGTATGAACTACCCAATGTGTTCCAAAACGCCGCACATAAAAACAGGATTCTTCCAGAGCTTATACCTCGGGTTCTATTGAAGGTAGAAATGTTTTTGACACCCCTTGGGCTAGAGAATATTTGTAAATTCAAGAGAAGAATCGTCTTAGTTTCACTATCCTACAGTACAGGTTAAAGTATGAGTAATACATATGCTTAAGTAACTGGGAGAAAATTGTTTGGTTCTTTTGGCATTTGATGCAGTCTAAGGTGGGCCTGAAGAGGCTTACAGAGGCGTCATCTGCTCGGGTGTCGTTTTTCAGGTAACCCCGAAAAAGGTTTTATTTTTTACAATTTTAAAATCGAGTCACGGATTCCAAGACGGCTATGCACAGCAAACGGCTGAAATTTTTACGATATATTTCTATGATCTCGATCTCAAACAACCTTGCAAATTTTCTTGATGACTTATCTTCTTGCAAGATTCAGAGGTTCTAAGCTACCCAACTTCTACACGTAAAATACGCTATGAGGCGAAATCTAAATAATAAATAGCCTCAGAAAATTGCTCAAATTTTAACTGTTTAGTCTGTAAGCGTATATGTTGAAGTACCGGACGGTTCCTTGGAAAACAAGGGTTCTTACCTTTTTTTCGAACCAGAAGGAAATAGCGGAATCCAAGATGGCTATGCACAGTAAATGGCCGAAATTTTTACTATACATTCCTAAGATCTAGTTTTCGAATAATGTTGAAAATTTTCTTGATATCTTGATATCCATTTCCGAGATACAGAGGTACAAAGTCACCCTACTTGTACACGTAAAATACGCACAAAAATCCATGTGAGACGAAAACGTAATTTGGAAAGTGACGCAGCTCGAAGAAATATGCTATAAAGTGTCTTCATTATCACCTGGAAATTCCATGTCGTAGCGAAGCACATGCAAAATTTCTTTGCTCATAAAATTGGATCAGAGGTGTACAATTAGTTTTGCGTTATTTCAGTTTCACATAAGTAAACTTTCAAAATTTTACTGACCTATTAAGTTCCTTTCCTATGCGTGGTATGCCCTGATATGGCAGAGAAGAGAAGGGAATCAGCAGAAAAATGCCAATATTGGTACACAGAAAAGACGAATATGCTCCTTTTTTTAAAAAAAAGAAGAAAAGAAAAAAACCTCTGACTGAAAAATGGGGCACCGGCTGGCGGCTGCCTCATTCTACCTTTCTCAGCCCCTTTAAAAGTGTTCTTAAAAGTTTTGGCATATTCGCGTCTTTTTGACGCTGTGAGAGAAAGGAGACAGTGACAGTGGGAAAGAGACGGAAAGAAATAAATACTGAACGGTAATAGGCAGTGCTTGTGGCGTAGAAGGCATCAATGGCAGTGTGAGAGAAAGCGAGGGATACGTCAGTAGATGGTAGTTGACAGCGACAGAGCAGTGCTAGGAAAAGGGTCAAGGAGATAGTAACGGCAGAAGGGGAACTAAGGAGAAAGTGAAGAGGGTGAGAGCTGATGATAATGAGAGACAGTCTATGTCAATGACGAAGAAGAAAGAGATAGTGACAGTGAGAAGAGGAAACAGTAGTGGGAATGATTGAGATAGTAGCAGTAAGAGACAGGAAGAGAGTGACATTGGGAGGAGATAGTAGTAGTAGGACAGAATGAAGGAGACTGTGGCCGTCAGGCAGGAGACAATGACAATTAGAGAGACAAAAAGAGATAATTAGTTGGGCTGAATGAGTGAGTGAAAATGGATGAGTTACAGATAGGTGAGCTTGGGGGAGTGAGAGGTAGGTTAAAAAAGAGCATGGGGATATTTTTAAAGGTGCTGAGGAAGGCAGAATGAGATAGATGGTATCCCACTTTTTAGTCGGAATCTTTTAAACAGAAACATATCCGCCTTTTTAGTATTCCAGTAGGACGATTTTACCTCTGTACAATATTACCTGCATTTTGAATTTTATATGGGAATTTTGGTTTCAGTAGTTAGAATCACATGGATTTATTAAATTACGGTAACTGCGAATCTTAAACAAATGCGGAAGCACTCGTTTATCACAAAAGAAATTTACTTAACGTCTTCTTTATATGACAGAATATTGAACCCCACAAAAAATTCAAGGTTTCCTGCTGCCAGAATTGGAACGGAACAGCCAACATGACACACTCAGATCGCGGGCCGTCGGTGTGATGACAGACGATGCTTCCTTGCTGATCGCTCGATGGGAAAGAGCACGCTCGGAAAGCCGCGCCGCTCTCGGCGGTTGCTGCGAGTGTGTGTACTTCGCCGGCGCTGCACTCGGGACGCGCCCGAGCCGTTCGGCGAATGTTCAAAACAGCTCGATGATTTGACAGAACAGAACTGTGACAGCTACAACTGAATGGAGCTGAAGAAACTGCTCTAGAAAAATTCCGATACGTATCGATGTCGTTGTTAATTGCGAGCATTTAGCGTGTATAAATTGCATATCATGCGACAGTCCACATCAAATGTTCGCTTTCTAAGCGTAGTTGCTTTGGAGACAAGGAAAGAAAGCACTTTACAAAACATGGCACGCGTCAGACTGAGGATTAGCGCTTATTAGCGTTTATCTTTTCTTTTTGGACCAAATATAAGAAGCATTGATTGAAGTATTGACGACATGCATAACAAGTATATAGTTCTACGGATTAATAAATAAATAAACAAATAAATACATTTTGGATTAAAATATTCAAACGTAAAACAAAAGTAGCAACAAACAATAAGCACCTTCTCCATAATGAAATATCCGGTATTTTCCTTCTCTTGGCGAGGTTGACTTCTTGTGTTCATCAGTCCAGAGACTGGTTTGATGCAGCTCTCCATGCTACTCTATCCAGTGCAACCTTCTTCATCTCCAAGTACCTACTGCAACCGACATCCTTCTGAATCTGCTTAGTGTATTCATCTCTTGGCCTCCCTCTACGGTTTTTACCCTCCACGCTGCCCTCCAACAACTAAATTGGTGATCCCTTGATGTCTCAGAACATATTTTACCAACCGAGCCCTTCTTCTAGTCAAGTTGTGCCACAAATTCCTCTTCTCCCCAATTCTATACAGTACCTCCTCATTAGTTACGTGATCTACCCATCTAATCTTCAGCATTCTTCTGTAGCGCCACATTTCGAAGACTTCTATTCTCTTCCTGTCCAAACTATTTATTGTCCACGTTTCACTTCCATACATGGCTACGATCCATACAAATACTTTCAGAAACGACTTCCTGACTCTTAAATCTATACTCGATGTTAACAAATTTCACTCTTCAGAATCGCTTTCCTTGCCATTGCCAGTCTCCATTTATACCCTCTCTACTTCGACCAAATAGCAAAACTCCATTTCTACTTTAAGTGTTTCATTTCCTCATCTAATACCCTCAGCATCGCTCGATTTAATTCGACTACATTCCATTATCCTCGTTTTGCTTTTGTTGATGTTCATCTTATATCCTCCTTTCAAGACACTGTCCAGTCCGTTCAACTGCTCTTCCAAGCTCGTTGCTGTCTCTGACAGAATTACAGTGTCATCGGCGATCGTCAAAGTTTTCATTCCTTCTCCATGGATTTTAACACCTACTCCGAATTTTTCTTTTGTTTCCTTCACTGCTTGCTCAATATACAGACTGAATAACATCGGGGAGAGGCTACAACTCTGTCTCACTCCCTTCCCAACCACTGCTTCCCTTTCGTGTCCCACGACTCTTATAACTACCACCTGGTTTCTGTACAAATTGTAAATAGCCTTTCGTTCCTTGTATTTTACTCCTGCCACTTTCAGAATTTGGAAAAGAGTATTCCAGTCAACATTGTCAAAAGCTTTCTCTAAGTCTACAAATGCCAGAAACGTATGTTTGCCTTTCCTTAATCTATCTTCTAAGATAAGTCGTAGGGCCAGTATTGCCTCACCTGTTCCTGCATTTCTACGGAATCCACACTGATCTTCCCCAAGATCAGCTTCTATCAGTTTTTCCATTCGTCTGTATAGAATTCGTGTTAGTATTTTGCAGCAGTGAGTTATTAACTTGATAGTTCGGTAATTTTCACACCTGTCAACTCCTGCTTTCTTTGGGATTGGAATTATTACATTCTTCTTGAAATCTGAGAGTATTTCGCATGTCCCATACATCCTGTTAACCAGATGACAGAGTTTTGTCATGGTTAGCTCTCCCAAGGCTATCAGTAGTTCTAATTGAATGTCTAGTCCCTGGGCCTTTTTACGACTTAGGTCTTTCAGTGCTCTGTCAAACTCTTCTCCCAGTATCATATCTCCCATTTCAGCTTCATCTACGTTCTCTTCAATCTCCACAATATTGCTCTCAAATACATCGCCGTTGTATAGACCCTCTATATACTCCTTCCGCCTTTCTGCTTTTCCTTTTTTGCTTAGAACTGGTTTTCCATCTGAGCTCTTGATATTCAAACAAGTGGTTCTCGTTTCTCCAAAGGTCTCTTTAATTTTCCGGTAGGTAGTATCTATCTTACCACTAGTGATATATGCCGCCATATCCTTACATTTATCCTCTAGCTACTCCTGCTTAGCCATTTTGCATTTCCTATCGATCTCATTTTTGAGACGTTTGTATTCCTTTTTGCCTGCTACATTTACTGCATTTTTATATTTTCTCCTTTCATCAATTAAATTCAATATCTCTCCTGTTGCCCAAGAATTTCTACTAGTTTCCGTCTTTTTACCTACTCGATCCTCTGCTGCCTTCACTGTTTCATCTCTCAAAGCTACCCATTCTTCTTCTACTGTAATTCTTTCCCCCGTTCTCGTCGATCGTTCCCTAATGCTCTCTCTGAAACTCTCTACAGCCTCTGGTTCTTTCAGTTTATCGACGTCCCATATTATAAAAGTCCTTCTACTGTCTCCAGGCCTCTTCCACGTATATAACCTTCTTTCATGATTCTTAAACCAAGTGTTAGCTGTGATTTAGTTATGCTCTGTGCAAAATTCTACCAGGCGGGTTCCTCTTTCATTTCTTATTCCCATTCCATATTCACCTACTACTTTTCCTTCTCCTCCTTTTCCTACTATCGAATTCCAGCCTCCCATGCCTATTAAATTTTCGACTCTCCTCACTATCTCAATAATTTCTTTTATCTCATCATACTTTTCTTCCACGTCTTCGACGTCTGCGGAGCTAATTGTCATATATACTTGTACTACTGCAGACGTGGGTTTCGTGTATATCTTCGCTACAATAATGAGTTCACTACGCTGTCCGTAGTAGATCACCCGCCCTCCTATTTTTTTTATTCATTATTAAACTTACTCCTGCATTACCCCTATTTGATTTTGTATTTACAACCTTGTATTTTGCTGACCTCCTGCCACCGAACTTCACTAATTCCCACTATATCTAGCCTTAACCTATGCATTTCCCTTTTAAATTTTCTAACCGACCAACCCGATTAAGAGGTCTGACATTTCACTCGCCAATCCATAGAACGCCAGTTTTCTTTCTCCTGATAACGACGTCCTCCTGAGTAGTCCCCGCTCGGAGATCCGAATGGGGGATTATTTTACCTACGGAATATTTTACACAAGAGGATGCCATTATCATTTAACCATACAGTTGAAATGCATGCCCTCGGGAAGAATTACAGCTGTAGTTTCCCCTTTCTTTGAGCCGTTCGCAGTGCCAGCACAGCATGGCCGTTTTGGTTGTGTTACAAGGCCACATCAGTCAATTATCCAGACTGTTGCCTCTGCAACTACTGAAAAGGCTGCTGCCCCTCTTCAGGAACCACACATTTGTCTGGCCTCTCAGCAGAAACCCCTCCGTTGTGGTTGCACCTACGGTACGGCTATATGTTTCGCTGAGGCACGCAAGCCTTCCGATCAACGGCAAGGCCCATGGTTGATGTTGGGGGGGAGGGGGGAGGGGAGACGAGGTTGCCTGTCAGCTGCGTAACTAATACTGCACATTAGCAGCTATGTAAGGAGCATTGCACACAAAAAGTGACACCGATAACGTCGTCGATGAATCATTGGTTTACCGCACCCCGCCCCCACCCCCACCTCCACAATCAACTCCACCATCACCAATACCACTCCCACCTTCAAGACCACCATCGCCTGACAAAATCCAGTTTTCCTATGTATAAAATTGTGGGATTTTCAAATTTTCGGTGACAAGTTCAAAAAATAGTCTAACTGCGCTAGTGTGTTCTCTATGGAAGGAGGGTAATTATACTAACTATTAACTGGTGGAAAAATCAAAATGGACCATTGCCATGCTAGCTGAGTTGTAATACTGGCCCTGGCTCTATGACGTCACAATGTTAGACGTAGAATACAAGCACCAGCCTTAGTATGACATCAGAATCCAAGATTGGTGACCGGTGCATACTGACACAGAGCAGGAGTACTGGCCCAGGTTCTTTGACGTCACAGTCGTGACCTATTTTGATATTTATAAGAATATGACATTCCAGCATACCGGCCCAGACTCGAGATACCAGGATAGGTTCTATGCCGTTAGAATCCAAGTTCAGGAATACTGGCACCACAGTGTCTGTGAGAAAGAATGTACAAGTCCAGACTTGTGAGACGTGTGCCTCGCTTACTATTCACTTCTCCTAAATTCGAGTCTATCCCCAAGCGTCTTTATTTAAACAAAAAACGGGAGCGCTGGGCCTTCTGGAACTAAACAAATGATTTACCAAGGAGAGCTCCCTGTTTCGCGATCGCAAAGTTATTGATCGCCAGGTGGGTGGAGAAGTGTGCCACATTGCACCACTGCCGCCGAGGTCGCCGTCTCGCATTAAGACATACAGCCTCACCCGCCCTAGAGTCTGCCAGCCGGTGTGGCCGAGCGGTTCTAGGAGCTTCAGTCTGGAACCGCGCGACCGCTACGGTCGCAGGTTCGAATCCTGCCTCGAGCGTGGATGTGTGTGATGTCCTTAGGGTAGTTAGGTTTAAGTAGTTCTAAGTTCTAGGGGACTGATAACCTCAGATGTTAAGTCCCATAGTGCTCAGAGCGATTTTGAACCGCCCTAGATTCGTGCTATCCTCCGTTGGTGACAGCTCTGGGCAGAGAGGAACACCACACGAGTACTACTGATTCGATAACCCAACGCTACTGTAGACACTTGTGCGGTAGCTCTGAAGCGCAGACAAACATGTTAAGATGCTATATTTGTAAGATTCTCCACAACAATACCAACAGTACATTGTTTGTGGAATGGATGTTAGCTGTTTTCCGTCGGTAATATAATCGCCTGTTGGCTTCTGTCTCGGGTGTTCCGGCCGACATATGTTTGATTATTTTTCTGAAATTTCCTCTGCTCTAGTGACCGGCATTGTCAAAGCTTCACCTTCCGTTTCTAGTGGTGGACCACCACCAGCAGTGGATAGTGAAGCTTTTATAGTGCCAGCCACTCGTCCTAGCGAAACGTCAGGAAAATTGTCAAACGTCGGCCGAAGAACCTCAGACAGAGACCAACAGGCAGTTAGTCAACAAGTGGCCACGAAAGCTTTAGTAATTTTGTAGTAACATAACCAACATCATAGATGCGACAAACATGCGGACTACCATGTGTCAGGAATGTCGAAACGGCATTTGAGAATGAAACACACATATGTGTATTTACAAGTTGCAGCCATAAAAAACACAGCTAATATATATGACGCGCAAATGTAATACTGCCTTTGTACTTGTAGACGACATTTCGAGACGAAAAATTGCACTCTCATGGCCATAAAAGTTCTGCCCCTTCTGGTGTGTGTACTACGCGGTCAACAGCTCCAGTACACTCTCTCAGTACGAGGGGAAAGTTTTGCGCGCCTATAATTAAGGTACAGTTGTGTGAATCACTCACGGTTCGGCGGCCATGCGGGCGACGGCTGGTGTTCAGAGGCCGCAGTCACTCCTGGACTCAGGTCGATCACATACCAGTAACCTCCCACAGCCGATAGAATTTTACAAGTCGTTATACGCAACAGCATCGATTCTGTGCTACTCTAGGAGATTGTTCCTGAGGATAAAGATGCAGTTCGAATTTGTCACACAAAATGTAGAAGAATCTATCCTTTAACGCTGGTGGGTACTTTGCTAAAGTATCGTACCTCGATCTAAATTAGTGTAAACTTCACTCTTCAGATGTCATCTTATGCTTGCTACAACGAATATTGAACCGACCTCACTACGTCCGTTGGAAAGACATTCCTTGAAAAAATAAAAATTTGTGCCTATGAAGTGTAGACTTCCCCTCTCCAGATGCTCTGGCGGGGATGACGAAGTGATTACAGAGATCCAAACGCAGTGCTCGCCAACTTAAAGGGGATGAAACTAGTACTTTGTACATCAAATACAACATCAATTCAGTCTGACACAAACCATTTTCTAGACTTCCCGATGAGTACATCATGCCTGTATCGCATGTATAACGTTTGTGATGTCGTTACACCAAAAGACCAATGTGATCTACGTTAAAATGGCGGAAAACGTGAAACCTATAATCCACACTTATGTTCTGCTTGGAAACTGAAAAATCAAGAATGCACATTCGTCCTCCTGTGCGGTGGTGGATAATTGTGGAATGGCTTAAAGACCAAAAAGTAGACTGATGTACTATGTCTGTAAAATTCAGCCCAAATTGATGTGGAATGGATGCTGGCTATTTCATCAGCTATTATGAAATTCTGCTCGTAAGCGACTGATATATAGTGGTACTACTATTAGCAATGTGGGATATAAACGCAATATTGATCATACCGACATCTTCTATGCCATTCTCTTTACAGTATAGTAAAACGTTGCGATTCAGTGTTACATGGATTGGACAAGCTCTTGACAGATTGAATGGTATGGAATACATGTTGTTGTTGTTCTGTCTCAAGAGTGTACATCGAACATTTTCCAAAACTGAGCTGCCGACTAGGGATAGAGACCTTTGGTTGTGTGCATCAGCTCGATGATACTTCGCTCAGTGCGCTTTACATTTCTACTATTGCTTCTAACTCGCAGAAAAAATGTAGTTCTGGCGGATAGTAGCATTATCCACTGAATTATCACGTAAAGTATTTGCATTTCCACCACAGACCTGAAACTAATACAACTCAGAAGATGAACGATCCAGACACATAATGAGGAGCCGACCAGTTTTTGAACCACTAGACCATTCTTTAGTATTTCTTGAGAATCAAACATACATTCACAAGGCGGGAGGGCGGAACGCTCAAAATGCGAACGTGCTAATGGTGATTTAACACTGTCCAACAGTCGTTAAACATGTATCCAGATAGCTAGTTCCACACACTATGATCACAAACTTTTAGAGGATGAAACTACTACCTTCGACGCCAAATATAACATTGATTCTGTCTGAAAGAAACCAGTTGTAAGTTCCCGAACGTGTATAACAGTAACTGCTCAAGAAATTAATATGCGATTACAGTTCTGAAATCGTGGTATGTTCACATCACTCTTTATAAAATCATCTTCAGCGATGGTACACGTTATGACGAAACAACAACGTTTTATGAGAGTAATAGCCTGTTTCCCTTCTTATCCTTGACATGAGACCACAGTCATCCCGTTTTTAATACTGGCAAGAAGTCAGGAACTTGATGTTCCAGTACATACCTGACAACATAATTAAAGAGAAGTTAACATGTTTCCATAGTGATCTATATTGCAGAATAAAAGGAGAAAAGATTCACTACACTCGAACACTTAGTTCCATGGCAGGGACACATATTCGTTTTCCCATAGCTCCATAGGCAGGTGGGAAAGCAAAAGAGATCAACTAGTAGAGGTATCAGACGCCGTCCAGCATGTGTTGTATGCAACCTTGCACAGGTTTATTCCTAAGGTTGGAGGTTTAGCAGAAGTGGCATCAAAGTATGTAACACCTCACACGACACACACATCTCATTTCTGGTGAGTTGTAAGGGTGCTTGTACAGAAAACTATGCCATGATATTTTGTATAGACGTGTGGGTCGCTTTGGCTGAGTTGGTATAGTACCATGCTAGAAGATTCAATAGGTTCAAACAGCAGGCCCCATGCTGAATGCAGATTCCAATAGCTTCCCAGCTAACTGTAGGATTCTCAACCAACTATACCCAAGTGGCTCACATACTCTTTTGATGGCATAACTTTTTAACTAACACTGATTTTCGCTGTAGACACATCTTTGCGATATGGAAATTTGATATCGATGTGGACAAAAAGTTAAACTACATCATGCATACAAGAGCTCTCTGATAGATCCCAACAAACTGGAATGAAAATCAAGCATACCTGAGCACTAGCAAAAGCAGAAATGAAGTCAGCACGCAGACAAGCTGCATGATGAGATCTCAGCATGCTGGGGTGGAAATCTAATCAGCATGGAGACCTTTTTCCAGACTTTGAGTTTCCACTATATCCATCACTGCCACCACTAACTCAGCCTATTTTATGGTTCAGCTTCTCACTGTTTCTTCAAGCATATGACCATTACCAAGTATCTTCCTATCACATTCTTACAGCAGTGAAAGCTATCAAAAAAAAAAAAAAAGTTTTGATGCCTTCCTAACGAACCGAGCGAGGTGGCGCATTGGTTAGCACTCTGGACTCGCATTCGGGAGGACGACGGTTCAAACCCGTCTCCGGCCATCCCGATTCAGGTTTTCTGTGACTTCCCTAAATCGTTTCAGGCAAATGCCGGGATGGTTCCTTTGAAAGGGCACGATCGATTTCCTTCCCCATCCTTCCCTAATCCGAGCTTGTGCTCCGTCTCTAATGACCTCGTTGTCGACGGGACGTTAAACACTAATCTCCTCCTCCTCTTCCTAGCGGGTGTAATGAGATGAGGCCTGTCAGTAGAGTATTCGTTGTAGCAGGCATGAGACCACATCTGAAGAGTGAATTTACACTATTTAGATCGAGTAACGATACTTCAGCGAGGTTCCCACACGCCTTACAGAATAGATTCTGCATTTGGTGGGGCAGATTCGAAATGTGTCTGGGCCATCAGGAACACTCTCTTTTTGTGTAACACAGAATCGACGCTGTTATGTATAGCGATTTGCAAAATTCGATCGGCTGTGGGCGACTACCGGTTTGTGATGGACTTGAGTCCGAAGAGACGGCGGCCTGTAACCGCCAACGGCCGGCAGCCAAGCCGTGAAGTCATTCATAGTACTGTACCTTAGTTACGGAAGCGCAAAGCTTTCCCCTCGTACTCGGAGAGGGTACTGGAGACTGTTGACTACACGGTACACCCACTAGATGGCACAGGACTGTGATAGTGATGGCAGTTCAGTGTTCGTGTTGAAATGTCGTCTACAAGTACAGTATTTTCTTGTAAAAAATATTATATTTTCCTATCACATTTATTTGTCGCCTTTTTTATGGCTGTGATTCCACTTGTAAATACATGTAAATGAGTTTCATTCTCAAATCCCTTTTCTACAAGCCTGGTACATACTAGTTCGAGTGTTTGGCGGCTCTGTGATGTGTGTTATGTTCCTGACGGTAAACAGCTACTGTACATTCCACCGACCATTTATTTTTGTGAAGAATTTTACATGCGTCGAATCTTTGTTTGTTTAAACAAACAGACTTGTAGAGACACTCGAACTTGAGAGTTAGGAGAAGCAGTGACCGTACACAAGAATGGACCTGTGCAAACATTCTTTGTCGTAGACAGTAGTACCTGTATTCAGGAACTTGCATTCTAATATCATAGAACCTAGTATCTCGAGTCTGGGCCAGTATGCTGGAATGCCACACTATCGTAAGTAGCATAACAGGTCTGAGCAGGATTGTGATGTCACAGAACAAGGACCAGTATTCATGCTCTGTGCCAGTATACACCGGCTGTCATTTTTTATGCCAGGTCAGCCATCTTGGATTCTGATGTCATACGATGGCTGGTGCTTGCATTCCACATTTCGTACTGCGGCATCACAGAGCCAGGGCCAGCATTTCAAGTATGTGATAACGCACCATTTTGAAATTCCCATCGCTTAATATTAAGAACAATCATCCTCCATCTATAGGAAACACACCAGCAAATTTGCGCTACTTTACAATTTACGATTGAAATTCTTCTGTATTTCCTGCCAAAATTTGAAACTCCACCATTTTATACTTATGCAATTGCCCTTTGTTTGTCGAGGGAGCTGAAAAGGCCTGAGTCGTCGATGACGTCAGTGACACACTGTGCTCCAGTGCCCCTTAGATAACTACTAATGATGAATGGATAATACACATTTAACAACTTAATTCAACTGACACTGCAGCATAAATTGTTAATTTTTAGAACTTGTAAATATTAATAAATAATTATGTAATAATTTTATATTGCTTAATTTAAAAACTTACCTGTCCTGTTGAATTCCAGAAGTATGTCTTGATTATTTTTAAAGTGGTTTAAAGTGGAGAACGACCTCTTCACTGTGGCTGTAGTTACAGGAAGTGTGGCCAATATCTTCAGAAAACTGTTGATGTTTAGGTACATGTCAAGGGCTAGTAGAAATTCTTGGGTAATAGAAGAAATATTGAATTTAATTGATGAAAGGAGAAAATATAAAAATGCAGTAAACGAAGCAGGCAAAAAGGAATACAAACGTCTCAAAAATGAGATCGACAGGAAGTGCAAAGTGGCTAAGCAGGGATGACTAGAGGATAAATATAAGGATACAGAGACTTATCTCACTAAGGGTAAGATAGAGACTGGCTACAGGAAAATTAAAGAGACCTTTGGAGAAACGAGAACCACTTGTATAAATATCAAGAGCTCAGATGGAAACCCAATTCTAAGCAAAGAAGGGAAAGCAGAAAGGTGGAAATAGTATATAAAGGGTCTATGCAAGGGCGATGTACTTGAGGACAAAATTATGGAAATGGAAGACAATGTAGATGAAGGTGTAATAGGAGATATGATACTGCACGAAGAGTTTGACAGAGCACTGAAAGACCTAAGTCGAAACAAGGCCCCGGGAATAGATAACATTCCATTAAAAATACTGACAGCTTTGGAAGAGCCAGTCCTGACAAATCTCTACCATCTGGTGAGCAAGATGTATGAGACAGCCGAAATTCCCTCTGACTTCAAGAAGAATATAATACTTCCAATCCCAAAGAAAGCAGGTGTTGGCAGATGTGAAAATTACCGAACTATCAGTTTAATAAGTCATGGCTGCAAAATACTAACGCGAATTCTTTACAGACGAATGGAAAAACTGGTAGAAGCCGACTTCGGGGAAGATCAGTTTGGATTCCGTAGAAATGTTGGAACACGTGAGACAATACTGACCCTACGACTTATCTTACAAGGGAACCTCCCCATCGCACCCCCCTCAGATTTAGTTATAAATTGACACAGTGGATAGGCCTTGAAAAACTGAACACAGATCAATTGAGAAAACAGGAAGAAGTTGTGTGGAACTATGAAAAAAATAAGCAAAATATACAAACTGAGCAGTCCATGAGCAAGATAGGCAACATTATGGACAGTGTGAGCTGAGGAGCGCCGTGGTCCCATGGTTAGATTGAGCAGTTGTGGAACGGCGCCGGGAAGCATCACAGTGGAAGCAATCACCGCCCCAGACTGCAACCCATTTCCACGACCCAAGCAACTGGTGACTCTCTGGATCCTCGCCATGACGGCACACGCTATCATAGTGCGGAGGCATACAGACCAGCTGGCCTTCCTGATGGACCTCTGGGAGGAGAACAAGACAGGCCAGCAGCACAGGCGCTACCACGAGAACTTCAAAAACTTCTTGCAGATTCCACTGCAGACAGCAATCGCCAGAATCCTTCCCAGCCTGTGACTCTCAGCACTGCCGCCAGCCACCTCACCACACTCAGCAGAAGAATAAAGTGTGCAGTGGTAGCCAATAAGTGCAACACAAAAGATAAAGTGCTTCCTCCTCTCGCATCAGATAGTGAAGTATAGTAGTATAAAATGTTTTTTTTTTCTTAGTGAATTCAGTGATACAAAGTGCTTCTCACCAAACATGTCATGCTCGCAGCCAAAACAGTGTCAAAAGTATGCCCAGTAGTACTACCAGTTTTTTAACCAACTTTTTTTCCATTATTTGTATTATACTGACTAGGAAACAAGCATTACTTAGTGGAAAGTGCCAACTACTCATTATTACAGGGTTATTACAAATAATTGAAGCGATTTCACAGCTCTACAATAACTTTATTATTTGAGATATTTTCACAATGCTTTGCACACACATACAAAAACTCAAAAAGTTTTTTTAGGCATTCACAAATGTTCGATATGTGCCCCTTTAGTGATTCGGCAGACATCAAGCCAATAATCAAGTTCCTCCCACACTTGGCGCAGCATGTCCCCATCAATCAGTTCGAAATCATCGTTGATGCGAGCTCGTAGTTCTGGCACGTTTCTTGGTAGCGGAGGTTTAAGCACCGAATCTTTCACATAACCTCACAGAAAGAAATCACATGGGGTTAAGTCGGGAGAGCGTGGACTCCATGACATGAATTGTTGATCATTATCTCCACCGCGACCGATCCATCGGTTTTCCAATCTCCTGTTTAAGAAATGCCGAACATCATGATGGAAGTGCGGTGAAGCACCATCCTGTTGAAAGATGAAGTCGGCGCTGTCGGTCTCCAGTTGTGGCATGAGCCACATGAGCCAGTTTTCCAGCATGTCCAGATACATGTGTCCTGTAACGTTTTTTTCGCAGAAGAAAAAGGGGCCGTAAACTTTAAACCGTGAGATTGCATAAAACACGTTAACTTTTGGTGAATTGCGAATTTGCTGCACGAATGCGTGAGGATTCTCTACCGCTCAGATTCGCACATTGTGTCTGTTCACTTCACCATTAAGAAAAAATGTTGCTTCATCACTGAAAACAAGTTTCGCACTGAACGCATCCTCTTCCATGAGCTGATGCAACCGCGCCGAAAATTCAAAGCGTTTGACTTTGTCATCGTGTGTCAGGGCTTGTAGCAATTGTAAACGGTAAGGCTTCTGCTTTAGCCTTTTCCATAATGTTTTCCAAACCGTCGGCTGTGGTACGTTTAGCTCCCTGCTTGCTTTATTCGTCGACTTCCGCGGGCTACGCGTGAAACTTGCCCGCACGCGTTCAACCGTTTCTTCGCTCACTGCAGGCCGACCCGTAGATTTCCCCTTACAGAGGCATTCAGAAGCTTTAAGCTGCGCATACCATCGCCGAATGGAGTCAGCAGTTGGTGGATCTTTGTTGAACTTCGTCCTGAAGTGTCGTTGCACTGTTATGACTGACTAATGTGAGTGCATTTCAAGCACGACATACGCTTTCTCGGCTCCTGTCGCCCTTTTCTCTCACTGCGCTCTCGAGCGCTCTGTCGGCAGAAACCTGAAGTGCGGCTTCAGCCAAACAAAACTTTATGAGTTTTTCTATGTATCTGTAGTGTGTCGTGACCATACGTCAATGAATGGAGCTACAGTGAATTTATGAAATCACTTCAATCATTTGTAATAGCCCTGTATTATTTTTATTATTATATTTTTTTAAAATGATTTCCTTTACTTTGTGCCTATAAAATTCTATTGTTTACTCACGCCCTCCTTTCTGCTTCTCTTATGTAATATGACACAATTTTCTCTCTCCTTCAATTTAGATATATTCTGTAGTATATGTAAAAAAATTTCTTCCACTTCTGCTCCATCTATCATGATGACGTTTCCTTCGTACTGTCCCACAGAACAGTGTAAACTAGAGGAAGAGATCAAACCAGAATACACAATGTGCCTGTGGCATCACAAGTGCATCACTTACAGAAACATAAACTCAAAAGCAATGCATCGATGCCAAATATAAACTGTTATGCCTATCCTGCAATATGTCCCCCCCCCCCCAAAAAAAAAGACGACAAATGGCCATGTGGGTTCAAGGAACAACAATAAGAGAAAAACGAAAATATAAAAACGAAAACATATAAAATTACAGTAATATTAACCAACACTAGGAATATAATAGGTTAATAGTATAAAATGTCTTTTTTGTTAAATGTATCGTTGTTAATATATTTAAATAAATATATATGGTTACAAAAAAAGAGGTCTTTGGTTCGAGTCTTCCCTCGAGCGAAAATTTTAATTTCTTTATTTTCACAAAGTTACGATCTGTTCGTTCATTCATTGACGTCTCTGTTCGCTGTAATAAGTTAAGTGTCTGTGTTTTGCGACCGCACCGCAAAACTGTGCGATTAGTAGACGAAAGGACGTGCCTCTCCAATAGGAACCGAAAATATTTTATCACAAGGTCATAGGTCAGCCGATTCCTCCACAGGAAAACACGTCTGATATATTCTATACGACACTGGTGACGGCATATGCGTCACATGACAGGAATATGTTGTCGACCCACCTAATTTGCACACTTGGCGAATGGGTAAAAAGATTCTTCTACCTTGACCGATTTAGGTTTTCTTGTGGATGTGATAATCACTCCCAAAAAAGTGATGAAAACATAAGAGTTTGTCACATAACCTGCAACAAATGAATGCAACAGTTTCATAATCGCACAGTTTTCCCTGTGCTCTGTCAAAACACAAGTTTTTTTCGTTTTTCAAATGTTTCCACGTGTAGACCGTCAAATACTGCGTATGTCCAAGCAAATCTGAACATGTCCTGGAATTTTGGATAGCGAAGTTGATTATGTGTGAGTACCTGAACTTTGATAATTGTCTGAAAATAAAAAATTAAACTTTTCACTCGAGCGAAGACTTGAACCAAGGACTTCTCGTTTCGCAGCTGCTCACACTAACCACGGGACCACGGCGCTCGTAAGCTCACAGTTTTCTTGATGTTGCCTACCTTCAGCATGGACTACTCAGTTTGTATATTTTACTAATTTTTTCATAGTTTCACACAACTTCTTCCTGTTTTCTCGATTGATCTGTGTTCAGTTTTTCAAGGCATATCCCTGTGCCAACTTATAACTAAATCTGAGGGGGGTGCGATGGGGAGCTTCCCTTGTTAGAAAATAGATTAAGGAAAGGCAAACCTACGTTTGTAGCATTTGTAGACTTAGAGAAAGCTTTTGACAATGTTGACTGGAATACTCTTTTTCAAATTCTGATGGTGGCAAGGGTAAAATACAAGGAGCGAAAGGCTATTTACAATTTGTACAGAAACCAGGTGGCAGTTATAAGAGTCGAGGGACATGAAAGGGAAGCAGTGGTTGGGAAGGGAGTGAGAGAGGGTTGTAGCCTCTCCCCGATGTTATTCAATCTGTATATTGAGCAAGCAGTGAAGGAAACGAAAAATTCGGAGTAGGTGTTGAAATCCATGGAGAAGAAATGAAAACTTTGACGATCGCCGATGACACTATAATTCTGTCAGAGACAGCAACGAGCTTGGAAGAGCAGTTGAACGGAATGGACAGTGTCTTGAAAGGAGGATATAAGATGAATATCAACAAAAGCAAAACGAGGATAATTGAATGTAGTCGAATTAAATCGGGCGATACTGAGGGTATTAGATGAGGAAATGAAACACTTACAGTAGAAAAGGAGTTTTGCTATTTGGGGAGCAAAATAACTGATGATGGTCGAAGTAGAGAGGATATAAAATGGAGACTGGCAATGGCAAGGAAAGCGTTTCTGAAGAATGAAATTTGTTAACATCGAGTATAGATTTAAGTGTCACGAAGTGGTTTCTTAAACTATTTGTATGGATTGTAGCCATGTATGTGGAACGTGGACAATAAATAGTTTGGACAGGAAGAGAATAGAAGTCTTCGAAATGTGGCTCTACAGAAGAATGCTGAAGATTAGATGGGTAGATCACATAACTAATGAGGAGGTATTGAATAGAATTGGAGAAAAGTGGAGTTTGTGGCACTACTTGACTAGAAGAAGGGATCGATTGGTAGGAAATTTTCTGAGGCATCAAGGGATCACTAATTTGGTATTGGAGGGCAGCGTGGAGCGTCAGATACGTAGAGGGGAACCAAGAGATGAATACACTATACAGATTCAGAAGGATGTAGGTTGCAGTAGGTACTGGGAGATGAAGAAGCTTGCACAGGATAGAGTAGCATGGAGAGCTGCATCAAACCAGTCTCAGAACTGAAGACCACACAACAACACAACAACATTATTGCATAATTTCAGTGCTTTCATTGCAGATGAAGGTCTGGAACTTCTTTAACAGATTTCCTTGTCCATAAATGTAATTCGGCAAGAATGTCTTCAGCTTTACATTCCATACCTTAAATGTAGAACTCAGTTAATACCTTGTATTCTTCTTGTTCTTCACTACTGAAGATTATTTCGCTGGCTGAAATCGGAAACAGTGAAGAACATCCAGAAACCTGTATGTTATGTTCTGCAAACTTTAACTCCGTTATAAAATAATCTGAAAATGTAATAAAGACCACCTCTTGGTAATACTTTTCGGGATCACGCATCAAGTAGTTTGGTCTGGTCTTTTGGCTCTTAACTTTCTGGGGGACCAAACCTGAGATGTCTAGCTGTTGACAAATTTCAGTCGCTCTCTCAAAAGCAGTTTCAAAAGTTCTTGTCGCATGTACCTCAGAACTGCCGGTTCTCCTTTAGTTTCTTCAGCTACTTCCATGGCTTCTGTCAAACTCAGTGTTGGGTTTCTGAAGTCACATTTCCACTCTTCAAGTGCTTATTCCCAACAGGTCTGTCTTCTAGAGCATTACCCCTATTTTTAATTCATTTAAGAGGCCACTAGGAACGAACTATTTATGGGATATTTAAGTGGCAATCCCCTAATCTTCATATTGAATGGATGATACAAAAGTTACATTTATCGTCAGTTAAGGTTAACATGATTAAATTAACACAATTACTTAATAACAATTCACTCTCCCAGAATACAGATAAAAGAAGCTTATCCTGAAATATCATTTCAGGGGAACTGGACAAACTATCTCAATCGTGGTCAGTTCTCCAATTCCCTTCTTGCTATCAGTGTGACGAAATGTTTTGATAATTCCACAGACTCTTATTTGCCCCTTAACCGTCATGTACACAACCAGGCATTCAGTGATTTCTTAGTAATCCTAGGACACATTAATGTTATGCCATTAAAAAATAGGACCAACTTGCTTGTTAGGCCACGTCATTGTTACAACACTACGAATGATATTTTGAGACACTCTAAAATCTAAAGCATTAAAAGCCTTCAAGTTTTTGGTAACCCCTATATTGCTTAAGCCATAGTTGTTTTATTTCAAGCTTTAGTGATCACAGACTTAACAGTTCGAGAGTACAGATACAGGGAGAAGTCGGTAAGTGTTGTCTATGCTAAGTTACTCTAAGACCTCAATGGAGTGTGAGATACGGAGAATGCAGGAAGGAGAACTTTGTCGCCACGTTGAGGAGGGATCAACAGGGGGAATGCTATCTGTATGCTATAAATGGTGCAACTTCAACATACGTACACGTTGATAATCAACAACTATAGTATAAACTGCACACACAAGTAACCAGGTTATGTGAAGGTATATCACCGGGTTGTTCATGTTCAAACACACTCATTACGCTATTTATTTTTCAGTTGACGCATACACAACACGATTTCGCCGCTCTGCTATAGTGCTGATGCTCTTGATCACCTAAGGTGGCAGCAGTTGTTAAAATGAGAAATCAGCACGAAGTACACCGACATGTATCGATAACAAGCAGGGAGTCAAGCTCAACTTTTACAGGAATTTTGCCACTGCTGCCAGGCTTCGCAATCTAATAGTAAGTAAGTGTTCAACACTCAAAATTTAGTTTCATATTCAATACAACTAACAGTTGCCATATTTCAACGTGAGAGCCTTTAAAGCCACTTTTAAAAAAAAGTACTCTGTGACTCTGAGCAGCCTGGGGAAGGGGGGGGAGGCTTTGACACCCTCGTCGTCGCCCCCCCCCCCTCCCCCCTGCTCCACCGCATCTATACCCGTTAAGATCACTATCAGTGAATTTGCTAAAAGTGGTGTAATTTTGTAGCTCATCCGAACGGCAAATTCACTTGGTTTTAATTCCCCTTCCTCCTCCTCTTGAGACACTTTCCTTATATATTTTCAAGCCTCTCGTAGCTGCTCTCTATTATTACTGTTAGGTGGCACTGCTGTCAAAATTGACCCTCCTCTATTTCACAGTTGCTGCTTCTCCTGTATTGTTGTGACCACAGTGAGCGTTTGCATTTCCCTCAGTCCCCACAACACCATAACTGCACCGTAAGATGGTATTTTTCGTGATTAGGGTGTTATCCACTTTTTGCGCTTAAGAACACGATTAATGCGGAAGTGTTACTGCGCACAGCAGAGGAATAGTTCGGAGATGATGATTGTATCAACGTGACTCTTCACGCTGTCATAAAGCAGCATCTGTGAGTTAACGGTTTGTAGACAATGACATTCCTGAAATGGACTGCTCTGCTCTGAGACTCGAGCTGAGCCAGTGGACATCTTTGGGATGAGTCAGAACGTCGACTTCCCTCCAGACCCCAGTGTTCAACATGACTGCTTTCTCTCAACATGACTACCTTCGCTGGTTTCGGCTCTAGGGGAAGAATAAACTTCATATACTTTCTTCATATACTTTCAGACACGTCATTGAAAAGTGTCCCCAACAGATTACAAGCCGTCATAAAAGCGAAGGGTGGTCACAACCCGTTCACTGATAGCTGTCTGGATGCTTTTGATCAGATAGTGTACGGCATCTTGCACTGGAACCATAGCATTCTTATTTACGCTGGTTCAGAAGACGGTGTTTTCAAGTTGATGCACACTGGTAACATCTCTGACTTCCTTGACGAACTACGTCCCGCCTCCTTCCTCCTTTCCCACCCACCAGCCACGCGTCAACATACCATCACCTTTTTGCAAAGTGCCGCAGAAACCTGAGAGCTTGATATCTGACAATGAAACAGCAACTTCTATGGTATGTGAAATAAGTAATTTACATACATGGACAAAATTTCCGTATGATGGTAAAAGTTTTGAAACTCTCCATATTTTTAAAAGTTGAGCAGCTTGGTAAATATCATGTTTTAAACACGAGAAGGTGGCCGAGCCGACTTCCTCTACACTGTTCAATCCTTCCGACACACTATGCGCATCCAGTGCTCCCTACAACCACTTTCACAACAGTTCAAGACATATTGCGTGCCCTTAGGAAAGTTCAGGATCTCTAACATTTATGCACACTACCACATTTGCTGAGCCGTGGTGTTCTCGTTTTACTATTGTTATGTATATCGTATTCCTCTGTTTGTTGCATGTCGAATGAAATTTTTGGAAGAACACCTAAATCATTCTTTTATTTTCAATGTTGGTTCATTTTGCATATTTCTTGTACCATAAGAAAAGTGCCACAGAATCAATGACGAACACATCACTTTCTCTTATGATAATCTATAGGTACTCATCAATCGTATCACCTTTCCGAAAAATGAAAATGTTCTTTACATTACAGTGAATAGCGCAGATTAGAAAGGCTTTGTTGCGGAAACTTCGTACACAACTGAGTGCGGTGTTTTCCTTTTCATTGCGTTACGTTTTTGTTCCGCTCTGCTTGCACTTCAAATGTTCGCCGCTAGGTGACAGTAGACCCGTAGTAGCGAGTTTGGCAACCATGAAGATGGCTGATGGATCCACTATTTTAAGGAGAAATAGGCCTGGGACAAAAGCGAAGGTGCGATAAGTTTTGTGTGTGTCGTTTCATTGTTATTTTTCATACATTGGTGGACGAAAGAGATCTTAAAAGTGTATGGTTCCTGTCAGTTTATCTTCGTAATTCGTGTACCTGAGAATGAGCGACTACGTTCCTGTCAATATGAACTTTCCATGTGAAATGTTCATATTTAAGCAGTTACTGTGCTCATTTACAGTACTGTGAAGTCAAAGCTTGCAGTATATTGTAAATAAAATTATCCAAAGTGGCAAGTTAAAGTCAGACGCCAGGAAACTTAAGTACATTTCAATTTATGCAGCTGCGTTGATCTGAACATTAACATATGCCTTTTTATAAATTGTAACAGCAGACATACTACATCGTATACTCTGTCTGTAGGATTTCAGTCGTTGGCCAGATGAACCGTTCGAAGAAATGGATAGCACACTTGCTGTACAGCAATACATTCAGCAACAGATACGAAGAGACCCAGCAAATATTGATCTTATTCTCACCCGGCCAGAATCGCAGGATGAAGGCGTTTGGAAATACGAACACTTAAGGTATTTGTCACAACTTTTTCTTCTCACTGCGCATGTTCGCGTTGTAATAGTAGTGTTGTCAGTACCGTAATTAGTTGACAGACGAAAGTATCTTGCATTAAAAACTAAATACATCTTAGTTGGAAAGAGTAATTTGCATAGGTCAATTGCACCTAAGTTGTTCATGCTTCCAATTGTGTTATGTGGGTGCTGTATCATTTTATGCGTAGAGACTATATTAATGTTTATGTTTTTAATTACAGTAGAACTAGCGGAATGATGTTTGTTTTTAAGCTCTCAAATTGCTGAGACTCCTGTTTGATTTCTTAGTGTGTCCTGTTTTATCTTGCAAAGTGAGTTAATCATATGAATTAACCTGTTACACATTGTCAACATTTGTGGCCGGTTCATGCATAATATGTCACAAAGAATCGTGAAGTTTTGTATGTCAGTTTAGTTAAGTATGCAGTTGTCTCAGTTGGATTGAGATGTCACCTCCAGTAAATAAATGACATTCGTAACTGCACATGACAGGATCTAGTGGTACAAGTTGTTAGATTGGAGATAAAGATAAGGTAAATATAGTGCACTACTCTTGAAATTATAAAACAAATTATTCGGATAAATTTTTTGCTACACGAAGTATCACATTTCTTATTGTTACAGTCAAAATACTTACATGCCTTAGTAACACAGTTAATCTAAAAATACAGACATGCTGAGGAACTGGATAATGATATTATCATATGTCAGTAGTCAGTGCATGTACTGCAGTAACTTCACACACACACACACATGCATCTTTACATTTTCCCATTACAACTATCATCTAAAGTAAATGTTGGAATGTTTTTGGTCTGATTGAGTCTCTCTCTCTCTCTCTCTCTCTCTCTCTCTCTCTCTCTCTCTCTCTCTCTCTCTCTCTCTGTGTGTGTGTGTGTGTGTGTGTGTGTGTGTGTGTGTGTGTGTGTGTGTGTGTGTGTGTGTGAACTTACCTCTTATGTAATGTTACAGGCAATTCTGTATGGAGCTAAATGGTTTGGCAGTTCGTCTTCAGACTGAATGCCATCCAGAAACATGTACACAGATGACAGCTACGGAACAGTGGATTTTTCTGTGTGCTGCTCACAAAACTCCAAAGGAATGCCCAGCCATTGATTACACGAGGCATACGCTAGATGGAGCAGCTTGTTTGTTAAACAGTAACAAGTATTTTCCTAGCAGGTGCAGTATGTTGTCTGTTATTATTTGGTTTGTTTTATTTTTTTTTTTCTTTCTAAGTGCTTCCAAAATTAACACGTTTATGAAATATGTCAATTTGTACAGCAACTTCAGTATTATTGTTGCTGTCCTGGGGGGGGGGGGGGGGGGAGGGGGGGTTAGGAAGGCTGCAAATTAAAAAAATATTTTGGGTGTAACCAGATAAGAAGGCTGAAAAGGCTTTTATCTTGTAGTAGATAAAAACAACTTTTGGCGCAGAATAAGTTTTTATTACTGTATACCTGCCTTGCATCCCTTCAGTTGTTTTTATGAAAATGTTAGAATGTATTTCATTTCTGATTGTTCTGTGATGTGTAATAAAGACAGCATTTTTCCTTCTTTTGTGGCATAGGGAGGTCTGTTGTACTTAGGTAGAAATAATGTAGAAAATTTGGTAAGAAAGGTAGTGGAACAGTGCGTTTTGGTGAAGACAGTAAATGAGCCACTCATCGCACTGTAGCAGCTGATTCCACCAAAACTGTGTGTATGGTGGGTAAGGTATTCACTTGTCAGAATGAATATTCTGTCACTAGTTGACTTGTCTAATGTGTAGGAAAGATGTTGATGCCAATTGAGATGTGAAAGTTTCAGGCATTCTTGCTTGATTATGGCCTACCAGTTTTACTGGAGGGACGTTCTGCTTCCTTGAAGTAAGCGTCTGACCTATTCATCAATAATTTCTCAATGCTTTGGCATTTCTCTTGCCACTGCAGAGTCTGATCAGTGCACTCAAATGTTAAACTGATTTTTCTACTTCGCAACTGTTACAATGTTGATAATACTGCCATTACTATCCGCATACTTTTTCTTTACCGCTTCCAGAGGGGGGTGCGGGGAGCGGAGAGAGGAACCGGCAGCCAGCCTTGTGAATATCGAGGGGAGCGGTGCCGTGCGAAGGGGGTAAGCTCCTCCTCGCTAATGTAGTTTTGTTGAAAAGATAAATGGGGCACACATTATCTTTTTGTGGAGCACATGTAAAATTTAAAACAGACTAACGGAACAGATAAATGCTTTTTTATTTTTTTATTTTTATTTTTTTTATTTTACTGAAGCTGCAAGCATCCTTTAAATTTATATACACTCATCATGGTGTAATCTGCCATAGAGTAAACACAGTTCACACAAAAATACGAATGTAGAAAGAGTCATGAGTGCTGTTGTGGCTGCTACTGTGCTTATGTAACCAGTTTTTTGTTGACAGCATTGATATTATGCTCAGTCACCGGTATCAGACTAATACCCATCAGAAGCTAGAAAGCAGAAAGGTAAAGAAAAATTATGTGGATAGTACTCCCACAGCCATTTTGGTTACTGATACTTAGTTTTTAAGGTTTTTGTTATGTGTTTTAGGTCCTGAAACCCGTATTTCTAAAATAGTTGGATCAGCTGACTGGTCATACATGCATATTCACTTGCAGTATACTAGTTAAGGGAGTGGAATGATTGTCAACAAACAAATTTAATTACAAGTCTCCAAGCTCTAGAATTTTTAAATCATTCTCTTTTTTTTCCACAGTATGTTTCATAATATGGATATTACAAGAAAAGTGTTGTTGCTTTAGGTGAACATGTTTCTTTGCTTCATTCAAATGGCAAATGCTGCAAGATGTTATGGCAGCATTCTTTTTCCAAGCTTGGTCTAAGTTATGATTCACGGTGAGCTGACAAAATTTACCTGCTCATGCGATCTCAGCATGATTGTGGGTGCATGGTGTATCAGTCTGCACAACTCTTATTTTAAAATATAGGATGTGGTGCACCGTGAAGGACTGTGGTTGGCTGCAGGACCTTTAGAACCTGCCCCATATCAAACCTTTGGGCTGAGGATAGTGAACCACCACTTCATGTCAGGTGACAACTCCTCATGAAGTGACAGGCCTGTAAGACAAGACACTATCCATACCATACACACCTGCACACCATAGCATTGCTCAGCCTCTGATGGAAAGGCTATTTCATACTTGACACAGTGACGTGGCACTGTGGGACTCATGCGAGGCATTGGCCATAGAGGTAGGTGTGGCTGGTTTTAATGTTTCATACCAAGGCTGGAGCTGATCTCCATCTTGGCTCCTAAATAGGTCCAGAATTATTGCAGGCTTGATGAATTTTAAGAATAATTGCACTACATATTTTATATTTTCATCTTTATTTTTCAATATTTTAGATAGCTTCATAGTTTGAGTTGTTTACACTGCTGGTTCCAAGTGAGGGGATTCCACTAGCTTTTCAGGCATATTCCCCGACTTTGTCATCAGGCTTCACTTTCTCCGTGGCCAGAATGTATTTTCTGCAGAGTTCCATGTGATCTTGAAGGCACTGGAATCAAACCTCTCCCTGCGGCTTGACCAACCTCCTCTCAGTCAGCTAGGTTGCATATTGGGCACTGTCATTTTAGCCATCGCCATTTATTAAGTGGCGGTCCCCCACCATCAACAGTTCACCGTTTCCTGCCCAAGTGCCCTTTTTTTAACCACGTACGTTCTAATGTACGTTTATCATATGAACTATCGATCGTTTCAGTGAATGATGCACAGGTTATTGGCTGTGTCTTACTTTTTATCCATTATAACAATACGGTGAAGGACATTTAATCTTAAGTTCAGGACATCCGTTGTCTCTACAGTGTGTTTTGTTGACTTCTCTCAGAGAGAAAGTCCTTGTTCTCTGCTCTCTTTCCTTTCATCATTTGGGCTTAATGTGTAGTTGCTTTTAACTCCTTTTTCGTATTAGTGTTGTAAGGTTATGAAATGGGCGTGTATGATCTCAGTTGTTTTGTGCCCTGAAATAAAACAAACTGAATTCATTGGAGCAGATGAGACATCTTCAGGACAAAAACTTTCTCCATCTGCTTCAATACCCTGAGTACCATACAATCGTCGCAGCATGTGTACACAACAGAGAAATATGTTCAGTAAATGAGTGCCCCATTGTACGTCCTATAGTGGTGGGAAAGCAATGGGGAAATAAACAAGCCATCAAGGACACTTGCAGAGAGAATTGCGTGACACAGTGTGCCATTCTCCTCCAAGCTGTCACTTCTCTGGAGAGCTGGAGTCCAATGCAGTTGTGGGAGGAGGACTGACTACCATTGACAGACTATAAGCTGCAGTTGGTGAAGCCCACTATCTGGCTATGGCATTCCTCATGCCAGTCAATCAGGGGGGATGAGGTGACCTTGACCTGACTCCATATTGGTCGCTGTCCCCTAACACCTGGAATTTTATGTGGTGTGAGGGCACCCCCAGTCTGTAATACCTGTGATGTGCAAATCAGTATATGCTGCATATTAACAGAGTGCATTTGTTATTGTATTGTGGGAGGACAGAATTGAATTTAGGTGGGAGTCTGCCTTCTCTTTTAGCTGATGACGAGACCAATGTGTTGAAGGTTTTAAAGTTTCATTAAGTTTCTGGACCCCAGCTGGAATCTTTAGGTTGGAGATTTCAGTCTATTACAAAGTAGCTGTCTCATCCTTTTAGTCCAGTGGTCAGCCAGCCACAACTATCTGGTATGCTATTCTGGCAAGTAATTATCACTATCTGTCTTAATACTTTTGTTGTGAAGAGGTATGATAGTAGCATATTTCAGCTTCTCAGGAAATGTACCCTCTGCTGGTGCTGAGAGGTTGTCTGGCCCCAACCTTCAGTAACATTCTGTTGGCATTAAATGACAAAGTCATAGCCATTAAAATTGGTAATTGCAATCAAAATCATCTAACATTAAAGGGTGCTGCTGTATTTTAACACAGAGGGAAATTACTCATTTATGAAATGCAATACATGTAACATGGACATGGAGAAAACAACTAAATCAAACTTAAGAGGTAGGAGAAGCTTAATAGTCCTTAAAGTCTGCTCCTGGTAGCTGAGTTGTCAGTGCGACAGAATGTCGTACCTAACAGCCCGGATTCGAATCCTGGCTGAGTCGGAGATTTTCTCCACTCAGGTACTGGGTGTTGTGTTGTCCTTACCATAGTCATTTCATTCCCATCGACACGCAAGTCACTGAAGTGGTGTCAACTCAAAAGACTTGCACCAGGCAAACGGTCTACCCGACGGGAGGCCCTAGCCACACGACATTTCCAATTCCCCCCAAACCTTCAGTAATATTGCGCACTAATAATTTGCAACATTGTTGAAGTTCTCTGTAGACTACCCAATAATATTGGTCTTAACAAATGTCTGCTTGTGTCTGTGCGCGTGTGTGTGCGCGTGCGCGCATACCTATCCTTTTTTCCCCCCTAAGGTAAGTCTTTCCGCTCCCGGGATTGGAATGACTCCTTACCCTCTCCCTTAAAACCCACATCCTTTCATCTTTCCCTCTCCTTCCCTCTTTCCTGGCGAAGCAACCGCCGGTTGCGAAAGCTCGAATTTTGTGTGTATGTTTGTATTTGTGTGTTTATCGACCTGCCAGTGCTTTTGTTTGGTAAGTCACATCAACTTTGTTTTTAGATATATTTTTCCCACGTGGAATGTTTCCCTCTATTATATTCAATAATACTGTCTTTCGGATGGTAGATGGTAAAGAAGCTGATGCTGTGATAATTCCTCTACTTTGTTGCAAGTTTAAAAAAATGGTGTATGAAAAATTGGTTCAAAGAGTGTCGAGTTGTTAAAAGCATTGAGTTTGAATGGAAAAATAGATTATATAATATTTTTTGTGTCGGTAGTCCAACATTTTTATATACTGCTGGAAATGGTTGTCCTCTCACACAGGCATTCCGCACCTTCTGCCATTGGATTTCTTACAGAATTCTCACACACTGGTGGAAGTAATTTCCGTGAGTTCCCTAAACCTGTCGTTTAGCCAAATGTGGTGCTACATGGTTGATCAAACTGAGACAATACTAGGGCTTTTGCAGTCGCTGTGTAATTATATGCTGGCAAGGTGTATACAACCCTGGGCAGCCAGGAGATCCGGGAACGTTTTCATCCGGGAGAAAACCAGGATAAACCTGGGATTTTTTCATTGTTTTAGTTTTCAGTTAAATGTTTGTAATTTTGACTGGTAAGAACCGATACTCTACCAAAGAATATTACTGTATCTCCGTACTGCAGAATATTTCAACAATTAAACATAAACGAGAGAAAAAACAAAAATAACTTAAATTGCAAAGCATGTGTGCCAATACGACGACGATACACAGTGCTCGTGCAAGTGTGTACCAACAACAAAATGTGTCAAAGACTTTAGGAAGACTATGCAATGCTTCATAACTACAAATTGCCTCCGATGAGTGTGAAGTCACAACTGTTTACATTAGATTCATTTTAGCAATTACGAGCGGGCACATGCACAGTTGAGTCGCGTTTGAGTAGTAGATTCTCCCACTTCTGGCTACAGAAATGTGGCTGTTAGATGTGCAAGCAATCACAGCTAGATGCTACCAGGAAAAGGGGGCACCAAATTCATATTCTTGTGGGAAAGAAACTTGTTTCACATAGCGCCTAGCATCTAGCACACATTGGTCTATCGATTATTCGTATGATTTTGAAATGCATCCCTGTAGGTTTTTGAACACATTTTAACTTGATTTCTGAATGAATCATTAGTTGATTTTTGAATATGTGCATACTGTACGCGATGTCTCTGTCAGGAGAATCCTCGTCCCGTCTAGAAATGAACTTTCTCCGCAGACAAAAGGGAACTGGATTACACGAGCTGAACGGAGTAAAGCCGATCGGATGAATGCCAATCGCTGTGTGATTATGTAGTTGATTAGGTTTGCAAATGTTCAGCGTTGTTATAATTCCAGAATGAGATTTTCACTCTGTAGCGGAGTGTGCACTGATATGAAACTTCCTGGCAGATTAAAACTGTGTGCCCGACCGAGACTCCAACTCGGGACCTTTGCCTTTTGCAGGCAAGTGCTCTACCATCTGATTTACCAAAGCACGACTCACACCTGGTACTCACACTTCACTTCTGCCAGTACCTCGTCTCCTACCTCGTTGTTATAATTATTAGTGAAATTCCATGGATTCAGACTACAAGAGTGGAAATAAACCACTGACAGGAATAACAGGTGAGAAAGATTACGTATTATCTTCTCGGTGTATACAAGAAAATGAAATTTTGACAGAAAATTTTTGGCCAGATCGCTACACTAGCAAGGACCAGTTGTGCAGTCCCTGGCTAGCAGCCACTCAAGTTCTATTCTGGAAGTAATGCGGAAAATGTGTTGTACGAACATGTAATAACGGCTAACCAGAGAATAATTGGGGGGTAACTAAACCTGTGATTCTGGCAGAGTTGTGAAGTTAATCGGCAAACAAATTTTGACAATGGCAGAAATAGTTACAGAATTCTTGATGACAAGATTGTTTGTTAGAATGAGGAGGAAGAAGAAATGGGAACATCACACATATTATGGAAGAATAATATGATCCCAAATTTATATAAAAATTTCGTAATACTACTTTTCAATCTCTTGCTTGAGAAACTGGTGTGTATGAATGAAATGTGAAACTATTTCCTAACACAAAGCTTTTTGCTTGTAGTAGGCCTTATAGGCATTTGATATTGGTACTTAATGAATTATATTCTGTCATCTTATAAAAATGACCATTTGTGCCAAAACATTCTCGTTTATTTGGTTTGTGTTACAAAATTGCTTCAATATTAGCAAGGCCTATTTTGTTTTACTAGCAGACAGTGACAAAATAGATGTAATCAGATCGAGAAATCACACCAGTCTTGGGTATTTTTTGTATTAACAGCTTTTCAGTATTAGATAACAATATTTTGATACCTCATGTAACAAAATGTTTGACGAACTTTCATGAGGTAATAGATTCTTTCACTGAAAGGAAAGCATGCCATGTAAAGCTGTAGCAAGATCAGAGAGTAAAAAAAAATGCTAGAAGCTAAGAATTGAAGGCATGTGTACTTTCTTGCTTGTCTCTATTGGTTTTATGTATCCTGTATATAATTTTATGTCACACAAAACAGCAAGTTATTAGCTAATAGACAACGAAGAGTGCAAATTTTCCTAAGAGTTCTTGTTCTCCTGATTACAAAGAATCCCATTCGCTATTAATTGCGAGAATTTTTTAATAAAGAAAAAGGAGGGGCAGGCTGTTAAACGGGCCGACTGGGAACAGGAGGGGCACCACAGGACATTTCAATTTCCACTGTCCTGTGTAGATTTGATGGCATCAATTATAAAATATACACATTTCAATTCCACAGAGCGAAATACAGTGATCTTCTATAGAAGAATGCTGTATGAAGAGGCGTGTCACTGCACTTTGACACACTTAAGACCAGGGGGAATAGTCATATTCCTTTGACTGTATGAGAAACAAAAAATTAGAATAAATATGTAAATAAACTGTGAAATGAAACATTCCCTAGACTGGTCTGAAGCCAAGATCAGCCCATTAATACTTGAAGTCGAATATTTATAATTTTACTTTATATGTGTACAGATAGATTTCATTCACTTCACATCTATTATTTGTTTTAAGGTTAACTTAAATAGTATGATCATATAGTACATAACTAATAGTGCATTTCTTCATAATAAGTTGTGATGTAGAACATGTCATTTTTATAACGGTTATGCACAATTAATATAAAGTGGTGTCACTCTTGACTTGCTCATCTCACACCAGGAAACCATTGAGTTGTTTAAAGAACGGAGCTACCAAGTATAAAACAGAGGCAGATTCAGATGTTGCTATTTCGACTGCTCACTAACAATGTTCAGGAGGATTAAATAATCATAGTTACAACCACTCTATTACTCACGATTAAACACACTATATTTATTGGATTGTGTGTTGTATGATGATATAATTTTCCAGGTACGTTCACTGGAATATTTGGGTACTGTCTGCAAAAGTTTTGCAAAAAGAGTTAGTAGTAAAGAAGTAATAAATCAAAACATCATTCCTGATGAATTTTTAGTACACAAACACCAAACATTATTTTGTAGGATATATTGGCAAGAAAAAATTACAGATAAGTTTATAACTGTGTGTAAAGTTTTTAGGAAATCACCAAGTCCTCTCATTCTCAAATACTGAATTAACATAGTCTGGATAATTTGCATATCATGAGTTGCAATGCCTCAAGACATATACACAGTTTCTAATTATAATACTTGACTGTGTTCAACATTTAATGTAAGATTAGACCTCTTAAAGAGTAGATTATGACAGCACTTTAAATTCTTAAGTTCAGTCAGCAGTTAAAATGGAATTTTTGTCATGGTAGCCACTAGATAGCAACTTGCAAATGGGACCGGGTGGCCGTGTTAGCCATTTACTAATATACATACCTTTTTGGCATATTACAGATACTGTTCTTATGTTTACCTTAAATTATTGAGAATCATCCACGTATCATTAATTAAATAAACCTGTACCAATGTGTTGTGACATTTGTTAACTGCCAAAATAACATTGTCTTATGAAATGAAACTTTGCTTTGCCTCGCCTTCCATTAATAATGTCATTTCTACAGAGATAAATTCAGTTATTTATGTGTTTCATATATTTGACAGGAAATTATGGAGTAATAATGCATTTAAAGTTTAGATTTTTTGTTGTTGTGGACAAGATGGACCACTTGGAAGTTTATGCTACTCTCAAATGAAATATGTGTGTTGAGATGAGAGAGAGATTTGTCAGTTATGTATTGCTCATTGATGTATAAAAATGAAATCCGTATAGATCACAGTTGTTTTGGTTTATAGCTATATGAGGTTTTTTATTTCTAGTGAGAAACTGCTGGTCTGCCACTAAAACACAATGCAATTTCTTTTAAAATAAAGTTTGTCTTTGTGTTTCTTAATGTTCCAAATTCGTACCGGTTATTTTAAGAGATTGCTATCGGTGTTACTATTCATTCAAAGGAAAACAGATAACTGATACCCTTTGTATGCTTTGTGTGTGAAAGGTGAGGTGTGAAGATCGAGATGCACAGTTTATGGCTACATACTGCCCACTTACTGATATATGTACAGGGTTACACTTCAAGCATTGAGATCAAAAAGGAGATGTCACTTAATTGATGTTCTGGGATATATTGAAAAAGTGTATAATTCTGAATACTGTTACCCCCAAACCTTATAATTAGTCCCACAGACTTGTGAGGAAGAATGCAATGTTATATCAACAATCTGTAATCATAGGATGAAGGCAACTAATAGAAAAAGGTAATAGAAAATGGCTGACATATCCCCTTTTTGATTTAAACAACAGTCACTGTACTGAAATATTGTATAACGAAACAAAATACCACATCTAAAATCAAAATATTAATAATTTCAACATGGTCATACGCATGTAACATGGGAGAGTTAATTCCACATATTTTACTTATTAAACAACCCTTTTTATATTGACATAGATATATATTCATAAATATGTCACTATCAGTCTCTGTCCCAAACTTCACTTGGCCACATTCATTGGCACCATCTCCACTAGTCAGCTCATTAATGTCTCATTGCCTTAGAAAGCTATCAAAATACTCATGAAGCTGCAAAGGGATAACATCAATCATGCGTGCAATAGCCTTCAGTTTCTCAGGTTTCATTAGAATGATGTCCACGTATGTTTTTGACATATTATGGAAATGAGGGACTGTCCCAGCCTTAACCAGACGAAAATCATATTTCACCATTCCACTGCTACTGGGTGAAACAGACTCATTTTGGCTGGTCAGTGTACCCAAATAGTTTTTAATGTGTAACAGCCTATTTTTCTCCTTTCACAGTTACAGAGTTACTAAAAACTAGATCTAGCTGTTTCTGATAGTCAAGAAATGCATTTCATGTGCGTAGTTCAATATGCATGTGTTTCCTTGCTTTCTGTAGTACTTTGAATCATTGGTGGGGAGTATACACTGTGTCCTGTTTCCTTTTCCTTAGTTCCAGACTTCTAAAGTCCCTATCAGAAGCATTGTAGGAATGCCCACGGGTTGGGAACATGTGGAAAACATTGGAAAATCTACCACTAGGAACTAAACTGTACCAAAATTGAACCATTGTGTGATTCCTAGACTGTTTTGTACTGGAATCTGAAAATGCGTACGTTTTCACACTAGAGGCCACATGCTTAGTTGTGAGTTCACCAATACACACACTCTAGAGGACGACCAAAGCCATAATTGTAATGATTCTTGAAATAACCTCCTTGACTCGGTGTTTTGTTATGCCATGGAGTGCAATAAAAGCTTTCTTGCATACTATAGTTTCCTTGAAGCCAACTTTAACCTGCAGATACTAGTGAATTAGTATCATAAAACAAAAATCTACATAATCATAATACTGTAACCCTATTAAATATATGCCTTTTTACAAAACGTGGATCAAAGTTGTACATAATTTGGGAACAAAATGGTTAATTAACTAATATTACAGTTGTCATGTCAGTTACCGTATAATAATAGTTTGCTATCCTTCCACAATTGATAATGGAATTTGAGCATGGTCTCCTTGCTTTTGGAATGAGGGGAAGAATGTGAGCACTCAAGTATCTGCCCTGTCCAACTTTGTTGGGCATATTGTTGAATTCTGTCAACAATAGTTCCTCTGTAAATAGATATTAACGTATTATTAACCTATATACTCAGCAAATAACATGTTTTTTACCAATTTCCTGTATTGCAACTAAAACATAAACTGAAACTTTGTGTCCATGAAAGTAATTTATATTCACATTTTAGTACAGTGTTTCTACACAATTTGCCTCTGCTACAGACTATTACATTATGTAAAGAGAATTCAAACAATGAACATTGTATGACTATTTACCTGCAATCTGCACCTGTTTCCCTCCTAGGATCAGTTTTTGCTTTCCAGTTGGTATGCTCCAGACCCTTGACTTTCTTTTGTTTAATAACATTCCTCTTCCACAGTTTGAGGTGTCTTTTCTTCCTTCTAAATTCTTGTCAATCATCTTCGGATTCATCTGACAGTTCCATCACTGAAGCAATTTTGAAATCTCACAGCTGATTACTGCAAACCGCTACAGTGCTGCCATCACACCTCACATTCTTTTGTGCAGTGTAGAGACTTGTCTCCTTGACAAGTCCTCTTTCTGCACGAAACATAATTTCAACCCTGGTTTTGACAGGCAGTGAACAAGTCCCATTTTAGAACCAACAGGTGCGGAATCGTGTGAAAATACAAACTATAGTAATAACTTATATATCCCAAAAATTATGACAAGCCCCGTTTCTGATCTCAATGCCTCAATTATTGAACGATGTGAAAAAACCATAAATTATTTACAAACTAAGGCTTTTTATTCATCATGTAAATGTCACTACAGATATTCAGATTTAGACTATGAAATGTTCAGTACGGCTGCCATCATTGGTGATGATGTTGTGCACTTGAATAGCGAAATTCTGCATGACCCGCCGAAGTGTTGGAGCATGAATTCTATTGATGACTTCCTGAATGGCTTTTTTCAACTCAGCAATCATTTTGGGGTTATTGTTGTACACCTTATCTTCAATATAGCCTCACAAAAAGGAGCTGCATGTCTTCAGATCTGGAGAGACTGGTGGCCAATGGAGTCCCATGCCAGTGGCCTCTGGATACCACAGAGCCAAAATGTGGTCCCCAAAGTGCTTCCCCAGAACATCACTCTCCTGCATTGATGGGGTCGAGTATTGTCTTGCATGAACCACATCTTGTCAAAATAAGGGTCACTTTGGATAATGGGGATGAAACCATCTTCCAAAAACTTCATGTACAGTTGGTAATCGCCATGCCATCAAGGAATATTGCACCGAATATTCTGTGACTGGACACTGCACACCACACAGTCACCTGTTAAAGGTGAAGAGACATATCAATCATGAATTGCAGATTCTCTGTCTCCAAATGTGTCAATTTTGCTTATTGATGAACCCATCCAAATAAAGGTGTGCTTCATTTCTAAACCAAACCATATTCACACCAAAGTCCTGTTCGTCAATTCTGTCGACAATATGGTTGGTGAAACACAGCTGCTGTTCCATGGCCCTGGGACTTAATGGCTGATGAATTTGAATTTTGAATGGCAATAGATGCAGGTCTTCAACAAAAATTTGTCACAGTCTGTCCCAGTTGATTGCCACCTGATGTGCTGCTCATCTGATCTATTTCCCTGGTCTGTTTTGAAATGCAGCATGCGTCTTTTCAATGTTTTCAGGTGACTGACATTGCCAACACTTTCATCGTGAACACTGCTCGTTCTCTCAAACTTGTGAATCAAATTCTTGATTTTTAGCAAAGCACATTTGGACCGTTGTCTTCAGCTTGAACTCTGTTGAAACCTTCCTTTGAGCCAGAGTTGGGCTGTTATTGTTCGCATAGTAGGCCTTCACGAGCTCAGGCACGCTGTACGGTGACATTTTCACATGCAATGTCCTACAACAAGAAGGCGTGCACGCATGCACATACTAATTCCCATCATGCCTCATGGCCAACCTTGCAGTTTGAATGTCCTAATGCAAACTGTTCAGAAGTTATGACTATTTTATTTCTTATGGCTAAATAATTATCATGTATGTACGATATCAGTGTATTCAAAAGAAAACAGCTTTATTTTGTGTTTAAAAATATTCAGCTGTGGCTAAGGTATTTTCTAATTGCACATTAGCAGAGTTATAGAGATGTGTAGTTTTCTTTTATTCTTTTTTATTTTTTATTTATTTTTGTTTGTTTGTTAGATGAAATATGCTGTATTTGTGTAATACACACGTTAGCCCTGATTAGTGGCAGTATATATATTCAGCACGATTTCTTGCTCATGATCAAAATTTTTAGATAAATTTTAATCCTGTTTGTGACTTTGTTCATTTTCTTCAGGGTAAGCATCAAGGAATCATCAGTTGCAAAACTTGGCTCCGTATGTCGTAGAGTATACAGGATTTTCTCACATGCATACTTTCATCACAAAACTATATTTGATGACTTTGAGGTAAGTCATAAGCTACTTACCTTAATTACTTGTATATCACATTATCTGTTTGTTTTGTTCAGTTCTGATTGTCAGGTACAATTTATTTATCTCATAATAATATGTTCCTCGTGCAATGTCAGATTCTGTTTTGATCTTTTTTCCACTAACATTTAACTTGGCAAAATTTTACCTATTTGTACGATCTATAAGGTACCCTGTGACAGTTACGGATGTACTGGGTGCACACTCATGACAAACATTGCTCTTCACCCAGAAGGAGAAATGCTGATTTAGGAATCAGAGGAACTGAAAAGGAATTGCCTGTCTTTTAGAGTAATCTTCTTGTATTTCGTGTTCATTTCAGAATAATTCAGAAAAGTGTGCTATGAAACCAAGATCCATTAAGTGCAGTTTTATTCTGCATAAAAAAGAATTGTTGATATATTATTTCGAATGTGTAGCCCTTCTGCACGAAGTATGTGTTTGCCTGACTATAAGATAGGCTTTTTCCTCTAGTTTGTCAGCTAAAAAATACAGTGTCTTCTTACATTTGTGGATTGTAGCTCAGATGGCATACAGATTTAATTTGACAATTTCAGAAGAGTGTGTGTGGGAACTGATGCAGCAGGTATGCCAAACACTGGGATAAATATTTGAAGGCAAGCAGCAAGCTGACAGCGAACTTCATAGTGCCACCAAGTATGAGAATGCATCCTGCATACATTGGTTTTTGTGAACATCTGCCACACCCAAACTGCTATTTGCATTGATCCAAATGTAGTTGTAATTGAACTGGCATTAGAGATTGACAAACACTCAACAATATTATATATTCCCACAGGCAACAAATTAATCTGGCATAAATATGTTCATGCAGAACATTTTAAACACACAACTACAAATGAAACAAGGTGTTCAGCGATGACACCAAGGCTGTTAATGCTCAACAGCAACATACGATGGACCAAGTGCACTTTTAACTCTTGTGTTCAGATTTGTGCAAATTCAGCAGCAGAAAGCTGAGAGGAAAACAAACGATGTTATTCAGTTTGTTTTGATTGTTAAAGAACAGTATATTACAGTGATCAATAACAGATGCAAATCACAGCCAGGATTCCTTTGAGAAATATGGTTCTAAGAGTGTGTAGTTCACAATTGGGAAATATAGACAGTTTGATATTAATTTTAAGCTAATGATGATTGATGTAGTGGCTAAAACAGTTGTGCAGCTGGGAGAAAAACTGTTACAGAAGCAAAGATCTATACACAGCATCAGACGGAAAAGAATTTAAAGAGCTACAGTTACACCCACCTACCTTTCATGGTACCAAAGCAAGATATTTTATGACTTGGAACAGCATATTTTACCTGCTACAGAAACTTAACGAGTTTTGATTACTTGAGAAGTTATCCAAATGAAGATACTGGAGATTAAAGACTTTTTCAGTTGTGTGTGACATAAGTATCGAAGCAGGTATGTGCTGGTACATGACAATGATGATGAAGAGGGCAGGGTTTATGTTACAGTGAAGAACACTATCTGTGGTGTGATGGAAAACAACTTCATTGTCACATACAGGGTGATTCTCATTAACATTTAAAAACACCCAAAGTGATGTAGGTGATGCTGAGACAAGTGATTTAATATAAGACACACAGGGCCACAAATGTCACAGAGTATCCCAAAAGTGGATGACAGCTGTTGAACATGTGATTGTCACCAAATAACGTACCTTGCTGCATGTGGAGCAATTGCCCTATTGATCCTATCCTCGCCGGAAGGGGTCAGTGCTATGCACCACTTCACTGATCTAGTGTTTTTTGAACACCTACTTTAAATGTAAAATCCACAAATTTATTGTCCTCACTGTAACCAAGCAAAAGCTGTTACTATTGTGTGTTCTTTCCTTTCCACTCTTCGTTTTTTGATTATAGGCCTTATATAGTAAAGAACATGTAGGTCATTTACTGGTAGCAGTGCAATTTGGAAAACTTATACTTACTGACTTACGATGCTATACGGTAGAATTTTGTTTTACTGTACTTAGCAATTAACCACCGGAGACCATGAGACTAATACAAACAATAAGAAATCTTACATCACTGTAAAAACCTAACTGTCTAATGCAATGCAAAAAAAAAGACCATTCCCTGTGAGATGCAAAATTCAAGTCCTGAAGCGCATGTGCTAAAGTCATGCACTTTGGCCCGATGCTCCACCATTGTGGAACTGGACTTAGGATGGAATGATCAGGTGCAACAAGCTCCACTGCTGCAAGTGTGGTGAGGTACCTCATATGATAACATCACATATCCAATATTTGCCATACACTTATGGGATATTTCCCAACATTTGCAGTCCCATGTGTCTTATACTAAATTACTTAGCGTCATTTATATTGCTTTGGGTTTTTTTAAATGTTAATGAGGCTCACCACATTTAACATTGACCAAACTTTGTTTCATTTTGATACACTATTAAATTAGATTCTTTCAAGGGATACACAGCCCAAATAATAATTCCTGGTGGTATGACCTAACAGCTTCAAAGAACAGATGGTGTTATGAACAGTCCCTTCAGGGCTTACCTGCAGCTTAACAGTTAGTGGCTTCAAGGACACTCTTAACATAATTTATAGTGTGTACAATCACATACATGACTGTGACAATGTCATACTTTAACTAAAGTAAATATGTTAAAGAGAAGAGGATTATATTGATTCAGATTTTAAAAAACTGACATATATTGAAATATAATTACCATCTAGGTCTCCCCCAACCCCTCTCTCGAAATAACCAGGACATATTTTCAGAACTATAGAAATGAAATGCTGACTTGCAGTGCCAGTAAACTTGTATTTTTCATCACTTCAAAAGTCATGTTGACATTAACAATTTTTTTTAAGCCCAATAATCATCAGCATATTTGCTCAGTAACTTCATACCAACACTTCATAACTTCACAAACACTACCTAGCTCGTCTTTGCACTGGCCCCTGTGTAAAAATGTAACAATACATTTTGTCAGGTACATCACTAGATTTTATTTATTTATTTATTTATTTAAGAAATGAATTTCCTACATCAACTGTTTTTCATATCCATTTTATTTTATGTACTGTGCTGTTTTGGTTATGTAGCCATTCTCAAGCAAAATTTTTAACCTGTTAACTACATCCTTATTACTGGTATCTGATGCTAAGTATTTTGTTTGTACCTTTCAAATGGCATCTCTCACCTTCCCCACTTCTTTAGTTTCTTGATTGTGAATGCATGTTCTGATAATTACTGTGTTTGTAATTAGTGAGAATATGATTTGACTGCTTTAGTCGGCTGCAAAACAACCTTTCTCAATGACGTCAGCTGTGTGTCATTAGTAACTACTACCACCTGATTATTGTTACCTAAAAGTGATTGGAAAAATTGGTATCATCATGCACTGGTCAGTCATGTCAGGATGTGTTGTCGTAAAACACATTTAATTTACTTTCAAATGTCGTATGTGGTTGTTTCTAGTGCCAGAACAGATAATGTACTTCAGGAACTTGTTATAAAAGTTTCTTACATTTTATCACATTTTCCAGTGCACACCAAATTGTTTGGAAAGTGAATAACAATTACTGATACATTTATCTAGTGATCAGATTTGGTTATTGGTTGCTGAGAGGTACAGAATTATTTTTGCTGTAAAATTAACTTTCTTGATTATCCACATATACTTTAATCAACATGTTATATGTAGTGTAATGTAAATTGAAGATAAAATTTCTGTCTTTTTTTTTTTGTTTTCAGAATGAAACGTACCTGTGTAGGCGATTTACAGCATTTGTTACAAAATATAATCTCATGTCGAAAGATAATCTCATTGTTCCAATCCTTGAAGATGAAGGCAGTGGAGAGACGGATGCTTAGGAATGCAAATAATGGAGATCGTGTGGATTATAGAAATGGAATGAAGGTTCATGGCACGAGGCCTAGGTGACCGAGCAGTGTGTTGTATTGTACCACACTGATGAAGTATGATCAGAACACATTTCTTGTGTCTCATTCCTTAGGAAAATTGAAAGATATGGTGACCATTCTTCTTGTATTTAAAGAGAAAGCATTCTTGTCAATCCGTTGGAATATAACCCAGATGACTTTCGTAGGTTTCACTACTACCCCATGAAGAATGTGTTACAGAATCTTCTGGCAACTGCCATGAACTGGTAACATTATGCAATACTCAGCTATTTATAATATAGCTTCAGGTAGGAGCTGGTGACTATACTTTGTATACATGCGGCAGGACCAAGTATATCCGGCCATTATGCCTTTTTGGTGCTGTGCACCACTCATTAATAATTCTCCCTGTCCTGTCTAGCAGTTAGAACAGGATAGAACTAATACAGGTACTTTCACCATGTGCTGTCATAATTTCATAGGGAAGAATGTCATAACATTGTAGTCACATTCATTCAATTTTATATTTACTCTTTGTTTGCTGCTGATATGACACTTCATTGAACATAAGTTGATCAGAATTTAGGATAAATTTATTTATTTATTACATGTTGGTATAATAGATATGAGATCATACATGTCAGTCACATAGAAACTAAAAGTTTTGCAAAGTTCTGTGATTTGCTTTTACTTTCAGTTTATTGCCAAAGTTTTTATTAGTCATTGCCTGAAAATACTTGTGTACAGAGGGTGAGTCAGTAATAATCTGCATCCATTTCTTTAATTAGTAAAAGCAACTGAAAGAAAAGCATAATCCAAGAGTTTTTCATTTTCCTTCCTGCTTTCCAGCATGCTTGTGTAACAAGCCAGATGCTGGTATTTACTGCCAAATAAACCATTGATTCTCCCTTCATCCATACATATTGATAACTTCCAGCAGTAGGTATTTTTTAAATGGAGCTAATAGGGGATAACTAAAGGGATTCACTATGAACTATGTATTCTGATTTATGAATGCCACAGAACAGAAATACATGAACAAATTACCATAGCTCTTGAGATTGTGTAGATTATATTTTTCTACGTACTCTCATTCATTCACTCACTCATTCTGAATTGGTCAGAATAGTGGCCCCAAAAATAATAGATAGCTTAAAGATTGAACTCTGTAAGCTGTTGCAGTATAAACCTCATATGTCTGTTATTTATAATTTGAAACATACGATTAGAAGTAAATTGCATTCTGTCGGTTAGTTTGTTAATGGCCACTGTTGAGGTTGGTTTGTTCTCTATGCATGTGAAAACATTTTGATTCGATGAAGGCCTTGTTAGAGCGACTTCAGTTACTGATGTACCTTTGGAAAATAATGAAGGAGAAAGAAAGAGGGGAAGTGTGTTATTTATTTCTATTAACAGTCAGCTCAAATTATTAGTGGTGATATTCACAAAGGAAACTGAGTGATGCTTTTGAAATTTTAAAGCAATGAGGGAAGTGCCATATATGAAAATGTGCGTGTTAAAAGCAGTGCTGTGAACCTAAAGGACTGTAATAGAGATGTGGAGAATTAATGACTCACCATCATATTAGGGTTTTTTCAGCATATGTGACTGTGTCATTTTATTAAAAGTTATTTCATAGTGTAAACACATTTCTTTAAAAGTATACTTTGTTAGTTAAATCCAGTACAGCACAATATTAAAGCTACAGTTGAAATATACATTTGATATTGAATATAAATACCAGTTCTTTTAAAAATTCTTTGGAGTTCTTCATATTTCTGACATTGGCATCTCGGAGCATTAGTCGAGCATACACATCTGTGATAAGCTAGAGTTGTCAGATTTGTAAGTCAGTTATTTATATTCATTTTAATAGTTTTTGTTTCTAGGTGCTCTGTATGAGCTAGTTACAAAGGTGAAAAACAACCAATAAGAATAAGAAATAATTGCAAAACTTTATGTGACTTATCTAGTTTTTTAAATTTTACACTCTTTTTGATCTCTATACAGTTCTCAGTACTGATTCCAACATATGTTTTCAGCAGGCACATCTAATTTTATAAATCCCATGTTATCACAAAAATCTTCATGCATATAATTTTATTGTACATGTGTATGTTTATATAAGTAACTGTTAACATATTTTTTCAATTCAAATGTACATGTGTAGACAAAATTGTTGGTACAACTGACTCCCCTGTAAAGAATAACTAATGAATACATATTGAATTCAGTTGGTAAAACAATTTGATACTGATTTCATTATCATGAACATTCTAAGACCTATGCGTGTTCACTGCCTGAGATGTGTAGGTGGTAACTTAATAGGGACCAGTACAGACTTTTCTTTCTTTACACTATTTTTAATTTTTTAAATTTATTTTATGTAATAAATTCTTTCACAGTGTTGATAGTGATGTGTAGTCCTCCTTCATATTTAAGTTAGTAACTTCCTTTCCAGGTACTTAGCTCTTCTGTAATTCAAATGATATTGGGAAGACCTCCACAAGACTTGGTGGATGAAAGATGCAATGGCTTATTTGCCTCATACTTTCTTCAGTGAGATTTCACCCGTTGAATGACAGCTTCACTATTGTTAAGCATTTGTTATTCTTTTAACAGCACAAATATTTATCGTAGATATTACCATGTTTTAAAAAACACATCATATTAAATGAAATAGCAAATTGCTAATCATGTAAGAGTGTAGGCTATTTTTGACCATTAGTGGCTTAAAATATAACTACCCATAAATTCTATCATCTCTTTCCATGAATATGAATTATTTAAGACTCCTACAGTTTAATGGAAAGTAGGGTAAAAGCTTCCCTTCAGTGCATAGGTTGCAAGATACAGTGCTGTCGGTAATGCTCTTAAGTTCTGTAAATGGTTTTATGTTGTTATTTACCATATAATTTCCTGGCACTTTCACAACCAAATTTGTGATTACTAAATGAAGAAGATACTTGTTAGCCTTACAAAAGTAACATAGTCATCAGCTGATGGATTTGTTTGGACAGTTTTGGTATTTTTAGGCAATGTTTTGCATGCATACTGTAACTGTTCAGGCTCTTTGTATGAGTCATTCAGAATATTTTCTCTCCTCCAATGTGTTCGGAACTTTTGGTACCAGTGCACATTGCTTTACTCGTGTTGTGTGTGCTATAGTGGTTAGGTCAACATCTTGTGGAAGCTTGTAGTGTTAACAGAAGGCTAATTTTCATTGACTGTTTTTGAGAACTCATTTCTGCCAATGCTAAACCTACCCAACAAGTTTATAGTTCCATGAATGCCTAACCATGGGGTACCCACATGAAGACCTATCATCAGAGTTCTATCCACATCCTCAGATGATAGTATGTCAGATAAAAATCTGATGATAGACACAAGTTCATCTTTAGAGAATGAGAAGTCGGATTGTATTTACCAAAGTGTTCAGATGTGCTTAGCAGTGCTAGAAGCAAACCTGGGCAGCCCTCGGGAGCCATATATGTGGCACAGGGAAATAGTGAAGTAACGAAAGACCAACCACAAGCAAAAGGCAATCTTCAATCAGGCCCCAGTGGTGTCATAATTACAAATGATTCTGCAGTATTCGAAAAGAGATACAAACATTGCAGGTGCAGCAGACGATGCTCTAGTACTGTCGCCTAGTCGTGAGGGGCTTGATCTGGATACAACAGCTGAGTAAGCCAGAAAAATGATGAGTATGTGCCATCACTGTCTACATGACAAACAGCTCGTCAGGCCAAACTCGTGGCAAGTTAAAGAGCCTTGAGTAGTCCTTACTGCAGCAGACCATTCCGTGCTGCCTCATCAGGCAATGGTGCCCCTTAGCTCTCCCATGAGCAGGTACGGTTTGGGTGGGCAAGAGGTCCTGTTACACTGCATTTCTGCGCTGATCTTTTAAGTGCATGCTTGGGCACATCTGACTTTCGGAATCCTACTATTTATTAATGCTGTGCACCTCAAGAAAATGGGTTGTCTCAGTGCCTTTCGTCGTAACATGCGTAACACAATCTAGTACAATATTCTGTATCACTGGGTATCCATGCAAGGAAGCGACTTATTGCCACACTGAAGGGTGAAGCACGCCAACAGATAAATTTGAGGCAAAAGAAAGGTGTACATGGGGCTTATGTGTGTTCTTCATATACGTCAGTTCCGATTATTACATGTTTCATGCAGCTAATTTCAAATTACTGATGCAGAATAACATTCACCTGAAGCAGCATTATCAGTGAGCTACAAAGTTGTGCACGTCATTGTTACAAATGGACCCCATTTCTAATGGGGCCTCTGAACAGATAATGTTTTTTGGCCATTATAGAGTGCTTAATGCCAAGAGAGGTAAATAAAATTAAAGAAATTATATTTATCATTGACTGTAAAAATTGTTTTCATTATCACAGTATTGGTCTTATGGGCATTATCAAGTGGCACCAGCTTACTACTGCAGAAAAAAGTCTAGAAGATTGTGTTTGCCTCCCACATTGGCAACGTATCTTGAAAGAATTTACATTGTCAATTGTAAAGAGAACAATTGAAATTAAATTATGATATGCATAGGCAGGAAGTTGAATGTCGGAACAAGTTTATGACTGGTGAAAAATGCTCTGTGCACTATTTTACTTTCAGTAAGTATTGAATATGCCTTGTGGGGAAAAGTAGGCTGCTCTACTATTTGAGCAAGATTTCCGTTTATAATATTATTGTGTATAATAGTAGGACAAGAAATGTAATAGGTTATATTCGAGATGAAACACAAGGAGCGGAGGGGCAAATAAAATCTGCATAGCCATAATGATGTATCTAAAAGATGTTGATTGTAATATGACACATATCGAAACCATGTCTCTGTATTGTGAAAACTGCATTGGTCAAAACAAAAATAAGGAAGTCCTTGCATGTTGCATACATTTCTAAAATCATTAGAACATATAAAACAAATTAATCTAAATTATCCCCCCAATTCCCTCCCAAATGGCCTTATCATCAAATTATCCATCTCCAGCTGCCATCCCTTCTTCCACGATGACCTTCACCTGGTCAGATTCCGCCAATCCTTAGCCATCACCAATGCAGTCGTGCATAAACCATATCAACCAAGCGCAAACCTCTTTGCAGTACCTTCTCTCCATCCGCAAAATCCTCCTGCTATGCAATCACAAATTCTTGAAACCCATAACACACACTGAAACTATTGCCCTCCAAGAACTAGAGCAACATGCACAACGCCACCTCAAAAAACTCTCTACCCTGCTCACTTCTTACTACTGCCTTGGAGTATCACTGTCCACTCCCTCTACAACAACCTCCAAACCTCCTCCACATCCCCTCATAGCTGTCAAACTCTGCCTCGCAGACCTATTACGTTTACTCCACCATCCAAAACTGCTTCCCACCACCACACAGAATCCAGAACCTAAACAGACCCAAAACAGGCATGAACCTTTCCTCCAGAAGCCTTAGTCCCAATATCTGTCCTTTCCAAAGGCCTCACCTTTTGCCCCACTCCCAAATTCAACCATGCAGGACTTAAGACTTTCTCTCGTTCTCCAGGACCCTACAGTGGAAACACTTTTCGCCACCAACCTTGCCAATAGGATGAACCAAAGACCAATGTTGAACCCTACCAACTCAGTTCACTCCTCCATCCAACCATGACCTACCCCCCTCTGCCCGCGCTGCCCCCAAATCACCTCCTGTTAACTTTCCAGAATTTCTTAACCTTGATGAACCGTGCGTGCCTCAACATCATTCCCCAAATCCCACAACATACAAAGTAATCGTACAGTCGCAGACAGAACCGCAGTCCACCATCTAAAAACTGATCACAACCTTATTATCCTACCTGCGTATAATGGCTACACCTTTGTTGCTTTTAACCATAAGGACTACATGGCAGAAGGACTCTGCCAGCTGTCAGCTACATCCAACTACAAACCTTGCCACAGTGATCCCATTCCAGAAATCCAGCATGATCTCTAACCTTCTGCATGCTTCCTAAAGTCCATAAACCCAACCACCCAGGAAGATGTTGACCTCCACATCAAAGATGGCTACATCAGTACCTCTGTCCATATTAAACCTACTAACCACCAGTAGTACCTCCACTTTGACAGCTGCCACCTGTTCCCTACAGAGAAGCCCATTCCATATAGTCTAGCCACTCATGGGCATTGCATCTGCAGTGATGAGCAGCCCCTCTTGAAATATACCGAGGGTGTCACTGAAGCCTTTCCCGTGCCTTATCTTTCCATTCACCCACCACCTCAGAAAGTCTCACTGTCTGGCCACAGAGGAGCATTCCCCTCATAACTCAGTACCACCCAGGACTGGAGCAACTGAATTCCCTTCTCTGCAAGGGCTTCAACTACTTCTCTCCATGCCCTGAAATGAGATATGTCATGTTCACTATATTTCCCACCCCTCCCACATTGGTATTCCGCCGTCCAACGAACCTACACATCCCTGCTCCCAACCCCTTACCTCATGGCTCATGCCACTGTAAAACACCTGGATGCAAGACCTGTCCCATAAATCCTCCAATCATCACCTACTCCATTCCGGTCACAAACATCACCTATCCCATCAAAGGCAGGGCTACCTGTGAAACCTGCCATTGTGACGTATAAGCGAAGCTGCAACCACTGTGTTGCATTCTATGTGGATGTGACAACTAACAAGCTGTCTGTCCGCATGAATGGCCACCGAAAAACTGTGGCCAAGAAACACGTGGACCATCCTGTTGCTGAGCACATTGCCAAACATGACATCCTTCATTTCAGTGACTGCACGCATATGGATCCTTCCCACCTATACCAGCTTTTCTGAATTGGGCAGGTGGGAACTTTCCCTGCAATACATCCTATGTTTCCGTAACACACTAGGCCTCAACCTTCGTTAGTCATTGTCCTCTCCCATCCAGCCTGTACTCTGTTCCCATTCTAGCACTACACAGCCCTCATCCTCATTCCACCACCACACTGTCTTTTTACTTCCTTCAATTTCCGCCCCCCTCCAATGCCCACCGTATAACTTCCCGACTGCTCCTCTCGGCCCACTTCCCAGCAGCACATAACTTTACACCACCCCTACCCTACTATCCCTCCCCCTCCCCACCCCAGTCTCTTCCTTAACCCCACCCAGTCACCATTCCCATCATACACTGGTGCTGCTGTTTGCAATTTGTCGTGTTGCCTGAGACTGCAGTCATGTGTATGAGCTGTGTGTGCGTGTGTGTGCGTGTGTGCGTGCGCGAGGAGGATGAGAGGGAGGGGGGGGGGGGGAGAGAGAGAGAGAGAGAGAGAGAGAGAGAGAGAGAGAGAGAGAGAGAGAGAGAGATTATAGCTCAAATTTCGATTAATAATATTGATGTACGGTGTTCTTCAGCTACATTCAGCTACTGTTTCGTTTCAGAGCCATTATTGAGCAGTTTAATAATGTTGATGTTAATAATTAAATGATCAAATTAAGTTCAAATTTAAAATACTTTTGCAGTAGAAAATTTCCACAGATATCTTATAATATCATAATCTTCAGTAAAATATATCTTATGAACCAGTGCCTGTTGATTCCAAGATTACCTAATAAAATCATAAGCAACATTTTATTGTTTTTTTTAAACAGGGAAAACTATTTTATCAAAAGATTTGTTTAGTCACTTCAAATATGCCAATATGCATATAATAAATGTGTATCAGTACTTCTTTGATGATCTGGATATGTTGGGACAAGAAATGGGTTGAGGACTGGGCCTTTCTCACTGATAATATAGGACACTTACATAATGCAAATATGTGACCTTACGGAAAGTGTCTTCTTATTACTAACATTTATAATAAATTGAATGCATTCATTGACAACATCAGCTTATTTGAAAGTTAGCTTGCTACAGAAAACATGGTTTTTCAAATCCTTTAATCGTGATACCTGCTGCAGACTCCAATTTCGTGGTTTATCAACAAAATATTATGAAATTTATCAATATTTTGAGACAAAATTTCAGTATGTGTCTAGCTTACAAAATGAATTCAGCTACTCCATTTTCATTTGCACCAGAAATTTCTTTAGAAGTTTCTGATTTGCAAAATAGCATGATGTTCATGCGAAAGTGTGTTGGAAGCTACACAGTAATGTGGTTCACATTACATCTATGTTTGGGCCAACATATTCATGTGAACATGAGAATAAAAACAGCTGAATGGTCCCAGATTCACGATCCAGTACTGAACAGCATTCTACGTTTTGGAGGCGGCATGAGGTTCCTTATAAAAAGAAGATTCCCTTCATAAACGAAATAAAATATTAGTAGTTTTTATTTAGATTGGATGTTTCTGTTAAATATATGAATGTATTTGCTCAATGGTCATAGTCTACTCACTGCCAGGTACTGTTTTGTGTACAGTGTTGACTATTTGCACATGACCTACTTGCTGAACCCTGTCTGCATGCATTTGGTTCCCTGACTACTAGTATGTGAGCAGATTGCCTGTGGGTGCCCACTTACCTGTAGGTGGACACTCAAGATATAACGGCCAGAGCATTTCTACTTTCTGAAAGAGGAATTCAGGAAGGTACACCTTCAGTTTTTTACAATCCCACAAATTGCTTGAAAGTTGTCATCAGAGGACACCCACTGTAGAATAAATCAAAGAAACCCTTGAAATAAAGAATCTCCCAGTGGAACAAGGGCACTAGTTGTGGTCTCCAGTTATAACACCTACAAAAGTAGACGCAGCCAAATTCGGCACTAGAAGTAAGTGCATATCTTACAGGCCAGCCAGATCAACTTGCAAGTAGGGCAGGAAATACTAAGTGCAATACCTAAACCAGAAGACACAATTGTGTGCAGCAAGGATTGCCCTGAATTGTACAAGAGTGACCCTGTCAGTGCAATGCTGCTGAAAATCTACTCTTAAGTAGAAAGCTGCTAAAGCACCAGACGAAACCCCGCTACCACCTACAGTGTCCAGGGCCCAAACTGCTGTTATAACAGCAAATGGCCCATCAAAGTACCCTCTTCTACACCAAGGCATCAACATTCTTGTGACACGTACAAAAACCACCTTTCCCCTGCGGGTTCGGGTGTAAGAATAAGCCTGAGGTATTCCTGCCTGTTGTAAGAGGCGACTAAAAAGTCTCACATGCTTCGGCTTCTATGTGATGGTCCCCTGTAGGGTTTGACCTCCATATTTCAAAATTTTTTTCTGGAGACCTAGCCAATTGGGGAAGGTTCATCATGTCCATGGTTCATCATGTCCATTGTGCATTGAGATCTTTAGTCCACTTTCTTGTCATTGCATTGCAGTCCCGTTCATTCTCCATCTCTTGGGTGAGGGTACATTTCTGGGTGCATTTTCCACCATGTACTATGCAGTGTCACTTTCTGTGCCAGTGATGTCATGGACTTCTTTGCACCGGATATCCACCACGGTAGTCGGACTGTTGTGGTGGGGCTATCATGTACCCTGTTGGTTGTAGCCCCCTGACAACACAGGGCTTGCTCTGCTGATGCCTGCACCATTAAAACCCTAGGAGTTGATGCCCATCACTCTGTGGCATCGGGACTCCCGGTAATGGCCATCCTGCCAGGTGGCCCTTGCTGAGGCTGTGCGGCACCCGTGGGGAGAGGGCATCAGGACAGATGACATGCAATGAAGTGTGGTACATCATCTCTTGCTGGTGGCCAACTACTACCAGCCTCTAAACGCTCCAGGGCTCAATTCAGTGCACAGAAATATGACCCCAAATCGTTCCCCTCCCTGGCCACACCATGGGAGAAACGCCAGTCTAAGAATCGCAGTGAAGCTTATTCACCCCGGTACCTTGTCTGTTTGAGAGCTGATGGGGAATCCTTCATCTCGATGAAGCCTCAGTTTTTTGTTGAGCATTTAGAGGACTAGTCTGGGGAGGTAGAGGGCTTGTCTAAAATGCACTCTGGGTCTGTCTTGATCAAAACAGCATCTTCTTTTGCAGTTTGATGATGAGTTGCATGCCAATTTAGAACGATGAGGTGTTCACTTTGTCCGGCGCTTCCATCGGGGTCCGAGGGATAATCAGGTTGCCACCGGTGCCTTCATCTTTGTCTTTGACACGATAGTCAAAAAGGTCAAGGTGATTGTCTACCACTCTGTTGTCAAGCCGTATATCCCTCCCCCGATGTGGTGTTTTAAATGCTGGAAGTTTGGCCATATGTCTTCCTGGTGTACTTCAATAGTCAAATGTCGAGATTGTGGACGTCCTTCACATCCCAATACTCCATGTGCCCCACCTCCTATCTCCTAACTGCGGAGAGCATCATTGCCCATGCTCGTCAGACTGCAGGATCTTACAGAAAGAAAGAAAAATCATGGAATACAAGACCCTGGACCGACTGACCTACACTTAGGCTAAGAGGAAATTTGAACGACTCCATCCTCTGCGAATGACTTCCTCTTATGCCGCTGCTACGACAACAGTGATAGCCCCATCAGTTCAGCGAATTCCAGTCGGCTCTCAGAGCTGAAAGACTACCCCTGCCCCCTTGACCGTGGAGGGCACTACCCTCCCTGTTGCTCCCGCACCATCTACTTAGGGACAACACCCCTCCTCCAATCATCAGGGTTATCTGTCCCCACTTCTTAGCTCGAAAAGTGTATGACTTCTTCGGCTCCTCTTGCTAAGAAGGGGTCCCTTGGGTCACTCCCTTCCCAGGTTCTTACCAGTGGCGCAGCTGACACCTGCCAGTGGCTCAAGCAACCACAAGTAGCTGGTCATAGGGCTTCACGGTCCTTCTTAGTCCCTGAGACTGAATCAGTGAAGCCCTCTCAGCAGGACAAACTTAAGGAGCAGCGAGAGGAACCAAAGAAGCAAAAGACCCTCAAGAGCCAAGGCACTGTGGTGGCACCCACATCACCGCTACCTACAAGCTCTGTGTCTGAGGTGGAGATTCTGGCGTCCGCTGAGGACCTCGATCTCACCGGACCTTCAGACACAGTGGGTATTGACTTTTCAGGTAATAAGTCGGTGGCAGAAGGTGACAGAGTTGTGAACTGCCTCACTGAACGGTCCATGCCTTCCCAGTCTCACACTGATCTCGTCATCCAGTGGAATTGCAGAACTTTTTTCCACCGCCTGGCCGAGCTATGGCAACTGTTAAGCTTTACACCTGCTTACTGCATTGCCCTCCAGGAGACCTGGTTCCTGGCAGTGTGGACCCCTGTTCTCCACGGCTATAAGGGATATTACAAGAACTGTAGCGACTATTATAGTGTGTCAGGTGGAGTTTTTGCTTATGTGCTAAACTCAGTCTATAGTGAACCTGTGCCCCCTCGAAACCCCTCTTGAAGCTGTGGCTGTCAGAATAATGACGACACAGGAAATAACAGTCTGCAATGCATATCTTCCTCCAGATGGTGCAGTACCCCTGCATGTATTAGGTGCACTGGTTGATCAGCTCCCTAAACCTTTCTTACTTTCAGGAGATTTTAATGCCCATAACCCATTGTGGGGTGGCACCGTGCTTACTGGCAGAGGCAGAGATTTCAAAACTTTACTGTCTCAGTTCGACCTCTACCTCTTAAATGCTGGGGCCGCCACACATTTCAGTGTGGCTCGTGGTAGTGGTAGTTACTTGGCCGTTGATTTATCTATTTGCAGCCCAGGACTTCTCCCGTCTATCCACTGGAGAGCACATGACGACCTGTGTGCTAGTGACCACTTCCTGTCACTGCCCCGGCGTCAGGCCCATGGACGCCTGCCCAGATCGACTTTAACCAAGGCAGACTGGGAAACTTTAACCTCTGCAGTCACCATTTACTCTCCCCCCACACGGTAACATCGATGTGTTGGTTGAGCAGGTGACCACAACAATTGTTACTGTGGCAGGAAACGCAATCCCTTGCTGTATCATGTGCCCCCGGTGAAAGGCAATCCCTTGGTGATCACCAGAAGTCACTGTGGCAGTTAAGGAGCGTCGGTGGGCTCTACAGCGGCATCCTTCAGTGGAGCAATCACAGTCTATAAATGGCTCCATGGCTGCATTCGCCAGCTTATCAAAAGATGGAAGCGGGAGTGTTGGGAGAGATAAGTGTTGACCATTGGGTGTCATATGTCACCTTCCCAACTCTGGGCAAAGATCAAATGAGTTTTTGGGTACCAGACCCCAACAGGTGTTCCCGGTGTTCATATAAACAGTGTGTTATCTACCAACGCAATTGCTGACCATTTTCCTGAGCGCTATTCTCTAGCCTCTACGTCGGAGAACTACCCACCAGCCTTTTCCACCGTCAAACAGCGGATGGAAAGGAAGGTCCCCTCGTTTGCTGCATGCCACAGTGAACTCTATAATGCCCCCCAACGTGCCGTTGCACATTGCCCTGACACAGCTCGTAGCCCAGATCAGATCCATGGTCAGATGATGAAACATCTCTCATCTGACTACAAGCGACATCTCGTCTTCAATCAGATGTGGTGCGATGGCATCTTTCCATCACAATGGTGGGAGAGCATTGCCATTCCAGTGCTTAAACCAGGTAAAGACCCACTTGATGTGGATACCTATCTGCCTCGACAATGTTCTTTGCAAGATGCTAGATCGTATAGTGTGTCGGTGGTTGGGTTGGGTCGGGTCCTGGAGTCACGTGGCCTACTGGCTCCATGTCAGGGTGGCTTTCACCAGGGTTGCTCTACCATTGATAATCTTGTGTCCCTTGAATCTGCCACCCAAACAGCCTTTTCCAGGCACCAACACCTGATTGCCATCTTTTTTTGATCTACGCAAAGTGTATGACACCACCTGGCAACATCGTATCCTTGCCACATTACATGGATGAGGCCTCCGAGGTCCGCTCCCAATTTTTATTCAGTATTTCGTGTTGCTCCATACTTTCCATGTCCAAGTTGGTGCCTCTCATAGTTCTCCCCCCCATATCCATGAGAATGGGGTCCTGCAGGGCTCTGTATTGAGTGTTTATTTTTGGTAGCCATTAACGGTCTAGCAGCAGCTGTAGAGCCATTCATCTCACCCTCTCCGTATACAGACGTCTGAATTTTGTACTGCTCCACCAGTACTGGTGTTGCCTTCAGGGAGCCATCCACAAGGCGCAGTCATGGGTTCTAGGACATGGCTTCCAGTTTTCAGCTGTGAAGACGTCTGTTGTGCATTTCTGTCGGCGTTGAACCGTTCATCCGGAACCAGCACTTCACCTTAATGACGATCCACTCAGTGTCATGGAGACATATCGATTCTTGGATCTGGTTTTTGATGTTCATTTGAGTTGGCTTCCTTATCTTCGTCAGCTTACACAGAAATGTTGGCAGCATCTCAATGCCCTGTGCTGCCTGAGCAACACAAACTGGGGTGCAGATCGTTCCATGCTGTTGCAGCTCTACAGAGCCCTTGTTCAATCCCGCCTTGACTTAGGGAGTGTGATTTATGGTTCGGCGACCCTCTCAGCATTGCATTTGCTCGACCCATTGCACCACTGCGGAGTTTGACTAGTGACAAGAGCTTTTAGGATGATTCAGGTGATGAGCATACTGGTGGAGGGTGGAGTCCCTCCATTGAAGATCAGATGTGCAGAACTGCTTGCCAGTTACGTTGCACACATTCGTAGCTCTCCTGAACGTCCTAAGTACCATCTTCTTTTCCCAACCACGGCGGGTCACCTCCCACATAGGCAGCCCAGGTCAGGGCTAACGATTGTGGTTCGCGTGCTATCGCTTCTGTCTCAACTGGAGTTCTTGCCTTTACCACCTCTCCTTGAGGTCGATTCACATACACCTCCATGATGTAGCCCAAGGCCGAAGCTTTTCCTGGACCTTTCACGTGGCCCTAAGGACTCTGTTAACCCTGCAACTCTCCTCTGTCAGTTCTGCTCGATTCTCGACGTGTTCGGGGCTCTGAAGTGGTTTACACCAACGGCTCTATGGCTGATGGTCGCGTTGGCTTCGCCTACATACATGGCGGCCATGTTGTGAACAGCATTTCTTACTCAGTGGCTGCAGTGTATTCACTGCAGAGCTGGTGGCCATATCTCGTGCACTTCAGTATATCCGTTCATGACCTGGGGAGTCGTTTCTTTTATGCACTGACTCCCTGAGCAGCCTGAAAGCTTTCGACCAGTGCTACCCTCGTCATCCTTTGGTAGCTTCCATCTATGCCCTGGAACAGTTCGATCGTTCAGTGGTGTTCGTCTGGACCCCTGGTCAAACCAGACTGCGTGGAAGTCCTTGATGAGGGCCTCTCGCAGGGACTCCATGGTTCTCTGCCGGCTCTGCATTGGCCGTGTCTGGGCGACCCGCAGCTACCTCCTGTTCTGCGAAGACCCACCTCAGTGTCAGTGCCTGGTTGACAGTGGCACGTATTCTTCTGCTGTGTCCTTCTTTGGCTGCCCTGCAACTTGATCGTCAGTTGTCGGACTCGTTATCATTGATTTTAGCAAACAATGCCTCTTCATCTGATATGGCTTTACATTTTATCCGTGAGGGTGGGTTTTATCGTTTAATCTGAGTTTTAGCGCATGTTTCTCTGTGTCCTCCACCCTAGTGCTTTATGGGTGGAGATTTTAATGTGTTGCAGAGTGGCTGGCTTCTCCTTTTCATTTTTGTGGTCAGTCAGACACTGTAATCTGCTTTCTCGTTTTACTCTCTTCTAACTGTTTCTTGCATCTCTCTGTTGTTTACTTGTCCTCTTAGTGTTCATTGCCTTTCCTTCTTTCTTGTGGTTTTTTCTTTCTTTCTGTTCTGTGTTATACGTATCGTATGTTTCTCATGCTTGAGCTTTGTTTTATTCAGAACAAGGGCCAATGACCATGCAGTTGGGTCCTTTCCCCCCTCTTTTAAACCAACCAACCAACCAACCACCACCCAGGCACCCCTCTCTGTGCCAAGATTCCACGTGGAACTCCCGCCACCCCCTTCCATTTTTCTCAGATTTTTTCCTTTGGGCGGCACACAATCTGTGGCACTACCACTTCGTGTCCTGCAGCCTAATGGTCAGAACATCAACTTCTACAATGCTGTCACAATCTTTCTTCACCTGCCAACTGTAATGAAAAAGTACCTATGAATGGCCAAATCATTTGACTCAAACCCATCCAAAAACATTTTTGATTTCATCTTTTCTACATTGAAGAGTCAGAGAAACTGGTGCACCTGCCTAATATCGTTTCGGGCCCCCCACGAGCATGCAGGAGTGCTGCAACATGACGTGGCATGGACTGAAATAATGTCTGAAGTAGTGCTGGAGGGGACTGACACCATGAATCCTGTGGGGCTGTCCATAAATCCCTAAGAGTACAAAGGGGTTGAAATCTCTCTGGAACAGCACATTGCAAGGCATCCAAGATAGGCTCAATAATGTTCAGGTCAGAGGAGTTTGGAGGCCAGTAGAAGTGTTTAAAATCAGAAGTGTGTTCCTGGAGGCACTGTGTCGCAATTCTGAACATTTAGGGTGTCGCATTACCCTGCTAGAGCTTCCCAAGTTTGTCAGAATGCACAATGGACGTGAATGGATGCAAGTGATAAGATGCTTACGTACGTGTCACCTGTCACAGTTCTATCTAGAAGTATCAGGGGTCCTATATCACTGCAACTGCGCACACCCCACACCATTACAGAACCTCCACCAGCTTGAACAGTCCCCTGCTGACATGCAGGTTGTCTCCATACCCGTAAATGTCCATCCGCCTGATACAATTTGAAACAAGACTTGTCCGATGAGGCAACAGGTTTCCTGTCATCAACAGTTCAATGTTGGTGTCGACAGACCCATGCAAGGTGTAAAGCTCTGTGTCATGCAATCGTCAAGTGTACACCAGTGGGCCTTCATCTACGAAAGCCCATATCAATGATATTTCGTTAAATGGTTTGCACGCTGACACTTGGTGATGGCCCAGCATTGAAATCTGAAGCAATTTGCAGACGGGTTGCACTTCTGTCAGTTGAACGATTCTCTTCAGTCGTAATCGGTCCAGTTCTTGCAAAATCTTTTCCTGGCCACAGCGGTGTCAGAGATTTTATGTTTTACCAGATACGTGAAATTCATGGTAGACTAGTGAAATGGTAGTACAGGAAAATCCCCACTTCATCGCTACCTCGGATATGTATATCATGCTCAACCTCACTTAAATCTTGATAACGTGACATTGTAGCAGCATTAACCTATCTAACATCTGTGCCAGACACTTGTTGTCTTACATAGGCGTTGCTGACAAGAGTGCCATATTCAGCCTGTTTACATCTCTCTGCATTTGAATACACATGCCTATACCAGTTTCTTTGGCACATCAGTTTATATTGTTTGTCTTACCAGTCTCTTAACAGAGGTACAGGAAGCATTTATCCAAATCAATGCTGCACAAGACATTATGTCTAAAATCTCCATCTTAATTACCACAAGTGTCTAGAAACTTTCAAATCATCATTAATCTAGAATGCTATTGGCTCTCTACATCGAAGATATATCCCGGAGCTTTCTCCAGAGAAATAGGTGTTGCTTTCTTCAACAAGACATATGTGTTCCCACCTGTAGCTTCCGTGTCCGGAACTACATAAGGCAGAACTGATTTCCTAAGTGGAGGTGCATCTTGTAAAGAATTTTATCTGCCACTGGCAATTAAACCAGCCAACATTTATAGATACTTAAGATGGTGGTACAGAATTAGTATTAAATGAGCCCTTCTGATCATTCTCCAGCTGGAAGGCTTGTTACTGCAGATGTGGACATTTTGCTGGAAGGCAATCACTAAGTCATCATAGGGTCTGAACAACAAGCACAGGGCAAGTATTTCTATAAAATGTGAATGACAACTTGGTCATGGACATAGCCTTCCCAGAGAAGCCAGCTCAGTTTCATTATGACTCCAGCTACTGGCCAGACATACTGGTTGCATTTTTACAGAATCAAATGACAGCCACTGAAATCCTAACTGGATTAAATCTGAATCCCATTCAGGAATTGTGAAATTCACGGGACAGAATGTCCTACATAGGAGGAACATAGTGAACTTTCACAGCTGTCAGATCACCATATTACAGACTTTCCCTTAAATTGAGGGAGGAGGAGGAGGAGGAGGAGGAGGCAGAGGCAGATGATAATCAAGCCCTCTCAAAGTTCACTGGAATAGTAACTAGCTGAGCCAAAACTAACACAGTCATGATTCCTCAAGACCCAAGGCATAGTGATCTATCACCAGAACTTGCTCTGCTAACCACAGAGAAGCAATGAATTCACAAACTCGGGCAGCAATTGGGAGACCCACACGACAGGTAAACAATGTAAAGGATTGCGTGGGAAATATTGACATCTGCAAGAGCTATGTTGTGCCTGCTGGGAAAAACTACAAAAAATACCTATAATCTCTCTTGTGATTGGTGGTTAATCCTTTAACTGCTCTGGACATGTTAATGAGCGCCTTTGTACCTGTCCCTTTGTGCTTATCATATTGACAAAAATCAAAATACAGTGATCATCATCCTGGTTGGATGAAATGTGGAATCTGGCAGCAGACACAAATCTTATAAAAATTGGTTGTCTGCAAAACAATTTCTTTGGTTGAATTGCAGACGCACAGTTCACATCCAGTGAAGGAATTTCTATACAGTTTAGCTATCCAAGCATTCACTTTTAAATTGGAAAACTTATATGATTCCTTTTGTCATCTCTCCAAATCATCTCATCAGTTCACTTGGTTGAGACATAACCCAAATTTTAAAATGACCATCATTCACCATTTTAGGAATCTATAACCATATCATTGTCATGATACCCTAGACATCAGGCACAGACAGCATCCTACACAACTTCTAAGCCATTTGGATTGGTGTGAGCTCCACCCATACAGAACAGATGTTGCGCGAGCTCAGAACTGTACGGTCAGACCAGCAGGTCCTATCAGGTCACCAGGTTGCATGCATGGCGATGGTAGAAGTTGTGGATGTGCTGCTTACTGCAGCTTTTCCTGCATCCATAGGGTCATGACATGCTGAAAATAGGCCTGCATGGATCTTTCCATGAGCACTTATTTAGGCGACATATGAGCTTAGCAGAGTAGTTCCTTCACAGTGAGCAACTGACCAGACCTCTGCTATGCCTCATTCCATGTTCTTCCAGGACAGTATGCTGCTTTCTCCATCTGGGCTCCAAGGGTGATCGGTAACATGCTAGCTGGTACTTGGTATAATTTCTGCTGTTTGTTTTCTTCATTGACAAGATAGTGCCAAGACTTGACTTTAGGAATCAATCCTTGCCGGACTTCGATATTTTTCTACACTTTTCGATGCTTGTCCTATCAAGTAATGCTACTAGGTACTTTCTAAGTGTTCTCTTTCCATGACAAGCTAGGGTATGGACTTTGGTTTGAAACCCAAGAATAGAGAAACTTGCTTCATGCTGGACTTCACTGTATTCAGATTTCAAGATTTGGCCCGCCTTTAGAGTGCTGTGATTAATTCCATGTATTGTGAAAGTTAATTATTTGTTTTTGGGATTTGGGAACTTTTAAGTTTGGCACTGAAGAATTACTGTTTGCTTGTGGAAGAATTTTAATTTCAAACTCTTAAGGTATTCTACCTCCCTAGTACATTGAAGATACTGTTGATGATATATCAGAGAAATAAATGTGTCACTGTGATAGCCAACTAAAGCAGAGGGAAAGAGAAGAATCGATGCTTACGAGATCTGCTGCTAGAAGTGGATGCATAAGATGTTACAGACAGCTAAGACGACAAATATTTTCTTAGCCAAATAGATAAGTCATTTGTGCATGAAGTGTTTTTCTCTTTCTTTATGTGATAAAGGCTGTGGCCAAAAGCTAATGTTTATGTGTATGTCTCTTTTAATTGTGTCTGTCCTCAACTTAACATGTCACCTTTATGCTAAATAGCAGTCTATCTTTTCTTTACTTTGTTAATATTAATCTATTACAGACATTGTGGGAAAATTCTATAGAAAGGAAGTGTGTGGCATAAACTAGAGGAGTTAAATTGGTGTATATCACTTTTTCTTCATGGGAGTAATATATTTCCCCAATCTTTCTCAGTTGTAGCTTATGCTCAACCTCTATTGACTTTCATGGTGGCAAGATATTGAACACTAATCTTCCTTTTTTACCATTTGTGTCATTTCAATAATAATTTGACAAGACTTCATACAGGAATTGTACAAAAATATGGAAATGTCAAAAACAAAACATATTGCTGTGCCTAATAAGTTGTAGTAGACGTGTAGCCATTCAGAAATACTCCCAGTCATCTCAGATTGGTTAAATACAGGTCCTATATAGTTTTCAGAGAAATCTTCTGTTCTTCTTGCAAAATAATGGCAACTTCAGGTAAAAATGATGGATGCTGATAGTGATCACACATCTTTTTCTCCAAAGTAGATCGCAAAAGCTCAATAATATTCATATCTGGTTAGTTGGTGTCCAGTGAACATGTGAATGTTCATCATCTTGTTCACAAAACCACTCCTGGATGATGTGAGCTGTGTGAACAGGGGTCCCCTGTCATGCACCATTGGATGGACCTGTTCCACCAAACTGGTCACATAATCCTTGGCAGTCATGCCACCTTGCAGTGTAACCATGGAGTCCATGGAATACAATGATACACTGGACCCCACCATATTTCACTCTTGGGATGTAAACTCATTTGGAAACAGAGTGGAACAAGACTCATCCAACCAAATTACTTTCTTCCATAGTTCAGGTTTTATGGCATCAGCACCATATTTTTTCTATTATGGGGTTTTGCACCACTGATGAGTAATTTTGGAATTCCAGCTTGTTCATGCTAATGAAGCTTCCCTCATGTTGTGAGTGCAACAGTCAGCTCTTCAATGATTTTAGTGACTGTTGTCCTCTTATTTTTTATCACAATCCTCTTCAATGACTGCCTGTTACAATCGCTCAACACACACTTTCGTCCATTTTGCAACTAAGGATGATGTTTTTCTGCTTTGCCTGTATGCAGTATAAATCTTCAATATGGTGCCTCTTGAAACACCACACACTTTGGCTCTCTTGGTTATGGAAGCACCCACCATGTGAGGACCAGCAATTTGCCCATGTTTGAAATCACTCAGCTCTGACATAATGCACTTGTAACACAGGATACCATTATGACCATGACTGACACTTCCAACATACTGAGGACATTGCACAGGTGTCATTCATGGTCAAATACAACAACACAACATGCAGACTTGGTTAGCATCTGTATTTTTGTTCAAGCTTGCCTGTCTCAGGGTGTTTCCAAATTTTTGCCAAATCTCTAATCAACCTGTAGTTATAATGTATGATGATTTTTTCTGTAACTCTGTGACAGATGCTTACTTTCCAAGTTCTCTCACTCCAAGAAAACTATCTATACAAAATTCTGTAGGAATTCAGTATGTTACTATATGTTTTTTTTTATTTGTTGATAGGAGAACAGATGTTTATAAGTCAAGGGACTGTATTGTTGTGTTGTATTGTAGCTACCATGAAGAACAAATGAGAATTCACTTCCGAAAGTGTTCAAGGAGCCTACATGGCTGGTTAGTACTGACAGTCAACAGGGGAAATGCCAGTATAACTGATACACACATTTTAAACTATAGAATAATGTTCCTAGTTTTGGAACTGTTAGTTCCTTTCTCAGGAGGACACATTATTTAAGCTTAGAAAGGAGAGGCAGATCACACACATCCCAATTGACAATGACTTATCTTGTGATGGCAAGGGGAGACAAAGAACCTCATCCTCACAACAGGTGGTCCCTCAACTTGGGGTGTAAGTGACCTCTTATTCCTGTTTATAATGTTAACTGTGTTTCCTCTTGGTGCTTGGCAGAATGTAATATTCTATTACATAGGGAACACTTTCCTAATGCTGTGCAAAATAAATAAATTAAATATTTTGTTGAACATTAGGAAAGTGTTAACTATTTAATACTCCTATCCATCCCTCATTCTTCCATTAGGATGGATCAAACAACTCTAAAAACTACTTTTAATGTTTCTTAAGGCAGTAGTGGAATTTTACCTTTTGAAAATAAGCAATGGCCAGCCATTCTGTCTGTAATTTTACAGATCGATATGTAGCAGATTATAAAGAGGATGGCGATAAAGTCTCCATCTGATATTAAATGTATTGCCTGAGCACAGTCCTCCATGCTTTTTTCTTTTTTAGCTGGTTAAGTAGACACATATGGAAGGGTTGATTTAAACATTCTCATGATGATGATGATGATGATGATATTAGAAACAATAATGATAACATTATTTTAAGAAAATTTCCAATGTGACACACAACTGCCACTTTACCACCCACTTAGTACTTTTTCAACAGTCTGCAAACAATACTCTGCTGGTATAATTATCTCTTATTTTCAAGAATAATTTTAATCAGGATGGAAGAGTTACAGTTTCAGGGACAAATTAAGTTCAAGGTAGTGAAATGAGAACAGATGTGAGGTACTTCAGCAGTTAACAATACAGATCTGTGAAGTTTCTGCTATGCATGGTGGCAAAGTGGTTGTGCCTGTTGCTTCAGTTATGGAAAATGTTACCCAAATCCCAGCACACCCATACGAATTTAAGTTTTGAGTGGCTTTTTGAGATGCAGAATTGGTTCCTTTGTAATAGCTGTGGCCAGTAACCTTCCCCATTTCTGTCCAATCCAAGCTAGGGCTACACCTGTAATAGACCTGAATGTCAGTGGGGCTTCAAACTAATCTCTACTCTTTGCAAATAGTACCTATTATAAAAACAATTTTCTTGATTTGCTCTGTTGGAAAGTTAGTGCTCTTTCACAAACCAAGTCATGTATGACAGAAAGACCAGACTAATTCTGCTGCCAGTAACTTGCTACTTTTTTGATGACAAGAATCACTGTGCTATCTCAAAACTTTGACCCCATGATCTTTCCTGCCAGTGAAATCAATGCCCCTTGTGGTAGTGAAAATCTCACATTTTGGCCACTATTTTGATTGATTCTGCAGTGTAATGATGAATGTAAGAGTACCTTCCGGTAGAAGAATGGCTACAACCACCTACAGGTAAGACATGATCTGAAGGCAAGGAAGCTTATGCAACAAGCAGAGTGTAGGTGAGTAAGGAGGAAAAAATCTATTGCAGCACTATTTGTCCATTATACCAGAAATGCTTCAGGTAAAACTGTAAGAATACACTAAAAACACAAGATCAAAATGATGTTCCATCACACTCAAGATCAAGGCCTTGTCTGATTCTGTAAAGGATTACCTAAAATTTCAGAAACAAGTGTCTAGAACATCTGTCAGGATGGGAAAATTTGTGGAGGTCAATTGAAGTGAACCATATAAAAAAGGTGTGGACACAGTGTCACTTCAATAAACCACCACCATCGAAGCCAGCAGATGCAGAGCACTCACTTTCGACACAGGACACAGTGTTAATTGTCAAGGTAACAAGGTGTTTATATAGACTTAACTATGATATTGCAGCCCAGAAGAATCCATGAAAATCCAGCTACATAATTTACTTATAAATAGACAGCAGTTTCTGATTAAGGAAAAAATGGGAGCTTTGTCAAAACTTGTCATTCTGGAGAAATATTTGTTCATGTGAACTGCAGTCTTTATAACGCACCAAGACTACACACCAGCATCCTACAAAAGTACTGCTAATTTTTTAAAGAATGGAAGTCTCTGTAACTATAAAGCAGTTCCAAAGCTCATTTTTCATTCAACCATCTTTGAAATATTTGACAGTAATGTGATAGGCAGTTGTTGTGACTGCTGATAACTCTGCTGTTTTGTACAAAATAAATTATGGAGAAGGATGACTAACAACTTCAGAATCTTCTTTACGAAAAATGCACTACCATATTAAAGGGAAAGGGTGTGGCAGCTTGTTGTGATAAAACTGCTTCTGTGTTTGAGAGTATGTTTATGGCATATTTTAATCACCCCTTTAAAAATTAAATGTACAAAACTGTAAAAGAGGCTTTTTTGCAGTGGATTTTTTAATATTTTGTCTGACTAATGTAGTGTAATACTTAACATTCTATATGTGTACACAGTATTCTTACAATTCTGTGTCCATTCATCCTGGTTGCAGCCTCCCTTAAACACTTAAAGCTACGGCATATTTTCTGTGATCACAAATTACCTAAGGTAGCATTCCATCTTGAATATCAAAATGTCAGTGGGACATTTAAATCAACTCATTTTCTAACTCTAATGTTTACAGTCATGGTAAACATATAATACCGTGACTGTCATAAAGAGAACTACATTTAGTGACTGAAATTAGCACACCCTTCTCAGTGAGAAGAAATTTACATACTTTGAAAAGTTGGTTGGTGGGTAAAATTGTTTTATATTAAATAATGAGGGTTTATTAATGGAAATTTTGCTGTTTGAAGTAAAGTCACACACACACACACACACACACACACACACACACACACCCACACCTACCTACCTACCTACCTACCTACCTACCTACCTCTGTCCACTGTCTGTAGCACCCAGAGATGACTATGGCCATGTTCGTGTGAGAGTTGTTCCTGTATCCCCTTTATCTGGAGGAGGACTTCGTCTGATAGCTTATGAAATCTAACAGTCTTCTTTCAATGTGCCTGCATGCCACTCAATGCCATTTCTATATCAGGGCAGTATCCCTCTATCCATTTTATATTATTATTATTATTATTATTATTATTATTATTGCATTCCAGATTTTTCTACTGTTGCATCACTACTGTATTTTAATAATATATAAACTATACCTCTTCAGGAATGGTAGAAAAGAGACTTGCAGGCCACTGTTGGAAAGTAATGCATAAATGAAAACTTCCTGAAACATTCTTCCATTAATATTGCAAATATTTTAAAAGAAAATTACACAAAATACACTGATGGAAAAAAATCGCAACACCAAAGTATAATGCAGAATAATGAAATTACAGAAATACATTTGTCTAGGTAACCTATTTAAGTGATTAACACGGAAGAAGCTTATCTCACGCTAAGATCACAGGATAATGTAATTGTGAGATAAGCCATTGCAAAAGTAGAATGCTGGTACATCAATAAACGGAGTAACCACCAGAATGTTGAATACAAGCAAGTAAATGTGCACAGGTGCTGGATGTTAGTTTGTGGGATCTAGTTCCATGCCTCTAGCACTTGGTCAATCAATACTGGGACACTAAATGCTGGTTGTGGGTGACACTGGCATTGTCGTCTGATGATGTCCCATATGTGCTTGATTGGAGACAGATGAATTGACCGCCCAGGTCAAGGCAACATGTCAACACTATAAGATCGTGTTGGGTTACAACAGTGATATGTCAGCGAGCTTTATCCTGTTGGAAAACACCCTATGATATGCTGTTCATGAATGGCAGCACAACAGATCATATGTTGCATATACTGCATGTGGGATAACCATAATATTGCTCCTACAGTCATACATCACACCTAACACCATATGTCTAGGTGTAGGACAAGTGTGTCTAGCAAGCCGATAGATTGGTTGCAGACCTTCGACTGGCCTTCTAATCAACACACAGGCATCACTGGCACCAAGGCAGATCCAGCTTTCATCAGCAAATGCAACAGACCTCCAACATGCCCTCCAATGAGATTTCACTTGACACCCCTGAAGTCACAAATGGCTATGTTTAGGAGTAGACGTAATGCTCTCTACAGGACATTTGGTTTGGAGTTGACCTTGAAGTAACCAATTTGTAAATGTTCATTGTGTCACTGTGGTACCAACTCTGCTCAAATTCCTGCTGCAGACACAGTATGATGCACCAGGACCATATACCGAACAGGATGGTCTTCCTTCTTGGTTGTGCCACATGGCCGTCCAGAGCCTAATCTTCTTGCAACCGTACATTCCCATAATCACCACTGCCAGCAGTCATGTAGGGTGGCTACATTCCTGCCAAGTATTTCTGCAGTTCCACAGCCCTATTAGACATCATCATTTAAGCTGAGTGAGGTACTGATAATGGCGTACTTGTTGCTGTAAAGGCATTCTTTACTAACATCAACTCACCACATCCAGTCTTGAAGGTAACTAATGCTCATGACCGTTACAGTGTTTATTTCAAGCAAAAGTGATTTACACTGTCTCAGTGGTGCTACTAGTACCATTCTTATGTGACTGCCAGGAAATTTGAACAGACATTATCTTTTGGCTGTAGAAACATACCTATAGTATTTCATTTGCATCACACAACTCCATCTTGGTGTTGCAATTTTTTTTCCAGCAATAAAGCTAATGAAGTGTCTGCAGCATACACATTTCTATGTGGGGGAAACTGTTTCCATAATAATTGTATTTATTACATTTTCATTTATCTGAAACAATGTTTGTCACTCTTCCTGGACCATTATTTAGATGTATCAACACATTTGCTGCAGCTGATGCTTTAAGCCTCAGACACTAACCCACTGTGCTAATGCTTATAGTGTACAGGCCCACAAGAGTGTTATTCTGTCTAGCTGTGAACACATGTTTGTACAATCAAATAAAGTTTTTTGTGCCTACAGTTTTGTTTTCTTAGCTGCATATATGATGCATGTTTGACATGACAGCTAGTCAGCCAATTCTAGGATCTTCTAATCCTAAAAAAAAAGTAAGAACAACAAAAGTTCACTGCTGATCAGTATTAAACATATCAGAAGTTAGTGATTTTGAGTTTGAAGATAACAAATTGGAGAAGGTTAGCTAGACTCCTGTGAATGCAGAAACGTGCCATACTGTTTATAGTGTGGAAGAGAGCTTTCAAATGTGTTTCATGAATGTGTAGACTCAGAAGATGTGGGCGACGGTCGTGATGAGTACACGGATGAAGAATTTTATTTACTTGGTTCACAATGTATGGCTGTTCCAACATTACTATCAACCCCATCTTAACAGTGCTGAGAGACATGTTAATGTGGGACTGAAGGTGCTGATGCCAGCTGACAAGGCGCACATTTCAGTGGCATCAGTGTGTCCATAGATCTGGCTGTACTGGACATGGCTTACACCTAAATAGGATTGGAAAGGGATGGTTGGTGAAGTTTGTAAACTTGGGCTCAATCAAGGTCAAATTCTGGTGACTGTGTGTAGAAGATCCAGAGTCCCCCCCCCCCCCCCCCCCCCCCAGGTAGGAGGTATGCCTGCTTGAGAAAAGTTATTTAGATGCTGGAATATAAATCAGATTAATTGCTAATAGACCTTCACACTGATATTTATATCTCAAAGCATCATTTGTAGCAAAGAAAGATTAAGGCTTCCTATGGAAGTACATTACATCTTATCTTATTTCTATACAAGGTGTTCATTGCAGAATGGAGTAGCCATGCCAAATGTGATGAGTCATTAAAGGGAGTTGACATAACAAAGCATTGTAAAGACCAGTTATTTGAGGACTGTGCAGGAGAGTTTAAATTTTTAGGGAAAAATCTTTTCATTATAGGCCTCCACAGATCTCCCAATTCAGACAACATGGTTTTCCCCTCCAGGTTTGAAGCTGTGTTAGGATCATTTCTTAAGAAGTGACATGAGGTTGATTTTGAGTGGGTATTTCAATATAAACTTTCTGACTGATTCTCCATAGGAAACAATGTTAATGTAATTACTTGAATCTTACAACTCAGTGCAGATAGTAACTTTCTCAATCAAGTTCAGAGAAACAACAGCACAATCATAGACAAAATCTCCACAAATTGTTTTGTAATTGAAACTTCCTGGCAGATTAAAACTGTGTGACCGACCGAGACTCGAAATCGGGACCTTTGCCTTTCGCGGGCAAGTGCTCTACCAACTGAGCTACCGAAGCACGACTCACGCCGGTACTCACAGCTTTACTTCTGCCAGTATCCGTAAAGCTGTGAGTACCGGGCGTGAGTCATGCTTCGGTAGCTCAGTTGGTAGAGCACTTGCCCGCGAAAGGCAAAGGTCCCGAGTTCGAGTCTCGGTCGGTCACACAGTTTTAATCTGCCAGGAAGTTTCATATCAGCGCACACTCCGCTGCAGAGTGAAAATCTCATTCTGTTCTGTAATTGATTGTCTGTTACTAATTTTTCGCACACTGTGACAATCTGGCTATGATGCACAGTTAGTAATAATGAAAGGAATGAAGGCTAGTTGTATCCCAAAGCACTGAACAAAAGATTACTCCACTTGCAATGCAGACACTTAAAAGCCAAACTTCAAGGGCCACTTTCCCAAGAACTCTATAATACAGATGACTCTGATGACATAAGTACATTTCTGTAAGTTATGTCACTTTCTTTAATAGCTATTTTTTACTGAAAAATGCAGGCACATATGTAGCACTAATAAGCATCCAATTTGGATAACTAATAGCATTAGGATATTGTGTAAGAGGAAATGGGAGCTATACACCTAGATCTCAGCTACAGATTTTATTACAGTAACATTGCAAAGTGCTGAGGAATGCCATCAGACAATTGTATTACACCAAGAGAACAGAAAACACTCAAAACAAAATTTCAACATTGTGAAAGAGGTATGAGGGCAGTAAATGTGTGCTTAATATATTTAACTTCTCTTCTGTGAGAATGAGATTGTGTGTGATCCACCAGAATTGCACAAAATACTTAATGTTTACTTCCTTTCACAGAATGCAAGCTAAATCAAATGGTCTCTGTACTGGTGAATGTGTAAAACTCTCGAAAGCTGGTGTTCCAAGAGGTTGCAAACACTACAGGAAACAAGCAAAGATTAAACTGAATCAATTATTACATCGTTAAAGACTTACATGGGTATAATGAGACTTCACATAGGATTAGAAACAATTACTAACAAAGAGATAGAGGGGCTGGCCAGTACTTACCTCAGCTCAGTACAGCCGATAGGAACACAAAAAACAACCGAAAATTTAAGCTCCTAGCTTTCGGAATAAATGTTCCTTCATCAGGAAGGAGAGAGGGGAAAGAAAGGGAAGAAGGGAAAGTGGATTTAGTTACTCACAACCCAGGTTATGAAGCAACAGGGAAAGGAAAACAGGGAAGGTAGCAAGGATGGAGGCATGGTAGGAAGACTAGGGCACCATATGACATATCTGTACTTAGTCACCTGTGCAACAAGTCTTTCAGCTGTGGTCAGTTTCCTATTAGCTTAAAATATTTGTTACGGAGACCACTTTATAGAAGGTGGTGAAGGAGATGAGGCAGACTATTACTAGTCAATCTGTTTACTACCATGTTTTCAAAAGGTTTTGAGGAAACTGTGTATAGGAGAGTATAACTGGAGTCACAAACAGAAGCAATTGAGTTTAGTCTTGTTCTGCGCATCTGACAGCATCCATTTTCCGAAAACCAATGATCCTTCAATAGTGTTCCAGTGCTTTGCGGTGAATGTCTTAGCCAATGCAAGCATTAAACATCATCATAGTGTGTTATTTAGTTAACTGTGATCCCATTTGTTCGGAATAGTCGTGAATGGTGATGATCGTAAGTAAAAAATTCTACATAAGCAAGTGAAGGACATATTTTGTAGGATACATACTTTCTTCAAATGGAAAGTCTCGCTTTGTGCACACTGTAAATGTTACTTACAGCCAGCAACACTGCAGTCTGTCTTTGTCTTGACTGGTGCCTGCCATCATTCATTAATCTGACTACAGTGGCCTATGTCAGTACATGTAATTTGCTGTCAGACTCTCAGTTTGGCTTTAGAAAGGAAGTACTCATGGGAAATGCTGTTTACTCTGTTGTGTATGAAGTACTACCATGGCTAGACGATAGGTTGATGGCAATAGGTGTTTTCGACTGAGTGGCCAATACAGTACTTTTGCGTAAGTTGGAACATTATGGGATTAAGGTAAAACATACAACAATAGGTTACAATGGAAATAGGAAGCAGAAGGGTGTCCTCAACTGTCACCAACCAGGGAAGAAGTTTGAATCTAACTGGGGTCTTGTAAAGAGGGAGCACCAAAGGTGTTTGTTCTAGGTTTATTGATTTTCTTTATATATGTGTCAAGAACCTGCCACAGAATACGACAAATGTTATCGTGAAGGATGTAGAATGTAATACAATTGACACAGTTAATACAATATTCTGTAACATCAGCATGCGGCTTTCACTGAACACATTAATGCTCAACTGTGACAAAACAGAATGCATAGTGTTTCTGACAAGAACTCTACTAAAAGCTAAGTTTTGTTGACAGGAGACAATCAGTCCTTGAAGTTGGCCATTTTAAATTCTTAGAACTGACGATAGATGGAAGGCTGTCTTGGAAGTATCATGTTCAACATCTTGTGCAAAAACTGGATGCTGCAATCTTCACTATTTGAATGATTTATATTGTTCTTCACTATCCAAATGATTTATATTATCTCTGACAATGAAACATTAAAGCTTCTCTAATTGTTTGCTTTCACTCTGATATCTCTTAAGGTGTTAAATTTGGGGTTAAGTCTTTGTGCTCACCAAGAATATTCTTAACCCAGAAACAGGCAGTCAGACTAATATGCAGCATCAGTTCAGAAGTTGTTGTTAAGGTGTCTTGCAATTTTAACTCTGTTACCCTTCTAGTATGTTCCACCATGGGATACAATGTTGACAATAGTGACTCTTTAATAAGGAACTGCAGCATTCATTCAGTGACCACTAGATGAAAAACAACACACACTTGGAAACATTTTTTAAGCATTCTACACAGAATTCACTATTCAGCAGATTTTGTTTTAATTAGGCTTCCAGCAGAAATGACTGATAAATCCCAAATATTCAAGTCTGAGTTTTCTTATATGAGAGTGATCCCAAAAGTAAGAGCTCCAATTTTTTTAAAAAAATATAAAGAAAGGTTTATTTACAATAAATATGTGTACAGTTTTGAAGCTTGAACATTGTTCTATTTTTCAACATAATTGCCATTTCGATTGATGCTTTTCTGTAAATTCTGTAGCAGTTTTTGTATGCCCATGTCATACCAGCCCACTGCCATTAGTATTGAAGAAGCATGGGACCTCATCTTTCACCTCGTCGATGTCGTCACTGAAGTGCCTTCCAGCCAACTGTTCTTTCAACTAGGAAAACAAGTGAAAGTCACTGGGTGGTAAGTCTGGGTTATAGGGTGGATGGGTGAGGATGTCTCACTCAAACTGTTGCAGACGATCCACTGTTCGATAGGTAATGTACAGTGGTTGACATTGTCATGGAGGAGGCTTTTGCACTTGCTCACCATTGCTCTTCTTCAGTTCAGAATTGCCCGCCTGAGTTTTTTTTTAATGTCTGACAATACCTGTCAACATTTATTATTGTTCTAGGAACCATGAAGTCGGCCAATGATAACCCCTTCCGGTCCCAAAACATAGTAGCCGTTCCTTTACCGACATACTGTGCTCTTTTGAATTTTCATGGCTTGGGTGAATCAGAATGCAGCCACTTGCGTGATTGTTGTATGATCTCAGGAGTGAAATGGAAAGCCCAGGTTTCATCATCCACAACTACTGAATTCTGAAGATTGTCCTTTTCATCTGCACGGCCTTGAAGAAATTGGCGAGAAGTTTCAATGTGTTGCCATACCTGTTCTTCTGACAGCATTCTTGATATGCATCTTGCACACACCTTCTGAAATTTCAACACTTCAGTCAAAGTCCAATAAATGGTGACTTTGAGAAACCTCAGGAACAACATTGCAGAGCTCATCGAGAGTGATCCATCACTTTTGAAGAACGATTTATTCAACCTTTGCCAATTCCCGAAGAGGCGATTACAATCTCCTGCTTATTTCCTCTTCTTTGTTATGTTAAGTAGTTGCTTTTTGCATCCTATTTTTAGTCTAATATGTACATGACAACATTGATATTTATAATAGGAAAACACATATCTATGCAGCGGAAGATCAGAGACTTATGTAAAACTATTACTTGTCATCATCTATCCTAGAATCTAAATAGTCAGATCATTTGTTGAAGTGGATAACACAGTAAAAGACTATGAAAGCATACTATGAACTTCAGGCAAGGAAGCAAAATCTACACAGGAAAAAAAAATTTCTGTCTTTTACCGCAGTTCAGCAGAAACTACCTTTTTGTTTAGCAGCCTTCATTGACTTCGAAAAAGCCTCTGATTCTGTTTGCCACATTGCAGTCATACAAGCACTGGCCGATCAAGGAGTGGAAACAAAATATATAAACATCTTGTGCAACATTTATGACACGTCTGCAGCATCTATCAACATAGGAAAAAACAAGTGTGAATTTCCCATTGGAAAAGGAATAAAGCAGGGCAATCCTATACCCCCGAAGTTATTTGCAGCAATTCTCAAGATGGCTATGTCCAAAATTATTTGGAACAACAGAGGAATAATGATAAATGGTAAAAGGCTCACCAACCTGAGATTTGTTGACAGTATAGTGTCCTATCTAACAGTAAGACGGAAATGCAGTCCTCTATAAAAGACTTAACAGATCTTTTTCAGGAAGTTGGACTTGTATCACTCTGAAACTAAGGTTATGCATAATAAGTGGGTAGCTGCAGGACAAGTAACACTGAGCGACAACATCCTAAACGATTTTACAGAATAAGTTTATCTGGGGCAATTAATTGGTACAAAAGGGGATTTGAATCCCGAAATTTTTCAGCTAGTTAAACAGGGTTGGAGGGCTTACAGAAGGAATGCAACAGTTTTCAAATCTAACATGCCAGTCTACTTAAAGAAGACAGTTTTTGATCAGTGTGTCCTACCAGTTTTAACATACGAGTGTGAAACTTGGACTTTAAATGAATTTTTCGAAAGTATACTTAGAACTGCTCAGAGAGCTATGGCCAGGTCAATGTTAGGTCTCACTAAGAAAGATCGACAAAAAAGCGAAGACATACGAGCAATAACAGGAGAAAAAGATATTATAGAACGGGTTAAGACGTTAAAATGGCAGTGGGCAGGGCATATTGCATTAAGAAAGAATGGAAAATGGACAAAATCAGTTTTGGAGTGGAGTCCCAGAGAGAACCGAAGACCACCAGGGAGACCACCTTATCGCTGGGATAAGGAAGGAACTCAGGAAAGGCGGGCTTCAACTGGCAGAAGACAGCTGCGAACAGAGATGCATTGAAACACCTCTTAGAAATGTGTTTAATTACTTAAAAAGACTACATCTAGTATAAATTAAATTAGCCGAATAATAAAAATAAATAATACAAGTTTTCAGTTTTCTTTTGAATTTATTAAGGATAGTCCATTTACTACTATCTTTGTCATATGGGAGCTTCTTCTACACCTTTACTACAGAATATGCAAGTATACTCTAAACTCAAGAAAGGAAAATCTACACAGAAAAAAAATTTTCTTGTGCTGCAGTTGTGTAAACCACAGTTCAACTGAAACTGCCTTTTTGATTAGCAACAAACACAATTAAGGCATAAAGGAGTGACAGAATTACAAGATTTATAAAGGGATCGCTGCAAGGTATATGATTATTTCCTTTACACAATATTCTTGCATTCCCCCCCCCCCCCCCCCCCCCTAACTGAGCAAGCAGTAAAGGAAACAAAAGAAAAATTCGGAGTAGGTATTAAAATCCATGGAGAAGAAATAAAAACATTGAGGTTCGCCGATGACATTGTCATTCTGTCAGGGACAGCAAGGGACTTGGAAGAGCAGTTGAATGGAATGGACAGTGTCTTGAGAGGAGTATATAAGAAGAACATCAACAAAAGCAAAACGAGGGTAATGGAATGTAGTCGAATTAAGTCGGGTGATGCTGAGAGAATTAGATTAGGAAATGAGACACTTAAAGTAGTAAAGGAGTTTTGCTATTTGGGGAGCAAAATAACTGATGATGGTCGAAGTAGAGAGGATATAAAATGTAGAGTGGCAATGGCAAGGAAAGCGTTTCTGAAGAAGAGAAATTTGTTAACATCGAGTATAGATTTAAGTGCCAGGAAGTCATTTCTGAACGTATTTGTATGGAGTGTAGCCATGTATGGAAGTGAAACATGGACAATAAATAGTTTGGACAAGAAGAGAATAGAAGCATTCGAAATGTGGTGCTACAGAAGAATGCTGAAGATTAGATGGGTAGATCACATAATTAACGAGGAGGTATTGAATAGGATTGGGGAGAAGAGAAGTTTGTGGCACAACGTGACAAGAAGAAGGGATCGGTTGGTAGTACATGTTGTGAGGCATCAAGGGATCACCAATTTAATACTGGAGGGCAGCGTGGAGGGTAAAAATCGTAGAGGGAGACCAAGAAATGAATACACGAAGCAGATTCAGAAGGATGTAGGTTGCAGTAGGTACTGGGAGAAGAAGCTTGCACAGGATAGAGTAGCATGGAGAGCTGCATCAAAGCAGTCTCAGGACTGAAGACCACAACAACTGAATACTTACTTTAGCCGAATTTCCTCAAAAAATATTTCTGCAAAATGACAGGGAGTGAAAGTAAGGACCACGTGGAGTGGCTGCGCGGTTTGAGGTGCCATGTCATGGATTAAGCCTCTCCTGCCGAAGGTTCGAGTCCTCCCTCAGGCATAGGTGTGTTTTGTTCTCAGCATAATATAATTTAAGTAGTGTGTAACTCTCGGGACTGATGACCTCAGCAGTTTGGTCCCTTAGGAATTCACACACACACATTTTTGAGTGAAAGTAAGAGAACACACTGGTTCTCAAGTAAACACAACAAAAGATATACACAAGTATGAACCATGTCAGACGTTAATTTATGAGTTGACTTGATTACAGAGCTCCTGGAATCCAATGAATTTTAGTGTTTCATTTAGTCTATGATAGTACTTACATCTGATACCATGCTGATAATCTCTGTTTATTTGCAGTCATGTAATATGAGTTTTTGTGATATTAAGACTTAAACTCTTTCCCACAAACCAGCTGAGGCCTATTCAATTATAATTTGGATTGTCTCCAATATGGGACTGTCATTGTATGGGCAAGCAGTTGCTTTTTTAACAGATCAGCAAAGTCCCTAGAATGCTATGTATACCAGAAAAATGGAGTAGAACTTTGCTATCACAACATTTATGCCACATATACAGTAGGTTATGTAGGCAGTCACTTATGAATGCTAAAGTAGGATAAAGTTTTCAAATTATGCTGTAACAAAAGAAGTTGGTACACTATTGTACGTAACTGATGGTTAATTTCTGTACTTAAAGCAAAGTATTCTGTGATTAGGAATGTGACAAGTTAAAATTGTTGCTTGACCAGGATCCCTGCCTTTCATGCATTGCAATATGAATTACACCATTTGAACTTTCCTCAGAGACCAACTTAAAGAACGATTTAGAAGGGAAGGGAAGGGAAGGGAAGAGACAAAGGGCAGGCTGAAGCTTTCAGTTGGTCTCTGAGGCGTGCTCAGGTAATGCAATTCGAAGTGCAATGCCTGCAAAAGGCAGGGAACTGAATTTCAATTCTCAGTCCTGCATGCAGTTTTAACTTGCCAAAAAAATTATTGTGTGTCACTTTGGCAAGCCTTTTTGAATGGATTGAATTTTGAGTCTGTAACTAAGAGCTGATCTGCCTATCTCCACATTTACAGATGTGTGTTACTGTCAATAAACTAATTTAGGAGAAATGTTAACAACTCACTGAATAGTAGAGGCAATAAGTTATTGACACACAATTATTTAAACATGACAAAAGAAATTATTAATACGCTTTGAATGTTTTGTAAAAATTGAGACATATTCTGCTGGTGCATGTTAACTGTTGTCACACTAGCTTCTATGTTGCCAGTTCCACTGTTATGGCACAGTCTCAAGGCCTGTTAACACAATATTCACTAACCTGTATGGTACCTGGCCTAACACTGATTTGATTTATACAGACAGCCACTTTCCTTTTGTTATAGAAGTTCTACAATAGTATGAAATTAGCTTTTATCTAGCTACTTTTATCTGTTCAGTTTCAGTGACTTGAAAGTGACATTATGATAAAACATGCTGGTATTCGAATTGCTCCTATTTCTGTATCAACATGAATTCATTCTTTTTACTTGTAGACAGTGTGTTCTCTCAGATTTGTAAGTGCTGCAGTATTTTGCTTTGACAGTAGCCATTTCAACTACAATGGCATTTTTTGTGCAGCTATTTCATTCGGAGAAGTTCATCTTAAAAACAATCTAGTGGAAAAATTACAATATTGCATTAGCCAGACATGATATTTCTGGCAATTATCCATGGAAGTAACTTCTTACCAGAGATATTCAGATGCAGACCACGTCACACAAGTGCATCCATTAATAGTTTGTATGATGGGGCCTTTACCTGGGGTAGAAGTATTTACAATATTTTGGAAGATAAATGGTGACTTCTAAGTAGCCAAAAAAAAAACTCCAGTTCTAACCCTGTTAAATAGCTATTTAATATCCATTTTTAAACCATTTTCTTAAAAGAAAAACACCTGTCTACACTATATTTTTTCCTTTCTAAGAGTGGATGCGGGGGGAAGGGAGAGGGGGTGGGAGGCAGCAGTGGCCTTTCCCTTGCTCCAGGCATGGGCACACTTGATGTAATTTATGATATGTCTGGGTGAAGACAATGCATCACTTGCACCCGTCTTTGAATGTCACTCTGCAGAACAGCTTCATTCCGGTGTTATCGTATTAGTAACAGAGTGTCATGATCTTTGTGCCAGAGTAAGATGCATTCTCAAGGCTGCAGTTTAATTGTTGCCTGCACTCCCAACTGTAATCAGAATAGTGTCTTCACTCAGCTGAGTCTAAATTACTTATGACACTGATGAGCTCCACCTGTAGTGTAAAAGTATTAACTAACTGGTGATCGCTACCCAAAGAATTTTGTACCAGTTGCGGCATTCCTCTCCTGTGACTTTCAACAAACAAAAATACTTTTGAACATCACGCCTTGTAAAGCAAGAATCATTGTGAAAATAGTGAGTTGTATGAATGATTTTGTGGAACATCTCCAGAAATTAGATACATGTTATAACTATTAAGCTGTGCTATTGCAATTTATTACTCTCTACATAATTTTTGCACTTTTAAGTTGAGTATTCTATTATTGCTGTGTCAATATAAGCACTGAAATTAAACTTTTAAAATGATGAATTTGTAAATAGTAGTGTCGAAACAACTAAAGTCTTCACTTTAATAACTATGTACTTTCCAGTGCGAACAATATCATCAAAAATCCACTATGTCACCAATGTTGTTACACCATTTGAGCATAAAATATTATTTCACCACAGCATTTTCCACTTTTATTCCACTGTGTTTATAACACCTTTCAATACTAGACATAGAATTCTCCTCTTTATGATGGCTGTAGTACTTACCAAACAAACTCACTCACTCACTTTTCCCCTCTCACGGCTGCACTGTTATTCATATATTTTCACTGGAGTCTCTGTTAACCTCACTAAATATTCTACTTCAAGCCTTCATTAACAGTTTTGTATTGGAGTAAACTTTATGTGAATGATTTCTACATGCTGAGCACCACATACCCTTCTATTTTGCAGAAATAAGTTTTTACTTAAGGTTATTCATGTCAGAGAAATTGGTGTGTCTAATTAACACAGGTGTATAAGAAAGTAACTGATTCTGTGTAATTATTTATTTTGTACAAATTCCATATGGCAGCAATGTTCAATAGGTAATAAGTACATCTTATGACTCAATGGTGACAATATTTTTTGTGCAATACCTTATTACCAGAACATATGCAGACAAAATAGGTCCAGTTCATGTATAGGAACTTTTTATAGGAAATTAAATTCCATTTCACATTCACGTTTGTTGACCACTTTCAGAGCCCCCACCAGATGTGCCAATTCTCCTCTGCCGATCTCCGCCAGATTTTGGTGGTATCCTACCACTGCCCGCATGCTTTGGTTTCCTCTGATCTGATCGTAGTCCCATTGCAGCAAATTCTTCATTAGATACCCGAGGACCCCTGTTGCGTTTTGGCTGATTCTGTTTCCTCACGTGTTCAGAAGACCCTTCTGTGGATCGCCAGAATGTGTCGAAACTTCCTGGTGCCTGATAGCTGTAACATCAAATATAAATTAGTTGTTTAACAGTACAACACATGAAAAACAGCCCACAAAATAGTAGAAGTACTTTCCAGTACAATGGAATATTAGAACAATGAATGCTTTACCCTGGTTCATTTTTATCAAGTGGGTCTTTTGAAAGAAGTATATGTATTGTAGGAATTTCTCGAATTACAACCAGTGTGTCCAGATTTTCCATTTGTGGTTCCCAGTACTCTTCCACCCTAGAACAAAAATGCATTCTTCAATTGAAAAGCCCAGTGTTGAAAGTTTTGTAACTTACAATCTCAGAACACTGTAATTTAAAAATGATAAGCCAAAAATGAAATATCACTGAAAGTACATCACTTTTCTTGGAATTCAAGATAGAAGCCGACCTCGGGAAGATCAGTTTGGATTCCGTAGAAATGTTGTAACACATGAGGCAATACTGACCCTATGATTTATCTTAGAAGAAAGATTAAGAAAAGGCAAACCTACATTTCTAGCATTTGTAGACTTAGAGAAAGCTTTTGACAATGTTGATTGGAATACACTCTTTCAAATTCTGAAGGTGGCAGGGGTAAAATACAGGGAGCAAAAGGCTATTTATAATTTGTACAGAAAGCAGATGGCAGTTATAAGAGTCGAGGGACATGAAAGAGAAGCAGTGGTTGGGAAGGGAGTGAGACAGGGTTGTAGCCTATCCCCAATGTTACTCAGTCTGTATATTGACCAAACAATAAAGGAAACAAAAGAAAAGTTCAGAGTAGGTATTAAAATCCATGAAGAAGAAATAAAAACTTTGAGATTTGCCGATGACGCTGTAATTTTGTCAGAGACAGCAAGGGACTTGGAAGAGCAGTTGAACGGAATGGACAGTGTCTTGAAAGGAGGGTGTAAGATGAACATCAACAAAAGCAAACGAGGATAATGGAATGTAGTCGAATTAAGTCAGGTGATGCTGAGGGAAATAGATTAGGAAATGAGACACTTAAAGTAGTAAAGCAGTTTTGGTATTTGGGGACAAAATAACTTATGATGGTCGAAGTAGAGAGGATATAAAATGTAGACTGGCAATGGCAAGAAAAGGGTTTCTGAAGAAGAAAAATTTGTTAACATCGAGTATAGATTTAAATGTCAGGAAGTTGTTTCTGAAAGTATTTGTATGGAGTGTAGCCATGTATGGAAGTGAAACGTGGACGATAAATAGTTTAGACAAGAAGAGAATAGAAGCTTTCGAAATGTGGTGCTGCACTGGCAAATTCAAATAATATGTAATAAAATAGGTACATAATTAAGAGATGGATACGGCAGAAGTGTGAGCTTATCTCCACTTTCATTCACTTTTCATTTGAAAGCAATTTTCCCCTGATGGTTTGGAAGATGTGAAAATGGGAATTGAACAGAAAGAAAATGGGCTAAATATCAATATCAAAATGACAAAATTCATCATCATTTTAAGAAATTAAACTTATTTCAAAACTGGCACAGCATCTAATGCACGGGCCACAGAATGAGTTGATAAAAGACCATCTGAAAATTGGACGTTTGACAATGAGGTAAAATTCTTGGTGAAGAAAACACTGCAAGTGCATCTGCTCTTACTGCCATGAGCTGATTTTTTCATTATTTACAAAGAAAATAAACAATATTGGATACATATGACAGCTGCTATTGCAAACGTGTGTGTGTGTGTGTGTGTGTGTGTGTGTGTGTGTGTGTGTGTGTATGTATGAAAAGTAACAAGAGCCTGAATAGTGTTAACTGTTTTCTGTTACAGTGTTTCTGTACACCATATATCAGTCCTATAAGCAGTTGTCTCTCCCTTATTTTACATATTTTTCCATCCATAAATTTTCCATTATTGTTATACACTGCAGAAAAAAATACATGCAAAAAAAAGTACTGTGTAAATAAAGGGATTTGGATTTGGTAAACAATACCATGTAAATGCAGATAAGCATGCACTCACAGCACGTTGTTGTTGTTTGCCCCGAGTCTCCCTGTGTTCGGAATCAGTTGTAGCTGCAGTTCATGAAAATGGATAGCACAGGATGATGATTTTATTGAGGAAGAAATTATTTCTCAGCTCAAATTAGTGTAAGATTTCTTCCTGACTTGATTGATAGCAGTAATAAAATTGTCTTACTATCTACCTCTCATTAACAACAATCCACTGTAAATATGAAACTGAGTAGATATTGCCACTTTATTTTTTGATGTAAATCAGAACACCGCACTTCACTCATTCTGTGCTTGAGACATTTTTACCAAAGGTTTTTGTAACATCCACTTAACTGAAGGTTCTCCTGTAAATGCATAACAAACAACAGCTGGCAACAGTAGGAACAGTGAAGTTGCATGCACAGAAGCAGCATTGATTTTGTATATGGCGTTATTAGTTACTTTTCCTGCACCATCTAATGACACAGGTAATCTTCTTCCTCTTCTTTGAGTTGTTATTATTATTACTGATAGTGTTTTCATAATACACTGAGCAGATTCAGAAGGATGTAGGTTGCAGTAGGTACTGGGAGATGAAGAAGCTTGCACAGGATAGAGTAGCATGGAGAGCTGCATCAAACCAGTCTCAGGACTGAAGACCGCAACAACGCAACTGTTTTCATAAATACATGAATCTGAACTTCAAATTAGATCTTCTAAAGCTGGTTTATCTAGAAACTTTGCTGGTTGTATCCAAGAATGCTCATAATGATACAGCAGTCTCGTTTCCCACTGGAGACAACATTACTTCTTCACAATTATTACTACACGATAGTGCTCACTGTTTACCAGAAAGTTCAGATTACTCATTTGAAGACTAGAGAAGCAAGGATGCTGAAAAAGAATACCAAGCATTTTATGGTGACAGGAAAAGGAAGCAATTTGGGATAACGTAAGGTTTGCAAAAATATGTTTTTCACTACTCTTGGGATTAACAAATGGATTGTCTGATATTGGTTGGCTAACTCCACACATGGGATGAGGCCAAATTCAGAATCATCATGTTTTCAAATAACCCAACCTAAAAAAAAAAAGATGGGAGAACCTTCATAAAGGAATTCCTCAACTGCTTTCCCGAACTGCCTTCCTATTACCACATTCAAGCAAAACCTTGAGGCTATTATACAATGTAAACACAGCTGTATGGACTCCACGAGGAAGAATGCAATATGGAGAAGGTTCTACCATTAAGTTAGGCCACCTTTAACTTTATTTTTGAGGAGGGTAACTTTAGCTCATTTTCCTTCCAGGTAGTCCAGTGCAACTCGTGTTGCAGTTATAGGCTCGAAAACTGTGTGAAGATGTGGAAGCAGCACATGGAACGTGAAGAGCAGGCAAGGCTGCAAAAAGGCCTAGGTAAGAAATGAACCCAGCAGAAGTTGTTCTCAATGCACACCATGTACTTGCAGGCCCGAAAGTAGCTACATTTTTACATGCAAGCACAGTTCACTAGCAAACAAATTTGGCTGTTCATAGCTTTACAGTGTAGAATGCAGTATGATACTGGTTTAATAAAATGAAGGTGAAGTGGATGCATCAAATTTTGCTTCATATATACTGGAAGCCCCATCAAAAATGATTAAGAATAATCCTGTCCAAATTGTTTGTATTCTGATGGCTGCACATATCAATACAGAAACATATTATTACCAAATGCTCTTTTAGGATTAGATTTGACACTTAAGTACCAATTCCCAAAAGTTTTTGGAGAAAGGTCATACTTAGATGGAATGTGGCTAAGTTCTCAGATCCATCGAATACAAGCTTAAAGGACATGAAGTTGGTCCTTCTAGAAAGTATGCCTTGATATCTAAAAAGGCAAGAAAGCAGCAAGGACCTTACAAAGTCCATTAACTATATTACTCTTTTTTCGCCGAATATGCAGAGCAAAGTCTGTGGCTGTATGACTGAATTAGGCCTCAAAGAACTGGAAAAAAAGGGGGACCAACAGTTATGGACCTGAGGGCAAACAGTATACTTTCCAAATTATATTTTTACAAGTGCAATTTCAACAATATATCGAATAAAACCCGAGATGTCTGAGAAAAATTCTAGGGAATATTTTCTTTCTGAACCTGTACAAAGAAAGACAGAAAATAAGAATGCCAATTGGGATCATTTACAAGAACTTACACCATACTTCCTACAGATTGCCACTGCTTTTATGACAACATCTCTTACCAATGAACATTATCTTTGAGGCTTCTCTTCCAGGTGTACTAGTGCGGTGTAGTTCTGTAGTTCTCCATTGCTGCCTGAACGACATTTGGCACTTTTTTCTTGAGCAAATGTACAAACAATATCAGAACTACGTGAATGGTGTGTGTATTTGAAGTCTTTCTTTGTGAAGTCTTTCAATAAACATTAGTTAACATTTCAAAATGGTGATATTACTAGCTTTTTCAGCACCAAAAACAACATAAAAGCATTAAGTCATACAGGAGACTCTTACCAACGAATACTGTTTAAGTAACATATCCTGCCATAAACACCAAGAGTGTTCTCCATATCTACTGTAATTAAGATTCCTCAAACATATTTTCTTTGTTTCACTTTTTGATACTGTCTGAAATTTCATGTAGCAGTACAATGCAAATTTAGCATTCCTGTCGAAAGCCTCATCTATTCTACACAGGTCTTTCTATCTTGTGTAAAATTTGTGTTTTGTTACTTACACAGCATTCTTTCTTCACTGAAAAAATACCAGATTAAATCAGCTCTATGGGCATTCTTCAAATTATAAAACTACTTACATGTTTGGATTTTGACATAGCCTGAAGACTATGGTTTGTAAAATGTTGCCTTTGTTTGGTATTTCTATACAATGTGAAAGACTGAACATTAGAAGTCGACAGCATCTACAAAATAGATGCTTTTGGACTGCACCTACAGTACAGAGTACTTGTGATACCATCAACTGCGAGAATGCCAGTGTCTCAGCAATGACAGAGAACTGTGCAATAAAATTAAGAACAGAAAATATGCAGATTTGGGGTATATCATGTAAAACAAAAAAGTCTGATTCTAGAAGCTTACAATTGCAAGAAAAATATTATGGCAGGAGAAGAATTGAAAGAAAAAGAATGTCTTTGTGTTCAACATTATGCAACAGATGATATTTTATGATATCCAAACATTGATACATCCTATAGTCATCAAGAGACTATGGAAAAGATTGATTTTAAAAATCCATTAGTGATATGGATTACAAAGCGAAAAAGAAGCAACTTCTGTCACAATCTTCTAAAGACACAAAAGTGTCTTAGGTGTTGTGACTTCTGATTATGGAGCTACTTGAAGTCAGATGTACACATTGTGTCTGGTTTTATTCATGAAAGATGCTATTCATCATATTATGAAATCCTGCTGAGTGTTGTTAAATATCCAGGACATGTTACCATGAGTAATGGGTGTCACATCGACTGTCTGTGATCATTGGTAACATGTAGATTGTAGTATGCTACTATAGAAACTACTGATGAATCATCTGTTGGTGAAAAATAGCTGTTGTGCAATTCAAAACTAAGATGATGTAACTTATCAAACGAAAGCGTTGGTATGTTGATAGACACGCAAATAAACAAACACAAACACTCACACAAAATTCAAGCTTTCCAACCAACATTGCTTCACCAGGAAAGAGGGAAGGAGAGGGAAAGACGAAAGGATGTGGGTTTTAAGGGAGAGGGTAAGGAGTCATTTCAATCCCGGGAGTAGAAAGACTTACCTTAGGGGGGAAAAAAGGACAGGTATAAACTCGCGCACACACACACACACACACACACACACACACACACACACACACACACACACACACACACACACACACACATATCCATCCGCACATAGACAGACACAAGCAGACATTTGTAAAGGCAAAGAGTTTGGGCAGATATGTCAGTCGAGGCAGAAGTACAGAGGCAAAGATGATGTTGAATGACAGGTGAGGTATGAGCAGCGGCAACTTTAAATTAGCAGAGGTTGAGGCCTGGTGGGTAAGGGGAAGAGAGGATATACTGAAAGGGAAGTTCCCATCTTCGGAGTTCTGACAGGTTGGTGTTAGTGGGAAGTATCCAGATAACCCGGACGGTGTAACACTGTGCCAAGATGTGCTGGCCGTGCACCAAGGCATGTTTAGCCACAAGGGTGATCCTCATTACCAACAAACACTGTCTGCCTGTGTCCATTCATGTGAATGGGCAGTTTGTTGCTGGTCATTCCCACATAGAAAGCTTCACAGTATAGGCAGGTCAGTTGGTAAATCACGTGGGTGCTTTCACACATGGCTCTGCCTTTGATCGTGCACACCTTACACCTTCCGGGTTACAGGACTAGAGTAGGTGGTGGTGGGAGGGTGCATGGGACAGGTTTTACACCGAGGCTGGTTACAAGGGTAGGAACCAGAGGGTATGGAAGGTGGTTTGGGGATTTCACAGGGATGAACCAAGAGGTAACAAAGGTTAGGTGGATGGCAGAAAGACACTCTTGGTGGAGTGGGGAGGATTTCATGAAGGATGAATCTCATTTCAGGGCAGGATTTGAGGAAGTCGTATCCCTGCTGGAGAGACATATTCAGAGTCTGATCCACTGCCAGAAAGTATCCTGTCACAAGTGGGGCACTTTTGGGGTTCTTCTGTGGGGGGTTCTGGGTTTGAGGGGATGAGGAAGTGGCTCTGGTAATTTGCTTCTGTACCAGGTCGGGAGGGTAGTTGCGTAATGCGAAAGAGGTTTTCAGGTTGTTTGTGTAATGGTTCAGGGATTCCGGACTGGAGCAGATTCATTTGCCACGAAGACCTAAGCTGTAGGGAAGGGACCGTTTGATGTGGAATGAGTGGCAGCTGTCATAATGGAGGTACTGTTGCTTGTTGGTGGGTTTGATGTGGACAGATGTGTGAAGCTGGCCACTGGACAGATGGAGGTCAACGTCAAGGAAAGTGGTGTGGGACCTGCTGAATCTGATGGAACCACGGGAGTTGAGGTTGGAGAGGAAATTCTGGAGTTCTTCTTCACCTCTTCTTCCTCAAAATCACCCTCTCCTAACCTTCCAGGAATTTCTCACTTCCAGCTTTGCCTCTCAATCCTTCTTAAAAACCTTAATCCTACTCCCAACATCACCACTGCTAAGCCCATGCTATCTGTGATCTGAAGGCTGACCGATCCATCGTCATTCTTCCGGCGGACAAGGGTTCTACGACCGTGATACTTGATCGTCGGGAGTATGTGGTTGAGAGACTGCGTTAGCTTTCAGACAACACTACATACAAAGTTTGCCAAGGTAATCCCATTCCTGATGTCCAGGCAGAGCTTCAAGGAATCCTCAGAAGCTTAGGCCCCCTACAAAATCTTTCACCTGACTCCATCAACCTCCTGACCCCACCAACAGACACCCCGCACCCCTACCTTCTTTCTACTTCCTAAAATTCACAAACCCAATCATCCCGGCTGCCCCATTGTAGCTGGTTACCAAGCCCCCACAGAACATACCTCTGCCTACATAGATCAACACCTTCAACCCTTTACATGCAGTCTCCCATCCTTCATCTAAGACACCAACCGCTTTCTCGAACTCCTGGAATTCTTACCCATCTGTTACCCTTGGAAACCATTCTTGTAACCATTGATGCCACTTCCTTATTCACAAATATTCCACATGTCCAAGGCCTCGCTGCGATGGAGCACTTCCTTTCACACCAATCACCTGCCACCCTACCTAAAACCTCTTTCCTCATAACCTTAGCCAGCTTCAACCTGACTCACAACTTCTTCACTTTCGAAGGCCAATTAAAGGGAACAGCCATGGGTACCAGGATGGCCCCCTCGTAGCCAACCATTTTATGGGTCGCTTAGAGGAAGCCTTCTTGGTTACCCCGGCCTGCCAACCTAAAGTTTGGTACAGATTTATTGATGACATCTTCATGATCTGGACTCACAGTGAAGACGAACTCCAGAATTTCCTCTCCAACCTCAACTCCTTTGGTTCCATCAGTTTCACCTGGTCCCACGCCACTTTCCTTGACGTTGACCTCCATCTGTCCAATGGCTAGCTTCACACATCCGTCCACATCAAATCCACCAACAAGCAACAGTACCTCCATTATGACAGCTGCCATCCATTCCACATCAAACGGTCCCTTCCCTACAGCCTAGGTCTTCGAGGCAAACGAATCTGCTCCAGTCCGGAATCCCTGAACCATTACACCAACAACCTGAAAACAGCTTTCGCATCCTGCAACTAGCATCCCGATCTGGTACAGAAGCAAATTACCAAAGCCACTTCCTCATTCCCTCAAACCCAGAACCTCCCTCAGAAGAACCCCAAAAGTGCCCCACTTGTGACAGGATACTTTCCGGGACTGGATCAGACTCTGAATGTGTCTCTCCAGCAGGAATACGACTTCCTCTAATCCTGCCCTGAAATCCTCGCCACTCCACCAAGAGTATCTTTCTGCCGTCCACCTAACCTTCGTAACCTCTTGGTTCATCCTTATGAAATCCCCAAACCACCTTCCCTACCCTCTGGCTCCCACCCTTGTAGCCGCCCCCGGTGTAAAACCTGTCCCATGCACCCTCCTACCACCACCTACTCTAGTCCTGTAACCCGGAAGGTGTAAGGTGTGCACGATCAAAGGCAGAGCCATGTGTGAAAGCACCCACGTGATTTACCAACTGACCTGCCTACACTGTGAAGCTTTCTATGTGGGAATGACCAGCAACAAAATGTCCATTCGCATGAATGGACACAGGCAGATAGTGTTTGTTGGTAATGAGGATCACCCTGTGGCTAAACATGCCTTGGTGCACGGCCAGCACATCTAGGCACAGTGTTACACTGTCTAGGTTATCTGGACACATCCCATTAACACCAACCTGTCAGAACTCCGGAGATGGGAACTTCCCTTTCAGTATATCCTCTCTTCCCATTACCCACCAGGCCTCACCCTCCGCTAATTTTAAGTTGCCACCGCTCATACCTCACCTGCCACTCATCATCATCTTTGCCTCTGTACTTCCGCCTTATCTGACACATCTCTGCCCAAACTCTTTGCCTTTACAAAGGTCTGCTTGTGTCTGTATAAGTGCTGATGGATATGCGTGTGTGTGCGAGTGCATACCTGTCCTTTTTCCCTCTAAGGTAAGTCTTTTCACGCCCGGGATTGGAATGACTCCTTACCCTCTCCCGTAAGACCCACATCCTTTCGTCTTTCCCTCTCCTTCCCTCTTTACTGATGAAGCAACCGTTGGTTGCGAAAGCTTGAATGGGGATATATATATAACAGCTATATTTCATCAACAGATGACTCATCAGTAGTTTCTATGGTAGCATACTACAATATACATGTTACTTATGATCACAGGCAGTCAACGTGACGCCCATCACTCATGGTAACATGTCTTGGATATTCAACAATGCTCAGCAAGATTTCACAATATGATGAATAGCGTCTTTCATGAATAAAGCCAGACATTGTGTGTACATCTGACTTCAAGTAGCTCCATAATCAGAAGTCACTACATGTAAGACACTGAGACCTTCAGGGTGTATACGTGGACAAGGAAGAATATTCCCGGATTTTTCCTGGATTTACCGGTTAAAAATACACTTTCTCCCGGGTGAAAATACACTTTTTCCGTGTTAAGTGACAGTATACTCTTCCCCGGCACTGTAAAACCCATCAATTCTTTGAATGTTTATGGTTTTATATACAGTTGTAGAATTTCATGGCACTTTAGAAAACAAAACTCGGGGGGAAAATACACGTTTTGACCTTTCATTTGCAGCATCATGTACGCTGCATATGTCCGTATTACAAAGGTATAAATTTGAATGCCACCAAACACCACATGTCACTTTCCGAAGCATTGAAGTCGAGATTGCGATTCGTTTTGTAAGCTAGTCATATCTGATGTCACGTCATCTCACCAGCTGATGACAGCATAGGCCACGTGATGTAGTCAGCCAATAGCAAGATTACTTTTCAGTAGCGCGAACACACAAATAAGAAAAGTTAACGGTTTAAATTAGTATACATAGCATTCACATATAATACTGTGTCTTGAAGATTAATAAGCTGGAAGATAAGATAAGCTTCCACATATAATGTTGATCTTTTTTGCGCATGTTACACTTTAAGATACATCACACAAATGTGCCAGTAAAATTTTTAATAATGACGTAAATGTCTGAGCTTCTGGGCTCGAAATTCTTCTAAATGGTCGTCCTAAAAGAGTTGATTTTTAAATGAGAGTCAAACGCTTTGGGATTTAAGAAATTCATCGTACATTCTAGCACATAGTTCATCTTGCGTAAAAGGAAATTTGGTTTGAATGTAACGCTTTTCTAACCACCATTCGCAATATTTTCCTGCGATCTGTTAGAAATAGATTCGCTTTATCAGTTGGAAGAGAGCGCTAGATAATAGGCTTCACCACACTTACGCAGCTACAATGACGCAGGAAGCCCATACGTTCGTACATGTAAAACATTAAAAGATCCTACATTAAGTCATAAAAGAAACAAGACATCAGAGGATACTTCAAGACCATCCGAATTTCGTGAACCATAATAAAATGTATAATTCGGCTTAAAATGCACATTCATATGTCCAGATTCGTATGTAAATTTTCTTGTAGTACCAGTACTGTATTATCTCATGTTTGGTTTTTCATTATGGCATAATGCCCATACGTGCACTTGAAATGCAGCGAACAGTTGAAAGTAGCCAATAGCGTGAAATTAAACACTTCGTTTATAACAAAGCAGAAAAGTTTAATGAATGCCAAATCTCGTTAGCAAACTGACAAAAATAACTTCATTGTTCTGCAAGGCAGTTAATGCTTGACTGTCAGGAAGGTGGAAATAAAATCTAAAACTAATAACATATTCTTTAGCCTTCCGTAATTATGCGAATGTATTTGAATTCATTTGATAACTCCCGGCCACAAAGATCCTTTTGTTATCATTTAGCGTGAGAGCAATAAACGAAGAGGAAATAACAAAATCACTGACGTAAACACAGGTCACCTGGAGACGATCCATCTCCCCACAACAACTCAGATGCTTTGGGCATCAGCCCCAGATTTAGTATATTTACGAACCGGGGCAATATTAAGTAGTATCGCCCAGCCATACTTCAGTAACCAGAAGCGAAAGAAGGTACCACAGTAGACTGTGAAGGTACTACTCTTACTCGACTTAACTGTGCATGCGTAAGAGCCCGCCCGCAACTGCTCAAACGAATCTAATTTAAACAGTTGTCACGTCACGCTCATCGGAGGCAATTTGTTGTTGTGAAGCATTGCATAGTCTTCCTCAAGCCTTTGACATGCTTTGCTGTTGGCAGACGCTTCTATGAGCATTGTGTTTTGTTATTGTATATGGCGCATTTCCTTAGCAACTTAGTTATATTTTCGTTGTTTTTTTCACTCGTTTATGTTTTGTTGTTGCAGTATTATTCTGCAATAGCGGGATATAGCAATATCCTTTGTTAGAGTATTGGTTCTTACCAGTCAAAATCACAAAAATTTAACTGAAAACTAAAACAATGAAAAATTCCCAAAATTCTAAACAATTCCCGGGTTTTTCCCGGTTTTCTCCCAGATGAAAAAATTCCCAGGTTTTTCCCGGATCTCCTGGGTCATATACACCCCGGACCCTGGATGTCATTCTTGCTGGCAACAGTGACTTTAAACACAGTCATCTTAAAGTTTTGCTCACAGCAGTTTCCAGACAGTATGCGTTATATGCAAAATAATCCTCCCCCAATGCTTATTCCTTTGCACATAGGTAACTAAAACACCGCATTATTCTCATCTGTCACCAAAAAAGTTTAAAATTAACACTGCCAGTTTCCTCAGAGAAAAAGGGACCAATAACGAATTCGGGGAATATGTGTGGGAGCCTTTAATTATGTTTTAGTAAAGATGAAGTTGCAACCAGTCTGGATTTCAATATTCAATCTAGATGTTCACATACTTATGCTGTTAACAACTTTAAGATAGAGAACAGATATCAGTCCACATTGAAGACACCAGCTTAATGTCTGGAACAATCTAGAAATGAAAGCTTTATGATTTACACAAAGACTATTAACGATAGTGCTCTGGTGGCTCAGGATTCGGCCATGTTATGTCACATCCTGGTATTTAGAAGAATGGAGTCAAGGTCCAGGCTGTGAGCATAGTTCTGCAGAGGTTCATTTTGTTAATCCACATTTCTGAAACAGAGCTGGAGAAACATTCATCACATAGAAAATCAGAAATGTAGATTGTTGTTGTTGTTGTTGTTGTCGTTGTTGTGGTCTTCAGTCCTGAGACTGGTTTGATGCAGCTCTCCATGCTACTCTATCCTGTGCAAGCTTCTTCATCTCCCAGTACTGACTGCAACCTACATCCTTCTGAGTCTGCTTAGTGTATTAATCTCTTTGTCTCCCTCTACGATTTTTACCCTCCACGCTGCCCTCCAATGCTAAATTTGTGATCCCTTGATGCCTCAAAACATGTCCTACCAACCGGTCCCTTCTTTTTTCAAGTTGTGCCACAAACTCCTCTTCTCCCCAATTCTATTCAATACCTCCTCATTAGTTATGTGATCTACCCATCTAATCTTCAGCATTCTTCTGTAGCACCACATTTCGAAAGCTTCTATTCTCTTCTTGTACAAACTATTTATCGTCCATGTTTCACTTCCATACATGGCTACACTCCATACAAATACTTTCAAAATGACTTCCTGACACATAAATCTATACTCGATGTTAACAAATTTCTCTTCTTCAGAAACGCTTTCCTTGCCATTGCCAGTCTACATTTTATATCCTCTCTACTTCGACCATCATCAGTTATTTTTCTCCCTGAATAGCAAAACTCCTTTACTACTTTAAGTGTCTCATTTCGTAATCTAATTCCCTCAGCAATACTCGATTTAATTTGACTACATTCCATTATCCTCGTTTTGCTTTTGTTGATGTTCATCTTATATCCTCCTTTCAAGACACTGTCCATTCCGTTCAACTGCTCTTCCAAGTCCTTTTTCTGTCTCTGACAGAATTACAATGTCATCGGCAAACCTAAAAGTGTTTATTTCTTCTCCATGAATTTTAATACCTACTCCAAATTTTTCTTTTGTTTCTTTTACTGCTTGCTCAATATACAGATTGAATAACATCAGGAAGAGGCTACAACCCTGTCTTACTCCCTTCCCAACCACTGCTTCCCTTTCATGTCCCTCGACTCGTATAACTGCCATCTGGTTTCTGTACAAATTGTAAATAGCCTTACGCTCCCTGTATTTTACCCCTGCCACCTTTAAAATTTGAAAGAGAGTACTCCAGTCAACATTGTCAAAAGCTTTCTCTAAGTCTACAAATGCTAGAAACGTAGGTTTGCCTTTTCTTAATCTTTCTTCTAAGATAAGTCGTAAGGTTAGTATTTGCCTCACGTGTTCCAACATTTCTGCGGAATCCAAACTGATCTTCCCCAAGGTCTGCTTCTACCAGTTTTTCCATTCGTCTGTAAAGAATTCACGTTAGTATTTTGCAGCTGTGTCTTATTAAACTGGTAGTTCGGTAATTTTCACATCTGTCAACACCTGCTTTCTTTGGGATTGGAATTATTATATTACTCTTGAAGTCTGAGGGTATTTCGCCTGTCTCATACATCTTGCTCACCAGATGGTAGAGTTTTGTCATGACTGGCTTTCCCAAGGCCGTCAGTAGTTCTAATGGAATGTTGTCTACTCCCGGGGCCTTGTTTCGACTCAGGTCTTTCAGTGCTCTGTCAAACTCTTCCCGCAGTATCATGCCTCGCATTTCATCTTCATCTGCATCCTCTTCCATTTCCAGAACATTGTCCTCAAGTACATCGCCCTTGTATAACCATCTATATACTCCTTCCACCCTTCCGCCATCCCTTCTTTGCTCAGAACTGAGCTCTTGATATTCATACAAGTGGCTCTCTTTTCTCCAAAGGTCTCTTTAATTTTCCTGTAGGCAGTATCTATCTTACCCCTAGTGAGATAAGCCTCTACATTTGTCCTCTAGCCATCCCTGCTTAGCCATTTTGCAGTTCCTGTCGATCTCATTTTTGAGAAGTTTGTATTCCTTTTTGCCTGCTTCATTTACGGCATTTTTATATTTTCTCCTTTCATCAATTAAATTCAATATTTCTTCTGTTACCCACGGATTTCTATTAGCCCTCATCTTTTTACCCACTTGATCTTCTGCTGCCTTCACTACTTCATCCCTCAGAGCTACCCATTCTTTTTTTACTGCATTTCTATCCTCCATTCCTGTCAATTGTTCCCTTATGCTCTTCCTGAAACTCTGTACAACATCTGGTTCTTTCAGTTTATCCAGGTCCCATCTCCTTAAATTCCCACCTTTTTGCGGTTTCTTCAGTTTTAATCTACAGTTCACAACCAATAGATTGTGGTCAGAGTCCACATCTGCCCCTGGAAATGTCTTACAATTTAAAACCTGATTCCTAAATCTCTGTCTTACCATTATATAATCTATCTGATACCTTTTAGTATCTCCAGGTTTCTGCAATGTATACAACCTTCTTTTATGATTCTTGAACCAAGTATTAGCTATGATTAAGTTATGCTCTATGCAAAATTCTACCAGACGGCTTCCTCTTTCATTTCTTCCCCCCAATCCATATTCACCTACTATGTTTCCTTCTCTCCCTTTTCCTACTGACCAATTCCAGTCACCCATGACTATTAAATTTTTGTCTCCCATCACTACCTGAATAATTTCTTTTATCTCGTCATACATTTCCTCAATTTCTTCATCATCTGCAGAGCTAGTTGGCATATAAACTTGTACTACTGTAGTAGGCGTGGGCTTTGTGTCTATTTTGGCCACAATAATGCGTTCATTATGGTGTTTGTAATAGCTTACCCGCAATGCTATTTTTTTTATTCGTTATTAAACCTACTCCTGCATTACCCCTATTTGATTTTGTATTTATAACCCTGTATTCACCTGACCAAAAGTCTTGTTCCTCCTGCCACCGAACTTCACTAATTCCCACTATATCTAACTTTAACCTACCCATTTCCCTATTTAAACTTTCTAACCTACCTGCCCGATTAAGAGATCTGACATTCCACACTCCGATCCGTAGAATGCCAGTTTTCTTTCTCCTGATAATGTAGATTAACAGAATTTATTTGCGATTATCAGGATATATCAGACTAAATTGAGCTGAAGTTCAGCATAATATAAAATTATAAAAATACAGGTATGGAAAGTTGGAGCACTTATTTAAGAATAATAGACAAACAGCAAAAGCTATGAAGTAGTCAGAAACTAGAATCAGAAGTGGAACAAGGCAACTATTGAAGAATGGATAAGAATATATGGAAAATGGTAACAGCAATATAATGGAATATGCAGACACACACAGAACTGTTTGAAATATATCTGAACAGGCTTGGGTCAGTGGATGGAAAATTTGATAAGACAAACTGAAAAGAGGAGGATAATAATGTGAATGTATCACATTTCATCAGTTAAGATGCTATATGGCAAAGCAACTCCCTAGAGAGAGAGAAAGAGAGAGAGAGAGAGAGAGAGAGAGAGAGAGAGAGAGAGGTGCAGTCCAAGATTTCTTTAAATGTTTGTATAGTTCAAATTACAAATCAAAAATATAGATAGTTAATGATGAAAATAATGACATACTGGTAGTACTGTCATAGGAGTGTATAGCTATTCCAGAGATGACAGTGGATCAAAAGAAATGATTAAACTGGAAGCTAATACAGAATTAAGTTTTATAGACTTTTTATTTTCGAAATGTATAAGATTTCATTAATATTTTCATCAATTTAACAGGGGAAAAAACCAGTAGATTTTAATCAAGCTGAAGGACAATCTGGTATCAAAAGTGGATGCAGCACAATAAGTCATTAACAAAATTATGTAATTAGTGGAGCAATGAGTGTAAGTTTTGATCTGAATGAGGAGTCAGGCAGGCAAGAAGGTTCAATCTCACAAAGTTTCTTCTCAGCAGCCCTACAGGAAGTTTTGAAATAAAACTGAAAAAAGAGATAAGAATGTGTGTTACTGGATCATACCTGAACCATCATTATTTTTCTGGTGACACGTTTTTCTACTTAAGACCTGCAATCTTGCATTTTTTGTAACTGTCAAGTGTAGAGTCAGGCAGGTCACAGCACAATTGTCATTTCACAGAACTCATAAGCAGCCAGCTTCCACTGGTGACATGTCAGGAGGATAGCATATTGCATATCTAGGTTTCTCTCTGTGCTTTCATAGTTAATTTCTTCTGTTAGACCAGCCTGTAGGAGATATGCATGTTGTGTGCAGACAGAGGAGGAGATGGCCACAATTTGCAAACAGCTGATTGTGCTTTTGGCTACAGTCAGCCACCTTCAGGCTACTGACTCTTGATGTTGTGATGGCAGAGAATTTGGCATGTGATGTGGGACACCTCATGTATCATCTGACCAAAAGGCTCTGCAGCCGAGGCACCACCTAGTTCACCTGATGTGGTGGATCTGCCCTCACAGCAGGATGAATGACGGATAACAACAAGTTCACGTTCGAGACACAGGGTCAATGTGGAGACTGGCTGTCTCACCTCATCTAATCACTCTGTGAGTGGACAGGTGGCCATTCCTTCAGCAGGGTCTGAGCAGGCACAGGGGAGGGGGCAGAGGTTTGCTAGTTATTGGGAGCTCAAACGGTAGGTGCATTATATAGATCCTAAAGGAAATACTGTTCATGCAGGAAGGAAAGCCAATGCACACTCAGTGTGTCTGCCAAGGGGCCTCACCCGAGATGAGGAAGCCATGTCTGTGGCTATCAAGCATGTAGGGCACAGTTGTCTATGAGCATGTCAGCACCAAAGACCCTGTCACTTGGGTCCTGAGCCACCCTCAGTTTGTACAGGCAACTGGCAGAGCCGGTGAAGGCTGTGGGCTTCATGCATGGGGTGCTAGCAGAAATTTGTAGCATTCTTCCCAGAGTGAACTGGGGTCCTTTCATTTGGAGCCAAGTGGAGGAATTCAACCAAAGGCTTCACTGACTCTGCGACAACCTTGGCTGCAGATTTCTGGATCTGCATTATCTGGTGGGGAATTGAAGGACTCCCCTGGTAGAATCTACTTGTGGAGTGATATGGCGATTTTTTAAGTTACATGGTAGTTTGAAGTAATCTGATGAACATTCACTAGGTGACATACAGATAGTGAAATCAGACTTCATTTAGCAAAATCATATTGCATTCAGAGTAAAGACACTTTGAATGTCAAAATTTTAGCAGTGAACTGTCTAAATTTCCAAATTTACTGCTGTTTAGGAATTTCTCAAGTTCAAATTATTCTTGGGACCAAGAGCTGGCTGCAACCCAAAGTAGAATGATCAGTATAAACACAGGCAGTCTTGCAAAGTACTTTTCAGTAAATATTCCAACAACTGTCTTGAGCAGATAGTTTAGCAGGCCACAACATGCAATGGAAATATTTCAGACCTTGCAGCTACAAACAGGCCTGTCCTTATCAATGGCATCAGTACAGAGACAGGGATTAGTAACCATGATGTAACAATGACTATACCAACTGAAGTTAATAAACCAATCAAGAAACTTGGAAGAATATTTAGGCTAGAAAAAGCAGATTAGCAGTTGTTAGCATCCCACATAGACAATGAATAGACATAATTTATTTACAGTATGATGGACACAGAGAATTTATTGACAAAGTTTAAATGGATTGTAAACCATGTTCTGCAGAAGTACATGCTAACTAAGTTGATTAAGGACAGTAAAGACCCACTGTGGTCTAACAACAAAATGCTGACAATGATGAGGGTACAAAGGCTGTCGCACTCTCAAGTCAAACGAGAACACGAAGAAGACAGAAGTTAGTAGAGGTTCATGTGTCTGCAAAAAGATCGAAGTGCAAAGCCTACAACTATCACTGTCATGTCTCAGCAAAAGATCTTTCCGAGAACCTCAGAAAATTCTGGTCCTACATAAAAAAGCTAAGTGGATCTAGGGATTCTACCCAGTCACTCACTGACCAGTCTGGTGTGCAGCAGAAGGAAAGCTGAACTTTCAAATGTCGCATTTAAGAAATCATTCCCACAAGAGAACCATACAAGCATCATGTCATCTGACCATCACACAGGCTCTCGAATGAAGGACATAGTGACAGACATCCCCAGCACAGAGAAACAACTGAAAGATTTGACAGCCAATAATTCACCAGGTCCAGATGGGATCCCAATGAAATAAAAAAGCTTCTGTCCACAAGTCAACATGGTTTAGAAAACTCGGGCTGCCCTTTTCTCACATGATATCCTGAAAATTATGGATGAAGGGCAACAGGATGATTCCATATTCCTGATTTTCAAAAAGGATTTGATTCAGTGCTCCACTGCAGACTATTAACAAAGATACAAGTATACAGAACATGTTTCCAGATATGTAAGTGGCAAGTAGTAGAACCCAGTATGTGCCCTCAACAGTGAATGTTCAACAGACAGAAAGGTATCATCAGGTGTGCACCACAGAAGTGTGATAGGAGTGTTGTTATTTTCTACGTACATAAATGAGGGGGTCAGCAGAAATCTGTGGCTGTTTGCTAATGATGCTGTGGTGTACAAGGTGGTGTCATTGTTGAGTGACTCTAGGATGATCTAAGATGACTTAGACAAAATTTGTAGTTTGTGTGATAAATAGCAGATAGCTCTAAATTTAGATGAATCGAAGTTAATGCAAATGAGTAAGGAAAACAAACTGGTAATGTTGGAATACAATATTAGTAGTGTAGTATGTGATACAGTCACGTCAATTAAATATATACTTGTAATGCTGCAAACTGATATGAGCATGTAAGGATTATAGTGGGGAAGGCAAATGGTAGACTTCGATTTATTGCTACAACTTTAGGAAAATGTGGTTTATCTGTAAAGGTGAGTGCTTATAGAACCTGTTTTTAAGTACTGCTCAAATGTTTGGGTTACCCATTAGGTCTGATTAAAGAAAGACATTGAAGCAATTCAAAGGTGGGCTGCTAGATTTGTTACCTGTAGGTTTGACCAACTGCAGTTACATGCTTCGGGAACTCAAACTGGAGGGAAGGTGACATTCTTTTCAAGGAATTATATTGAAAAATATTTAGAGAAAACGCATCTGAAGCTGAATGTACAACAAGCCTACTACCGTCAATGCACATTTCGCGTTAAAGACTATGAACTTAAGATTGGAGAAATCAGCACTCATATGGAAGCTTACAGACAGTCATGTTTCCCTCTATTTGCAAGTGAACAGGAAAGAAAATGACTACTAGTGGTACTCGGTACCCTCCACCAAGCACCACACAGTGGCTTGCAGAGTATGTATGTCGATGTGGAGTGGAAACAAGTTTCAAAATTGGTGTTTAAAACTATTACAATAAGAATGAAATAACATGAAACTCACGTATCAAAGAGAAAAAAAATAATCTAATTGACCCTGCTGTTATATTCAGGTCAACACAACCCAAAAATTATATATTTTTTCTTCTATAACGTGTTTTATATTTAAATACTAGCATTCAACATTTACAGATTGTTTTTTTCTTTTTTTTCTATGAACTCCACTTAGCTCAAGATCTCCATCCAGTTTTCGCTTAATTTGTTATACTGGTGTTCCTTGGGTCTACATGGCTCAGGTGTTTAAAAATTCACAATACAGGTAGTAAAATTTTATTTCTACATGTCTGAGATACACGCATAATGGTTATCTTATAACAATGAAGGTCTTTGCTTGTTTAATGTTGAAATGTGCTAAGTTATTATTTTCAAATTATCAGAGTATTATCACTACCAGTAATGCTTCATCAACTGCTTGGTGTGGATGCAACCATTTTTGATCCTGCAACCACTATGAACCAAGACACACAGGAACTGAAGACATTAGCTGCCAGTCAGTATTGATTTAAATCAAAGGGTAAATTTGAAAATTTGTGTCTGACTGAATTGCTCTATGTAATGAGGATAATGGGCAAGAGGTGACACACCAGTAGTGTATGAATAAGTTGAGAGTTTGGGTCTGATGGAAGGTGTATTAGTGTAGTACATGCAGTTTTGATGACCACTGTGTGCAGATGGCACAGTGCATCTGCCTAGTAAGCAGGAGATCTGGGTTTGAATCCCACTCTAGCACAGATTGAAACTATCCCCATTGATCCACTGATTTAAATCAATGCCCACTGGCATCAAATATCTTTAATTCCTTTGGGCCTTGTAATACAATAATTTGTGTGTGGCCAACACAATGAAACGATTTCTTTCTAATGAGGAGTTGGAAGCTATAGTAAATGCATCAAACAGTAAGGAGAATATTTCTGAAGAAGAGAATCACATCTGAATCAGAAGATGTTTCAAACATTGATACCTCACATGGCAACATGCAAGTGATGCAAGTGGTTCTGTCAAAAGTAAAACATATTATGTGGAACTTGGAACTTTTTCCACAAACTGGAAGAGTTTGTTGACTTCATGAAAAATAGGTTGGTTCCACTTCTCATTTATGTTGAATTCTGTGAAAATATCACTTCAGGATAATCCTGATAATAAGTGATCACCGTACATTCTCAAACATAGTGCAAGTTCATGAAGAAATTCTGACTGCAACCCCACATTCTGAAGTTGACACCTGTATGTTGAGCTAGTGTATAACATTGTAAAACACTTTTACAGATGTTTGAGGTTTCATAGGAATCAAAACTAATTGTAACTCAAAAAATGGTTTCCAGAGATAAACCATCTCTAATATCCTACAATGAGTGACAAGAATGATAAGACAAACTTGCACTTTAGGAGTTATGAGAATAGAGCTTTACTAAAAGAATGTTATTAGGTAACATTCTCTACTTATGTGACAGTTCACCTACATGAAATGTCAAATATAGTAAGTTTAATTAAGGTTTACTAGGCAGTAAGTCTAGTAAGCAAGAAGACCCGGGTTCGAGTCCCAGCCGCAGGACAAACTTTAATTCACCTCTTTAGCTTCCAACTTTATCGTAGATAAATTAGAGATTTAAATGTCTCAGGGAAAATTTAATTTAAGATATATACAATCACATGTAGTACAGCACTTCCCCATTACGTCCAATGCTGGGATGCTATTCCAATGTCGGAGAGCCCTGGTAATAGTGACAATATAAGGGGGATGTGAATTGGAGTTTGTGTTGGGGAGGGTGTTTGATTAATTAAGGTATTCACTACAGTAAAAATTTACCTGCCTCACAGGATAGTCTCATTAATGTTCACAGTAACAGCCTAAAAATATTCTTATTACGAGTGGGTGGCAAGCCAGAACTGTTTAGTGCCACTTGTTAGATGAAAATATAACAGTTCGTCAATACTTAGAAACAATACTAGAATGTACACACAGCAAAAAAAGTTTTGCATCACCCCGGTTCCCAGTTCTCCTGAAGATAGACATTGACTGTGGACATTGTATCACAGACATAGTCCCTTTGACTGTTCAGAGATGTCACTAAACCCGCCCAAAGATGTAAACAACCACGCATGAGCAGCACCTATTAGACGGAGGGGGTCCAACAGCCGATCCGTTCCAGTCATTCCACCAGGAAGGAGGTACATTGCTCATGTCTGTAGTTCAATCATGCCTATATGGTCAATACCGTGGTTTGATCGTGTCCCATTGTTACTTTGTGCCAGGAAGGGCTCTCAACAAGGGAAGTGTCCATGCATCTAGAATCGAGCCAAAGTTATGTAGTTCAGACATGGAGGAGATACAGAACTGTCAATGACATGCCTCGCTCAGGCCACCCACGGGCTACTACTGCAGTGGATGCTACCTACAGATTATGGCTAGGAAGAACCCTGACAGCAACCCCACCTTGTTGAATAATGCTTTTTGTGCAGCCACAGGATGTTGTGTTACGACTCAAACTGTGCGCACATTAGCCTGCATGATGAGCAACTTCACTTCTGACGTCCATGGCGAGGTCCATTTTTGCAACCATGACACCATGCAGTGCAGTATAGCTGGGCATGTTGATCCTATACTGAAGCTCTTGCTTACCATTTTCTCACAGAGGCACAAGGAAGCAAACAATTTCAGTATGATGTAGCAATGGAAGACTTCATGTGCACAACTGTCTGGTGCATGAAACCACTCTTTTTACAATGATGGCATCAAGAACACGCCAACACACTGGGCTGTACATTTCTAAGTCAAGAGATTATGCAGGAAATTAATGTATACTGGGTTATGCTCTAACAGTAAATAAAAAATTAAAAACAAAAGCTTTATTTATAGCTGATACACTCTCATGTTGATACAAGTTATATATTGCATGTATTGCAACAGAGTGTCATAAATCTGGTGATAATTTCTACATTTACTGGGGCTTCCTCTAGCTATAATAAAATCCTGCAGTAATGCTCATAATGAGCACAGTTTGCTGGCAGACATCTTAGGACTTAGGTGGTATTGTGTATAGCAAAGTAATTGGTCCTAAGAGTTTGGCTGATAATGATGGCCAGGTTAGGTGCAGTCTTATCATGTTCAAACAATTTACAGGAATGTAGCCAGGTGTCATCTACAACAAATTCTGTCATTTTCAAGGCATAAGTGCAATTAGAGAGACTGTGCAAGGTGATACTTTTGTTGATGGCCTTATGAAAGTGTTGCCTGGCCTCATGAAAAAGAGAATTTAAACAGTTTTTTCTAATATCTGAATTCATGATGGAGGTATGAAAGAATGGCTGCCTTCATTTCCTAGACATGCTGGTCATGAGGAAGGTTGATGGTGTGCTGGGACATGTCATTTATATTATGCCAGCTCACAATGATTTGACAGTTGCTCCATGAGGTGCTTTGTACCCTGTTTCACAGAGCCCCCAAGTTATCTCAGGTCCTGAAAACTTATCAGCCACGTTATCCCCTCTTGAAATCGCCTTCGGACACAATGATTATAGTGAAGACACATCAGGTGCCTGTTGCACTATCGACCAACCATGAATCAGTTGAGTGGTGAAAATATGAGTTGGAACCTTAGTATATGGCCTTTTTGGCCTACAAAGTTAGCACTTCCAACAAGACTGGTCATATTCTGTGAAAATGTGGTATGTAGTTTGTTTTTCACCTGCATCTACACTGAAGTGCTAAACAAACTGGTATAGGCATGTGCATTCAAATACAGAGATATGCAAACAGGCAGAGTATGGTGCTGTGGTTGGCAACGCTTATATAAGGCAACAACTGTCTTTCACAGCTGTTAGATTGGTTACTGCTGCTACAATGGCAGGTTGTCAAGATTTCAGTTAGTTTTAATGTGGTGCTATAGTTGGCGCACGAACGATGGGACACAGCTTCTCCGAGGTAGCGATGAAGTGGGGATTTTCCCGTATCACCATTTCACGAGTACCGTGAATATCACGAATCCAGTAACACATCAAGCTCCCAACATCGAAGTGTCTGGGAAGAGATCCTGCAAGTACAGGACCAACAATGACTGAAGAGAATCATTCAATGTGACAAAAGTGCAACCCTTTCGCAAACTGCTCCACATTTCAATGCTGGGCCATCAACAAGTGTGAGAGTGTGAACCATTTCATTGATATGGGCTTACAGAGAAGAAGGCCCACTCTTGTACCCTAGATGACTGCATGACACAAAGCTTTATGCCTCACCTGGGCCTGTGAACACCAACATTGGACTGCTGATGACCGAAACATATTGCCTGGTCGGACGAGTCTCGTTTCAAATTGTATCACATGGATGGACGTTTATGGGTATGGAGACAGACTCATGAATCTATGGATCCTGCATGTCACAGGGGACTGTTCAAGATGGTGGAGGCTCTGTAGTGGTGTGCAGTGTGTGCAGTTGGAGTGATATGGGACCCCTGATACGTCTATATATGACTCTGACAGGTGTCACATACATAAACATCCTGCATCCATTCATTTCCATTGTGCTTTCTGACGGACTTGGGCAATTCCAGCAGGACAATGTGACACCCCACACATCGAGAATTGCTACAGAGTGGCTCCAGGAACACTCTTCTCAGTTTAAACACTTCTGCTGGCCACCAAACTCCCCAGACATGAACATAACAGCCAATGTCTTGTGGTTACATACTATGTTTACATACACTCAGTCCTTAGGTACAGGATTCTTTTCTGTGGACTGAAGGTATGAATCATAGCTTTTAAACTGCGGCCATAACAATAATAACTGGCAGCAGTAGTCAGCATCACTGTAAAAAGCTATTTAAAAAATTGATCAACCTTACTGCAGTGAGAGGGTACACCTGCCAATCTGTAGTGTGTGTCAAGCTGCCAAAATAATAACAAAAAACCCAAAACTATTTTATATCAAGAGATAAAATTGTATAATAAATTGCCAAAGGAGTGAAAATGTAAAAGATTAGAGGACCCAGAGAAGTGGATTGTAATGTAAGGGGATAACTACAGTTCCTTGTCACATTTCAGTCGATATGTTATGGTCGACTGCTTTCACAATGATATCATGTGTCAGGATGTACAATGCACGATAGTGATGCCTGTTCACTTCATTTTTCAAGTAGACAGTAGAAAATGGTTGAATATGGAGTCTGGAATTGATGCAAGGCGCACAGCAGCATCTTCACAGTCCAGGAGAAATCAGTGGGTGTCTTAGTGTGTGTGGCAGTGAAGAGAGAAACTATGGTTTATTGCTGATTGCTTGAAACAAACTGTGTGTAAATCAAGGAACATTATACAATAGGGACTTACTGAATGATACTGTGCAGCTATTACAACACCAACAACGTATTTTGGAGGATGGAGTTGCTCTGTCTGGCCATCCTGATTTGCTAAGGCAAATGCTGGGATGGTTCCTTAATCAGTGCCATGGCTAACCATCTGTCCTATGCCCACTGACTACCTATCCAATCCTCAGGTTGTTCATTTTAGCCTACTGATTTTCACTGTATTACCTTGACAAATCCTATATCATTGTGAGATGTTCCTTGGACAAATAAACAGTCAAACACACTTACAACAACCTACTATTGCAGGACATCAACTTCGCACCAGCCATCCCATGGAATATAACATCACACAGATTTTGGCTTGCACTTCCAGCTATCAGGATAGTTTTATTACGGAAGCAATTGAGATAAGTTTATCAAGTGACCTTATAAATAGAAATAAGGATTTTTGCTCAAGTTTGGCTTGGAATCCTGCTCTCTCCACAGTCAAATGATAGACAGACAGAGTTGGTTGTGGGGTAATGTTTATGGTATTTGTGGATGGTGGGGGGGGGGGGGGGGGGGGGATGGGTATGCACACATTTGGGCAGGAGAGTGCATGTGCCTCACATACTGAGGTTTCTGTTTCGTTGCACAGTGCTCTAATGCTGCAGTTGTGCCTGGAAAATGGTAGGGGTGCGTACCTGTCAAAATACTGGCAGTTTTCAAAGACATCATCTAGCTGCTTTGTTTAAGTTATTTGAACATATTGTAGGTTGGGAGAAAGTCACATTTTACAATGTCTCATCATGTTGAACATATGCTTCATGGGGGATAGGTCTGGTGACTGATATGATCAGGGAAGTTCATGATCATTTTGGCCTCCGATTTTCCAATCCAAAGCTGGAGCCACTGCTTGACGTACTCTGGTAGTTATTGCTCTCACAGTGAATGATGCCCTCACAAACAAATGTTACTGATTTCAATATAGAACTACTGCCAGTTCTTTATCTTTGCTTGCACTATCAAAGGTAATTCACATGGTGATGAGGTGTGATTGGAAGCCTCAGGGGCAGCACCTTTCGTCACAGCTCAGCTTCCTGACAGTCCCAGCTAATGTTTTCAATGCAACATTAGTTCTGATTTGCTTGTGATCGCTGTGCAATCAACAATGGCTGCTACTTGGTTGGGTTTGTCCAGATGCAATCTGTATCTCATTACCAACCAGAACAAAGATATCAAGTATGTTAACCTTCCTTGGGAAAGCAGCATCAACGTTATTTCAGAAATGAAAGCTCACAAGCTTTGATTTACAGAATACTCAGCCTGGTCATTCAGGCCACTATACACATGCAATGTGCCACTGAAATCCATTTAACTGTATAAATTTTGCTTGTCAAGTTCAAGGTGTCATGTCCACAACTTTTACGAACTCAATGTGATATTTCCCACATTAATTCTAGTGTTGGTTGCAACAGTTCAACACTATTTTTTCAGTAAGTGAAATGCAGTTGTCAAAGAGCTTAAATATTTCCATGCTCAGTATGTGATTGCTACAACACCATAATTCTTGACTTTACTGTTCACATGCTATTCACATGTTACTTTGTAAATGCAAAACAATATAAGTTTTGCAAGGCACAATGTTATTGTAGCATATTAGATGTTGGAAGTATATCACAAGTTTCTAAATATGGGAACCTGCAAATTTTGTGAAAGACAATAAAACAAGGTGAAGAACATATATTCCTTTGTGATTGACAGTTAGAAAATGAATGTTAGTATAGTTAATTTTGATATGCAAATGTTAATATCATGGAGATATAATAATTATTCACACAACACACTATCACGCATGTACATTTATGAAACTTTTGTCTCAAACAATGAACACTCTTTCATCGTGTTTTATAACATGGAACAATGAAAGGAATTGCAGCATCACAAAAACTAGAAACAACAAAAGGAAATGAAAGAACAGACTCACTTGCGATAGCAGATCTTAGTTATCTGATGCAAATCTTTATTCCGTCTCTTGACGATTTCAGCGCAACTAATTGCTTTACCCATTCCTCCTCCAGAACCACTCCAAACAATTGAACGTTCATCTTTAAATGCTTTCAGAGCATAGTTGAGAAGGTTCCTCATTTTGCTACCACCTGTGACCTGAAAACAAGTAATGACTAGGTAAATCAATTATTTCATTGCTGACAAATTACTCTGGCAACATGCATGTATCTTTGGATAGCATATGGAGATACCTGTTCCCAAGCAATTCCCAACAGCAACAATTTTGTGTGTGCATAGGGCGAGTTATGAAATTCAAAATTTTAAGTGCCACCAATATGTCTAATCAAATAATGGATGATCCACTGTAATTCTCCAAAAGTTCTCCTGCAGTAGCAGGAATCATTGCCAACAAAAACCACTGACTGAGCTGAGAAGAGCAGCAGCTATAACTGTGTTGTTCAATATGCATGGCATGCCATGTAATAATTAGGAACAAAATCTGCTTTGGCAGATATGGAAGGAGGATGTATTGCTCCTGAAACAAATATTCACTAAATTCAAATTATTGGTGTTGTGGTCTTCATTTTGATGACTGATATGATTCAAGTCTACAAGCTAGGCTCTCCTGCGGAGGTCTCATCAAATCTGCGTAACTGTTGCAATACACTGGAAGCTGTAGTCAAGCCTTGGTCTCTCTCTATAATTTTGACACCCCCCCCCCCCCCCCCCCTACCACCACCCTCATCCCTCTACTACCAAATTAACTATTTCATGATGCCTCAGAATATGTCCTATCAACTGATCCCTTCTTTAAGTCATGTTATGCCACAAATTTCCTTTCTTCCCAATTTTGTCCAGACCCTCCCTGTCAATTACGCAATCTACAGATCTAATTTACAGCATGATGTCTAATCAAGTGTTCATCTAATCAAGCATTCTTCTAGCACTACATTTCAGAAGCTTCCATTCTCTTCTTATGTGAGTTGCCTATTGTCTCCAATTTACTTCCATAAATGGCTAAACTCCCAACAAATAGAATGATATATTCACTCTGCAGCGGAGTGTGCGTTGATATGAAACTTCCTGGCAGATTAAAACTGTGTGCCGGACTGAGACTCAAACTCGGGACCTTTGCCTTTCGTGGGCAAGTGCTCTACACAGTTTTAATCTGCTAGGAAGTTTCCCAACAAATACTTTCAGAAAATACATTGTAATACTTAAATTTGTATTCAATGTTGATAAATTTTTCTTTTGTTAAAAAAAATGTTTTTGCTAATAACAATCTGCTTTGTATACCATCTTTACTTCTTTCTGTCCTTTGCTGTTCAAACAGCAAAATTTGTCTACTACTGTTATTGCCACATATTCTAATCTACTTCACCATGCATCATTTGATTTATTCCAACTACATTTCATTACCACTGAATTACTGTTGATGTTCATCTTTTAACCTCTTTTCAAGAAACTATGCATTCCATTTAACTGCTCTTGCAACTCCTTTGTCAACTCTGACATAATTACAATGTTGCCTGTAAATTCTCAACTGCTGCTCTCATTATGTCCTTCAACTCTCACAACTGCATCAAGCGGGCTCTCACTTGTTCCATCATCATATGACACAGACACGCCACCATATATAGACATGTCCATCACAATTAATAAATCAAAAAGATACACTAACATTTAATACAACTCTCTTAAACAATGAGGAAATCAGGTGAAACTTTTTTTTTTCACAGTTGATTCTCCTAAGAATTTTAATAAGTCTGAGGAAATATCATCTACTTGAGGTGCCTTGTTTCAACTGAAGACTTTTAATGTTCTGAAAAATTTCACTTGGCAATATTGTAACGCCCACCTCGTCTTCATTCACTTCCTCCTCCCTTGCCATAATACTGTCTTCAAGTTTCTTTCTTTTATATATTCCTTCAATATATTCCTCCATATTTTAGCCTTACTTTCTTTCTTGATGTTCATACAACTGCTTCTCTTTTATTCATAGGTTTCTTTAATTTTTCTGTATGCATCAGATATCTTTCCCATAGTCATCCATGCTTATACAGCTTTGTATCCTTCATTTAGTCATCCCTGCTTTGACATGTTTCACTTTCCGTCAATCTCATTTTTAAGCATTCTAACAATTCTACTATATTTTGACACAATATTTTTTCCCTTTAGTGCAATACCATTGAAGGCTACAAGGACAGAAGTCTTAGAGTGTTTTATGCAGAAAAGAGAGACTTGTAGAGTGAGAGTAACATAGATCAAACAAGAACCTGTCATTGACACAAAACATGAAAGGTAAATTCAAATGGAAACCCTTGTGTTGTTATATAACTCTTACACTGTTACATTTTCTACTAAATAAGGCTGCAATATTTTATTTTAGACAAATGCTAATATTTTTTACTATTCTGAACCACACGTTTTAACATAAATAAAAAGAATGAAAGGCAACCGATACACGCATTTCTTGGTGGGGGACAGTGAGTGGTCGAAGTTACACGGAGTGGGTCCTTTCAACACAGAAAAAGATAGAAGATTTCCAGCCACACAGACTTGCCACTATGTGTGGATGAGATACAGGCCAGCACATGCAGTCAGCATGGGTTCTTTGGTGAGGACCAGGTAAGACAGATGGAGATACTGGCTCCACTTGACACTGCTGCTGTAGACTATGCACCCACTGCCATTTTGGAGACTATCCAACTACCAGGTTTGTGAGCTAATTCAGTTCATATTATCTAGTCTATATGGATTGGATATGTACTACTCTCAAAAGCACAGATGGTTGCCATTTGCTGTGCTGCATAAAAGAAGTGACCAAATGAGCCTTGTAACTTCAAAATCTTGTTGGAAAGACATTTTTTAAATTCAGAATTTTATTTACATAAGCTACCATGTTTGTTGAAAATACATCATTTATAAATGATATCTGAACAAGTTGCAACAGGCAGAACAAAAAGACTGTCAGAAAATGAACCTTCATCACAGGTAGGAAAAACACACACACACACACACACACACACACACACACACACACACACACACACAATACACATGACTGCAGTCTCTGGCTGCTGAGGCATTTGTGTAAGAGTTGCATTTGTGTGCATGTGTGTGTTTTCTAATATTGTTACATTCCATCATGGACTTTCCATCGTTGAATTATATCTAACCGAGTGATTTATTATCTGTGTAAATCATTGTAAATCACCGACTCTGCTCAGTGCAAACCTCCTTCTGGAAAGTGGTGAACAACACTAGAACAAGGAAAGAGCTGCAAGGCATCATCTTGGTGAAATTAGTACTTCGAAGACATCAGAAGTACTTGAACTGTATGACTAAATACAACTGTGGTAGGTATAAATTTCAATCAAAGGACTTAAGAGCCTCAATTTTCTTTTGCGTGATGAACTCTATCACTGCTTGAGCTTGTTACTGGAACATTAATTACTCATTTCTTTCATTAATCTCTCAATAGTAAAATTAATAAAAAAACTTATTTTTCCATGTCATTCAGATTTATGTGCACACAGCTTTTTCCATGAAGTCAAGGGCTGCTTTAGCATTGCTGGCCAAAGCACTGTGTTCTGAGCTCAGATTAAAGTGAAATAGTGGCACAAATGTAGCAAGTTTTACTTCATGACAAGTCATTTCATCTGCGATGACTAAATGTGAGAAACAATGGGGAGATGTGGAAGACAGTGAAAGTGGAGATGGTTGGAGCCCAGCCAATTGCTAGAATCGGAGCTTCTTGTGTGGTTTTAAAATCCCAGAACGCAGGAGCAGAGTGTATCAGCTGACTACATGAAACATCCTTTTCTGTGGTCAATAACTTTTGCTTCAACCATGCAGGTGTTATAATACTGAATTTGACTCAATGCCGTAATTAAAATGAAGTCCAATAGCTGAAAAATTGTTGCAATATGAAGGAAAAGACAAATTTTTAACAGCTAGTGCTTGGTGCATTACAGGTAATGATTCAAATATCCCAAGCGTTAGCTAATGTTACATCTACATTCACTTTTAGATATTTGTTGCATTTTTTATTTTCTCCTTTCATCAGTTAAGTTTATTATCTTCTGTGTTATCCAAGGATTTCTAATGGGCCTTCTGCATCTGCCCAGTTATTCATCTGCTGCCTGCAATATTTCATTTCTCACAACTACCCACTCATCTTATTTATTTCACCTACTTCCGTCACTGCATAATGCTCCCTTTGAAACTCTCGCCTCTCACCAATCTCTAGTTCATTCAATTCATCCAGGTCCCATCTACTTAATTTCCTATCTTTCTTCAAGTCTGTATGTGCTCCTGAAAGAGTTTTGCAATTTAAAATCTAGTTTTTAAATCACTTTCTTAGCCATACATGACTTATCTGAACCCTCCCAATGAGGCCAGATCACTTACACATAGACAAACTCTTCTCATGATTCTCAACCCAATTGTTATCAATGATTAAATTAGGGTCTGTGCAAAATTCTACCAAGCAGTTTTCTCTTTTATTCCTTTGATCGATGTCAAGTTTTATTATTTTTTACTGTCTTATTTTTCCTACTATTGAATTACCATCTCCCATTACATTTGAATATCTGTTTTCTTTAATTTGCAGTATAATTTATTTCATCTCATCAAACACTTTTTTAGCCTGTGGCACAAGTAGGCATGTAAACTTTAACTACTGTGGGTTGGAGTGGGAGGAAGGTTGGCTTTATGTCTACCTTGGCTGCAAATATAAACACAGCACAGACATACTGGCTGATGCTGTAAGAATTTTTCTGCCAAACATCAAGACAGTTGTCTCTGCAACTACTGGAAAGATCAAGGCTCCCCTCTTCATGACAGCCTATGTTGTTGCATATATAATACAGATATTTGCATTGTCAAGGCATGCAAGCCAGCCCACAAGGGCAAGTTCATTGGTTTTGGGGAGGAGGCTGGTTGGGGTTGGAATGGGGAGGGGGGGGGGGGAGGGAGAATTCACAATATTAAAAATGTTTTAGTACATCCTGTTTTCAAATTTTTGTTAAAAGACTTCTACCACTTCTGGTATCCCTATATAAATAAAGATGTGTTGTTCATCATATGTGGTTATATTCTTTACAAGACAAACATTTGAATCAATGATCTTAGCTATAATCAACATGGGTTAGGCATCAGCATTTTTGAGCTCCTCATTTAACACTTCAGCTCTTCAAGCACTTGTACTGGCAAAGCACGGTTTGTGTTTTAATACACCTAGCCAAATGATAATTTCTCTCTTTCACTTTTTGAAACAGTTGACTAGCTTCTTCACTTTCTTTTCTGGTCCATCAAGGAGGTGACAGTCAATATAAAGTGCTCCCTGTACATCTGTTGGCATTTCTTCATAGCTAAACTAACTTGTTTGTCAACTATTACATATCTAAAGGACAAACCAAACATTTTAGAGAAATAAGGTTTATTGGATATACAGCATTTGGGTGTTCTCTCCCACACTCTGTCCAAGCTATTCACACCCAGTCCACATTTGTCTATCTAGTTGGCTCCTTTGTTTACTCTAGGCCTGGGAATAACTAATTTTCTTGCTCACTTTATTTTAAAAGAGCTGCTAGTACTGAAGTTCTTCATAGCCTGTCCGACACCTTTAGCCACGTGGAATGCAAGTAAAACTGGAATCCTCAGAGGAGTTATAAGTGCTGTCCCAGATTCCTTATGGCAGACTGGCATCACCTTTGCTCACTGTTTGCAAACAAGATGGTGTGTTACACCTCTGTGGGGACCTCAAAAATATGATGAACACTCTGTCAAATGTGGACTCGTACCACCTTCTACATCCTGATGTAATATTGTCAAAATTGGCAAGTGGTCAGTATTTCTTGAAGTTTGATATTTTAGAAGCTTACTTTCAACCTCATTTGGATGAAGCTTCTAAATCCATGATAGTATCAAATACTACTTATGGCTTCTGTCAATATCAGAGGTTACCTTTCGTCACTGCTAGTGTATGAGTGATCTTCAATAAACTTCCAGAACTAACATTGTGTGTATGGGCCGTCTGTCCTACAGAGCGGTAACCCTTGTCACAGCAATGGTACACCATGTGGCTTAAACTCAAATGAGTTACATTAGCAGACAAAAGGTTAGGATGGACACTCCAGCAAAACATGGACCACCACCACATGAGCACCACAATGAAAGTTGGGCAATTTCCTGCTACACATGAGGAAGGACTCATTAGCGCAGCAACGGATATGCTCAAGAGCACAAGAGATGGCTACCAGCTCTGCAGCAAAAACACTGCAGTCATCCAACAAATAAACACTGCAGTCATCCAACAAGTAAACACTGCAGTCATCCAACAAGTAGCAGAGTTCATTACATCCCACATGAACGTAACAAAAGCAAGTGTGACTGATTTTTTACCTCTGAAAACATGCCAAGAATGGAGAAGAACTGTTGGGGACAGCTTCACGCCAAGCTGAGGCTTTTGGAGCTTTTGATAGGTCAGGACAGAGCTGTGAATGGGGGATGCACCACAGGTGTGTACATGAGCAGGCCCAGAGAAGATGTGGTAGAAGGGAAAGCTGGAGTTCTGAAAAAAGGGACTGGATGCAGGGGCGATCATAACCACAGACTGGGCCACCGTTGTGGGATGCACATTTCCGTATCTGTAACGCTGCATTCAGCAATGCCCATCATGAATAAACAAAAAGCAATCTAAAAGTCATCAGCATGTAAAGTGGGGGACACAGTAGGCCCCACAGATCCTACTAGGCCATTGACAGCCACTAACAAGAGAGGAACACTCAAAACAGGACACCATTCTCCTGCAGATGGGAGGTGCTACAGGAGATGCCAACCTGTATCTGAAAAGTGTGATGTGAAAGAAAGTTCTGGATAAAAATCAGGAGTTGAGTCACACATAGGTGGCAAGCATGTGGTATCATAAGCTTTATGGAGATCAAAGAAGACTGCAACAAGGTGCTGACACTGGGCAAAAGCCATTCAGATAGCAGACTCCAGATGAACTAAATTATCTGCAGTATTGGCAAAAACCACCCTGTGTCGAAGCCAGAACGTCTCAGGTGTCAAGGATCCAATACAGCCTTCGACTCACCATATGCTTAACCCTAGCTTTCACCAAAGGGGGAGGGGTGGTGGAGGGGGCAAAAATTGCCCGCAGTATTTGTTTTATTTGTGGAATACACCTATTTGTTGGAGTGAAGAAGAGAGAATTTAGATAGTTGTAGAAAAATATCTAGAGCATGTGCTGGCATGGTTTTATAATTTATGTGAATTATTTAAATCTGTCTATTATCTTTAATTTAAGTGTTGGCAGTTGTTGCCACCCCCCCCCCCCCCCCCCCCAGACATCGGTGAGACAACGTTTCTCATTACAATATTTCTCAATATGGCAGAAAGAAATGCAGTTTATGACTGTTGGTACTGCTGTATTGTGTTGCCACTGTTGTTTTGAAATAAATCTCCTTTGTTGTTCGAGCAGTTGTACGTTACTCGCAGATCTAATAAATTGTCTCGTCAGTATCAGAGGTTTCTCACAGATGAAGAGGTATCAGCTAAAATAAATAAAGCAAATGAAGGTGATTAAAGTGATCCAGAAGAAGATGATACAGTTGTGACATACGATAGTGACACAGCAACTGAAAATGAGTAAAGTTCACGGAGTTCATCCCCTGATGAACAGCATGCAGATGCTTCCAGCATCATTGTTGCAGTGAATACTGGTAGGGACTATATTACTGCACCTCCAAGGCAAGTACTGAGGTTAGTTCAAAATACAGTGAATTTTTGTGAAGGTTTGTCTCATGAAGGCTTGACCTCTAGTGTGTCAGAATGTTTCACAAACATAACTCCCGAAATAATGTAGATTATTGTGGACTATGAAAAGCCAAGGAGCTTGTAACAAGAACTTAAAACTTACAACCACAGGAGAAATGTATGCCTTCATTGGTAGTTTGACACTCATGTGCACAAATAATGAGACTAAACTGCCTCTTGATGACTTATGGGGGAAAGTACTGGGAAAGAATATCTACATAGGTACAATGAGTTGTATTTGATGTGGAGAACTTCTGTGCCTGATTAGATTTGATGATAAAGAAACAAGAACTGAAAGACAAAAGCAGGATAAGTTTTGCTCCCTTTGTGAAGTGGTCGCCAAATTGACAAAATGTTTGTGAAATACTACATACCATGTGCAGGTCTAACGATCAATGAAATGCGCTCCCTATTTCGAGGAAGATGTCTCTTTAAGGTCTTCATGAAAGACAAGCCTGGGAAGTATGGCGTATTGATTAGGATGTTATCAGATGCACACAGCCGGTATGTTCTAAAAATGGAGGTCTATGCAGGGAAGGATGAAAGACCTGCCGAGCAACAGAGTGCAAAGGCAGTTGTTAGATGCCTATTGAATCCACTGGCAGGAAGTAGAAGAAATATAACAGCAGGTCGTTATTGCACATCCATAGACCTAGCCGAGGAGCTTTACAATGATGACAAGTTAACTTTGGTGGGAACATTGAAGAGTGTCAGAAAACACATACCAGAACAGCTAAAGAAGATGCAGGGTCGCAATGCACAAGTTACCTTGGTTTCACACATCTCCAGATTGAAACCTACTAAGAATCTCCTACTTCTTTCCACACAACACAATGATAAGACAAACATCAATCTCTACTACAATGAAACCAAAGGGGCATAGACAGCATTGATCAAATGACGTATCATTCAGTAAAATGAAGGACAAGAATGTGGCCATTATCTCTCTTTTTCACCTCGATAGATATTGCCTGTCTCAATGCTGGAACAATTTTCATGATAAACAACCCAAACTGGAATAAGAAGAAGCATAATGTAAGAAGGCTGCATCTGCTAGAATTAGGTCAACAGCTCGTTAGGCCAGCTGTGGAAGAGAGAGCAAAGAATATCGCAGGTTTACAAAAGCCTATGATATCTGCAATGGAAAGTGTTCTAGGGGAAAAGCTGCCCAGCATTATTGCAACTGTTCAATCTGTTGAATTTTACTCAAGAGGAAGATGTCACATCTGTTTGAAGAGTAAAAACTCTAAGAAGGAAAAAGACAAGATGACAAAAGTGTCTATAGTTTGTTGCAGGTGTTCCAAGTATGTGTGTTCCACCCATTCTGCAAAAACAATCATACACAAAGGTTGTGAAATTGGAAGTGAGTAGGATGGAAAAACTCAATTGTAATTTCTGACCGATTTTCTGTTGTCTTATTTGTAGTTTGGTATTGTAAATTCTTTTATGATTTCTTAATTTAAGTCTGATGTATATGAAAGGGTTACATTTCATGATAAAAATATAATAATATTTGTCATAATCATTACTTTATTTATTGTATTTGTATATGTTATAATGTTCCTGATAAATATGGAAAGTGTGTTGCGGCCTAGTAGATAAATTCCTAGGTCATTAAATAATGCCCCCCAGACATCCATATAACAGATCTGAGCTTAGTGGTGTTAGGGTTAAGTAACTTGCAGAGCACACTTGTTAAACTGATCGGATGATAGCTGTCCATCTGAAGGGGTGGTTTACCCTATTATAAGACTGGAATAACGAAACTTTCCCACAACTGGTAAGAGAATCCTCCCCTATAGAGACAGGTAAAAAGGGCAAATATATTATGTTTGCTAGCCACCTATAAGTGTTGAAGCATTCACTTGTGTACCTGGTCTGGTCAAAATGTCATAAGAGCTCTGGCGGGTTCGCATTCATTAAATGGGGCTCCAGATGATAGGGAATGCAACATAAAGGGAGTTGTTCCAGACAGTGTCTGGGAAGATGGAACATGGGCAGATAGTGGACTGATGCTGAAGCCTCAATGAAATGCCAGGCAAAATGCTCAGCAACAGAGTCTGGGTTGGTTAGGATAACACCATTCAGGGAAGTTCCCAGGACAGCTGTAGAAGGACGGTGGCCAAAAACACACCTGATCTTCGCTCATAACTGCAAAGAGAGAATGTGCAACCCAACAGTGGCGACATATCGTTCCCAACAAATATTTCAAGTATTTAAGAAGATAATGGGCATGGGCACAAAGCCATTTAAGGACCAAGAGGTGGATGCCATTTGTAGTGTTGGATCAAGTCCTGCCAGCAGGCCTTCAACAGTCCCACCCCGGTCAGAGGCACCCTCCAGATGCAGCAAGTGCCACCTGGTACAGCAGTCCTTGCCAGGAATTCTGATGTCCCAAAACCATGAGCAACAACTCGGAGGCATACACAAGGTGGTGACAGCACACATACCAGAAATGTGATCCCTGTGTTGTCAGAGGTTTCAGCCAAATGGGTATATAACAGTCCTACCACGCAGACTGCTTACAATGCTGGGGGTGGGTGGTGGGCTGGTTACATCAGGAAAGAAGGGGGAAGGAATCCATGCCAGAGATGCTAATGGCTCACAGTACAGAAACCATTTAGAAAAGGGAGGTCACACCCCAAGAGGTGATCAGAAAAATAAGGGAGTGTGGAAACAAAAGACCATAAAAGAATGGCAGAACTGAGGGAATAACTGGAACATAAAGAAAAACACGAAACCCAAGGGAAAAAAGGGGAGAGGCAGGAGGGAGATGAGCCAGGATGAGAAGGAGTGGATGTGTGGAAAGGAATGTATCCCACAAGAGAAGATAGGCCGCAATACTTCGGGGCCCAATGCGCGCCACACATGTACCCACAAATGAGCTTGGGCTGCCTCAAGGGAGTACAGCAGAGTCCCGCTAATCTGAACCTGGGTAATCTAAACATATGGTTAATCCAAACAAGAAAAATGTTAGTCTAAGAATGAAAAACTGTGCAGTAAACTGCTGTACATACACACTATTTTAATTTACACAGTACAGTAAACATGTACGAGAAAAACTGGCAAGAAAGCATTAGGTTTAAGCAATGAATAACAATGAAAGGAAAGCTGTCAAACTTACTAAAATACAGTGGACATTTTACCCCTACTTTTTAGACGACAAAAACTCAGTCATTGTTTTTTTAGAAAAGACAGTCTGTTATATGATGCATAGTTGCACTATCGTCTAATAAACATCAAATCAGCAGATGTAGCAGTGGGCTGTTGCTCCAAATAATGTAGTGCCAGATCTTCTTTGTTGCCTTCAGGGTCATTGTCACTTCTGTCACAGTAGTCCAATTCTTCCTGGTCTCGAGTGACAGCAGCAACTAAATCAGCATCAGTAAGGTTCTCCACACATGCCCCATCTGCTGCCATCCACTCATCTATGACTCCTTCATTAGCTTCTTCACATCCACGGATTGTCTGTATCATTTGTAGTAGATTTTCCTCTTCATTTTCAACTAGGTTGTCCTGAAATTCAAGAGATGTCCACAGTTTTCTCCACTATTTTCTCAGAGTATTTTCTGAAATATTCTGCCATGCCTCAGTGGCCCAATAAACAACATCCTTCACATTGGTGTTTTTTTTTTTATTTTGTCCACTAAAGGAATGCTATCATCATGGATAAACATAGTTAAAATTTACACCTGGTACATCAGCTGTAGAAGTGATGTAAACTTTGCCTCAATTTCTCCATCACATAACTCCACAGTGCTGGGGTGAGATGGAGCATTTTCAATCAAAAGGATTGCATGGGGAGACAAATGATTTTCCTTAGAAAACAGTCGAACTGGGGGAACAAACTGGCCGTGAAACCATTATCTGAACAGCTTACCATCCAGCCATGCTTTTTTCTGGTAGCGATAATATATGTGCAGGAACTTCATGTTGCAGCTTTTAAAAGCTCTGGGCCCAGCAGATTTGCCGATCAGCATTAAAGGCACCTTGTGATTACCAGCAGCATTGTTGCACGTTAATAAAGTCACATGATCTTTGCACATTTTAAAACCAGGAGCATGGTCTTCTGCTTTTGATGCCAAGTTTTTTGTTGGCAATGCCCTAAAATTAAGGCCAGTCTTGTCAGCATTATCATTTTTTCAAACTCACCCTAGTATTCCTTCGCTGCATCAGTCAGAAGAAAACTTCTCTCCAGTTAGCTGATGGCTTCTATGACGTTTTTTGAATCTGTCCAGCCAACCCGTATTTGCACTAAAAGACTCATCACCATCTGTTAATTTGTTCAGGTAAACAGCCTTTTCCTGAACCAGTGCTCCACTGAAAGGAGTTCCCCTTTCCCTTCTCTGCATAAATCAAAGAAAAAGAGCTTCATCCACTTTATCATACTGCGACCGTTTCAAACTCTGCCGAATTTTGAGTGTTTTTCCCGAAGACATTGCAAGGACTGTTCAAGTTTTGCTCAGTTCTTCTTCCAATCACATTCGGTTGCTTTACCAACACCCAGTTCCGCTACCAGTTTAGATACATTCTCACCATTGTCTATCTGCTTCAAAGCGCTCAGTTTTTCTTTGAGAGTTAAAGTTGTATTTTTCCATTTACTCATGACGAAAATACGTACACCATTACACCTGAACAAATACAATACAACTGTTATGCACGCCAGTGATCGATAACTAACATAACCAAGCGCTTTGTGAGCCAGCTGGCAGTGCACTGATCTCAGACACTACAAAGATCTCAACAATTCACAACAACAAGGATAGGGAGTGGGAGTGAGCCATTGTTCCCACACTTGTTCCCATTTGTTACCATGGTGTACCTACTTATCTACTTGGTGTACTTCATTATAGAAATTCGCCACCATAATTCCGTCTAATCCGAACAAATCGGTAATCTGAACAAGGTTCAGTCTCAATTAGTTCGGATTAACATGTCTCTACTGTATTTTGATTTATGTACTTTTCAATAAAACTTTTATACACTGTTTACCTGGGATGTGTTCTCATTGTGCCTCAACCAGAGCAAAACTTAGCAAATCTATTGCCAACATTCCACAATGGATCAACTATCTGGATGATTTAGTTGTGAGAGGAAGAACTCAGGAAGAGGATATATTGAATCTCAAGGAAATATTTTTAGTTGTTTTGAAAGACCAGTTAACATGTAATTGGTCCAAACAGGCCTTCTTTCAGCCTTCTATTTAGTATACAGAATGTACCCTCGGCCAGTAAGGCCTCATATGTCACAGAATGGGACAACTGTTTTCTATATACAAACATGAAAATCACGTGTTACACTTGATTTACTTCCAGACTGTAGAGAAAGCCCGTCCACTGAATCAAATGCGAAGAAAAAGGACTCCTTTCCCGTGATCTACAGATTGCCAACAACCATTTCTTAAACTGAAGTTAATCTCCAAACTGCTACTTGCCTAACCCTGTATAAACATCATTTCCTATCTATGTTGGGCACAGACAAATCACCACACATCATGGTTGTTCTATCATGTGTATACCGAGATGGTTCCAAAAGGCCAATTGCATTCCTTTCTTAAGCCACTGACCATGACATAAGAAAATTATTCAGAGGTGGGCAAAGAAGCATTGGCAATTATATTTTCTGACCAAAAGTTTTGCATTTTCCTGTATGGCAACTAATTTTATCTAGTACTCATTGTAAGCTATTGTCGATATTTGAAATCAAGCCAAAGTTACCTGCACAGACATAGAGCTTACAAGGCAGTCATCTTTTCTTATCAAATTACCATCACTTCCAGAGATGTTGCAGCAGTCATATATAAGCATCCAATCTTGAGTCAGGTTTGACAGTTTGTACAGTCCTGCTGGCCGCATGTCCTTCCTTCAACAGCCGGCTTGGAACTTCATTCCCCCCCACCCCCTTCCCATCTCTGCGATGCCATGCCCTTTATTCTTTTCAAAGGCATCCTATTGTTGACTCAGGATACCCACCTATAACAAGTAGCAACTCCAGAGGTCCTATGCTCGTGAATATTGCAACTCCTGGATCGATTCCACTGGGGCATTTCCAGAATGAAGAACCTTGCCTAGTGTTATGTATACTGACCATGTGTAGAAGAGGATACTGTGCAAGTGGCTCAAAAATGTCAGGCTTATCAGCGACAGCAAGCGGCATCAGCTCAAATTACCAGCCGGGGCTTGTATCTACTTAGTTCTGGGATGGAGGGCATGAGGATTTTGCATGTCAGTTCCATGGGACTTCTTGTTAATTTTAATAGATATGTATTCTCGTTGCCAACATGTGATATAAATGCAACAGAGCACGACAGAAAATATGACCGATGTTCCAGCGTATCGACAAGCGCCAGCACGAAGAAGATCGCAAGAGCAAAGAAGGTGGTGAGACATCAGCCAATAGCCCACTAACAAGGACCGCACCACAACAGGAGTGCCCTCTAGCCGAAGAGAATATAAGTGCCACTCCTGCCAGCCTCGGCTGCACGATACTGGACAGTATTAGACAGTACTAGACCCAGCCTAGCAGAGAGTGCTATGATAGCAGTTAGTAGTGATCCATATCAATTGCTTACTTGGACAATGTCTATAATGAAGAACATTACCTGTCTGCATGTCGCCCATCACTTGCGACACCACTGTAAATTCAAAGTTAAGTATTGCCAGTCCACTTTTTTGTAATAACAACTATTAATGTGATTTGCTTGAATTGTTGTATAGCACGCCGAGAACATATCTTCCTTTAGGCACCCCCATACGAGACTAGTGGGCACGACCCCACAACTAAGGAAAATACAATTATTTTTTCTGTTGAAAGAGCTTCATGAATACTAGTCACCGATAAAGGTCCAGTTTTGCACCCAGAAAGGGACTAAAGCATATTACCACACCCAATTTTCACTGGCTGTCTAGTGACATGGCAAAACATTTTGTGAGAATGTTTAAGATGCAGGTGGAAAAATCCTGACATCCACTCCTATCAATTCTGTACTGATCTTCTTTTTATTCTCATACTAGGCAACACAGCATAATTATTGCAACCCAATGGAACTTTTGCATAGACACCCTCACTGTTCCTTCCTAGATTCATTGCAGTCTCCATCAATTCAAAAAGTACTAGTACAACGGTTAAAGTGGCATCACAATCTGGGCACATATTTTTTGACATTCAACTGGCTGAATACGTGGCTCCATCTCTGCCCAGCAGGCTAGTCCTGGTGGCCACACCTTGAGGCAATGGAGCCACCTCATTATGTGCCACACCAGCTGGGTTGGCGAACCTCACCTACTCCGGAGACTGCAAAAAAAGGAAATGTAAGGTTCATTTCCAGGATGACATCCCAGGCTGTGGACACCTGGCATTCCTGATTCTCCAGCCCCTATGGATCCAGACCTGGAGGATGAACAGACGACCTGCAATCTGTGTTGGGTCTAATGCCAGACACGCAGTCGACTCAGAAATTAGCAGCTAGCCACTACTCTGGTCCACTGTCACAATAGTTCTGACTGGATGGGCTGATTCAGCAGCAAGGGATCTTATCCCACCATATGTAACAAAGGATCAGTTGACATAATTGTTAGGTGCGGCATGGGGTGATACACCTGTCGGCACCAGGTTACATGGGTAAACAACAGTGGCGGATTTATGGACTGCCATGGACACACTCAGTATCACTGTTCTCAGCTTCCTGGTGTGTACTACACACTCTCTGGTGGACTTACTTACAATGACTTTGTGATACTCAGCTATTTCCTGGAGATTGATTTGGGCTTTGTTATGTCTGAACGTCGCCATTTGTCTTGCACGTGGACATACCTGTTTCCATAATGTGGTGTGTCTCCATTCTCTGTTTCACTGCAATTTGTGGCTGTTATGAGTGCACTGAGGGAGCGGATTCTTTTAGAGGGCTTTCCAGTGGGATAAACTTACAGTGTTCTCCAATAATAATGTCTCAGTTATTCAGTATATCTTCAAAGTAGTTTAAGATATCCACCTCAAGAATGTTTATTACTGTTTTATTCAATAAGAGTCAGACTGTAATTTATCTGTACATAATTTCTTTTCAATAAAACCTGTGTTGCTGTAGAAGAAGACTGACAATACTTTTTGTTACTCATTAATGCTCCACAAAAGAGAGAGAGAGAGAGAGAGAGAGAGAGAGAGAGAGAGAGAGAGAGAGAGAGAGAGAGAGAGAGAGAGTTACTGCTAATTGTACACAGACTTCGTAGAATTTAAGACCACAGGAGAAAGAACAGCCCAATAATTTGTGTTCCAGTAATTACGTGCTACACTACTGTTTCTACATTAGAGGGAGTCTCTTACGCAACTGTTGATTGTTATGTATGTTAATGTCTTGAGATAAATGCAGCCACACTTCATCAGAAAAAAGCATTTCTTAATCAGCCTCCCATCAGGTATAGACTGTAACAGCAAGCTGCAGCACAGATACTACCAATCAGAAACCAACTTTGTCAGTCAATGCACTACCGTCACTTTGCAAGGTTTCTGTTTGGGTTTGTGTTCAAGTTCTGTGCGAAGATGCTGCAGACACACCCATCTTAAGTGCTAAACTGTGCAACAATTTTTGTAGACTTATTCCCAAGGCCATTCCAAACCAAACACTGAGAAACAGACCACAGCATGTGTGGCAATCCAAGGCTGCAGCCCCCTCCCACCCTCCACCACCTCACTTCCATATTTGTTCCGGCACTCCCTTTTCTACAGTAATTTACCATTGCCATTTGAGTATAACTAACAGAAGTCAACTGCAACAGACAGTTTTAGTATCTTGGCTCAGGTTTGTCATAATGGTTCAGAGATCTGAGTGCACCTAGGATTGATTGAATTAATGAAATAAAATTTTACTAAACATTATCTTCACAGTTGACTCTCAGATGGAAATAAAAAACATTTCCACAAAAATATGAAACACAACCTTAAACTTGCCTTGATGTTACTAGCTATGTACATCTCATAACAATTCAGAACAAGGTACAGACATGAGGAGTTACTGCATTTTAGTTGCTACCATCAAACATGCCACATCACATACACATAATAAGAATATGGACCAAATAATTGTCTTTTATGCACCAGTAGAAAAAAGTTTTGAGTTTAATATGTAAGCTGACAAATACACCTTTCTGCCAATGGAAACACTAGCTACTCAAAACAGCAAGTTACAGGGTTTGTCCAACATTGTGTCAACACAACCCTAACTCAAGAGAAAAACAGAATTTCTGTATTTGATAAAATAATGCATGAATGGAAATCTCATTTTTGAGCAACGAAAGTGCTTGTGATTTTGTTGGCCCATTTCTATTTAGGTGAATGAGCTTTGTTAACACAGGTCATCAACGAGGTTACATTTTCTGGATTGGCATTCATACCAAGTTTTGGTGCTAGTATGTTGCTGACTGTGTGTGTGTGTGTGTGTGTGTGTGTGTGTGTGTGTGTGTGTGTGTGTGAGAGAGAGAGAGAGAGAGAGAGAGAAACTGTTATTTCAACTTGGACCTACAACTAACTGTTATATACTTGTGACTTTAAAACATGTTTCTTACAGAAAAAAAGAGAATTTCTTACTAACAATACTATGAAAAGGATAGTTACTACTCACTGTATAGCAGAGATACTGAGTCATAGGTAGGCACAACTGAAGGACTGTCTCATGTGTGTGAGCTACAGCAGCTGGCCTCAGCAGGCAGAGACTGCAGTTACATGTAAGTGTATGTCTGTGTGTGTTTTTTCTATCTCTGATGGAAGCATTGTTGGGTGAAAGCTCATTTTCTGGCAGCCTTTTTGTTGTGCTTATCTGCGACTCAGCACCTCTGCTATATGGTAAGTAGTGACAATTCTTTTCATAATACTGTTACATTCCACACTGGATTTTCCACTGTATAACTTCTTACTAGCTAGATGCTGTGTCGTGTTTAATGTAATTTCATTGAGGTTTTGAGATTATGGCTAAAAGAAATTAACATACTTTATAGCCAAATTCAAACAATGATGCAAATAAATTTAATTACATTCAGAAGCATTTATAAACCCACAACATATGAAACTGTAATCAAAATTCATTATGTCATTACTTTACACCATTCTTTGCCAATTTATTTTGGAGATGGAAGTTCGATATTAATTCATTCATGCTAAAGACAGTGTGAAAAAAGTAAAACCTTCTCCTGTTTGCTGGAAATTAAGTGACTGTTTCAATAAGTGAGTATCTGGCCACATAGAATATAAACTGACGCATGTTATAACCACACGAATCTTTGATTCTGAATCCTCTATCGAACAATCACAACAAATGAATAGGTCAAATAACATTTACATACTACCACCAGAACATACTAAGGCCTTTATTCTGGAGAAGCTACTAATCTAAATATCCCCAATCTCTGCGTTCCTTTTATTGTTGGTGAATAAATATGGCAAAACTAACGAAAACAATCTCACAGCATTTCCAACAATCATCAATGTGCAGACCTTACTTCATACAAAAATGAAACATCTCAAACCATAATGGTCTGTGAAGTCTAAGATCTATGAAAGAAGTCATAGTTCATCGAAATTTACAACACGAAATCTATCAAACAACAACATACCTGCATCCATATGAACTTTTCTGGCAAGTTGGGGATCGGAATCTTTTCCTTTTCCAGAGGTTCTTCAACATTTTTACCCTTGGTATAGTTTTCCACTGAAATATAAAAGCAAATTATATGTTACAAATTAAAAAGCACTGACAGTCAACAGAACAAATACACCCTTATTAGATGTACAGAGAACAAGTACACAATCGTACATATGCAAAAATAAATTTATCTTACTCTTAGATCATACGGATTTCTAATTTTTTGTGTCGCTTTCGTTTGGAAAGCAGCACAGCTTACATTATCAAATGAAATGAGATTTATTTCGCAAAATTTTTGCTATACTCCGTTTCTTTTGCTGCGTACAATCACATAATATGGTATCAGGATCAGCTGTTGCAACTATAAACACAAACGGATAGCTCCATTAACAACAAAAACAAATGAATATCGCTTACGGGCTGCCAACGTAGGAACGATTGAAGCCCATACCAACTGTCGTGCCAGTATCATGGTCGGTACACCGGGGGAGGTCTTTGGCGAGATGGTTTATAACATCTAGACATCACAGCCTATTCTGATAAATACGAGGACTATAGGGAATGTGTGAAGGTTTAACGTTCAATCGACGTCGAAGTGCGTCCGAATGGAAAGAAATTTCACGAATACCAGAAAGTAAGAAAAATAGCTGAGGGTGAGAGCTTCTTCCGTTGCGAAAAGGAAAGATGTTTTCGAGAAAAGATCCTCTCATCATCAGGTTGTCAAACTTAGCTAATGACTTGACAAAACTACATTTTCAGCATTCATAAAATAAAACAGAATAAAAAATACATTATACTATAGTCCTCGCCGAGACCAATAAATTTATTGTAGGTGGTCTTTCCCTGGCTTACATTAAAAACATCTATTTTTGTCAGTAGTTGTCCCATCTCACACCACACCGAGTTTACTTGATATCCTGTGGGTTCCAAGAGTGTCAAACTGAGGCTTCTCCAGATGTCGAGGGGTTGTTGTGAACTGTGCAAATTTCTAATGTTTAGTATTCGTTATGTTTCTTTTCATTCAGATGCACTTGAACATCGATAGGACGTTAAACCTCAATCTTCATTCATTCTCCATTGGCTCAGCCATAATGCCATTTTATTCTTTTTATGATGTCAGCTCACAACAATCCCTGGACGTCTAGAGAAGCGTCAGATCCTTCTTAGGCTCCACAGCATATCAGGTGGCTTTTTCACTGTCTAAATACTGGGAAACCTAAATCATTTTTCACTCTCAGATATTTGACATTTCTTGTGGAAGAACACACAGTGAAAGAACTACCCAAGTCGTTATGGAACATTAGCAATGTCGATTTAAAACAAAGCAAACTGATAAAATAAAGACTAAGGAGACGCAAAACACTCATTCCATTATTACAACACGAACAGCACAGAGAAACTAGGTTAGCTTCCAAATATCAACAGATGAGGCACTTCTGCCCCCATTGACAGCAATGTCAAATATTTCTTTGCAGAAGCTACATCTTCATTTACACAAGTCAGAGTCATGAGATGTAGCAATTCTGCGAAGACGTCCTACTAAACTCATTCGGTTTTCAAATTCTGTGTTATCAGGTGTACAGATTGTGGATGTTTGAACTTAGATTCCTGCAAAATCTGCTACATTTGTTAAAATTTTTCCCTAGACGTGCTAATGCCTCCTAGAGTATACACTAATGAAACTGTAACTGAAATTCATCTGAATTAAGCAACTGTGTAGTAACATTACAAACCACATGACACATATTGCATTTGTAGGTAAGGTTACATACCACATAGAACAATATACACAGAATTGAAGTGTACAGAATCACTTTCTTTCTGGAAACACAGATACAGATTCATAAACGAACCAAGATAACTTGACACTGACAGTAACTTCAAAGATATGTTGTCCCACCACATGGATGTGTGTTGGCATCATGGTGTCAGAGGGGAGATAAAATACTGATTGAGAATATTATAAAATGTTTTATGTCTTTTATCGGTTGGTTTTAATATTTAATGTTTATTGCTTCCTCTTTTGTGTCTGTATTTGTTGGTATTTGTTTATGATTTTCCATCAAACATGGTGTACATTTTTCTGGCTACACTAATGCATGACTTTCAGTTTGTTCCCTTACACTTAGAAGTACTGATCTGAAACTTTTATTGAGACTGGTACGGAATATTTATCTTTGAAAATGTGCAGTGCAAATCATTTATACCAGAGGCGCTAATTTTTAGCCTGTGAAGCTGTTTCACCCCCTCCCCCCCCAAAAAAAACATTCCATCAAGCGTCTTTTGTACCATATCAATTGCAACAGGAATATCTCAGTTCATTGATTGAACTAATATTAGATTTTCGTCTATATTTCTGTTTGAAAATAGTCACTATGTTGGATTTATTTTGGAATGCCCACGCACCACTTTGAAGAAAATATAGTTTGCCTTGGTGTCATGCAATCAACAATCAGCTTTAGAGTGGATTGCGAAACCGATTTCGTTTGTTGCGCTTCACGAGTGAGACAAATGCCATACATAGCCAATATATTGCATACTTAATTTTACTGCAAATTCACAACACTATCAGCCATACAGTTACAGCCCTCAATGTGCATACATGGTGCACATTCGATCGCAATAGACCTGTCATCACTTCAGTTAAGTAAAGCCAGCTTTTATCATTTTACAGTTAATTTGTGATGCTTGTCTTTAATTTTAGTAGGCTTTCATTTATTTTATGAATCCAGTTAAGGTGAATACGTACACCAATCGGCATTGGCAATACTTTCTGCCTCAGTACCTTCTTTTGATTTTAGTAGTACAAAATAAATAAATACTTGATTGTAGTAATGTGTTTTTACTGATAGCGTTGAAGGATTCCGCATTACAAAGATAAAAAAGGGATCCTCCTAGTGCAATTTCATCCACCTGTCTTTATCCTTTATTTACAGCAACTAGTGATGTTGTCGACTTGAAATGCAGAACAATTTTTAGAAACAACCATGTCGAAAGAAGTCGAAATGGGGGTTGAAATTTTAAAGAAAGGCTGCTAGGTTAAGTGAAGCATATGTACATTTTTTATATTTGTGGTATGTGACGTTCAGAACTAAACTGTCATTTTCCTAAAGCAGTTGAATAGTACTTTCAGGAACTGTCGAAAGAACAAACTACAAAGTTTTGCATGAGCATTTAATACTCAAATGAAAGACCTCCAACTTGCTGAGCAATGTAGCACAGTGCTATGATGCTAACCTTAAATGTGGAGGGCCAGGGTTCGATTCTCATGTAGGATGTATTTTAAAACGTAGGTGCATAGTTGATATATATTTTCAAACACAGTCACATGCTCTACAAGCATTTTTCTGAGGCATGAAATACATAAAGACTGAAAAAAGAAAAGAAACAGTGCTCGAGACTGGTAATTGTTGGATTGCTGATTCAAGTCTAGTCTTGGACATTACTTCTTTAGTTTTTTTCCATTCAGTTGCAGTACCTAAGTCATATAAATGTATGCTAATTAGTACACACTCAACTGTCATTTGATGAAAATGCACATCTTGTTTTTAATTACAAAAAAAATCCAGTTTTCATCCCAGATGTAAGTCCCTGTTCACTGATTCTTTATATATAAAGTTATTTTAAAAGACGAAAAACATTTCAAATTAATTCTTTTCTATCTTCATGAACTCTACACTTCATGGAAATGCCTATGGAACATGAACCATCGTTTAAAAATTTATCACAACTGAGAATTGAAGGCCACGCATGTGACAGTTTGGTATCCTACTACAGACCCAGACAGTCCATCAAAAGTCGATTTGATTTACAGTTTTAAACAGCTTCAGGAAAATTTAAAGTAGATTTTGTAGGGAACCTTTGAGAGTTGCATCAAACTACTTTAGGTAAGCTGATACTTTATTGTGAACTTCAAGTACCACACACACACACACACTATATATATATATATATATATATATATATATATATATATATATATATATATATATATTGGATTATCCATCAAGAGAATTTATGTGTCCAGTCCCTCAAAATCGACCACGTCATGACGGTAGTTGTTAAAACAGTGAACTTTATTAAGTTGAAAGGATTGAATCACCATCAGTTCCAAGAATTTCGAAGTCTTTGGATTCAGAGCATGATAACATTTCGTATTATACAAAAGTAAGGTTGCAAGCCTGTGAAAAAATGTTGAAAAGAATGTTTGATTTTAAGCAAGAAATACAATCATTCTCTGAAACCAAGTCAAAGAGACTGCCACAGCTTGAAAATAAAGAGTGGCTTTCTGGCTTTGCTTTCTTGGTAGATGCAAGTAGCCATTTAATGAAGTTAACAGTCGACTCCAAGGAAAACCTCAGCTGATTAATGCTTTACATATTCTTATTTCGGCATTGCAAATTAAACCTGCACTTTGGCAACAACACTTATGAACAAGAAACTTCACACATTTTCCTAAACTGTGAAAGCAATCAGACATCACAAAGACTTCAGCAATTAAATACACTTCTTTAATATCTGACTTGAAATATGAATTCAGAAACTGATTTGAAGACATTAAGAAACATTGTTTGCTTTTTCCTGTATTTGCTATGTCATTTTCTGTAGACATGTGCCACTACCAGGAGATTTACAAATAGAATGCTGTGAAATACAGTGTGATTCAGGTTGATTTGGTGGACTTACACAGAAAATATCTGACAAGAAGAAATAACCAGCATTTTACAAACATGGTTTAAATATAGTTTCATTATTTGGGGTTGCTTACATGTATGAACAGCTTCTTAGTCAGATGAATTACATCAGTTCACAAATGCAAAGACAAATTACTGATGTACATCTGGAAAATTCTATGTGTGTAGCAACTACTTCAGTTGACATCAACATTGTCTCACTTAGTTCAGCCAAGCAAAGCCCGACATCCCACTAATATTGATTTTCATTAAATTGTATAAAAAATGTTCTTTCCTCAGATTTGTTTTATTTTCTTTAATAAAGAAATTAATATTTCTTGATTGTTTTGGTTCACTGGGAAATCCCCTCTCAAAAATTTGGCCCACCTACTGAAAAGGTCGGCTACCCTTGATTAATGCTAAAATAATGGTCTTGCGCATTCTGTATGAACTTGACCAACCTCGTTGGTTGTTTTAATTTCAGTATTTTTTCCAATGATTAAATTAAGTACATTGTTATTTATTTAACTGTACAATAGAAATCAAAAGTCCTAGACAGAATTTAACATTATTCATCCCATTTATTATTTGATCCTTTTAACTTTTTAACACTATCCAGATTGTCTCTAGCTAGTGTGTTTTTGAGTGAGACAATTTTTGCAGTGCTCAATATTGGCTTTGACTCAATTACTTTTACAATTCCCAAGGCTCCATATTTATGTAGTCAATTTGTTGACAATAATGATCAGAGTATTGCCATTCCATTGTAATGATCTGAATACAGTCTTCATCATATTTTCTGAATATTACATAGTTTAGCATGCTGAAAGGCAAATCTGTTATTCTGGTATTTGGAGCCACTAAATCTGTAAGATTATATGGGTTCAAAATGTTTACTAATATTATAGGAGTATGCTTCAATACATAAGTCACTCAGTGTTCTGAAATACTGAGCCTATTTACCTGTCTATGCTAATGTGGGTATTTTCGTTTGGTGGTTGATAAATACCTATCACTTTTTGTTGCACTGGATTACTTACGAAACTTTGGGAATGTGTTAAATTCCAACTGATTCCAGGGACTTCACTCTGCAATATTGTTAAAGAAATAATAGTATTTTTCCTTCAAAATATCACTTATTATAAAGAGTTGCAACACCCCTTTTCCAGTGTTGCCTTCGGTAACTACTTCCTGAGGGATATTCATCTAATTAAAGTAACATGTTTTGTCCTAATTCTGTACAGATTCTTTTATTTCCAGTAAATGTACATCTATGAATGCTCGTGACAGGTACAATTTGTTTATGTGGTACTGTATGTTTAAACACATTAGACAAAATGTCTGTGTTTCCTCATTTCTTTGACTATCTTCTGTGTTACGGGTTGTTCTCACAACCAGTCAAATGTAGCCTGTGTGCAACATGAAACCTGTGACTGACACCACTGATATTGACAACATTCACATTTTTAAAATGTCTGATATTTTTAAAAAATCGTTCAATAGCTGCACTAATCCCTCTGTCAGTATGGAAATGAGATGGTGAATCATTGCAATGCAGAATATTCACAGAAAACAGCGTCAGTATTAAGTAGTTTGCTTTAATCTGCCACAAAGTTTCAACATAGTTAATATTATGCTATATAGTAAAAGATTCATCATGGAAAGGAGATCACACATTACCAAAATTATTCCAAGATGTCATAGAGAAAGTTTTCTGAGCCTTAATTTGGACAAACGAAGGATGAATATGTGTTAACCAAACATATCTGAACCACTTTCGTTTTGCTGATAACATCAAACAGTTTTTTTGAAGTGCAGAAAAACTTAAACGATTAATGGAACAACTTAATACAAATAGCTTTATGCAGACGAATAAGCAAACAGAAATTAACATTTTCCTCTAATCCTACACTATACTCACACCAGAAAATGAAAAAATAAGTACCATTACAAAACATGCAAAAGCAATATGGACATATACAGTTACAAATCATAATTAATGGAAAGGTCGAGATCAGTGGTCATCAAACTGCATGTGTCCCAAATCAAGTATTAACATATCCCATGGTTCTCAGAGCCTCAAATTGATCTACAAAAGCCAACTAAGTTACAGCACACGACGTGCAAGAATTTGAATATCCTCTCACCCTCTTACTGGTTTAGTTGGTCATAATAGTGTGAAGATAATTTCTTTTTTTCTCTAATGTCGTCCTTGTTTGTATACATACCTCGACCTTGCGCTTACAAATTGTAAAATTGATGTTTGAGTAAATTTTACCTCAAAATTTTGTGTATAAGGTCATATGGACATATGACAAGAAATGTGTGCTAACAGAGATACACCTACTTGAATGTGGGGATAAAAGATCTTTTAAATGACCCCAGTATCAGCATAAGGGAGATGGCCCACCACCATGGGATAATTGAGACGGCACTGTGGAAGATTCTCCATGAAAAATATCATTATCTGTCACAGAAAATGTTAGCAGACCTTATGGCCAACAGACGTGCCTTTGCGATGACGGTTTTGTCACCCGTGTGTCACACAGGACACCATGTTGATGGGATTTCTGTCATGTCCTATTCATGTTTCATTCCAGTATGATTGGCGGTATCGTCAACCTTCACAATACCCATTTGTGGGCTAAGTAAGTCCCTGTAGTATGGTGACAGTGAACAATAAGCACCAGTTCAGCCTCAACGTATGTGCAGGGACTATCAGCAACCGCCTCATGGGGCAAGTCACCTTCCATAATGCGTCTCACAAGCGAGAAAAATCTACACTTCCTGCCTTTGATCCTGCCTGCCCTTCTGGAAGATGTGCCTTTTGTGGTATCAAAGATAATATAGTTACTGTATGGTCATGCTCCAGCTCACTGCCCCTGGAGTGTGGAGCTAAAGATATTACAGACAGAACATTCCCTTATCTGTGATAGTTTCTCATGTGTGGTATCAATCACTGAAGCCTAAACTGTCAAAGATCTTTATTATCTACACCTTCAAGCAGGTGTACATCCCTTCAACGGCATTTCTAGTCGCATCGCCATATAATCCTTTTTGCTCCTTATCAATGTGTTGCATCTATACCACTAACTTTATTGACAATAAATTTTGCAGGCGGTATCTACATAATCTTATACAAAACTATATCATGGTACCACACACAGTTCAGGTGATACAATGTCATTAACACTGAGATGCGTGAAAAAGCACCGCGTTGTACATCATATGCAAATTTATTACTTCTTTTCTACCAACTCTGTTCACAACAAATTTTGTAGAAAGTATCCTCATGAACGTAGCTACTAAATTAAATCACTGTGTGATACATAGATCAGGAGAAACGACGTTGTAGACATTGAGATGTGTGAAAACCTGCAGCATCTTGCAAGACATTTAAATTTATTAGTTCTTTGTTATAAACTCTATTTGGAACATATTTCGCTTACAGTATTCACAAATGCCGCTCAATGTACCTAAACAAATATACACATCAAAAAAGTTTTGTATCACCCCGGTTCACAGAACTGAAGATAGACGCTGAATGTGGATATTGTATCACAGCCACGGTCCCTTGACTGTGCAGAGATGTCACTAAACCCGCCCAAAGATGTAAATAACCATGCGTGAGCTGCGCCTATTAGACGGATGGGGTCTGGCAGCTGAGAAGTTCCAGTCATTCCACCAGGAAGGAGGTAAACGGATCGTGTTGTCTGTAGTTCAACCATGCCTAGACGGTCAATACCGCGGTTCGATCACGTCCACATTGTTACTTTGTGCCAGGAAGGGCTCTCAACAAAGTGTCCAGGCATCTCAGAATGAACCAAAGCGATGTTGTTCGGACATGGAGGAGATACAGAGAGACAGGAACCGTCGTTGACACGTCTCGCTCAGGCAACCCATGGGCTGCTACTACAGTGGATGACCGCTACCTACGGATTATGGCTCGGAGAAACCCTGACATCAATGCCACCATGTGGAATAATGCTTTTCATGCAGCCACAGGACTCCATGTTACGACATGATGGGCAACTTCACTCCCAACACCCGCGGTGAGGTCCATCTTTGCAGCCACGACAGCATGCAGCGCGGTAGAGATGGGCCCAGCAACATGCCCAATGGACCGCTCAGGATTGGCATCGCATTCTCTTCACCAATGAGTGTCGCATATGCCTTCAACCAGACGATCGTAAGAGACATGTCTGGGGCAACCCAGTCAGGCTGAACGCCTTAGGCGCACTGTCCAGAGAGTGCACCAAGGTGGAGGTTCCCTGCTGTTTTGGGGTGGCATTATGTGGAGCCGACGTACGCCACTAGTGGTCCTGGAAGACGCTGTAACGACTGTACGATACGTGAATACCATCCTCCGACCGATAGTGCAATCATATCGGCAGCATATTGGCGAGGCATTCGTCTTCATGGACGACAATTCGCGCCCCCATCGTTCACATCTTGTGAATGACTTCCTTTAGGGTAACGACATCGCTGACTAGAGTAGCCAGCATGTTCTCCAGACATGGACCCTATCGAACACGAGTGTGATAGATTGAAAAGGGCTGTTTATAGGCGACGTGACCCATGAACCACTCTAAGGGATCTACGCCGAATCGCCGTTGAGGAGTGGGACAATCTGGACCAACAGTGCCTTGATGAACTTGTGGATAGTATGCCACGACGTATACAGGCATGCATCAGTGCAAGAGGTATTAGAAGTACTGGTGTGTACAGCAATCTGGACCACCACCTCTGAAGGTCTCGCTGTATGGGGGTACAACATGCAGTGTGTGGTTTTCAAGAGCAATAAAAAGGGCGGAAATAATGTTTATGTTGACATCTATTTCAATTTTCTGTACGGTTTCCGGAACTCTCGGAACCACGGTGATGCAAAACTTTTTTGTGATATGTGTATATCATTGTATGACACATAGTTCAAGAGGTATGTCGTCATAAACACTGAGATACTTGAAAAAGAAATGCGCATCATGTATGAAGTTTTAGTACAATAAAAGTCACTCCTACAGTCTACTTAGGGAAATACCTGACATCTGGCAGCGCGTCTGACAACTGCGAAGCGCAGCAGGCGAAAACGATGGCTGCATTGTGAAGCCTAGTGCAGGGTTGGCTCAGGTGACTGAAAACATAGGGGAGTTATGTAAGAATTTTACGAAAGAGGATCAGGTAGTGATAGTGAGTGGAGCAGGAAACAGTCTCGATAGGGACTACGAATATGATGTCAGTGGTGACTTGCTTAAGGTAGCTACTCAAACTGGTGGTACTAATGTGCATTTCGTGCAACTGTTTCAGCGTCATGATTGGTCTCACCTTAATGCGGCTGTTAGGCGCGTTATGTGGGGCTGGGGAGGGCACTGATGGCGGAGTGCATGGATCACGTCTCAGTAGTGCCAGTTGGGTATATCAGTAGATGGGGTTTCACTAGGCATGGCCTGCACCTCAAAAGGTATGGGAAGGGAAGGCTGGCTAAGCTTGTAGGTGACAGTGGTGGTGGTAGTGGTGTCACTCATGGAAAAATTCCCATAGTAGTTCGTGTTAGAGCTGCGCCTTTTTTAGACTGAAGTCAGCTGATATGTATACCTGCTTAAAGGAAGTGCCTCTAACTAAGGGCTCACCTCCAGAGGATGTAATATTTCCAAGTAGAGAAGGAGTTAGCATATTTCATCAAAATGTAAGAGGTATTAGAGATAAAGTTAGTGAACTGCTAATAGATGTTAACTCTGAAATTATTGGTATATCAGAGCACCACTTAAATAATTTGATAATTCAGAGGCTTCCTTTACCAGGGTACAGATTAGCTGGCTGTTTCTCAAAAAGTTCCTTGCGGGGTGGGGGAGTGGCTCTGTATGTAAAAAACAGTATTTCATTTGAGTCCATAGTCGTATCACGACACTGCATTGAACAGATATTTGAAAGTTGTGCAGCATTAGTTGAATTTAGTGAAACTAAACTTCTAATTGCTGTTGTTTACAGGTCCCCTAACTCTGACTTCAGATCATTTTTGTTTAAGCTAGAGAGGGTTCTTGATTCAATTTGTAGGAAGTACCAGAAAGTAGTTCTATGTGGTGACTTCAATATTAATTTTGTACATGATTGTGCAAGAAAAAGGATGTTGGTAGATCTCCTAAATTCATATGATCTGATGCAAACTGTGTTTTTTCCAACTAGGGTGCAGGAGACCAGTAGCACAGTCATAGACAATATTTTTATTCATTCTTCATTACTAGATGGGCATTCTGTTAGTAAAATGGTGAATGGCCTTTCAGAGCATGATGCACAAATTTTAACAGTAAAAGGTTTTTGTACTCTAACCAATGTCTTATTTAATTACAAACTATGTAGGAAAGTTAATCCAACAGCAATAGAGAGTTTTTCAAAACTTGTCAAGGAACAAGAGTGCCAAGATGTTTATAGTGCCGACAATATAGATGATAAATACAATGCTTTCCATAACACATTTCTCATGCTCTTTGAGAGTTGCTTTCCATTAGAACATTTTAAACGGGTTACTAGCAGTAATGGACAGTCCGGTTGGCTGACTAGTGGGATAAGGATATCATGTAGAACAAAGCGGGAATTATATCAAAATGTTAGAAGTAGTCACAATCAAGCTACAGCAGCCCATTACAAACAGTATTGTAAGATGCTTAAAAATGTTATTAGCAAGGCAAAAAGTATGTGGTATGCAAGAAGAATAGCTAATTCACAGGATAAAATTAAAGCCATATGGTCAGTAGTGAAGGAAGTGTCTGGTCAGCAGCACAAGGTTGACAATATAAAGTCAGTTTGCAGTAACAATATTTCTGTTACTGATAAATCAGATATATGTACAGTATTTAACAACCATTTTCTGAGCATTACTGGTGAATTAAAAAAAAAATTAGTATCTACAGGAAATTATATAAATTTCTTAGCAAATGCCTTTCTGAGATTGACGCCTGAAATACTCCTCTGTGATACAGACAAAAGGGAGACTGAGACAATAATCAAATCTCTGAAGACTAAGGACTCTCATGGTTATGATGCAGGTCTAGTAGAATATTAAAGTACTGTGCTGCACATGTTAGCCCTGTATTTAGCCGTATTTGTAATTTTTTCTTTAGGAATGGTCAGTTTCCTGAGCGATTAAAGTACTCAGTAGTAAAGCCACTTTATAAAAAGGAAGAAAGGGATAATGTAGATAATTTTAGATCTATTTCTATGCCATCAGTGTTTGCAAAAGTTATCAAAAAGGCTGTGTATGTAAGGTTAATTGAAAATTTGAAGTCAGACGATTTGCTGTCAAATGTACAGTTCGGCTTTAGAAGACGTTTGACAACTGAAAATGCTATATTCTCTTTTCTCTGTGAGGTACTGGATGAGCTAAACAAAAAGTTTTCAATGCTTGGCGTATTCTTTGATTTAACAAAGGCATTTGACTGTGTTGATCACACAATATTACTCCAGAAGTTGGACCATTGCGGAATAAGGAGAGTAGCTCACAATTGGTTCACCTGTTACTTCAGCAATAGGCAGCAAAAGGTCATTATTCACTATGTTTATAACGGCTGTGATGTGGGATCTGAGTGGGGTACTGTCAAGTGCGGGGATCAGTGTTGGGGCCGCTCCTTTTCCTCATTTATATAAATGATATGCCCTCTAGTATTATGGGTAACTCTAAAATATTTCTGTTTGCTGATGATTAGTGAAACTGAACAGTTCAAATTCCTAGGTGTTCAGATAGATAGTAAGCTGTTGTGGGTAGCCCACGTTCAGGATCTTGTTCAAAGACTTAATACTGACATTTTCACTATTCAAACGGTATCGAAAGTGAGTGATATTTCGACACGTAAATTAGCCTACTTTGCTTATTTTCATTCACTGATGTGGTATGGTGTTATGTTTTGGGGTAACTCTTCCCATTCTAAAAGGATATTTTTGGCTCAGAAACAGGCGGTTAGGGCAATAAGTGGTGTGAGTTCACGAATCTCTTGTCGACCTCTTTTCACAAGTCTGGGTATTTTGACATTGGCCTCTCAACATGTATATTCCTTATTGTCGTTTCTTGTTACCAATATTAGTTTATTTCCAACAATAAGGAGCTTTCACTCGGTTAATATTCGGCAGAAATCAAATCTCCGATTGGATCAGACTTCCTTAACTCTTATGCAAAACGGTGTGCAGTATACTGCTGCATCCATTTTCAATAAGCTGGCACTCGAATTAAAAAATCTTGGCAGTAATCCAGTTGTTGTTGTTGTTGTTGTTGTCTTCAGTCCTGAGACTGGTTTGATGCAGCTCTCCATGCTACTATATCCTGTGCAAGCGGCATCATCTCCCAGCACCTACTGCAACCTACATCCATCTGAATCTGCTTAGTGTATTCATCTCTTGGTCTCCCTCTACGATTTTTACCCTCCACACTGCCCTCCAATACTAAATTGGTGATCCCTTGATGCCTCAGAAAATGTCCTACCAACCGATCCCTGCTTCTGGTCAAGTTGTGCCACAAACTTCTCTTCTCCCCAATCCTATTCAATACTTCCTCATTAGTTATGTGATCTACCCATCTAATCTTCAGCATTCTTCTGTACCACCACATTTCGAAAGCTTCTATTCTCTTCTTGTCCAGACTAGTTATCGTCCATGTTTCACTTCCATACATGGCTACACTCCATACAAATACTTTCAGAAATGACTTCCTGACACTTTAATCTATACTAAATGTTAACAAACTTCTCTTCTTCAGAAACGCTTTCCTTGCCATTGCCAGTCTACATTTTATATCCTCTCTACTTCGACCATCATCAGTTATTTTTCTCCCCAAATAGCAAAACTCCTTTACTACTTTAAGTGTCTCATTTCCTAATCTAATTCCCTCAGCATCACCCGACTTAATTCGACTACATTCCATTATTCTCGTTTTGCTTTTGTTGATGTTCAATTTATATCCTCCTTTCAAGACACTGTCCATTCCGTTCAACTGCTCTTCCAAGTCCTTTGCTGTCTCTGACAGAATTACAATGTCATCGGCGAACCTCAAATTTTTTTTTTCTTCTCCATGGATTTTAATACCTACTCCGAATTTTTCTTTTGTTTCCTTTACTGCTTTCTCAATATAGAGATTAAATAACATCGGGGAGAGGCTGCGACCCTGTCTTACTCCCTTCCCAACAACTGCTTCCCTTTCATGTCCCTCGACTCGTATAACTGCCATCTGGTTTCTGTACAAATTGTAAATAGCCTTTCGCTCCCTATATTTTACCCCTGCAACCTTCAGAATTTGAAAGAGAGTATTCCAGTCAGCATTGTCAAAAGCTTTCTCTAAGTCTACAAATGCTAGAAATGTAGGTTTGCCTTTCCTTAATCTTTCTTCTAAGATAAGTCGTAAGGTCAGTATTGCCTCATGTGTGCCAACATTTCGACGGAATCCAAACTGATCTCCCCCAAGGTCCGCTTCTACCAGTTTTTCCATTCGTCTGTAAAGAATTCACGTTAGTATTTTGCAGCTGTGACTTATTAAACTGGTAGTTCGGTAATTTTCACATCTGTCAACACCTGCTTTCTTTGGGATTGGAGGGTATTTCGCCTGTTTCATACATCTTGCTCATCAGATGGTACAGTTTTGTCAGGACTGGCTCTCCCAAGGCCAGTAGTTCCAATGGAATGTTGTCTACCCCGGGGGCCTTGTTTCGACTCAGGTCTTTCAGTGCTCTGTCAAACTCTTCACGCAGTATCGTATCTCCCATTTCATCTTCATCTACATCCTCTTCCATTTCCATAATACTGTCCTCAAGTACATCGCCCTTGTATAGACCCTCTATATACTCCTTCCACCATTCCGCCTTCCCTTCTTTGCCTAGAACTGGACTTCCATCTGAGCTCTTGATATTCATAGAAGTGGTTCTCTTTTCTCCAAAGGTCTCTTTAATTTCCCTGTAGGCAGTATCTATCTTACCCCTAGTGAGATAAGCCTCTACATCCTTACATTTGTCCTCTAGCCATCCCTGCTTAGCCATTTTGCACTTCCTGTCGATCTCATTTTTGAGACGTTTGTATTCCTTTTTGCCTGCTTCATTTACTGCATTTTTATATTTTCTCCTTTCATCAATTAAATTCAATATTTCTTCTGTTACCCAAGGAATTCTACTAGCCCTCGTCTTTTTACCTACTTAATCCTCTGCTGCCTTCACTACTTCATCCCTCAAAGCTACCCCTTCTTCTTCTACTGTATTTCTTTCCCCCATTTCTTTCAATTGTTCCCTTATGCTCTCCCTGAAACTTTGTACAACATCTGGTTCTTTCAGTTTATCCAGGTCCCATCTCCTTAAATTCCCACCTTTTTGCAGTTTCTTCAGTTTTAATCTACAGTTGATAACCAATAGATTGTGGTCAGAGTCCACATCTGCCCCTGGAAATGTCTTACAATTTAAAACCTGATTCCTAAATCTCTGTCTTACCATTATATAATCTATCTGATACCTTTTAGTATCTCCAGGGTTCTTCCGTGTATACAACCTCCTTTCATGATTCTGAAACCAAGTGTTAGCTATGATTAAGTTGTGCTCTGTGCAAAATTCTACCAGGCGGCTTCCTCTTTCATTTCTTAGCCCCAATCCATATTCATTCACTACGTTTCCTTCTCTCACTTTTCCTACACTGGAATTCCAGTCACCCATGACTATTAAATTTTCGTCTCTCTTCACTATCTGAATAATTTCTTTTATTTCATCATACATTTCTTCAATTTCTTCGTCATCTGCAGAGCTAGTTGGCATATAAACTTGTACTACTGTAGTAGGTGTGGGCTTCTTATCTATCTTGGCCACAATCATGCGTTCACTATGCTGTTTGTAGTAGCTTACCCCTATTCCTATTTTCCTATTCATTATTAAACCTACTCCTGCATTACCCCTATTTGATTTTGTGTTTAAAACCCTGTAGTCACCTGACCAGAAGTCTTGCTCCTCCTGCCACCGAACTTCACTAATTCCCACTATATCTAACTTTAACCTATCCATTTCCCTTTTTAAATTTTCTAACCTACCTGCCCGATTAAGGGATCTGACATTCCACGCTCCGATCCGTAGAACGCCAGTTTTCTTTTTCCTGATGATGACGTACTCTTGAGTAGTCCCCGCCCGGAGATCCGAATGGGGGACTATTTTACCTCCGGAATATTTTAACCAAGAGGACGCCATCATCATTTAATCATACAGTGAAGCTGCATGCCCTCGGGAAAAATTACGGCTGTAGTTTCCCCTTGCTTTCAGTCGTTCGCAGTACCAGCACGGCAAGGCCGTTTTGGTTATTGTTACAAGGCCAGATCAGTCAATCATCCAGACTGTTACCCCTGCAACTACTGAAAAGGCTGCTGCCCCTCTTCAGGAACCACACGTTTGTCTTGTCTCTCAACAGATACCCCTCCATTGTGGTTGTACCTACGGTACGGCTATCTGTATCGCTCAGGCACGCAAGCCTCCCCACCAACGGCAAGGTCCATGGTTCATGGGGGGAGCAGTAATCCACGCGCTTTCAAATCGAAACTGAAGAGTTTCCTCATGGGTCACTCCTTCTATTCTGTCGTGGAGTTCCTTGAAAAATTAATATGATTCTCATTGTATTGCTGATAGCGTTTGCTTAAACTTATGGACTGATATTCTTTCAGGTTCATGAACATTTATTTTTATCTGTTATTACTTTTTTATGTTGTAAGTTCATGTACTGACACGTTACATGACCTTGGAGATTTGCTCCTCAATTGGGTCCTACGGAACTTGACATTTAAATAAAAAAATAAAATAAAAAAAAGTGTGGAGCTGTGAACAGGGTTGTCAGAGACGTTTAGAAAAAACCGTTGTAGACATGTGGAACAGCTGAGTCTAGCGTACGGAAACAGTCCGGTATCATTTTTCTTAATTTGGATACTGTACCTCCATATTTTTAAATTATGCACATATCTTTGAAAGACTGTTTCATAATTACAAAGGCGCTTTCACGAATGCATGGTAACGGGATCTATGTCTGTGAAGCTACTGTACTTGAAATAATGTTCAGTTACGTACACAAAAAAATTGCTGACTGCATTTTTATTGTAACGTTGATCAATCAGAATCTAGACACCTTTAGCTGCTAAGAGCGTCTCGAAGAATCGACAGCAAAAGAACATACAAAAAGGTTCCAAAATTAACACTCCAAACAACAAATAGAAAACATTTGGACCTAAAACACAGAAAAACACAAAGCTCCTGGTGGGAAACGCAGAACTCAGGGGTTGCTGTCATTCACTTGTTAATATACATCACAACTTCACAAACGCTATGCTACTTCACTGCAACAGTGTCGCTGTATGCCGTGAACGATGTTTATCTGCGTGGGTACGACAATCGAAGTGTGTAGCCGTTGCTAAATCAAACCCTTTGAAGAAGTGGAGAGTCAGTCTCTGAAGCCAGCCGGAAAGTGTAGATGTCGTCTGGAAAGGGTCGTGCGCTCCGATGGTGCTCCGTCGACCGGTTGTGACAGCCGTGATGGAATTTGGGGCGTTGAATCTGCTTAACATTGGACTCTTGACGGCAACATAGTAGGTGACGCCTCTTGGAAGGCATAAGCGGGCTTCACGCGATTAAATGACACGGTGATTGGTATCTCGTTACTGCTATGTCCAGAGTCTGCATGCTTCTGCATAGAAAGCGATATGGTCCAGTTGGTGATGCCGCTTGATTCAGTCTGTCCGCAACATTACATGAGAACAGTTCGCGAGATCGTCATGCACAGAAGTTGACGTAGATCTGTGCCTGGAGGCCTTCGAAGGTTTGATCAGGTTGATAAGCTCCTGCAAATGATGCAGCAACTCTGATTGAGCCTGTCTCGCATTCGTAAGAGGATTGGAGGCAGCAGGTCAGGCGCACTGTCTCGCTGTAAATAAGCTCAGCTGCAGATGAGGATGTGTTAGGTTTATTGTTGGTTCATAGGCCGAGCAAAACAATGGGAAGTGCAGATGTTCATGAACTGCCCTGGCAAATGTACATTGCCTTTAGTGGCAATGTCATCGCTGAATCATGCTGTTGCTAGCTGCATGGTAAGTTGTTGTTTTCTGGTGTATGTAGCCACAAAATTTCGACAGCCGGGCAGACAGATCTGATTCAAACTGTCGACCCCTATCGGTGGTTATGGCCACATCGACTTAAAGGTGGAGGCTAGAGCTTTTGCTGATATGTTATCAGTCGAACTGCCTCCAGCCAGTATGTATACCTGTCTGTCATAGTCAGTAAATGTAGCTGGCTGTCGGACAGGGAAGTAATACCACCACATCGAAGTGAATGAGTGCAAAATGTGACGATTGCTTGGAAAATCACCCATCAGCGCTTGCACGTGGTGGGAGATCTTACAGAGTTGCAATCGTTGGCATGTTTGTTTGCACTCATCGCAGTCCCATTCCGTTCCAGGAAACTAAAAAAGTATTTCACTACAAATACAATTATTTTTTATTTTCATTACTAATAGAAAGTAGGCAAAACGAACTGCATACACACACACACACACACACACACACACACACACATATATATATATATATATATATATATATATATATATATATATATATATATATAATTTTTGAGTTTTTAAATAAGATAAAAAGAAACTTTTTGTGGCAAAAATGTCACAGATGCTTCGTTTCCTCCTGGGGGTCTACGAAGGTTTGGACCTTAGCAACATTCAGACGTGGTGGACCTGCTGTGTGATAAATATTGTCTTACAGATGTTGCCTCACTCGTGTGGCGTCCTTTTCGTGGGGTGAGATGAAACATTTGGTTTAGAAGACACTGACAGACACTCCATAAGAGCGCAGCCATCATTCGAGAAACACCAGGTTGGTCTGAACGTGTTAGACAATCGTCAACACCAAGATGCGAGTAGTGCATTATATAAACACGACTTCTCCAGCAACATCTGCGTAAAAATACAAGTCACATGGTAATCTAAACACCATCTCTGAACATACCTACTGTCAAAACGTACATGGACACCTAGCAGGGATATAGTGCACCTGGGACATCCTTGTCACGTAAAAAGATGTTTATCTCCTCCAAACATTCTAAAAATTTGTATAGGTAGTTATTACAGCCTTACAAAAAGTAAAGCACTAAGAAGACATGAGCAGATGCTAATGTAACTTTGTATGTAACTTTTATGTGTACACACCATCGATTAGTATGAAAGTCATTATAGTTGCAATTCTCTGTAACAGGTAGAATGGTGACCATTAGTTTTGTTAATGTTCATTAATGTTTCCAGGTCTGCTAGAGCATATACACTGAAACGTCAAAAAAAAAAAAACTGGTATAGGAATGCGTATTCAAATACAGAGATATGTAAACAGGCAGAATGCCGCTCTGCGGTCAGCAACGCCTATACAAGACAACAAGTGTCTGGCGCAGTTGTTAGTTTGGTTATTGCTGCTACAATGACAGGTTATCAAGATGTAAGTGAGTTTGAACGTGGTGTTATGGTCGGCGCACGAGTGATGGGACACAGGATCTACGAGGTAGCAATGAAGCGAGGATTTTCCCGTACGACCATTTCACCAGTGTACCGTGAATATCAGGAATCCGGCAAAGCATCAAATTTCGATATCGCTACGGCCGTGAAAGGATCCTGCAAGAACGGGACCAACGACGACTGCAGATAATCGTTCAGCGTGGCAGAAGTGTAACCCTTCCGCAAATTGCTGCAGATTTCCATGCTGGGCCATCAACAAGTGTCAGCATGCGAGCCGTTCAACGAAACATCATCGATACCGGCTTTCGGAGCCGAAGGTCTACTTGTGTTTCGTCGATGACTGCACGGCACAAAGCCGGCCTTGTGAACGAGCGGTTCTAGGCGCTTCAGTCCGGAATCGCACTGCTGCTTCGGTCGCAGGTTCGAATCCTGCCTCGGGCATGGATGTGTGTGGTGTCCTTAGGTTAGTTAGGTTTAAGTAGTTCTAAGTCTCAGATGTTAAGTCCCACAGTGCTTAGAGCCATTTGAACCATTTTTTGCACAACACAAAGCTTTACACCTCGTCTGGGCCCGTCAACACCAACACTGGACTGTTGATGACTGGAAACATGTTGCCTGGTCGGAAGAGTCTCGTTTCAAATTGTATCGAGCGGATGGATGTGTTCGGGTGTGGAGACAACCCCATGAATGCATGGACCCTGCATGTCAATAGGGGACTGCTCAAGCTGGTGGGAGCTCTGTTATGGCGTGGGGCATGTGGAGTTGGATTGATTTGGGAACCCTGATACATCTAGATACGACCCTGACAGGTGACACGTACGTAAGCATCCTGTCTGATCTCCTGCATCCATTCATGTCCATTGTGAATTCCGACTGACTTAGGCAATTCCAGCAGTGGCTTCACAAACACTTCTGAGTTTAAACATTTCTGCCACCAAACTCCCCAGACATGAACATTATTGAGCATATCTGGGGTGCCTTGAAGCGTGGTGACCACCTGATGAGATATCCCATTCTTCCAATGATTTGGAGAGGCACAGGAGTGTTACTCCTGGCATCTTGGTGTGGCGCGCCATCAGATGTAACTGAGGTAACTCCGGTGGCACAACGGTACGTCACAAACATTGTGCGTCCTTTGTGTCACATCTCATGTGACCATTTGCCATTTGCCAATAGGATAATTCTCGGCCACATAGGACACATGTCTCTACGAACCATGTACACGATTTTAAGATACTCTCATGGACATCAAAATCCCTAGTCGTATCCCCAATAGAACATCTGTGGGACAAGCTCAAATATCAAGTACACCCTAGTGCTAGTATCCGAGATGTGAAGGATCAGTTACAGCAATTGTTGGATACCTTGCCTCAGGAGAGAATACAGCGTCTTCATGACAACCTTTACAACTGAATAAATGCGTGCATCCAGGCCAGAGGGGGTGCTACGTCATACTGAGATGTGGGATGATACTGTCAAGATTTTCGTTAGTTTATTTCACCTCTGTAATCACCAAAATAGCACCACAAACTTTGCCAACTCATGAAGTTATTTTTAGTTTCCTCCTCCTTTTCTATGTGGTTCATTTTTTGGTCAGGCGGCTTACGTTCGTAACAGACCACACCCACACTCACTGTCGAAGGTGTGTTAATCCCTACAACTTCGACTCTCCGTTGCGTCGGTACATGACGTTTTGCAGACAGGGCTTCCCCTATCCTCAATTTTTCCTCATATAAATATGGCGATTTTTCGATGAAGACAGAAACTTCGCCTGCTCAAAGTACAGATAATTTGAAGATACAGTTTCCACTTAATTTTTTGTTTCGTCAACGGTTTAATCGATCATTAATTTAATAACAAAGTTACTGGTTGTGTTTGTACTTAATACTCTGACTGTGATGATGTTGTCAGACGTAGCACACACAACCCTTCGTCACAACAGTCCAGTATCGTTTTGAGGTTATGGTGGCATCAGAACAAGATTAGTGTTTGAAATGAGTGTGATCACCATGAACTATGAAATGAGGCCCTAATTCCGTGTGGAAAATGGCAGACATGGTATTTTGCTATAATTTAGCCAACATTGTTATTAGACAGGCATTTGTCACGTACATAGGACGACATCCTCGACGCCGAACTTCATCTGCAAAAGGTTTTGCAACTTGCTGACATAGTTCACGTTCCCGATATGAAGGGTAGAGTATTGTGAAACGTAGAATATGACGCTAAAACATGTGTGTGGGCATAATTGGTGCTCTGAAGGCATATTCCGCTCTCTTGCATGGTCAGTTCTCCACGAGCAGTTGTTTTAGTTATATTAGTAATAGCAAGCGCAAGTTCTCACGCCACAAGACTACCATCTCATACGACAGTACCGTCCATCGATGCTAAGAAGGAGCGCTGGAGACGCGCTTTTCACAGCTTGCGTCTTCTTTGTGGATGAAGCGGATTTCACACTTGGCGTGATAATAAATTACCACGTTAACAACTTGTTGGAAGCTGCAAATCTTCGAGTGAGCAAGGAATCAGGCTCGTTTTAGTGTCAGCGTGCGGGCTGCAAATGTGAGTGATGGACTCATAGCACCATACTCTTTACCAGAAAAAATTAAAAGGTTTTGTTCATCACCACATTTTATACAGAAAGTGACCAGCACTATTGCAGAAAGTTATTTTTATAGAAAAAAAGTATGGGCTATGTACGATGGAGCATCACCTTTTCTACACTTCGTGCCACAACACCTAACGCAAAATCTTAATCAGCAGTGGATTGATCGAAGAAGCCCTATAGAAAATCCCCATAATTCGCCTCACCACTACCCGCAGTGAGGTTGGATGCCGTCTGGTGACTTCGTGGGTACGTGATGTGCCATGGAAAGCATGTAAGCGCAGCAGAGACGGATGGGGGACCACCATAGCGAAGATATGGGCTGCAAATGGGGAAATTCGCTGAGATAAGTGACTCTGTCAGATTATTATTATGCAAAACACGTGAACGAGTATCTCGTAAATGACAGCTGATTCCTCAAACTGGGGGCTATCAAGTACGGGGTCCCACAGGGTTCGGTCTTAGGTCCTTTACTGTTCTTGATATACATTAATGACTTACCATTTCATATTGATGAAGATGCAAAGTTAGTTCTTTTTGCTGATGACACAAGTATAGTAATAACATCCAAAAACCAAGAACTAAGTGATGTAATTGTAAATGATGTTATTCACAAAATTATTAAGTGGTTCTCAGCAAACGGACTCTCTTTAAATTTTGATAAAACACAGTATATACATTTCCATACAGTAAATGGTACAACTCCAGTAATAAATATAGACTTTGAACAGAAGTCTGTAGCTAAGGTAGAATTTTCAAAATTTTTAGGTGTGCCCATTGATGGGAGGGTAAACTGGAAGCAACACATTGATGGTCTGCTGAAACGTCTGAGTTCAGCTACGTATGCTATTAGGGTTATTGCAAATTTTGGTGATAAGAATCTCAGTAAATTAGCTTACTATGCCTACCTTCATTCACTGCTTTCGTATGGTATCATATTCTGGGGTAATTCATCGTTGAGTAGAAAAGTATGTATTGCTCAAAAACGTGTAATCAGAATAATTGCTGCAGCCCACCCACAGTCATCCTGCAGACATCTATTTAAGGATCTAGGGATCCTCACAGTAACCTCACAGTATATATATTCACTTATGAAATTTGTTGTTAATAATCCAGCCCAGTTCAAAAGTAATAGCAGTGTGCATAGCTATAACACCAGGAGAAAGAATTATCTTCACTATGCAGGGTTAAATCTGACTTTGGCACAGAAAGGGGTAAATTATGCTGTCACAAAAGTCTTTGGTCACCTACCAAACAGCATCAAAAGCCTGACAGATAGTCAACCGACATTTAAAAATAAATTAAAAGAATTTCTAGATGACAACTCCTTTTACTCATTGGCTGAATTTTTAGATATAAATTAAGGGAGGGAAAAAAACTAACTTAAGCATTAGTGTCATGCAATATTTTGTGTAATGTAATATCTTGTACAGACATCTTTCATTAACCTGACACGTTCCACATCATTACGAAGTGTCGTATTCATCATCTATGGAACAAGTATTAATCTAATCTAATCTAATCTAACTAAGCTGGTCGAATGTTCACACGCTACTATTGTGAACATCTACGGAAAGGGGTAGAAGGACAGTGAAACAACCACTAGACGCCAAATAGTTGGACGTCCACGACTCTTCACATAACGTGGAATTCGGAGGCTTTTCTGCAGAATAGACGGTGATCTGTGGCATCTCTGCCGAAAGAGTTGGAGCACACCGTTCATAGTACGTTGTTGAACATGGAGCTCCACAGCAACCCACCCCTACTAATTCACATACTGACCCAACGGCATCGTCAATAACGAATGCAGTGACCAAGGGATCATCTGCATTCGACCATCGATCAGTGGAAACGGGTCGGCTCTTCGGGAGATCACATTTTTGCTACACAATGTCGATGGTCGTCTCGACAAACGGCATTGCGCAAGTGAACGGCGGCTCGAACGTGCACCGCGTCATGGATGCAGGGTGATGGGAGCAGTATTATGCTACAGGAGACGTTATTCCTGCGCTTACGTGGGATTCGTGGTAGTAATCGAAGACACGCTGACAGCTGCGAATCATCAGCATCCGTTCATGCTTGATGTTTTTCCCAACGGCTATAACATCTTTCAGCAGTGTAATTGTCCGTGTCTCGGAGTCAGAGCCGTGCCACAGGCGTTTAGGGAGCGTTATAGTGAATTCACGGTGATGTCTCGGCGATCAAATTCGCCTAATGTAAATCCTATGCCACCTATCTAGGTCGTTATTGGGCGTTGTCACCGAGTACGCATACCAGCGGCCCGTTATTTACGCGAATTGCAAGAGCTGTGCGTTGACCTCTAATACCACGTATCTCCACAAACCTACCAACAAACTGTCAGATCCGTGCTATGCAGAATCAGTCATATGTTTCGTTCTTGAGACTAACAAACAACCTACTAAGCAGGTGGTCATAATGTTTTGGTGCATCAGTGTAGATTTATACTTAAAGGCATTTCAGTTCTCGTTAACAATGTGTATACATCTCAGTAGCGTATGTCCCATACAAGTGATCAAATACGACGGCAGATAGAGTTCTTGATTCTTTTAAAAAGAAGGCTAAGGATGTGTAATGATGAATCGTAACCATACTCAACACCTTCTGTAAAGTAAACAGGCAGCTGACTATCATAGGAAAAATGGCTCATATCTCAATAACTATTTGTGTACAGATATATTTTTATAGCACTTTTTTCTAATTTAGAGCAGAATGATCTCCAGTGCTAAGAAAAATTACCACTAGTGTTGAAAGAAAGCTATAAGAAATGAGATACGTTTGTCGTACAGTGTTCTCTTATGAAATTATGTTTAGATTCAGCCAAGTCAGAAAAACTCTCCAAAGGCTTACTATAAACCTAGAGAATGCTTTGGATCTAGTTGAGGCCTTTAATAGTGCGTCAAGGTATGCAACAGTGTTTGCTTCATTCAGATTTGGAAAAAGAAGAAAACTGGTCCAAAGAGAGTGAAGAAGCAATTTACCTATGAATCTAACAAGCAACTTTCTCGTGTAGGTGTAGCAGAACGCTCGTGTAAGGTAACTTTTTCCACCGTATTGTCGAGACAGTGATCTGCTCATTAAAAGGTGGATTTGAGTGGATGGACAATCATAGTAAGAGCTGCTTCATCTTTCAAACACGATATGCATGAGTTTTTCAAAACTCATGTTAGCAAAGACGACCTTAAGTCTACACTTTCTCAGGCATGACTGGGTGGTCTACCAGCTTTAGCCATTGAAGTGGTACGTGGAAATCAATAACCTTCAGTTTTGAAAGATTTTCCTAATTTAAGGCCGTCACGAAATTAGACATCACAATGCCGCACCCATTCCCTGCACCCCTTCGGCGCTAAGCGCTGTGATTCGCCCGCCTCGTAACTTCGCTGCCATATGCAGTACCCGTGCAGTGCAGTAGGTCAGCGCCAGACCAATGCCCAGTGTTTCCGTGCGATACCGTGTGTTCTCGTGTGGTTTCAGTTTTCCTTGGAACGGAGCGTTAACTTGTGTCTGGTGGTGAGGGTAATGCAGAAGCAAGGACCTACTCCGGTCGGTGTGCGTAAAACGCGACAAGACATTCGATAACAATTAAAATTGTCGTATCGAAAGTACTGATGATTTTTTTAAAACTGATCTGGCCAACAGTGAAGAAGCCAGGAATATTGTAAATTTTGCGACAACAAACCCGTGTCGTATTTCCGAATCGACTGTATTGCGTATTAACATCGGCAGAAGCTCTAGATGTGAGCACGTGTTCTAATTCTCCAAGAAAGGGATACAAAAGAAAACATGAATGACGGAATTTGACGATTTCGATAAAAAAAATAATGCGTATAACTGTGCTTCGATACTAATACAGAGGAGAGTGTCCGACGGCTTAAAAAGTATGGCCTCCCGCGAAAAACAGAAATTTTGGCCTGAAAGTACATACAGCTACTTTTGTATAACGTACGTCGTGGATCTAAGTGATGGGTGTAATGACGAAGGGTCAGTAAGAGCTGCACATATAACATTTTCGGGAGGTAGGGAATATTATCGGTGATGTTAACGAGAGCCGTCGGAACTAAATCTTGGCAGTGACATACAGAAACTCACGCGCTGTCTCGCTCGGAGTGTGTCGTAAATAAAACACATTCATACGGGAGACGATCACATTATGATGTCTCAGACGTTACCAAAATTAATTTCAGAGGTTCCTTAACAACTTTGTCGCTGGAAGTTTCTACAAGGTTCAACAAAAAGCAAATTCATCAACAACGATGTTTTTCGTTACACAGGCGGAAGACTTTCATAACTCCTACAGTACTTTTATTTCGGAATACTTTTGTGTTTTCACCATGAAACATGTATCACATGCATCTATAAACCTTAGGAATCATCATACGTTAATTTGAGGCCAAGTATATCAATGATTCTGGTGTTTTTTTATATTATTTTTTTTACACAGTTTGAAGTAAAAGAATATGTTTCTTCAAAATTTTTCATAACGTTAGTTTTTATTTTTTTTTTTTTGTGGCAGCTGGCAAAAATTTTCTTTTGGGAAGTACTCCATCATATTCTATACAGAAAACAGAGAGAGCTAACATTTTTTTCGGGATGTTTATTAACATTTGAAATCATCACTAACTAACAATGCTGTAGGACGTTGAGATAACCTAGAGGAGCCTATTTTCGTAACGACCACTACAGGAGGAAATTGTCAGTACATATACTAAAAAACTGTTGCAAATTGTGTGATTTCACTAATGAAATTTTCCTCTTTAGTATCACACTCAAATTTGGATTTTTCGTTTCAGTTACAAGCATGAAAGTTTTGTCATCTTTATTACTTTTTAACTAATTTCATTGCAAGTTTTCTAAAAATTTAACAGGCAGGTGGTGGAAGAAGACATCAGAGGTTACAGATCAAGAAGAGGGCCACGGCTGACATGGACTGACGGGATCAGAGAGGACACGAGCACGATGGGGCTAACTGGAAAAGATCACATGGATCGAAGAGGTTGATTCTCGAGTCCATAAAACAAGTGCGATTTGTCTGGACAATGCAGTAAGAAAGTATAAGCCGAGATATCAAAAGTCATGGAATACCTCCTTATATCGTGACCGGCCTCCTTTTGCCCTGCGGAGTGCAGCAGTTTGACCTGGCATAGACTGAACAAGTCGTTGAACATCCCCTGCAGAAATATGGAACCATGCTGCCCCTATAGCCGTCCATAATTCCGAATGTGTTGCCGGTGCAGGATTTTGTGCACGACCTAACCTCCCGGTTCTATCCCATAAATGTTCGATGCGATTCATGTCGGACGATCTGGATGGCCAAATCATTCGCTCGAACTGTCCAGAGTGTCCTGGCATGCCATACTGTCATCCATGAAAATTCCATCATTGTTTTGCGAACACGGAGTCCATGAATAGCTGCAAATGGTCTCCAAATAGCCGAACATAACCATTTCCGCTCAATGATATTTTCAGTTGGGCCAGAGGACCCATTCCATTCCATGTAAACACAGCCCACTCCATTATGGAACCACCACCGGCTTACACAGTACCTTTTGACAACTTGGCTATATGGCTTCGTGGAGTTTTCGCCACGCTGGAGCCCTGCAATCTGCTCTTATCCTCTAAAATCGGGACTCATCTGGCCAGGCCGCGGTTAAACCGTCACGTGAATTCCAACTGATTTGATCAGGAGCCCAGAAGAAGCGCTGCAGGCAATGTTGTGCTGTTAGCAAAGGCACTCGTGTCAGCCGTCTGTTGCCATAGCCTATTAAGGCCAAATTTCACAGCACTGTTCCACATTGATTTCTATGGTTGTTTGAAACAGCGTTGCTTGTCTGTTAGCACTAACAACTCTACGTAAACGTCGCTGCCCTCGATCGTTAATTGCCTGTCGTTGGCCACTGTGTTGTCCGTGATGGGAGGTAATGCCTGAAATTTGGTTTTGTCGGCGTACTTTCGACCCTGTGGATCTTGGAATTTTGAGTTCGCTAACGATTTTCGATATGGAATATCCAACTACGATACCGCGTTCAAAGTCTGTTGGTTCCCGTCGTGCGGCCATAATCACGTCGGGAACCTTTTCACATGGATCACCTCAGTGCAAATGAAAGCTCCGCCAATGCACTGCACTTTTATGCCCTACGTACACGATACTACTAGCATGTGCATATGTGCATATCGCTATCCCATGAATTTCGTCATCTCAGTGTGTATTGAAGACCCGTGGCGAAAGGTTGCAACCGTGTCGAACTCATAAGTTAATATCCTCTGTCATATTCAGATATTTGTATTCTTGTATTATCACAGACATTTTGAATTACCTATATAAGATATATTGGTACATCTGCAACAGAATGGTTTCAGAAAAGGAAGAAATTGTACAGACAACACATTTATATTTTGGTATTTGTAGCAAGGTCTTATGGGACCAGACTGCTGAGGTCATCGGTCCCTAAGCCTATACACTAGTTAATCGAATTTAAACTAACTTACGCTATGGACAACATACACACCCACGCCCGAGGGAGGACTCGAACCTCCGACGGGGAGAGGTGAACGGACCGTGACAATGCGCCCTAGACCGTGCGTCTACCCCGCGCGGCAACACATTTATACTACAACAGATTGTAGAGGAGTACAATGAATACAATGAAGCAACATTTATGCTTTTCATAGATTACGTTAAGTCCTTCGATAAAGTAAATAAACAACTTTACGATAAATGTTAAGGAAGTAGCATTTCTCCAGAGGTTTAAAAAAGCAACAATACAAATAATGGAAACTTTAGACATCAATAGTATATTCTCTCTCACTGTTTACAATAGTGTGCCAACTCTGGGGTAACCTACCAACTTCGCGATTATAGAAATCATATGGTTTTGAGGCGAACTCGTCGAGCTATGTTGGGAGCTCATTTTCATCCGGAGAGAAGTTCCTTTAAGTAAGAGATCGGAAAAGGTGAAAATCTGAAGGCATGAGATCAGGCAGATAAGATGGGTGTAGGATGACTTCCCAATCCAACTGCTGTATAGCATTTTTTGACTGTCTAGAAGAATGCGGGCGGGAGTTACCGTGAAGTAGGATCAACTCACGCAGTCTTCCGGGTCGTTGTTCTTGGACTGCAGCGGGCCGCTATGGTCGAGCGGTTCTAGGCACTTCAGTCTGGAACCGCGCGACCGCTACGGTTGCAGGTTCGAATGCTGCCTCGGGCATGGATGTGTGTGATGTCCTTAGGTTAGTTAGGTTTAAGTAGTTCTAAGTTCTAGGTGACTGATGACCTCAGATGTTAAGTCCCATAGTGCTCCGAGCCATTTGAATCATTTGGACTGCATCTGGAAGACGTCTCGGTTGTGGACAATAAATTCAGCAGTGATGGTTATACCTCGGGGAAGAAACTCGTAGTACATCACATTTCAGCATTAGTCGTATTTTTTGGTTTTATTATCCGCAAAATCGATTTTTGGTCACTTAGTGACCATCCTCAGTGCTGTAATATACAATTAAAATTGGTAGGTGCTGGTCTCAACAAGCTTAGAGCGATCACATAAACATCACCAAAAAATACGACCAATGCTGATTCTCCTTCCAATTCTATCCAATATTTGGTCGTGGTGCACAGAACACTCCAAGGAGTCGCCAATCAACATCACACTTCGCTGTTCCACCAGATATATAACATTACTTTTGTGAACGCGAGCAGGTCTTTGTACGAAAGTTGCTGCTTTGTTTGTACTCAACCATTCCATTATGTTTCTTATGTCAGCATAAAGATGCAATTTCTCGTTGACAGTAACGATATAGAATAGGAATGGTTGGTATTGTTCAGTTTTTGTGATTTTGGATTAAAGCATGCAGTACACATACATCGAACTTTTTTTACATTCCCCACTGCATACAAAAATCTTACGATGGTGGAATTATCACAGTTCATCGCATTTGCCAGTTCTCGAGGTCGCTGACGTGGGTTATTGAGGATTAATGCGTTTCAATGGTCTTGATCAAACCCTCAAGGTCTTCCGGAAAAATGAAAAGTCACGAATGCCAAAACGATCCTCCTTAAAACGAGAAAACTACGTTCTGGTCGCGCTCTGTCCAATGAAATTATCCTCATACACGGCACAGATGTTTTATGTTGCCCCCCCTGCTGTTACCAGTCTATTCAAATCAAACAAGAATATGTCGGAAATGTTCCGATTACTCCACTTGGCACACCATTTTCTAGGGTCCGCAGCTCTACTCGCTATCTCCAAATGACAAAATGTCAACAAGTAAAGTCTATTAGCAACCGTGGACTACAAATAGAAACGACAATCGATAAATAAACTCATAACATACGGAATACTAACACCCAAAACAAAAACGCTACTAACTTGTGCAGCAACCTTACACCTTAAATGCAAGTTGACAACCGTTGTAAATCGGATTATAGCTGCTTATGGAACTGGATCCTTCGAGGTTCTTAAAGGCCGACAGTGGCGACGCGGTCCAAAGATATCGCCGGCCTGAATGGGGCGGCAATATGGGGACGGCGCCGCAGCGGCGCGGCACGGTATGCCAGGAACGGGGTGCATTCCTCTCAGGAGGCGCCGATATGGCATTCCCACTCTCCACTCTGCCGCCTCCTTCTGCGCCGGCTGACGACTCCACCTATCAAGAAAAGGAAAAGATAAAAGAGCATGAAATCACATTCTAGCTAGTATTTTACAGCTGAAATGAAATCTGTCATTTTATCCACTATAATTGGGATGTGAATTGTAGTAGATTGCAGGAAAACGCCTTTTTGCGCTTTTTAAAATTTTATTTACGGCCATATGAGCTTTACCTTTTTGACAAGGCATCTTCATTGGGTATCCTCTAATACTTACCGATGCCACATAACGTTTTTACTTGTAAAACAGTTAACGGAAGTGCGCTGAAGGAAAAAAAAATCGCAACACCAGAATGTTGTTGTGGTCTTCAGTCCAGAGACTGGTTTGATGCAGCTCTCCATGCTACTATATCCTGTGCAAGCTTCTTCATCTCCCAGTACCTACTGCAACCTACAACCTTCTGAATCTGTTTAGTGTATTCATCTCTTGGTCTCCCTCTACGATATTTACCCTCCACGCCACCCTCCATTACTAAATTGGTGATCCCTTGATGTCTCAGAATATGTCCTACCAACCGATCCCATCTTTTAGTCAAGTTGTGCCACAAATTTCTCTTCTCCCCAATTCTGTTCAATACCTCTTCATTAGTTACGTGATCTACCCACCTAATCTTCATAATACTTCTGTGGCATCTATTCTCTTCTTGTCTAAACTATTTATCGTCCACGTTTCGCTTCCATACATGGCTACACTCCATACAAATACTTTCAGAAACTACTTCCTGACATTTAAATCTATATTCGATGTTAACAAATTTTTCTTCTTCAGAAACGCTTTCCTTGCCTTTGCCAGTCTACATTTTATATCCTCTCTACTTTGACGATCATCAGTTATTTTGATCCCCAAATAGCAAAACTCCTTTACTACTTTGATTGTCTCATTTCCTAATCTAATTCCCTCAGCATCACCCGACTTTATTCGACTACATTCCATTATCCACGTTTTGCTTTTGTTGATGTTCATCTTATGTCCTCCTTTCAAGACACTGTCCATTCCGTTCAGCTTCTCTTCCAGGTCCTGTAGCTGACAGAATTACAATGTCATCGGCGAACCTCAAAGTTTTTATTTCTTCTCCATGGATTTTAATTCCTGTTCCGAATTTTTCTTTTGTTTCCTTTTATTGCTTGCTCAATATACAGATTGAATAACATCGGGGATAGGCTATAAACCTGTCTCACTCCCTTCCTGACCACTGCTTCCCTTTCATGCCGCTCGACTCATAACTGTAGTGCAATGAAATTTCGGTTATAGATATGTCTACGTAATGTATTTAAGTGATTAGCATTATAAGATCACAGGTTAATGTAAGCGCGAGATAAGCCACTGCAGATGTGAAATGCTAGTACATTGATAGCCCTTGTAACCATCAGAATGTTGAATATAAGCATGCAAACTTGCATACATTGTGTTGTCTGGATGTCAGGTTGTGGGATGGTATTCCATGCTTGTTACACGTGGTCTATCAATCCAGAGACGGTTTAATGCTGTTGTGGATGACGCTAGAGTCGTCATCCGATGATGTCCCATATGCGCTCGTTAGGAGACTGATCTGATGACCGAGCAGGGCAACGTAACATGTCGACACTTCGTGGAGCACGCTGGGTCAGAGCAGCGCCATGTGGGTGAGCGTTATCTTGTTGGAAAACATCCCATGGCATATTTTATGAGTGGCTGCACAATAGGTCGAATCACCAGACTAACGTACAAATTTGCAATCAGGGTGCGTTGGATAACTACGACAGTGCTACTGCTGTCATACAAAATAGCATCTCAGACCATAACTCCGGGTGTAGGTCCAGTGTGTCTAGCACACAGGTCGGTTCGTTGCGGACTCTCTTTCTAACCAACACGCGGTCATCACTGGCACTGTGGCAGAGTCAGCTTTCTACGGAAAACACAACAGCTCCATCCTGCTTTCCAATGAGCTCTCTCTTGACACCACTGAAGTCGCGATGGCGGTGCTTTGAGGTCAGTGCCATGCACGCTTCAGGACCTCTGGTTCGGAGCTGTCCTTGGAGTAAACGATTTGTAGCAGTTCGTTGTGTCACTGTGGTACCAACTGCTGGTCAGATGGCTGCTGCAGATGCAGTGCGATGGGCCAGAACCATACGCCGAACACGACAGTCTTCCCTCTCGTTAGTGCCATGTGGTCGTCCGGAGCCCGGTCTTCTTGCGACCGTACATCCCGTGACCACCACTGCCAGCAGTCATGTCCAGCGGCTACATTCCTGCCCAGTCTCTCTGTAGTATCGCAGAAGAAACATCCAGCTTCTTGTAGCCCTCTCACACGACCCCGTTCAAAGAGGTGCTGATAATGACGTCTTTTTTGTGTTAAAGGCATTTGTGTGTAATATCAACTCACCACATCCAGTCTGAAAGGTAACTAACGCTCACGACCATTACGGCGTGTATTTAAAGAAAACCTGATTTGCATCCTCCTACTGGCGTGAAATCTGAGTAGACGTCATCTTTCAGATGTAGAAACACGCCAACTTTCGTTTATCTAGCTCAACTACTTCGTTGTGTTGTTTTCCTTTCCGCCAGTGTAATTTATAATAAAATGAAAATGTAATTACATCCAAACATCTATCTCATTACTTGAAAATATTGCAGTTTTCCCCAGATGGAAAATTTTCTATTCTACTCGGCATAGAACACTATCTATGATTACTTGCACTAGTGACGAAGTGAAGACCAGGGCAAACGGACGGTTCGTCTGATCGATGACGGAAAAATTCACGAAGTGAACGGCTAACAAGAAGCAAATTACAGAGTGTAGCGAAGGTCGTCGTTAAGTGTGTGCAAACTGTTCATGAAGCGATCCGAATTGAAAAAGTATACGTAGGTAATGTCAGCCATTCTAATAGAAATAATAATGGTGAGCATCTAATAAGGAAATTATCCAATCAGAGATGTCTAAACCTCTCCTGAATTTTTTTATATGGGAAGGATGCAGCTGAAGAAATATACTGTCAAAATTTTAGCTGACAGGACGTACTGTAAGTATTTTTAAAAGTATATCGAAAGTTTCCAAATCCGTAGCCCGGCAGACGGCTGGCGAAATGTACATCATTACCGGAGCTGTGGGCATACAGCGTATGCGCAACACGGCAGGCACATATACTTGATCGGCAGTGCATTGGTAAGCAGATGACAAGACACAACACGATCGTATTTATTGTAAAGCGAATTTGATAAGTCTTAACAACAGAGATATATATGAATTAATATTCATTGTGTTTTCTTCATATATGCCTGCCAACAGCATCTACCCAGAGTTTACAATTATACGGAATCCAGTTACCGTTCACAGTCTTGTAAAGATGAAATTTGAAGAACGTGGGTCGCAGCCGAAATCACCTATTCCTCCTGATGACCTAGGTACGTTTTATTTGTTAGTTAATTTCACGGGTATTGATTCGAATGATGTCAAACTTTCTTTAGAAACAGTGAGAACTTCAGAAGAAACTGGTAATGACTGACAGGTCATTACACTGTGGTTCAAACGATGACTGTTGTTCCAATAAGAATCTAGAACAAGAGTAATTTTCCAGCCCAAAGAAAACATATACATTAATAGCTTTCAGTGACAAGGAATAGGTTGTGAGTTTTTGGTTAAACAAAGCAGGGAGAAAACGCCTAAAATCAAGCAGTGCACAAACCTGATTTTGTTTGGAAAAATTTGCACGTGAATGCATAAACAGAAGAAAGGCTGACACGAAGTAAGACATATGCACAAAAACAAGAGAAAATGTGAAAGAGAAACTATTCGAATTTATCACGAGAAGATTGTACTGCTAGCGAGCGAGATCTGCGAGACCATGCCCTCCGAATTGCAAGTGCGAGGAAAATTGTTGGTTCCCCAGCTTCTTCGGCATGGTTAAGCATATTCAAGAACTCATACAGAATACGAAGCCGCAAAATTACGAAGTTTACTGCATTTTACGGACGATAAGACGCAATTTTTTCTTCGAAAAATTGCTTGCAAAATTTAGGTGCATCATACAATCGAAATCAACATAAAAAAATCCAGTGTTTCATTTAAAATTCCCGCCAGTCTTAAAAATGACCATATATTCGATGTCGTGGGAAACCTATCTCTACCTGGCAACATTGGGTTCAATTAGCTGCAGCAGTGTACCGATGCGACGAACCTGAGTTGCAGGGATTCACAGGCTTACTGTCTCCCTCCCGTCTCGCCATGACAAACCCACAACACTGTCTAGCCTACGTTGCGTCATTGCAGTTTACGGTGCCAGTGAATTTGAATTGAAACTGATTTGTGTTATCGGCAGCAGTACAATATTTTTGTTAGTAGCTAGTTTCGTAATGGAAAAAAAAGTTATTCATATGAAGTGAACTATAAATTGAAAGGACGTAATAGCATATGCAGAGGAACATGGAAACAGCGCAGCTCAGCCGCATTTAGGCTCTCCACCAACAAGAAAATCCATCCGCAGTTGGCGCGCTAGTAAAGGAGAACTGAGAAAAACGGGGAGGACTTAACGTGCAAATAGAGGACTGAAGGCAGAAATGCCAAAAACAGGAGATGACTTATTGAAATAGATTCAATGAAACCTGCAAAGAGGCACTGGAATTAATACTAAAATGATTCAAATACATGCTCATAAGCTAGCGCTACAGTGTAACTTAACACAGTTTCAGAGTAAAGTTGGTCGGTGCTATAGTTTTATGAAGTGTCGTGGACTTAACATGAGAACCAAAACCAAATTATCTCAGAAAATACCACAAGAGTCTGAAGAGAAAATATTATCTTCCCATCTCTCTATATTTCAACATTGAAACAAAACCTGTGTGGAAGCAGGCCAAATAGCAAATATAGATGAAACGCCTCTGGCAATTCATATGCCAAGTAACAGACCTGTTTTCTTGAAAGGTACTAAAACCGTCTCTACAAAAAAAAGGCACGTGAAAAAAATGCACTAAACTGTTGTCCTGTCCTGTACTGCTGACGGTACTAAACTCAATTCAGTGATCATTTTCAAGCGCAAAACATTGCCAAAAACTTATGAGATATTTCCAGGTGTTGTTCACGTCCATGACAAGGGTTGGATGGACGAGGGTGATACGAAATTATGAATTAACAAAGTGTGAGAGAGAAGGAAACGTTCTTTATTGAAGTAGAGTTCGCTTCTTCTGCTGGATCAGTTTAGTAGCCATTTGAAAAATTCTGTGAATTAGGAATTGAGACAGGGAAATACAGAGCTTCCTTATATTCCTGGAGGACTTACTTAGTACTTGCTTCACAATGGCAACCTCTTGATACCTCGATAAATAAACCATTTAAAGTGTATATTAAAGAGGAATGGAACAAATGGATGATGGATGAAACTCGACACGAATTCTTGCGGAAGGGAGCTTTAAAACGACCTACAATCAAATTGTGTCAGTGGATAAAACAGTTGTGGTCTAGGATGAGAGAAGACGTTATAGTTAAATCTTTCAAGAAGTGTGACGTAAGTAACGGTCTCTTATATGTGGAGGGGAGACGAATATGACAACAAAGAGGAAAACGAATAAGAAGAATAAAGTTCAGATGACGATTTGCAGGGATTTCAAAGGCCAGTTAGGTTTTATAAACTAAGGGTGGCAAGCACCAAACTAGTATAAATTAATCTTGTGGTAACTTTTACTTCTTTAGTCCGGACTGCTTCTGTGGTAATATACTCTTTTAATAACTGTTGGAGAGCTCTATTTCTATTTACTTCTTTAGTTGTAACTGAAGTAGTAACGGCTTTTTGCCAAAGAAGTAAACAATTTTTGCACACTGCTGGCACGTGCATTACGTCCCCTATCGGAAAATATTGACTGTCGGCAGACATTACTGCATCAGTTTTTGCGTAATTTATGTTCATCGCTATAATTTTAGAAGCTAGAAAGTATTATTAAATTAAATAATTAAAACTGGAAAATCTAGATGCTATTGCACTAATAAATGACAAGATCTGTGTGTTATGAAAAAAACGTGCTATTAATAGATGAATCTATTGTTAACCATGCCATCTACAGCTACCAACGTCCATTGTTGGTTGATGATACGTATTAATTTAAGGGCCAGTTTGAGATACGAGCTAGGAGAGACATGAAGGTAGCCAAGAAACGTACAAAAAACGTACCAGTAAATGAGAACGAGCAGTTTGCTGGAAAAATGAAGAAGTACATAACTACTATGGAATGTAAAAAGCACGATATCAGCATGCTAAGAAGGAAAAAAAGGATGCTTGGGAAAAAATACACGTTGAATACAAAGCAGAAGCTCTTACACAAAGATCACAAGAGCAGCTTAAAGTAATTTGGACGGACATGAAAGTGAAATCAAAGAAAATGAAAGCTAAATGTAATCGAGAACAATTTCAAACTGGTGGGAGAGTAGGAGAGACGAAGATTGACGATATAAGCCAAATGGTTGTTGATATGATCCCACGAGTTTATGAGGGGATAGCTGGAGTTAACAATAATGACACGTCTGAAGATAATGTGATACTTTCAAGCAACTTCGATGATGATAACTGCTCTGAAGGCAGCAATGAAACTGATGAAGGTGGAACTTTATCCGATATTCATGAACCTGCATCTGCATTCTCTGGTGGCAGCTTATCAGAAGATGCGCCCAGCAAAAGACGGAGAGAACATGCTGTTGTAGTGTAGAACCAAGAGTTGTTGGAAAAAAAAGCAGACGAGCTTCATTCCTTAAAAATGTGTTTTATACGAGAGGAATACAATGCAAAAATGTTATTAATAGGAAGGCATAGAGAAATCATGGAAGAAGAGCGTAACCTCAAAATGGAAATTATGAGTAAGTTCAAGAACGTAAAGGAGCAAACTTCAGATTCCAGTTCTTCAGCCAATGTGCTCGAGAAATTTGGGTTTTTGTGAATGAATAAGAAAATATATGTATTAGACATCTTTTATTTCCTTGATTTTTTAAAAATTGTTAATATGTTCTTGTTTCTTGTATGGCATAATATTTGTGTTTACCATTTAAGCATCAGTACTAATACTTTTTATTATTACATTCTAATATTTAAATGAATTTGCAGTATTACAAAAGAAGTCTTCTTTTTAGAAATAATCGAAACATTATTTGACTTTGTCTACTCAATTAAGAAATAAAATGAGAATGTTAATCCCCCAGTAAAAAAAGAAAGAAAAGAAAAGAACATAACTATAAAATTACACATAAGTAAAATGAGTCACTTTTTACTGCAGTAGTGACAATCCGGTGACTTATTTATTCATTTAAGAAGGAAAAGTATTTATACTAACTTCTAATTTTACTAGGAAACTAGGTATAATCTTAATTAAAGTAATTAAGTATAACAGGCCTTCTGGCGGCTTAGACTGCAGCATCTGCTTCTGGCTGAAATGCATATTGTTCAGTGTCATGCACCTCCACAGCATCAGAGTGAAACACATCTCATCTCTAACTTCTATTCCAAAGTTGTGTAAAACTGCAGCAGCCACAATAACATTCCCCCACTTTTTTGGTTTAAATTGCATTGCTTTAGTAAGAATTTGGAAAAGTGTCTTTCAAACACCAAACTCTCACTCTATTACACATCTGGTAGCAATATGGGCCCTATTGCTGCGCCGTTCGGCTCCTGTGTGGTCACGGAACATAGGTGTCATAAGATGTCTGGAGAGAGCATATCCACTATCTCCAACAAGCAACCCATCATATTGCCCATTTTCAAATTCTGCAGCGACTCAGTTCCTATTGTCCCAAATACATGCATTTTGCGTGGAACGCGGCCAATGGCTTCCCACATTGAAAATCTTCGTATAGGCATCACGGGTGATTTGTCTATCGATAGAAAAGAAATTCTTGCAGTTTCTGTATAGTTCTGCTTGTGCTCCTGAACTTCCAAGTACATGTGTATATGTATACAATCTGTGGTCCCTACGATATTTGGGAATCCACCAGTTCGACAGAATTCCCTTTTGTTCTTTACTATATTTTCTTGGGTCTGTGGCATGGACACATACAGTGGCTTTAAGGCGATTAAACTGTTTGTCACACTGTTAAAAGCTCTTACAGCAGTAGTACTACGGATATCAATGAGATCACGTTTTGATAAGTACCTGTGTGTAAGATTCGCAGTCCACAAAGAAGTTACAGCCTAGGAGACAAAGCACTGTTTCTGTCAGAATTATGTTGCAGTAACGGCTCCAGCGTACCAAGCAACAACTCAAAACATTCCTTACGAAACCCAAACCACTCTTTGAAATTACTATCGCTATACATAACAAATGGGTCTCTTCCTTCCATTACAACCCTCATTCTTGGGATGTTCATCTCTTCCTCCATCTACATATATTCTTCGTAGTCCAGGTAATCCATAAATTCAACACTTAGAACACAGAACTCAAAGGTCGCACCTTACGCTCTTACTTTACTGCTACTACTGCCTAGGAGTAAATTTTGACCGTATTTCCTCCTTTAGTTATTAACGTAGTAACTTACTCTTCAATGTTGCTCTTTACCAGTAATGGGGTAAATAAATTTACTTCTGATGTAAATGAAAAATTTGCTCCTGGAGTAATTTACTCCTATAGTTCAGTACTATCGATTGGAAGACGCCCTTTTCCTTCTCTCTTAGTAATTTACTACTTTAGTTTCACTTACTCCTGGTTGGTGCTCGCCACCATAAGAAATTTTGGTCAGGCTTTGCAGTCTAATAAAAAATGGTAAAAATGTTATTACTTAAAAATTTGCTTGAAAATTAAAGTGAGTCTTATAGACCATAGTGTCTTATAGTCAGTAAAATACGGTACTCCAAGTCAGTGTGTTGAGCAGATGTCTTTAATTGGCAATAATATAGAAAAGTTCGTAGCTGACATGAAAATGTAGTTTACGGTTGTTCCCGCATTTGATGGGTATAAAGCTGATACGTCAAATTTTGTGAAAGAACTTACATGCAAAGTGCGCTGTATCATTCCGGGACGGAAAAAGGAGGATCGGTTGTGCAAACGGTGAATGCTATGACCCATTCATATACAACAATGCCAGTGATGCGTATGAATGGAATACTGTTTCTGAAGGTTTGTATCTATCGTTAGGAACCTCAAGTAAAATTAGAACCACAAATAAAAAGAAAGGAGTCTTTAGCTGCAGAAACCTTGTAACTCAAGTATCAAAATCGGGAATAATGGGAAAGAATAACTATAAACATTTTATTCAAAACATCTTCTTACCAGTTGCACAAAATGAATCATTACTTTTGTTGGAGATTTGGCCTACGCATAACGACACCCACGTATTTGAGTAAACGACGGAAAAAACTGTTGATGTAATTCGAATTCCAACTGGAAAAACTAATGTGGTCTAGCATCTCGATAAATATTTTCGACAATGGAAAACGTTTTTCAGGAAATTGCTGGGAAGTGGTTTGTGCATTATCAGTTTTCATCAACACATTTGACGAATTTTGTCAATTACGCCTGGTACAAAACGCAATATGTAGAACAACGTCATCCTCCCCAATCTGCGCAAAGAAAACGCAGTTACTATGAAATGCCTGAGTGCATTAAGCTTTCTTTATCAGATGTGCCTAGTATAAAGAAAAAGTTCGCTTTCATTATTAAATATACATTTCGCACTTTTGTGACAACTATAGAGAATAAACAAGGAAGTGTTTCCTTGTTAGTAAAACACAAGAACTGTACTACAGGAATTGTTATAAAATGATCTGTATGTAAAAAATGATTCATTTCCACAAATTAAACTCTCGATTGATGAAAGTAGTCTGTAGTGTACCGTTAAACACGACCTTTATTATTTTTTCTCTGCTGGTCACACTGCTAAGCATTACATCTGAAACAGTTCAGCTATAGATAAGTCTTGCAAGTTATTCAAAAATTTATGATACGTGACATTTTTGGTATGGTTTAAGTATTTAAAAGTCTCATTTGTCCCTCTGGATTTTTTGGGCTACGCTACGCTTTCTTGTCAAGGCTGCATCGGCTCATTCGCCGAGTCGAACGCTTGGTAGGAAAGCAGTAGAAACCGTCGTTATAAGCGGTTCCCCAACATTTTTGTAAAATATACTTGCAGTGCGTCTGAGAAGCTAAAATTTTGACATTTCAATTCTTCCGGTGTATTCATCCTGTGTACAAAATTACAGAGTAGGTTTCGACATGATGGATTGGACTATTACCCTGTAAGTAGAGCTGCGCTCTACCACAACTACGGATCACCAGCTTTGATACACTACGTAAACGACATATTAAACGATAGGATTAGCAGTAGTGTTAACAGCATTTGTAGGGAAAGAAACATGAATGAATGTGTAAGACAAATATTGTGAGCCGACAATTTTTTGCTACTTTTTGTTTGTTTGATTGTTGTTTTGTACATAATTAGAAACGCACATCATTCAGTGTTAGTCTGTTGTGTATTTCAAAGATTAATGAATATAAATTGCATTTGATAAGTAATAAAAATAAGTTGATCTAATAATGTCAGCACTTTTCTGCAGCCAAAGTAATTACTTTTGTTGGAAGTAAAGTTTAAATACACAAATATTGTCGTTATTTTGTGCTCAATAGAACATTCTTCATCATAATCAAAGGCAAGAGTTTCCTGTTATTACTGATAAATGAGAAAGTTGTTTGTGAATAACAGACATATGTTTTACATAAGTTAGACGAAGTATTGAAGCGAGATTTGATATATTTTTGTTTTGCATTGTTTTTAATTTACCTTTTTGCTAAGTAAATTGCGATTTCAAGTGCTGTACGATAAATCTGCATATTTTATTTATTTACACTGCAATATACACTACGTCACCAGAAGCAAGCGGACACCTCCAAAAACATACGTTTTTCATATTAGGTGCATTGTGCTGCCATCTACTGCCAGTACTCCATATCAGCGACCTCAGTAGTCATTATGCATCATGAGAGAGCAGAATGGGACTCTCCGTGGAACTCACGGACTCCAAACGTGGTCAGGTGATTGGGTGTGACTTGTGTCATACGTCTGTACACGAGATTTTCACACCCCTAAACATCCCTAGGTCCACTGTTTCCGATGTGATTATGAAGTGGAAACGTGAAGAGACACGATAAAGCACAAAAGCGTACAGGCCGACCTCGTCTGTTGACTGACAGAGACCGCCGACAGTTGACGAGGGCCGTAATCTGTAATAGGTAGACATCCATACAGACATTCACACAGGAATTCGAAACTGCATCAGGATCCATTGCAAGTTCTATGACAGTTATGTGGGAGATGATAAAACTTGGATTTCATGGTCGAGCGGTTGCTTACAACCACACACCACGCCGGTAAATGACAAACGACGCCTCGCTTGGCGTAAGGATTTACCATTGGACGATTGAACAGTGGAAAAACGTTGTGTGGAGTGACGAATCACAGTGCACAATGTGGCGATCCGATGGCAAGGAGTGGGTATGGCGAATGCCCCGGAACGTCATTTGCCAGCGTGTGTAGTGCCAACAGTAACATTCGAAGGCGGTAGTGTCATGGTGTGGTCGTGTTTTTCGTGGAGGGGGCTTAAACTCCTTGTTGTTTTGCATGGCACTATCACTGCACAGGCCTACACTGATGTTTTAAGCTCCTTCATGCTTCCCACTGTTGAAGAGCAATTCGGGCATGGTGACTGCATCTTTCAACACGATCGAGCAGCTGTTCATATTGCACGACCTGTGGCGGAGTGGTTACACGACAATACAATCTCTGTAATGGACTGGCCTGCACAGAGTCCTGACCGAAATCCTATAGAACACCTTTGGGATGTTTTGGAACGGCGACTTCGCGCCAGGCCTCACCAACCGACATCGATACCTGTCCTCAGTGCAGCACTCCGTGAAGGATGGGCTGCCATTCCCCAAGAAACCTTCCAGCACTTGATTGAACGTATCCCTGCGAGAGTGGAAGCTGTCATCCAGGCGCCACGAACTTGTAAGTCATTTTCAGCCAGGTGTCCGGATACTTTTGATCACATAGTGTACTTCTGTTTCACGTTACGAATCAACAATTTTCGAAAAAAATCCGAAGTCACATTGACAGTTTAAATTTTTCTATAAATACTATTTACACTTAAGTAAGAGATAGGATAACTTGGTAAAACAAAAATGTTCCATGCTTATCTGGCCATTCATACGACTATATCATCACTCAGTTTCTAGACAGTTTACCTCCTCCGATTCTTAGGGGAATCTAGTAAGACGCTGGTCGCATGCATAAAAAAAAAAAAAAAACGGTCGTTGTGAGATAACGCCCACTATTTATGCAACATACTTAACATACAAGTAACCCAGATACTACCTTAACTGAACAAAGCTACTAGGAATAATAGTGTAGTCCACGCTTCCTTATTGTAGTGTACGGTATCCTCCGGTAGTTCTACAATTCCACTTGTAAGACTTTAGGGAACAGCGAGAATTGCCGACCAAGTGTGAGGCCGCGGTGTTTACAGACACGGTCACGTTATTGGACGGTCGGCCCTGTGTGACATGCTCACGGGGGCGCCCTCTGCGATAGAAAGTTGCAGTCGTGCAGTCGTGGTGTAAAGCCCGAGTATATTTTGCTTTTCTTCCATGTCGATACTCGGTCTGGCCGGGGAATCCGAATGACTGTTGGATACTACAGAAAATCAGTTTAAAGTTTCCGCTTCCTCGCATAGGCACTGTGATTCCGTAGTACATCATTTCAACTACACTTTCAGTGTCAAATATGTCGTTTGTTTTTGTAAGTGATGCCAATTTTCCCAGTTATTTTTTTTTCACATTTTTTTCTGCTTGTCTTACAATGTGGCACTTACACGTACAGGTATTGCTCAGTTTTATACCACATGACTTTACGTGTGCAAACTGTCCTAAACACGCCAGGTGGAGCCAGTAGACAGTGTTGAGGGACGTTGTTTGCAGTTCTATTCAGTTGTAGTTCCATTTGTATGAAATTAAGACACGCCGCTAAAGAAAGTAGTACACGCAGCGTAAGTAATTGAGAATGACCCCTAAATGCCAGACTGCTTATGATTCAGCAGTAAAGATAATCACTTTGCACCAAGAAGGCAATAGTGTCTGACTAATATCAAAGAAATTGAAGACGTCCATCAACAGAGTTGTCAAGACCTATACCAGCATTCAGATACAAGCTCAGCCGTGCACGGTTCGTCTTCACGCCATTTATTGTTTGTCATCTTCTATTATGGTATGGCCGCCTCGTTTTCTTATTCCATTTACTGGCGTCACTAACTTCCTGCCTCACTTGCCCGTGAGCGGCAGCAGCAGCGCTTACCGATAAGTCTACTGTCGTACCATCTCTGGAGCGACCGACAGTATTTCCGGGTCGTCGTGAGTCTGAGGGTCAGTTGGAACGCGCCAGCAGTGGACTTCGGATCTGTTAGTCGGACAGTTGGGACGCGGCAGAAGTTCGGTCGGGTTGGAGCGGCAGTGAGGTTCGGATAGCTATGACTCGCACACTTAGCTGGGGACGGACTTGGTTGATCGTCGGTTGGTCGTCTTACCGGACGACGTGTATTTCGTCGCGTATCGCTTATGGGATGGTGGTGTGCGACAACTAGTGGTTCGTCCTTGTTATTGCACTGTCACTGCCATTACCATAGTTTAGTTCGTTGTGCAAGTGTTGGTGAAACTGTGTGTAGTTTATGTGATTTTGACTGACAAGTTAGTTTAAATGTTGTCGGCACGCTGGCTCTGAGTTGGTCAGTTGGAGTGGAGCAACGAGGAATTCTCGGCGGGGTGTAGTTTTTCCGGGCCCACTGGCGGTCTCTACATGGTGTCCGAGTGTGTGGCGCAGTTCCAATTGCTACGAGGTCCGTGGCTCACCGACCCTAGACACGAAAGTTGAGTTTTGATTTAACCTACCAGCAAGTCAAGACCGTTCACATTGTGTCGTTTGGAGTTCGTTGCCGGCTGCTGGGATGTTCCCTTGAGCAACTACGTGGTTTTCAAGTTGAAAAATTCTAGCCACTCTCTGGTGGAGTTTGACTGTATTTGGTTCTTTGAAGTGCACCAGCGGAATCTTCTGCTGTGTGGCCGTTAACGTTCCGGTTACCTGCCCTGGTCGTTGACGTAAATTTCAGGCAGTGTACTTTCATCATAGAGTTGTTGCTATCCAGCATGGTGTGTAGCTTGACAGCTATATGTATAATTGGTTAAAGGCGCCAATATCTTTTACATTGTTTCATTGAACTCCCTGTTGTGCCCTGGTTGGGTGAAGTGGAAGCTATCTTTTCGGTGGGTCCGTTGACTGTCGGTCGGTTGGGTTGTCGTCGGATCGTGAATGGTTGGTCCAACTGTTTGTCTCACCTAAGCGAGCGTTAGTGTTTGAAATCCAGGCCGACCCTCGAACATCTGAGAGCCCTTGGGTGCACTGGCCTATTTTTTAAAAAAAATTGTTCTTGTTGTTTATACTTGTATGGCTTCTAGATGGTTATTTTTAAATTAGTTGTTTTGCTCTTAAGGCCCTCAGCCTAGTTTAAAGTACTGTTTGACATAAGCCCTTTGGCATTTAAAAATTTTTAAATCCTGGGCCTTCAGCTCATTTTAAGTTTGAGTTGTTGTGCTTTTAAGGCCTTCAGCCTAGTTTACTGTTTCACGGAAGCCCTTTGGCAATTACAACTTTTAATGTGTTTGAATTTTAAGTCTTGGGCCTTCAGCCGATTTTGAGTTTGAGTCCTTTTGCTCTTAAGGCCGTCATCCTAAATTAAAGACCTGTTTCACGTAAGGCCTTTGGTATTTAAAAAAATAATGGTATGGAGTTTTAAGAATTAGGCCTTCAGCAAATTTGAATTTAATTTGTTTACTTCAGCCTAACTAAAGAACTGTTTTAAGATAAGGCTTGCCTGTTAAATTTCTGATTATGCTTGTGTTTTAAGTTATTGACCTTCAGCCGTTTTGAAAGTGGCTTTCAGCCAGTAATTAAGTCCCAAAGAAAGTGTTAATTTTTTTTTGGATCTTCTAATGTTTGATCAAATAATAAAGTTGTATGTTCGAGTGAAACTGACAGCCCTTATTTTGGTCTCTTTCCACAATTTATACTATCTGTCCTGTCCTGGGGGATTAGCAGGGCGTCTCACAGGCTTCTATAATCATCCTCGCTCGGAGCATTCAGAAAAAAATGTCGGAACACCTGGAAAAATATTTGGTAGTGACCAGTAAACGTAGAAGATTCAAAACTGTGAATTGGCTGCTGAACTAAACACAAATAGGAGTACGTCAGAGAGTGAGTCAACAGTGAGACAGCGCCTGGTAGGAAACAACCTCCATGGTCGTGTAGCTGCAAGGAAACCATTGTTGTGCCCTGTTGACAAGAAGAAAAGTCTTCATTGGGGTACGATACACCAGCATTTTTCAGTAGGGGATTGGGAAACATTGTATTCAGTGATGAATCCAAGTTCGAAATACTTGGAAGCAAACGCTATCAATTCGTACACCGTTAACCTCAGGAATGCCTGAATCCTCAGTATGTAATGCCAGCTGTGAAACCTAGAGGGGGGTTCTGTGATGGTATGAGGATCTTTTGGAGAGTGTGAAGTTGGAGATTTGATGGAAGTAGAAGGCAAAGTGAACCAGAAGGATAATCGTATCATTCTCCAACATCCCAAGACATCTGGTTTGCGTCTGATTGAAAAAGGATTTGTCTTCCAGCAAGACAGCGACCCGCAACATACTTCCCGTTTGTTTCAGACCATGTAAAGTCTCTAGAGGTTATGAAAAAACTTGGATTGGGCAAGAGGATGCGAAAATGGGGGAATCATGAGTGAGACACACTTGTGCGAGGCCCTGCAGTATAAATGGAGACTAATTTGAGCTGAAACCGTGGCAAAATTGAACCGTGACATACAGAGAAAATGCAAGACAGTGGTTAAGACAAAGGGTGGCTATTCTGAGGAATCTAAAATTTAACTGATTCGTTTACCTATATATTATTTGTGTCTGATAAACATGGAGAAAACAATAAAATGGAATTTTATAATGAGGTTCCCTTCCATGTCCATAATCACTTGGTGTCTCCAAACTTATGGAGGGAAGTGTATATATGTATTAGAGCCTTTTTTGTTTAAGAAGCAGCTTAGCAGAGAAATGGGATCTATGATCAAGTCTTGGGACGTTTGACCACAATGTAATAAATTACAGTAAACAGTAAGTTGTTTATCATATTCTCTTGGTCATTGTTTTGTAGTTTCATTTGATCCTTTGCTTTGTGTATTTGAGAGTTTTCTTGCAAAGCTAATGAAAAGCATCTGGGTGTATAAATGAAATAAAATATCAATGTGTAGTACGCAAAAAGGCCTTTTCATGCAAACTACTGCAGGTTATACACAGCTGCTGCGGAAAACGGCCACCTCAAAATAGTTGTTAAATAGGATTTCATATTGGAGTGGACTGATAACTTCGATTAAGACACATTGCACATAAATAACGGACGTTAATTTTTCTGCAACAAGTATACTCTGATTTAGATTACGTGGCAACTGATATTGGGTCGTTGTTACGACAGGTACTGTCTGCAGACAACCACCACAACATCCCACACTCCACACCGATTGACCATCGTTTTAAAGTCTCTATCACCTACAAACGTCATGTAAAATATCTAAACTCCACATATACACTCCTGGAAATGGAAAAAAGAACACATTGACACCGGTGTGTCAGACCCACCATACTTGCTCCGGACACTGCGAGAGGGCTGTACAAGCAATGATCACACGCACGGCACAGCGTACACACCAGGAACCGCGGTGTTGGCCGTCGAATGGCGCTAGCTGCGCAGCATTTGTGCACCGCCGCCGTCAGTGTCAGCCAGTTTGCCGTCGCATACGGAGCTCCATCGCAGTCTTTAACACTGGTAGCATGCCGCGACAGCGTGGACGTGAACTGTATGTGCAGTTGACGGACTTTGAGCGAGGGCGTATAGTGGGCATGCGGGAGGCCGGGTGGACGTACCGCCGAATTGCTCAACGCGTGGGGCGTAAGGTCTCCACAGTACATCGATGTTGTCGCCAGTGGTCGGCGGAAGGTGCACGTGCCCGTCGACCTGGGACCGGACCGCAGCGACGGACGGATGCACGCCAAGACCGTAGGATCCTACGCAGTGCCGTAGGGGACCGCACCGCCACTTCCCAGCAAATTAGGGACACTGTTGCTCCTGGGGTATCGGCGAGGACCATTCGCAACCGTCTCCATGAAGCTGGGCTACGGTCCCGCACACCGTTAGGCCGTCTTCCGCTCACGCCCCAACATCGTGCAGCCCGCCTCCAGTGGTGTCGCGACAGGCGTGAATGGAGGGACGAATGGAGACGTGTCGTCTTCAGCGATGAGAGTCGCTTCTGCCTTGGTGCCAATGATGGTCGTATGCGTGTTTGGCGCCGTGCAGGTGAGCGCCACAATCAGGACTGCATACGACCGAGGCACAGAGGGCAACACCCGGCATCATGGTGTGGGGAGCGATCTGCTACACTGGCCGTACACCTCTGGTGATCGTCGAGGGGACACTAAATAGTGCACGGTACATCCAAACCGTCATCGAACCCATCGTTCTACCATTCCTAGACCGGCAAGGGAACTTGCTGTTCCAACAGGACAATGCACGTCCGCATGTATCCCGTGCCACCCAACGTGCTCTAGAAGGTGTAAGTCAACTACCCTGGCCAGCAAGATCTCCGGATCTGTCCCCCATTGAGCATGTTTGGGACTGGATGAAGCGTCGTCTCACGCGGTCTGCACGTCCAGCACGAACGCTGGTCCAACTGAGGCGCCAGGTGGAAATGGCATGGCAAGCCGTTCCACAGGACTACATCCAGCATCTCTACGATCGTCTCCATGGGAGAATAGCAGCCTGCATTGCTGCGAAAGGTGGATATACACTGTACTAGTGCCAACATTGTGCATGCTCTGTTGCCTGTGCCTATGTGCCTGTGGTTCTGTCAGTGTGATCATGTGATGTATCTGACCCCAGGAATGTGTCAATAAAGTTTCCCTTTCCTGGGACAATGAATTTACGGTGTTCTTATTTCAATTTCCAGGAGCGTAGTTATATCTCTGTTGTGTCCTTAACCATGCCAAAAGCCTTTCGTAATTACAACTGCAGCCTTGTTAGTGTTGTGGTTTACGGTCTGAAGAGTGGTTTGATGTAGCTTTCCACGATACTCTATCGTCTGTACGCCTCTTCAGCTACGAATAACTACCTCAGTCTACAGCCTTCTGAACCTGATTACTGTGTTCATCTCTTGGTCTCTCTCTACAACTTTTACCCCTCACACTTGCCTCCAGTACTAAGCTGGTGATCATTTCATGTCTCAGAACGTCTCTAATCGCTTCTTTTAGTCTAGATACATCACCAATTTCTTTTCTTCTCAATTTTATTCAGTACCTCCTCGTTAATTACATGATCTACCCATCTAATCTACAGTATACTTCTGTAGCACAACATTTCAAAGTCTTCTATTCAGTTCTTGTCTGAACTGTTTATCGTGCAAGTTCACTTTCATACAAGGTTACACGGAAGACAAATACTACAACTCTGTTTTACTCCCTCCTCAATCACTGCTTCGTTTTCATGCTCCTTGACACTTATAACTGAGTTCTGGTTTCTGTATAAGTTGTAAATAACCTTTCGCACCGTGAGTTTTACCCCTGCTACCTTCAAACAATGTATTGTAGTCTGCATTGTCAAAAGCTTTTCCAAATCTACAAAAAAAGTAAACGTAGGTTTGTCTTTCTTTAACTTATCTTCTAAGATAGTCGTGGCCTCAGTATTGTTATTTTTTCTAAAAAATAAGTGAAATTTTCCCGTCTGGGAAATAGCTTTAAACTTATCACGTTATATCTCGAAAGCTACTGATCTCCCTGAAACAATTTTTTTTTCATTGGTTACTTAAATATCTTGCCCGATAACAGATCTGTCCAGAGTTGCCTGTCGCGTTGCGTTTGCTGTGTGTAAGCTTCGGAAAGCGGCATTTTTGCTATTTTATCAACATTTACCTCGTAAACAGTATGATGTTAAAATTCTCTATCTCTTACAAAAATAAGTTAAAAATTCAGAAATTCTCATATGGTATAGACCTCTAGAGTGTCACTAAGCAAGTCGAAAATTTGTTTTTAATTTTAAATAGAGGCAGAGTTAGGTTTTTTCCTTGAAAGAGGAGTATCTTTGATCTTAAATATGGATGGATACAAGATAATGCCTCTATCAAAAGAAAGAACCCGAAAGTATACAAGGTCTGCGGCGAATATATGGAATCGCCAAAGGCTGAATCGGTGATCAGGAAATGGAATAAAATACACCCAAATAAATACAGAGAAATAAGTTTAGTGAACACAGGGTACAAGCTCTATGCCAAAATAACTAGAGCAAAAATTAGAAAAAAGTCGTAGATGGCATTTGGACTCTCACCAAAACTCCGCTAAGATCGTTCATGTGTCGATGCTGTATTCAGCGTGCAGTAGATAGTCGAAAAGTGTGATATCACGTACTGATAACATTCCACGGGCGACAAATTTGGCTACGAAATGAGAAGTTTCCATTTGATGCCGATTGCTGTCCGACGGGATCTGACAGACTGAATGGTGCACATCCGCTGCTCCAGCGGCTCCGTACCATGAGCACCCTCTGCCGCCGCAGTCTAGGACCACCGGTCAGAGCCTCTCAGCTCATTTGGGCTCAGAGCCACGTCGCCACATGACGCTACGTAGACGCCGTCTAGAAGCGGCTCCAACACCATACTTAGTACAGCGAGACCCTTGCTTGTGACGTCTTCGTTCACTTGGAGAAATACAGGTTAAGTACATCTACTGTTTACTGTGTTAACTTATTCGCTAATCATTTCTGTTCTGTCCGGCTTTACAACAGTGGCAGTTGCCACACCACTCTGTAGCCCACCTCTGCTGATCGTTTTGAACGAAGTCGTACGCAACAAAATGTACTAGGAATATAATTTTCCAAACACCTCGTTTTCATTACTAACACAAAAGTATTTGTGATAGTTGTGGGACAAAATGTCTGAGTGATTAGTTTTGATAAGATCTATCCATATTATGGAGGTCATAAAAAGCACACATAGATAACACCACTATTTTAAATGCCTACAGTGTTGACGCGATTAATAAACCCACAATTATAAACCGACGGAATAAACAAGGCCAATATCCTTCAGCAGCATTGTTCTTTTTGTAGATAGTGTTACGTCGGTGCCATTTGTTACGTTATATATAAAAATATATATATGTATATATTTTTAATTTATCAGCATGAATTTTTCTTTTGTTAGAGCATGATTCTTTCTCTCAGGGATGTTATCTTTTCTTGTCAGTTTTACTTACGTGAATAAGTAAATATGAAACGGGTTCTTGAAGGGCCGCTGTTATTCATGTACCAACTTTAGATTTTGAACGTGATAACTGAAATATAGTTGCCGTTAACTGAATTGAATGTAATTTTGTTAATTTCTATTTATTGATTGCAAAGCAGGGCTTGAGAGAATTTCGATTGATGCCGTGGAGCGGCCAAGATAAAACTTACTGAACTCATGGAATCTATAATTTAGAAAAAAAATGAGCTTTAACGTAAATTAACTATCTGTTGCAAATTAAAAAGGTTCTTACAACGAAATCTCCCGCATTTACAGTTACTGTTAACGCTTTGAAAAATAAAATAATGCTTCGGAGCGTAATGGCGGACCAGAGGCTGCATCGAAAGATGAGCTGCTCGCAGCGCAAATTACTGAAAAAATTCTTATTAAAAATGATTAGCTGCTGCGAGCATGTGAGGTGACAACTATTACAAAGAAATTCATTTTGAGATAACAATAACAAGTTTCCTTTAGTATAATATAGAATAACTTACATAAAATATGTGCAGCCGCTCAATGGCTGCCTTCCGTATCGCGAAACAAAACAGTGTGTTTACCATAAAATACGTCCTTCCTCCTCGGCCGTACAATCGCGTCTCTTTCGATCCTTTTTTATTTTCATAGGCATTAAATAAAGATGCCACTCTTAAATTATCGCTGCATATCATTTGTTTCAAGGTAAATAACTGTATCTTTTATACTAATTATATTCATAAAATACGTTAACTACGGTTTACAACCAATAAAAATGTCGACATTTATGTGACGTACCGTCACAATAGATGGTATGGTTCGAGGACAGAAAAGAGAACCATTTACTATGATGCAGGTTAGTCAAAAGCGATATCCTGGCAGGACGAAGAGTCGCCTTTTCTAAGGAAAAAAAAAGAACTTGTATAATTTCTGTACACCATCAGCCACCCTGAACCGCAAGAGGTGGGCATGTGGGGGCTGCAGCTTCGAACCTTGTGCATATTTCCAGGAACTCGTGACCATAGTTGTCACAAAATAAGACAAGTCTCTCGTTCAAAATTTGAACCTTCCTGAAACGGAGATGTCCACAAACGTTTATATTTGCCTTTGTTCTGCTTCCTAGTGCAGAGCTAGTTCTGCCACTGGTACGCCAATCACAGTGACATGGACATGCATGTTGCAGACTAGTCTTTTATGGAGAGGAGGCAGCGTCTGTGGGAGAAGACAATACTTGAGTTACTTTGCATAGCTCAGATAAGTTTGTTGGAATAGTCTGCATAAGGCAATTAGTTGCAATAGCTCTCAGTTTATCGACCTTTGTGAAAGTAGGTTTCAGTTGTGCACGAATTTCAGCCAACTCATTCTCAGTGTTCTAGCGTAAGCTGTTGTCAGCACACCAGTGGGCAAAGATGTAGCGGGAAGATCGATAGTAGGCGCTGGATCAAGCGCACATATAACGAGAGTGGCCAGAGACACACCGACAAGCAACACGCCACCAACGCCCTCTCGACAGCAAGTATTTAGGCCACCACTGCTGACCGGTCGCCAACACTGATTCACTCTCCTAGTTTGACATATGTCAGTTTCTCGTAGAGCAGGCTCACTTCACTGACTTACTCAGGCTACAACAATGCACAGTGACCAGATCGAGACTAGCAGCGAGACTAAAGTTTGTGATAGCAAGATATTGTCTGCAAGAGGTCTGTTTCTTATCATAACATGTGAGCTTTCACGGCCGGCGTCTTCATTAATTAAAATTTCCGGGCTTAATTGCTGTGGTACATACATAAAACTTCTTCTCCTTCCTGACGTTTCGTTGCATACTGCGGGCAACATCTTCTGAAGTGAGTCGCCGACTCACTTCAGAAGATGTTGCCCGCAGTAGGCATCGAAACGTCAGGAAGGAGAAGAAGTTTTATATATGGACCACGGCAATTCAGTCCGTAAGTTTTAATTAATGAGGTATGTTACTGATGAGCTTGTACCACGAACATGGACTCTATTCAAGTTAAGTAGCAGCTTCTTGTAAATAAAGAACCGTATTAATCTACATGTGCATTTGTGTTGTAGAAAGATGATACTGGTCACCCATAACAAAATATTCTCCCTTGCTCCCTTGCTACAAGACTCTACAACGAGCCCGTAAACAGCATTCACAAAGGGATTACGTCAAGAAGATCAACAAAGCAGCATGGCCCCTGGCCCCAATGAAGTCTCTTTCAAGATCTGCACAGAATTTGCTCATGGCCTAATTCACCATAGATTCCTTGAAGAAAGAAATATATCACATGTCTGGAAAGGAGCATATCACACTCATTTACCAGAAAGTAAGTGTAGATGATCTGTCTGAACACAGAAATACCGTCCTATATGAGTTACATTGAGGCAGGACTCTAGAACAGTACCTGAGTTCAAAATAATCTTCTTCATGGAAATCAGCATGAATTCTGAGATTATCCGTCATGCGAAGCTCAACTCACCTGCTTCACATTTGGTATCCTCAGTGCTATGGCTAGAAAAAACTAAGTTGATTTGAATGTTTCCCAACTTTTTAAAAGATTTTCATTTAATAATAAATAGCCGCCTTCTAAAGAAAGTACAGGGTGGTCCACCTGAAGTGATACATCTTCATTTGGTTATTATGAGCTTTAGCGTTTATTTACAGTAGAGTAAGTCATAGATACCACAGGCCATCGAAAAATTTTTTTTGAAAAACTTTTTTTAGTTTTATGGCTGATCTTTATAGAATTTTATGAGCTGAATCCAGATCAAGCTTAGTTCTTTTGTATCACCCATGGTTTTTGAGCAGTATGCTTTTTATTATACAGTATAAGAATCCTATGGTACACGGTAAACGGGGAAATTAATGAAACGCTTTGTTACAACATAAGCATGGTTTGTATTTACAGTAAGCTACTTAAAACAATTATATGTTATAACATTACAGGTCGGGATTGATCTATGAAGCCTTGAATATCTTGTTTGGAACTGGCAGTTGGTATGGAGAAATTGATATTTCGGACATTTCTTTATATAGATTTGCGTGATTAAGTCCCTACGCTATGCAAAGCTGTCATTTAGTTACGTGCGCTTTGCGATCTGTTATGTTTTATTTTCCGATAGGAAATCATATTTTTTTCTGATTACCGCTAAAATATAATGACGGTAAATGTTTGACGTTCATTTGGAAAAATATTTTAATAACTATGTAGATGACGTGACGTCATACTTTTACTCTTATAAAAAGAGTGCTTATTGTGTGTTTATGAACGGTCAGTGTGGGGATCAGTGATTACGATTCGAGAAGTAATTGATTTGACGAAGTTCAATTGCACACAATCGCGTGGGGCGAATTATGACCTTGGAATTGGTTGTAGATGTACGCAGGTCAATTTCGTGACAGGCTAGTCAGCGTCGTGAGTGTGACGCGGTATCAAGACTGCTTTCGCACAGCCAATGGTCCGCTTTAAACTCGCAAAAATACAATTTACGCGAATATGTAATTATTGAGAAAGAGGAGAATATTTGATGGTTCTCCCACTGTTGATGGGCCATTGTGGAGACGTAAGTTTGGATAGAAAGATCGATTTGAAGATCCCATATAAATCTTGTTGATCGAAGTAGCCTAGCAACCCAAAAGTTCATAGGTGGTTATCAGCAGAAACAGTGTACTATTTTTCATGCACATGCTTACACTATACATCGAGGTGTGAATGATTTGTGGGTGCGAAATAAACACTTGAAAGCATTTGATTGAATAAAAGGAAAGATATAAAGAAGTTTATTCGTATATTTTGTTATTTCATGAACAGTGATATTTTCTTATAGTGGTGTAGAGCCTTACATATTATTAATAATGTGACAGACTGATCTGAAGTGTTCTCGTTACGAATAGTGTTTTGGGCATGATTACGAGTAGCTGGTCCTTAGAATCTCAAAGATCAAGTAAAGAAGAGACGACAACGACGTCATACACGTATACGTTTATAAACGGTATACGTGGCGCCTACAATACAATACAACGACGTCAGGGTATAATGTGTTAACAGAGGTTTCACTTGTCAGCTGGAATTGGTTTGTATTTTCTTTCTCTTTTCTCTTCGAAGCATCTTGTGTAGCTTTTTCTATGATGAGTAGTTTGCTGAACTCCTCGGTGAAGTGACCAACATTAGTCCCCAATAATGTTGGTGTTCCAGCGGCCTTGGTAGTGTTTTCCCATCACTTTAATGTCCTGATTAAAACGCTCTTGTTGCTCCTCACTAACATCTCCCATGTTGTCCGGGAAGCAATCAAGGTGACTTTTTAATAAGGGACCAAACATCCTAAAGTTTTAAACTTCTTTAATTTTGTAGATATAATAGAAACACATTTTGGGTCTTTGTCATGTCCTAAGAACTTTGTAATGACTTGCTTGAATGATATCCATGCTTCTTTCTCATTTAAGGTCATTGTGGATCCAAAGTTAACTTCAAACATCAATGTCAGCTCCGACAAAGACTCCTTCTTTTAGCTTAGCTTCAGAAGGGTGTGGAAACTTTTAGCAGAGATACTTGAAACATGGTCCATCTTTAGGAAAAGCCCTTACAAACTGTTTGATTAGGCCTAACTTAATATGTAGAGGTGGTAGGAGCACGTGTTTTGGATATACAAGGTTTTTGCGTAGAATATTCTTCTCACTAGGTTTTAAAGACTCCCTCACAGGCCAGTTCTTTCTGCCCCACTGTTGATCCCTAGCCCTACTGTCCCATTCAGACTAGAAAAATGGAAATTTGGTAAAGTCACCTTGCTGATCAAGGCTCATGCATGTTACTTTTAGATCGCCACATATCATCTAACCATGAGCAGAATAGTCTATTTTATTTAGCACATTTTCTACGTTTTCATAGCTTTCTTTCGTATGTACAGAATGTCCAACAGGTACAGATGCATACATATTCCCATTGTGTAATAAAACAGCCTTTAAACTAGTTAAGGATGAATCAATAAACAGCCTTCAATCTTCCTTTTAGTATGCAATACCAAACTCATTCATCAGACCAGGAATGTCTGAGCAGTATACTAAATTACCTTCCTGTTGAAAAAAACTTGGAAAATTGTTGCTCTTTCTATACATATATGTGCTGGTTCCAACTGCCAATAAATTCTTTTGTTTTAATCTAGAGTCAAGCAATTCAGTTTCTTCTTTCGTTAAGCTCAGATGCCTAACCAATTCGTTGAGCTCGGGATGAGTAAACAATTTGGACTCAAGACTTTCTGTATTACAATGGATTTCACCATCATCTGGTTCATGTAAATCAGATTGTGCATCAGAAAATACTTCTGTTGGAATAGAATTTAAATCATCTGGTGGTTTAGGAACCAGCAAATCTACAGCATGTCCTACTGGTCGGATGGCGGACAGCAGGTTACGTAGCTTATTACCTTGTTGTTTTTCGAATTATGACGAGTAATATCAACACTGCGGACGTAGCAATCATCGGCGTGATTTCTTGTCTCCCTCCAAATCATAGGAACAGAAATCTAAACGTTTTTTCTCCTTTTTGGACAATTTTCTCAGATCTTCAACACACACAAAACGTAGCTTATGTGGCGCCCAAGATTTATGTTGATCACCAAGTTTAGTTCCAAAGTATGATGGATAAACCTTTTTCACAAAATCTGTAATGTTTCTTTGAAGTTTTTTAATCACAAATTCACCACAAATATAACAAAAACTGTCACCAGAGTTTTTACTACCACGATTAGACATTTTACTGAGCGCATGTACAGGAAAGTGATATTAGGTTGACAATAAACAAAGCACCATCTGTTAACACAAAAATAGAATCGACCTTTTTTTTGCCAGAAAATTGTTTTCAGCAGTGCTACCAACGTCATCTACTTTCATTATACCTCCTTTTTAAATTACTTTAACTATATAAAAGCTGTTAAATTTTTTAAAAAATCGCTTAATTTAATAAATTTAACTGTAAAATGTGAAGAAATGGTGGGTGATACAGTTTTTTAAGTATCATATTTGGATTTCCCACCATAAAGAACATAAGAATAAAGTATTTTCAGCAAAAACATTTTTCCATCGTTGGCCTGTGTAATTTTCCTACGCACATTGTCATTTTTGAAAAGCGAAAGGCAAGTATATTTACTAAAAAGTACATCACATAAAAGTCTTCCATCATTGGCGATGCATTGCTGGGTACTTTCGATGAAGCCCCTCATTACATTCCCCATAATTTCTTGAGAAAAGACCTCTGTCTCTTCCCAGAATGTAACTTTCAACTTATTAGTATTTTGGTACTGCCGCGAAAAAAAATTGTTCTTAGGCTGATTCCACACAGGACCGAATCGTGAGAGTAATCGATGTGAAAAGTGACGCCTCAATGTTGTCATCGACGCATGGGCCGAATGGTCTGCGGCTCCATTTTGCTGTAACGATATCACGTTTTCACGGCAATTTCCCGTCAGCCGTGGCAATCATTGCCGCATACCTCTCGGAACTGAAACTCACTGGCCGGTCGTTGTTGTCTCTAAAAGAAATATAGCCCGACGATTGCAATGGACTGTCGAGCAGCTCACCAGACGACGACTTTTGGGCTACACTGGGTCTTGTAATGAATGACTTTCGGGTCTGTGTCCGAGTAACATCGGAAGTTTTGTTTATTGACAGACCAATTCAGGTGAAAGTTTGCCACAACAGACATCATACAAGTTGTCAGAAATACGTCATCCTGGCTAGTTCCGTCCCAGTACGTCGTGCAGAAACTGCTCCCTCTCACTTTATCTCCCAGCAGTAACAGTTGTGCCACTTGCAGTTTATAAGGATGAAATCTGAATCCCTGTTTCACATTGCTGTGTAAAGTTCTGGGACCGCGACGGGCAGATCAGTATGGGCTTCATTGGGGAGCTACATGAGCTCATCTTATATTTTCCGGCGTTAGAATTGTCATTTCAGATCCCTTATGCTTGACAGTGGTTAGAGAACCAGTGACACGCCATTGTTTTATCCACCTGGACATTGTCCTTCTATCTGGAACTCAGAAATGGCAGTCTCCTCATGGCGCATTGCGAGTTGGACAGGTGCAGTGTTCTGCACACCACCGAACTCTCCCGTTGCCTCAATAATCTCCCGCACTTGCCGACTTTACGTACTGAACTGAATGGTGTACTATGTCAGTGAGGTTAAAAGCGTTAGATGACCAGAGCGCATGTACATCTAGGTAAGGTGGTCAACTACAAATGAATCGATCCCTCCAGTGATGTTGGCTAATGTGTGGACGGAAATTGAGTATCGCCTAGATGTGCTACGTGCTACCAAGGTTGCTCATGTGGAAGTTTGCTGATGTGTGAAAAAAACTTTGATAGTTTGTAAACAATTAGAGACCAGTTTCATATTTTTGTCTTACTTCTAGCCTGAGTTATCAATTTATGTAATCAAAAAAGGCTTTTCGGACACCCTGTATTAAATTTAACTATCAGCCTCGACTTCGGTAATGAAACCAACTTTTACCTAGGTTTCAGCCCAAATAATTGAGCCTTCTTCAGAACATTTACCTGTATCTACAATTTGTCTCAGAGGGCATGGTCTAGAAATAAAACTAAAACAGCCTGAATAGGCTGTTTTAGTGTTATTTCTAGACCATTCCCTCTTAGACAAATTGTAGATTCAGGTAAACCTTCTGAAGAGGGCTAAAAAAAAATGTTCAAATGTATGTGAAATCTTACGGGACTTAACTGCTAAGGTCATCAGTCCCTTAGCTTACACGCTACTTAACCGAAAGTATCCTAAGGACAAACAGACACACCCATGCCCGAAGGAGGACTCGAACCTCCGCCGGGACCAGCCGCACAGTCCATGGCTGCGGCGCCCTAGACCGCTCGGCTAATCCCGCGCGAAGGCTCAATTATTTGGGCTGAAACCTAGGTAAAGGTTGGTTTCATTACCGCAATCGAGGCTGATAGTGTCTTATATACTAAACAAAATGCCCCAGTGGGCTCATTTAATACCGTTAAAAGGAACGTCCACCGTCACTCTATAACCACAAGCTGAATTCAAATCGAAATGTAGCCAGGGCAAAGGTCTTATCAAAAGGGACTTGCACAACGGATTACAACCAATTCCGCAACACTGAATGCAATACTCACCAGATACGTCCCCATCTTTGTACCGCTTTAGCCTGTCGGCGTTGCTGCAGGTAATCGACTGCCCAGGCAAGAAACACTGCCCTTGCGGTACTGCCGGCATCTTTATTGGCCAAGCACCCCGACCCGGTTTTACACTCTGGTCATGGTCCCGTTCTGGAAGGCGTTAGTGACCCGCAGCCACACCCCCAACCAAGCTGGTGCTCTTCGAGGACTTATCTTTTTCTAGCCGTAACCAATGACTGGCCCTCAACCAACCTACAGAGACCTTCGGCCAGCTTGTCAGGACACACATACGCTCGGTTCACAAATTAGATGCAAAGCCCCCTCCCGTTTCCCCAGTTTACAAAGTCAACGCAGTACACGCAAAAATGTCTTTTTATCAAAGTCGTAGAGGAAACTAAAAGAAGCATATGTGGAACGTTATTTCTATTCTGAACTGCCATTTCCTTGGCCTTTAAAGGGAGTGGAAGGACTTAGCCCAAACAGTGGTCATTTCATTTCAACATATTTATTTGCATCTTATATAAATCATTAAGAGAATTACAATCATAAATCAGAGAATTTCTTTAACAAACGCAATTCAGGCAAACTTTACAAACTCCTTGCTGTATAAAACCACAAACGAATTAATCTCTTTAAAAACATTTTAAAAAACCGCCACTCGATCCACGTAAATCATTTAAAATAAACTTTACATCAAATAACCAAGAAATGAATTGTTATTTCCACATCGATTGAAAACTGCCCCTCCCGGGCGAGATATTACCAAACAACTTTACAAGGCTACAGACAGTTTGATCAATAATAACCCAGTTATTTCCCCATCAAAATTGATGTACGTCACTAAGACTGAATTTTACCGCAATTTTAGAAAACGGTTTCAATTAAGACACATTCTTCTAGAAATCCCTCAAAATTCTTAAGAACAAATATTTAAAACATTCAACCCGGGCAACCTTGCAGAACCACCACAAGTTTTACAAAATTGCAGCTTGTACAATAACTGAGGCCCGAGATCGCGAGGCCGCGACTTGGCCACTAACGGTGGAGGCGACTGAGGACTTATCTTCGAATTAAGATGTGGACTCCGTTTGTACCCCCACCCCGTTCAGAACACCGAAATCGCAACCAAACAGCACACCCGAGCTCAGGCGAAGTCCACAGCCCGTAAGCCCGCTAGTAATTTAAAAGGGTACGCTCTGGACTTCGGTGGCCCACTGCTTCCGATCTCTGAAACATAAATCAGAAGCGACGACAGGGAGCCAAACAACCCTTCCTTCACCTTAATACGAGGGCTATCCACAAAGTACATTACGTTTTGGAATAAAAAAATAAATAAAGTATTGGAATTTTTTTAATTATATGCAGATGAAAGCCACACTTAAATACTATTTTTCTACATAGTTGTCATTTAAATTAAGGCACTTATCGTAGCGATGGACGAGCTTGGAAATTCCTTGGTCGTAAAATTCGGCCGCCTGCACCTTCAACCATGTGGTTACCTCTTCTTGAAGCTGTTCGTCGTCATCAAAACGCTGCATAGCCAACCACTTCTTCATTGCTGGGAATAAGTGGAAGTCGCTCGATGCCAGGTCGGGACTGTACGGCGGACGAGGAAACAACTCCCACTTAAAAGATTCGAGAACTTCACGAGTGGCATTTGCCTTGTGGGCCCGGGCGTTGTCGTGAATCAGCAAGATCTTTGAGCCCAACTTTCCCCTGCGCTTGTTTTGTATTGCTCTTCTGAGGTTGTGCAGAGTTTGACAATACCTTTGAGAGTTTATTGTAGTGCCTCTTTCCAGGAAATCCACAAAAATCACACCTTTTCTGTCCCAAAAGACAGGTTGAAGGCGCAGGCGGCCGAATTTTACGACGAAGGAATTTCCAAGCTCGTCCATCGCTACGATAAGTGCCTTAATTTAAATGGCAACTATGTAGAAAAGTAGTATTTAAGTGTGGCTTTCATCTGTATATAATAAAAAAATTTCCAATACTTTATTTATTTTTAATTCCAAAACGTAATGTACTTTATGAATAGTCCTCGTACTCAAACTTATACAGAAAACTACCTCGATACCATTGACAACAATAAAACTAATTTCATTCCTTTAAACAGAACCACGTACACGAATGATGCAAACGAAACTGGCTCATTAAAACCCAAGCATCACATGGAGCACCTTATGAGGGCCTGTAATGTACCACGCAGCAATCTTTAGACACGGAACGTAGACCGTTCGGTAAGGCTGCGCACATGTATCAATGCTTTAGACACTTGCCAGCTGAAATAAGAACAATACTATTACGGAGTGAAGCACACACTTAATAAGAGGCATAAAATATCACATCACAGGCCTTGCAAAGTTTTGCTGCCTGAAGAGCAATCATCATTATACAGGGTGGCGCAGGGGAACGGGAAATTTTGAACGTTATAGTTGGCAGCACTGTAGCGCCGGCAGATGTTCGAAACTTTGTACAATTGATGTGAACGCATTGCCATTTAGTAATCATGGAGAATTGGACTGGTGCGAAACGTGCAGTAGCTGTGAGAGCGTTTTACAAAAATGATGATATTGCGACTGCAGCGCACAGAACAATTCGACAGCATTACCAGCTTGGACGTCATGGACGTGTCCCATCTGCGCATGCGATTTCAATGTGGGTGCGTAATTTTGAAGAAACAGGACCTCCCTTGAAAAAGAAACCTCCAGGTGGCATTCCAACGGTACGTACCCCAGAGAGCATAGCAGCTGCTAGAGCTGCAATCTAGAGAAGTCCTCGCCGCTGCGTTCGACAGCATGCATCTTCGTTAGGGATTAAGCGACGAAGCTTACAAATAATACTGCATGAATTAGACTTCCATCCCTATAAGTTGCAGATTGTGCAACACTTACATGAACGAGACCGAGCGTCGCGTATGGAGTTTAGTACCCAGATATTGGCTAAAATCAACGAGGACGCGAATTTCCTTGGTAACTTATGGATATCAGACGAAGCCCATTTCCACCTGAACGGATTCGTGAACAAACAGAATTTTCGTTATTGGGCACAGGACAATCCTTGTGAGTTTCACCAGCGACCACTACATAACGCCAAGGTCACAATATGGTGTGCTGTATCATGTCATGGTGTTATCGGCCCTTATTTTTTTGAACTTGAGGATGGTAGTGCAGTGACAGTAACATCCGCTCGATATGTTGAAATGCTTCAAACATTATTTACACCGAGATTGTACTAGCTTAATATTAACGTCGAAAACATGTGCTTTCAGCAGGAGAGCCACGTCACACACTGCTCGACAATCGATGGCAGCAGTTCGTCAATTGTTTGGAAGAGGCATTATTTCACGTAACGGTGACATTGCGAGATCCCCTGATCTTAGTGTGTGCGACTTCTTCCTGTGGGGGTATCTTAAAGGCAAGGTGTACCGTACACGTCCTGCAACAATCCATGAACTGAAGGAGAACATTGAAAACGAAATCACTGCCATTCCCCAAGATTTGCTACACCGCACATTCCAGAGTTTTCATAACAGGCTGTTAGAGTGTGAACGCCGAATGGGAGCACATCTTTCCGATGTCATCTTTAAACTTTTGGACATTTTGATTGTAAAGACATACTGAATAATGGCATACTGAATACATTCACTTTCGTTAATAAATTACTAGTTTTATGAATTTATTCATGGAAATGACGTTATTTCGAAATTTCCCGTTTCCCTGCGCCACCCTGTATTTCACTAATCGTTGGTAGGACTTGAATTACTTAACTTGATGCCAGCAGCTGGATAGATGTGGCGAAGACGCGAGACGCTGCTTAGTCCGATAGTAACAGCGTGTTCCTTCACGGAAGCGAGCATATGCATAGCTTCACGAGGTTGCCAAGAAGCCACAGCGCCGGCCCTCTGTTACTGACCCCACTACGATCAAGCGCTAACTGCCGCCCGTACCCAGGCACACCGTGCTCGCTGTCGTCTCTCCAACGTCTCGCTAATACACGCACTTCCGCGTGCCGTGCCCAACGTTGTTCTCCCTTTCCACTCCGTACTGCCCCTATATCCTGAGCCGCCCCAGGCTCCAAAGAAAAACTTCTGCCAGAGGGAATCGATAGTGCCTAACCAAAGATAGCCCTGGCACCATTCCCGCCACGGCTCAATATGTAAAGTGTGTGCCCCTGACTGTGGTGGAAGTATAGAAAAACTTGTGCGCGGCTAATCCTCCCTCTGTGAAGCAGCGCGCCGCGCCTGGCTTTACGAAGGCGGCGATATGAGAGCGGTGCCCGCGCAAAGTTGCGCGCGGAGACAACGGCGCGTCGCCGCCCGCTGCCGTTTGATGTACGGCTCAGCGGCGGGCCGCAGCCCGCTAATCCCGCGAGCAAACACCTCCCCCACTCCCCCAGTGCGACGCCGTGAGGCTGACCGCACCAGCCTTGCCGGCAGCTGTTGAAACGCCAGCAAGTCTTTGTGCGGCGGGCGTACACTGACTTCACCGAACCCGCGGCTGTTCTCCATTGATCAGTGTCATGTATGATAGCTCATACAGCTCTCGCAATGAAACTTCTCCCACCTGGGGGCAGATTACTAATGGTATTCCACAATTCTGGGATCACTCCTGTTTTTGATGTACAGGATGTTTCAAAGTATTCGTGCAAACGTCTGGGGAGTGATAGATCACGTGATAGGGAACAACTTTTGTAAGAGAGAGACAATGTTCTCTTACTCTTTCCTGCGAATCTACGCCTTGTTTGCCGGCCTTTGTGGTCGAGCGGTTCTTGGAGCTTCAGTCTGGAACCGCGCGACCATGCCTCGGGCATGGATGTGTGTGATGTCCTTAGGTTAGTTAGGTTTAAGTAGTTCTAAGTTCTAGGGGACTGATGACCGCAGATGTTAAGTCCCATTGTGCTCAGAGCCACTTGAACCATTTCTAGGCCTAGTTTAGTGTATGCATGCCCTTGGAAAACGAGATTTCATCGAACTAACTAGGTCCACTATCCAGGTGTGCAGCATACAACCTGTGGTGTGAGTAGTGTAAGACCTTCAGTATACACACCATCAGATTATTTGACTTGTCGGTCTAACGAAGTAGGCGAGTGTCAGCAATATGTCTCGTGGTCTTATCGTGGCGTGTTTATCTTCTGCCATTAGGTCAGACAATAGAAATGCCACTTGCACACTTAGAGTAGCAGATTGACGGTGACCAACGTTAAACAGAACTTGATTAATTTTCACACACATTTCTTAAAATAATAACAAGCACAAAAATTACTTAACTTGGTTCTGGATACTATTAACAATTGACAATCTGAAGTTCCTTTGGTATCGGTACGTTAACCTTATTCTCACATATATCTCTGATACTTGACAAAAGTGTCTACACATTTATCTTCGTTGCTATGTACAAGAATATGGTAATCTTATTAGGCACAGACTGAAACTTGACTATAGACTGCTACAGACAAATGTAGAACTCGTACAGACTGGTGCAGACAAATGCACACTGACTAATCAGAGGTCTGTACACTCGTCATAATACTCGCACTTTCAGGTATCACTGCTCGAGTGTGATCTGCGAGGAGAAAAGGTTCTACATTCGCAGCAATCTCATTGGCTGCGTTACATATTAATACGCGGATCGGCGGAAGCTGAGTTTTGGCCGTGTCTAAGGCAGCGCCATCTTGTTGTGCGGAGACGGACGAGCGCTGTGCCTGCGCTGTTGTGCTTAGTGGGGCGCACTCTGGTGGGAGAGTTGTGTACGTGCTGACTACGCGGTACTATGTACACAACACTACCTATTCCAGTTAACTGGTACAGTTATTTTCAACAAGAAAACCACAAGAATGAGTGTCTCTAAGCAGAGAAAGATATTGTAGAAGCGAATCAGAAACTCCAAGTTTGCAGTTACCGTCTTACTCACAGAACATATGACTGGATGATAGGCAACACACATTGCATACAAAAATCGCAAAGTACCTACACCCTGCTGCCTCCCGGGGATATAAGCGATCTTAGAAGACACCTGGGAAGTGTAACCAAAGTTATTTCTCTTTAGTTTGTCACAAAGCGAAATATCCTGCATATACAAGAGTTTATCATAAATTTTTAATTGTTATCTCTAAAAACTGAAATCATGTAATCAACGTTTTGTTTGTTTGCAGGTACATGTCTGCAGTCTTGGTACATTTCGAGACTATGGCGTCATAGCACTGTTACACGCCTCCAGAGGAGCCACAAAAAAGTGATACAGCTCATTGAAGCAGTCGAGTATGATGTAGTGCTTTGCTTTCACCAGTCGTTGAAATATAGGAGCTGTGTGAGGCCTGTTGTCAAAGATTTAATGGAGCTCCAGTTGTTCTTTGGCAAGATCAATTGTTATGGGAAATATACACCAAATGCTGGAGGGAGTCAAATTTCAATTGCCTGTCACTTGGATGCAGTGTTCTTGCAGTTTTCAAACTGTCTCATGCCCCGTGGCAGCATGGAAATAACGCATTGACTAATGCGCTAATTCACTTTACTTATTCAGTTCATGTAGGTACATGGAGGTAGGGTTGTCATATCGAGTTATTATGTAACCGTTGCTGATATAATGTTTGTTAACGAGGTTTGACAGTTAACAGTGATTGGGTACGGAGTTCATAGGTAGCTAACTGCAAGCTGAAATTTTGAAGTGGCGGGACTGAGTTTATTTTCCGTTGGGCAGTTTCGGCTGCCATTGGCCGAGGCGAAGGGTTCCAGGTGTAGATGGCCAAGAGGCAGCTTTATTGGCATCTGTTCGGGGAACATGGAAGGGACGTGCACGAAGGTAGAGCCTCGGTCACTGTTTTCACGCAGGGGAAGGTCGGTCGGCAGACATGAGCTAATGAGCTAAGCAGAAGGGGGTCCCCTAGCCATAGGCAGATAGGAAGATAAAAACTCCCTATGGTTCATAGTACACTTCTTTAGCCGGGTCACGACAGACCGCCGCCTTGATAATAGCTCAATGTCAAGATGAGTGCATTCTTCAGATTCTTCAGGTATCCACCTGATGTTTGCTGTGGACTTTGCTACGAGATCTGTACGTGTTTGGGTCTTGAAAACATTTCAACCTGATAGTTGAAACTGGCCATCATGACAGGAAGCCTGACACAATGTCGCTGTGATAGTTAATACGTTTTTTTTAGAGTCACGTAGAAACCGACGCCAAGCTGCTTCTCACATGAACACAGAAATAGCATCTTGACTGGGACACCGACAGTGATGTCGGATGACTTACGGTGAGCGTCTGTTCTGTGACACGGAAAGATAAAGGATTGGAGGAACGGAATTTTCCCGTCTTTGGGATGGAGGCTGTACTGAGAATGGAGAGTTATGTGATTGGCGGGCTAAAGGACTGCCGCATTTTGGTTGACTGTCTTAGCTTTTCGTCAGTACTCCATGCATAGTGTGTTTAATAATGATAGCGGAGAAACGGAGAGGAGAGATAGAGGAAAAAGGGTTTGGGGTGCAAGAGAAGTCTGGTGGCTGCAAGGTAAGGCTGACTGTATTTTCAGGTTAGATCTGGAGACACGATCGCGGATCCAGGGACGACAGAAGCAAATGGAGGTCCACTGTTCGAGTCGATACAGAGGCACTGGCCGCCACATTGCAGTCTGCACAGGTGTGTGGCGAGTTATTTTGCATCTCCGGCGGAGCAAACTTTAAAAGGAATCTTCACTCCTCACATCATGCCCTTTCAAACAGGAGCAACAGCCCAGTTGAACCGTGATTTATTTTCAAAGCATATTCTTAAGAATTTATTTTATTTACTAGCGATTCATCATGAACATTAACACATTTAATCACACTATGTAAGCATGGATGTAGTTGCCAGGGAGTAACTGATGAAATCATGACCAAATTCCTTTTAACAAATGGGAATTTTATTCACTTTAATACTGCCTAAACCCATTTAAAAAAAAGAAACAGTTTTAAAATTATAACCAGAAAGCACCCTCTAAATATCAAAGTTACAATTTATTCAGAGGCAGAAAGAAACAAGTTTTGAGTGTATGAGCTTTCGGGCAGAGAACCTTGCCGCTCACTTTTGACACGGCCGTAGTTACGACCGCTCACAACAGCCTCTGAAAGACTACACTGGTGCAAATCTGCAACACACCAGATAACTTTAAACTAAGAGTTTCAACAATTTAAACCAGCACACAAACCATGCACCCCCCGTAGGAGGGATGGAAATGGTACAAAACACTAACAATTAAAATGTTTGCCTTGCCACCGAAGGTGCAACTTAATTTTAACTTCCAGGAAAAGTCTTACGGTGAAAGCGTGGCAACTTTATATACTGAAATGACCATTTAAATAAAATCCCATGAAATGCAATAAAAAATTCTACAAGATTGGCCAAACAATAGTTAAGATGCTCTACAGTACACAGATATCGCCTCTCAAAATCATAGGCAATAATATTGAAGTTTCCAAAGATCAAAACATATTTCAGGAATTAGGCCGTTACACTCCAAGCAATAAATTCGTTAACGCACCGAATCCGACAAACATGACTAAGGCAGCTACTAACGTACGGTAGATTGAAAGGGAGATTACCGAACAACCCGAATCACAGGTTGCCCTAACCCGCCCCTACTCCACAAGGGAAAAACGGACCACCCAATTTATAAACAACCACCTTCCCGCGGGTGGGAAGACGGAGAAGAATGGTGGGACGACCCCAAAGCAAAACGGCTGGTGACCTCACCAAGAGAACAAGTAGAATTTAACAAGAGTAAATCAAACAACATATCACCAATCACTTAACTTCCAATAAACTGCGATTTCTCGAGAAGACCTGGCGCAGCACCCCCAAATTGCTCTCCCGAACCGTCCGCTGCCAGCCGCTTCAATGGACGCAGGAAGGCGCGCCGATCTCCCGTCTCACGGCGTCGCATCTCGCGCCGGCCAGACTGATGTCGTGGGTTGACTCCTGTTGCTCTCGCGTCGACCGCGAAGTCACTACCCCTCGCTATACGCCGAGGCCCACTGGACTCACGTGGCGACCTCACATGCGCCGACTCTCAAGACGGATAAGTCGTCTTGTGTCTCAGTGCGCGACCGACCAACCGATCGATCCAACCGCCAGATGCAGGAACTAAGCCCCGACTGGGATACCACTCGCTGAGTTCTCTTACTGGCGGAGTGGAAAGACTCTCATTTTGACGGCTTTAAAGGTTGATCCGAACGACAGACATACTAGCACTCCGAACGACAGACAGACACTAACTGCCTAACAAATTCGGACGAGAGATAGACTAGCAAGCTGGGGACGAGAGACTGACCCAGACGGACCCACTGGAGAGCTCATAGCGCTCCTTAAATGTACGTGAACAGTCAATCTTTCCCCTTTCCCACCAGAGGGAGACACCAAAGCTGCGATTGCCACAGAGGCGCCATCGCCAGAAACGGAGGGCGACTGCTTCACACTACGCGCTGCGGCATGCTCTTCAAAAAAACAATTTTGTACCACGGCTCACCAGTTAATGCATATCGCGACGGATTGCAGCTTTGCAGTTCACAATCACAGTCAGATAGCGTTTCCTTTATTTAAAGTTTGAGGAGTAGTTAATTATTTCACCCAAGCTTTGTCAGTCAAACATCAGCACATACAATACTTCATTTCATTAATCAGGAGCTTGCATGTAATCAATCCTGTTTTTGCTTATTCATGTCCAATGCGATGCCTATTTTTGTAATAAATGTGTCGTTACTTGAATGTCATCTGTTGTTCAAGAAGATACCATTCTTTGATCACTTATTAATTTGATTCCTTTTTCTGGGAGATAATAGGACTCATTTACAAATAAATAAATTTAATCATCTGTACATTAATAAAAATGTGCTGCGACGTTTCACGTCTCCAAGGGTATGCTCACGTTATGCCTGCAAAGCGGGACACACTGATAGAAATCCGGGTTACAACTAAATCGTTCTGCAGATTCATTACGTAGTCCATAAGCTAACTGCAGCCTCGAAGGGAGCTTTAAGCTCTTCAATTGATAATCTTGCAAATGTCGTTGGAGTTTATGGGAATTTAGGGCCTTATGTTGAACCTTTGTATAGCGATCATTCTTGGTCTACGTTGTAACAACGTACGACGAACGTTTCCTGTGTCTCGGAAGCGTCCCAAAGCACTGAAATTATACGTTGTGAGATGCTCAGCTCCACTGAGTCTCCGGTGTGGTATGACGCGCTTCAAGTCGTCCGAGAATTCTCCTTTGTAAAGCAGAATCTAAATGTTTCCTTAATGGCTTTACGTGGTAACCTTAACCAAGAAGCTACACACTGCTGACAATGTGAATGCTTTCACGACTGAGAATTAATGGACCTAGTTTTCTTTGAACCAGAGGGTACTCCGTTCCACTCCAGGTACCACCAAACCCCTTCATGGGGCGATGTGGAGGATAACTTCGATGAATTCTCACCTTCTTTCTTTCTATTTTCATTATTATGCGAAACGTTTGCACACTAGTTTATCTATCATCTCCACTAGGAAATAGGGCTGGATCCATGTCATCATAAAAATTCCTAGTGTCCTAATTGTTAGTTAAGAAAATGGAGTCTGTAATATGTAATATGTTCTAGTTGCTATTGTTACTCTCATAAATTTTTATCTGTTGTTTCACGGCTTTTATATCTGTCAGAATGGAAATGGTAGTTTATGCAGTTTCCAAAAGATGAAGTCAAGGACATTGCAGTTACACGTTCACAGAGTTGCTTTTAGACATGAATTCGTTTATTTTATCCTTTGTACAGATTACAATCAAATAACAAACATGCACAAACAGGAAACAACATCGTAAAGAAACATCAGAACATGAAACACATTAAGTACGGAAACACTGTGTAGATACGTACGATTTTTTTCTTTTGATTTTCACTTTTTATTGTCTGTTCAGGTGACAGGGTGAGGTATTTTGAATCTAGCTATTCATACAGTTCTTTTATAGTTTTCAGCCAGATTCCAGTGAGTTTGGAAAGAGGGAAAGTATTCACAACTAGGAAAATTTGACTTAAAAACGAGGGAAATCTGTTGAAAGCCTTGGTCAGAGCTGGGTGTTAGGTATGTAAACTTGAAAAACACGGAAGTTTTTTTGCGCTATACGTGTGCTACACAAAGCGTCGTAGAAAGGACCTTGAGTGCACCTCCCTCGCCCCCCCCCCCCCACTTATTTCCTAGGAAGGGAAAAACACCCGACATGTTACGCCCCTGGAATGCGCCCTCCTGGGCAGCTTCTAGCTACGACGGTGGCTACAGACTATACAAATAAACGTCGTGTTTTATAAAACTAAGTGTTTGTTACTAGTAGCGGTGACAATAAAGGGACATGTGCAGTGTTTTTATACCTAAATCTACGTGCGAGGAACATGTATATGAAGGTAAGAACGTCACAAATGTAAGAACATCACAGAAAAACATTTCAGCCTCCAGAACTATTTTACTGGGTTGGTGCGTAATTTCGTAGCGTTTTTCCATAAGTTTAATAATCACGACGAATTCGAACAACACAGACTTTAGTCATCAATAACATATTCTCCTTCACTATTTAAAAGAGTCTGTCAATGCTGGGGTAACTTATCGATTCCGCGACCGTAGAAATCACGTGGTTTGGAGCCGAAAAACTCGTCGAGCCATGTTCGGAGCGCATTTACATTCGGAAAGGAGGTGCCTTGAAAGTTGCTTGATAGAGAACGAAACGGGTGAAAATCTGAGGGCGCAGGATCAGAATTGGTCGGTGTTGCTCACGAGCCAATTGGTGACGAGCAAGCAGAGATGCAGTTATGGCCAACTGCTGATTTTGGCTTAGAGCATGTGGTACCAATACACCCGATTTTTTAACCTTCGCCACTGATGCAAATATCACACGATGGTGGAATGATCACAGTTCATCACATTTGCCAGTTCTCGAGTACGCTGATGTGGATTATTGTGGATTAATGCGTTGAAACGATCTTTATCAAATCCCGAAGGTCTTCCTGGATGTGGAGAGTCGCTAATGTCAAAACGGTCCTCCATCAAACTAGAAAACAATTTTCTTGCCGCGCCCTGTCCAGTGGCATTATCCCTATGCACGGTGTAGATGTTTCTGGCTGTCTCCGCAGCCGTTACCCTTCTGCTGAAATCAAACAGAAGAATATGACGGAAATGTTCCGATTTCTCTACTTGGCACCCTCTTTTCTAGGTTTCACAGCTCCACTCACTAAGTCCAAGTGACAAAATGACAACATGTAAACTCAAATAGCAACAATGAGCTACAAGTAAAAACTGACCATCGGTAAATAAATCCAGGGTAAGCCGAATACCAACAAGCAAACCAAAAACGCTAAGAACTTATGCACCAACTTAATGTGACTGTTCTATGAAGTCTACCAGACCAGTAAAACTTTTATCTATTATGGAAGTGGAGTACTGCGACTGTGGTGAATAAAGGTTTTCAAAAGTAACTACAACCAATCGCCACTGATGACGAATGGCTGCAGTTGTTTCCGAAAACCTCTAACACACTGGTAATTAAGAATATGAGATTTGTCGGGCCGCCTTAGTACTGACACTTCGTTTGTTCTCCTGAAACTCATTTCAATGATATCTCGATACCCTCTTTTGTTTTGTAGCACAAGAGAGACAGAAGTTTTACATAATGGAACGTGTTAATTTTTAAATGTTGTTTGGAATGCAAAATTGTATACAATAAATTTTGCTTTTTATATTTCCTAAGTATCACGACTTACGTGACCAACAGTGCGTTTCTCACACAGCGTATCAATTACAATATGAGCGCCTGCTATTACTGAAAGCAGAAGGCCAATTTACTCCCCCAATCCGTCTATGATTGTCTTGTCATTGACGGACCATTAAAAGTTCATATTTCTTCTTTCTTCATTTGTTATTAGTGAAAGCTAACTTATGACTTTACAAAAAAAAAAAAAAAAAAAAAAAAAGTTTCAAATGGCTCTGAGCGCTATGGGATTTAACTTCTGAGGTAATCAGTCCCCTAGAACTTAGAAGTACTTAAACCTAACTAACCTAAGGACATCACACAACACCCAGTCATCACGAGGCCTCTATTGTGTTCCAGACTGTAGCCCCTAGAACCGTATGGCTTTACAATCCGTCTAATGTTACAACACTTAATATTAGAGCTTCAGTGCTAAAATTCTATGAAAAGAGAGTACACAACTTGCTACCTCACGTGCTGGCGTCATTGTACTATGTGACATTATATGTGAGCGAAAGTGCTACTGAACTGCCCTCTTCTAGCTAAAATAGCGCCTGGCGTTTACCTGTTTGCAAGATGCGACAGCGTGTAGTGTTTGGATGAGACTATAAGAGAAAACCGTATTAAAATTAATTTATTTGGTGTACTCACGCTCCCTGGTCGTTTTCCTGACACTGATAATGTCATTGTTAATCACTGTTTCGTTGACAGCGGCACAAGTTGTTAAGAAACGTACGATTGATACACCATCTCCTTATTCCGAGTGCTTGAATGCTGGAGCGGAGCTCTGGCAATCTATATTGTTTATTACAGTCGATCGCAGGGCAGCGTAATAAAGTGACGGATAATCGTCTGTGTGTGTGTGTGTGTGTGTGTGTGTGTGTGTGTGTGAATTCTTTTGTGGTGATATAGAGTGGGTTCTTTAAGGTACGGAGATACAGGTAAATCAAGGGAAGAGTAGAGAGTATAATGATAATAATTAAGATAAGCTATAAAATGTGGATTTCCTGTCATAGCACAGATGTGCTAAAATATCTGTAAGCTGTAACACTATGCCGGATATTTTTCCTAAGAGTCATTAGGCCCACTTTCCCTGAGGTTTCAACGGATATCTGCCGTTTCGTTTTCGCATTATGTAGCTGGAGTTAGCCCAAACAATTACTGCTCGGCACGTCTTTCATGCTACGTCACGTGTTAACAGAATAATTAGATTAGATTGGATTTACTTTCATTCCAATTGACCTGTGGGGAGGAAGTCCTCCAGGATGTAGAACATATCAGAAAAACAATAATACATTACAAATATTTACAACTAAAACAAATAAGCTATCGTCATTTTTTAATGAACACTATATGAAAGGACCATTTTACAACACTCTTTTACTAAGATCGCATTAATGCACTGAATTTAAAATTTAAAAAAAAGTTTTTGGTTAAGAAGGTAGTAGTAGAACTACTGCAATACTTATTTACAATGAATACATTACTGCACTGAAATGACGCAAAAGTTAGATTTTACTTTATATATATATATATATATATATATATATATATATATATATCAGTTGGTACTACTGAGAAATTTATCAATAGAGTAGGAGGAGTTGGCCACCAATATGAGCAAGCATGTGTCCCATAACAAACATAATTACTTTTAAATTGGAACTTTACATATCCATTCGATAGAGCGCCCCCAAATTGGTCTAGTCCGATATTCGTTTTATCGATATATACTAACAGAGACAGTAAAGCATGAAGAATAACCAATACTCCAGCAGCGACTGAGTAGCGCTGCTGCATGGCGGTATGAGTCACCATGAGCCAGGGCGCTTCTGGAGCGTTGGTTACTGTATGCTTCGTGTTTTACTATTCCTGTTAATACAGATCGATTAAACGAATATCGCACTAGACTAGTATGAGGTAGCTCTGTCGAACGTGCGCATAAAGTTTCCCTATAAACATCAGTTTGTTTGGAACGAGGAAAAAAAACGACGCTTTCCGTCAGCACAGTGCGCTGCATGAAAGGCGTGACGAGCAATATTTGTTCACGCTGACTCCAGCTACACAATGCGAAAATTAAACTGGTCAGGTGCACTTTCTCTAGTGTTTCGGCAGATACAGGGTGTTTAAAAAATGACCGGTATATTTGAAACGGCAATAAAAACTAAACGAGCAGCGATAGAAATACACCGTTTGTTGCAATATGCTTGGGACAACAGTACATTTTCAGGCGGACAAACTTTCGAAATTACAGTAGTTACAATTTTCAACAACAGATGGCACTGCAAGTGATGTGAAAGATATAGAAGACAACGCAGTCTGTGGGTGCGCCATTCTGTACGTCGTCTTTCTGCTGTAAGCGTGTGCTGTTCACAACGTGCAAGTGTGCTGTGGACAACATGGTTTATTCCTTAGAACAGAGGATTTTTCTGGTGTTGGAATTCCACCGCCTAGAACACAGTGTTGTTGCAACAAGACGAAGTTTTCAACGGAGGTTTAATGTAACCAAAGGACCGAACAGCGATACAATAAAGGATCTGTTTGAAAAATTTCAACGGACTGGGAACGTGACAGATGAACGGGCTGGAAATGTAGGGCGACCGCGTACAGCAACCACAGAGGGCAATGCGCAGCTAGTGCAGCAGGTGATCCAACAGCGGCCTCGGGTTTCCGTTCGCAGTGTTGCAGTTGCTGTCCAAATGACGCCAAAGTCCACGTATCGTCTCATGCACCAGAGTTTACACCTCTATCCATTCAAAATTCAAACGCGGCAACCCCTCAGCGCCGCTACCATTGCTGCACGAGAGACATTCGCTAACGATATAGTGCACAGGATTGATGATGGCGATATGCATGTGGGCACCATTTGGTTTACTGACGAAGCTTATTTTTACCTGGACGTCTTCGTCAATAAACAGAACTGGCGCATATGGGGAACCGAAAAGCCCCATGTTGCAGTCCCATCGTCCCTGCATCCTCAAAAAGTACTGGTCTGGGCCAGTACTGGTCTTCCAAAGGAATCATTGGCTCATTTTTCAGATCCGAAACGATTACTGCATCACGCTATCTGGACATTCTTCGTTAATTTGTGGCGATACAAACCGCCTTAGACGACACTGCGAACACCTCGTGGTTTATGCAAGATGGTGCCCGGCCACATCGCACGGCCGACGTCTTTAATTTCCTGAATGAATATTTCGATGATCGTGTGATTGCTTTGGGCTACTCGAAACATACAGGAGGCGGCGTGGATTGGCCTCCCTATTCGCCAGACATGAACCCCTGTGACTTCTTTCTGTGGGGACACTTGAAAGACCAGGTGTACCGCCAGAATCCAGAAACAATTGAACAGCTGAAGCAGTACATCTCATCTGCATGTGAAGCCATTCCGCTAGACACGTTGTCAAAGGTTTCGGGTAATTTCCTTCAGAGACTACGCCATATTATTGCTACGCGTGGTGAATATGTGGAAAATATCGCACTATAGAGTTTCCCAGACCGCAGCGCCATCTCTGGTTGACAATTGTAACTACTGTAATTTCGAAAGTTTGTGTGCCTGAAAATGTACTGTTGTCCCAAGCATATTGCAACAAACGGTGTATTTCTATCGCTTCTCGTTTAGTTTGTATTGCCGTTTCAAATATACCGGTCATTTTTGAAACAGCCTGTATCTGCCGAAAAAACTAGAGAAAGTGCACCTGACGACTTTCAGGAGAGACACCACGTATAGCGGTATGACGAAATGAATTGTACCCCTTACGCGTCACTGCTACTTTGGAACATGAAGAGCAGAGAGCGCCTTTACCTGCAGGGGGTGCTATCTTCCTGCTTATTCGTTGAACGATGTCTAAGCACCACCAATTACGCATCTTCATGTGAGTCGAGGGCAGTCGTTGTTCAGATTTCACGTGGAACGGTCAGAAGCTGTTGAGTCGCACCAAAAATGTAATAACAGTTTACAAATGTTAAAGCAAGAGTTTGGAAGTTTTCCGTCGAATGATAGGACAACAGGCAGTGATTCAACAGTTTACACTTGAAGAGCACACGTGATTGCCCACAAAGTCGGTGGACAAAACAGATCGTCCTTCTCAGTAATATTCGTAGGTGTTTTATATCACGAGTGTCATTTCGAAAGTTCTGCGCACTGTAAGACAGAACTGAAGAAAGTAACTGATTTTACAAAATACCCTTACAGGCCTTCAATATAATAATATCCGTTCTTGCTTTTGACAGCTTCCCAACGTTTTGGCAATTTCTGTATTCCGAGAAGGACACCTTCATTGTTGAACTATCTGATTACTCGGGTCACCTCACTGAAAGTTTCAATTACGGTATCAAAACGTTTCCCGTTGGAATTGTTCCTTCAGTTTGGGAAACAGATCAAATTCTGACGGGCTCAGGACTGTATGGTGGAGAGGGAAGTATTTTCCATCAATATTTATCCAGCGTTTCCAGCTGGTAGGACAATACGCTGTCTTGCACTGTCGTGTAAAATGAGGACACCAGCTGGAAAGCATTTCGGGCATTCTTTGACGAATTTTCGTAATATTCGTGCGAAGATGTCACCTTTTAGAACATCATAAACTAGAGGAGATTTAACCTGCTACCTACTGAGTGGAGATGCTCGCGACAGAACACCATACATGCACTGACAAGCCAGAACATTATGACTCCAATCTTAACAACGTGTTGGTCCTCCTTCGAGGCACAGAACATCAGAAGTTCTATGTGACATGGACTGTTAAAGTCGTTGGGGGATTTTGGTGGTGCGAGTGTGGTAGAGCAGATGTCTGGGCATAGGTCACGCAACTCCCGTGCATTAGTGTCCCGTTGTGCAACTGGCGCCTGATAGCGTTCCAAATGCGTTCCATCGGTTTCAGATAAGGGGAAATACTTGGTCAACACATCAGCGTGAGTTCATAATCATGCCCTCAAACCACAGTAGCTCCATTCTGCCCTTTGTCTTGAACATCTACATCTATATATACATGATTACTCTGAAATTTACAATTAAGTGCCTTGCAGAAAGTTCATCGAACCACCTTGAAGCTATTTCTCTATCATTCCACTATCGAACAATGAGCGGGAAAAATGGACACTTAAATCTACCCGTGCGAGTTCTGGTTTATTTTATTACGATGATCATGTCTCCCTATGTTGGTTGGTGTCAAAAAAATATTGTCACACACTGAGAAGAAAGTTGGTGACTGAAGTTTTATGAGAAGATCGCGATGCAACTGAAAAATGCCTTCATTTGGCACCTCAATTCGCGTGTCACATCCGAGCACTTCTTTGAACTCGTCGATATTCTCCGTCAATCCTATGCGATGCGAATCCCACACCACAAAGCAGTACTCCAGAAGAGGACGGGCAACAGTAGGGTAAGCAGTCTCTTCAGGGAAGCTGTTGCATTTTGTAAGTGTTCTGCCAATAAATCGCAGTCTTTGATTCTTTCCCCGTACCATTATCGTTCGAATAAGTTATTCATAATTGTAATCTCTATGTATGTAGTTGAATTTGCGGCCTTTAGATGTGCGTAATTTATAGTGTAACCGAAATTTAGTGGATTCCTTTTAGTACTCATATGGATGACTTCACACTTTCATTATTAGAGTCAACTGCCACTTTTCGTACCATACTGATATCTTGTTCTTTGTTTTTGATCAACTGACGAGCTTACAAAACGATAAATAACTGCGTTGTCTGCCAACAGTCTAAGAGGACTACTCAGCTCGTCTCCTATCTCGTTTATGTAGGTCAAGAACAGCGGAGGGAATATAACACTTCCTTGTACAACGCAAAATATTACTTCTGTTTTACTCAACGACTTTCTGTTAATTACTACTAGCTGTGACCTTTCCGATAGGAAATCACGAATCCGGTCGCATAACTGAGATGTTACTCCACAGGGACGCAATCTGATTAGGAGTCGCTTGTGAGCTACGTTGTCAAAAGCTTTCTGGAAATCTGGAATTATGGAATGAACTTGAGATCCCCTGTCGATAGCACTCATCACTTCGTGAGAATAAAGAGCTAGCTATTTTTCACAAGAACGATATTTTCTGAATCCGTGCCGACTGTTTCAATAGATCATTAGCTTCGAAGTAATTCATAATGTTCGAACGCAGTATATATTCCAAAATCCTGCTGCAAGTCGACGTTGGCGATAGGTGTCTGCAATTCAGTGGATTACTCCTATTTTCTTTCTTGAGTATTGGTGTCTTAAGGGGGGTAGGACGTCAAACGGGCCGACTTGGTGCAGGAGAGGCACCACAGTACATTTTAATTTCCACTGTATATACTCTTACAAATAAATTCATAAAACTTTAACAGCATGAGAAGGAAGGATTCAGGATTCATACTCATAGCAGTGGAAGCTCAAAAGTGTAACAAAACACTTTTTTTTACATGTGAAATTTCATCATTTTTTCACCTACTGTTGCCTGCATTTGTTGCTATAGGCACACTTTTCTTCATAAGTAAGAGAGATTCTTCGATGACTTTTGCACAGCATACAAACCATAATTACAGGTGTATGAAAATCTACAAGTTATTTAATTTATGAAAAAGTGAATGAACTGTTACATTTTAAACTTCATGTTTAGAAAAAAATTCAAGTTTTGTAGTTAATTATCTCAATTTTTTCCACAGTTTTTTAATAGATTTGGAAAATTCTAGAGTTTCATACACCTGTAACTACTATTTGTATGCTATGAAAAATGCATCGAAGAATCTCTCTCTTACTTAGGAAGAAAAGTGTGCCTATAGCAACAAATGCAGCCAGTAATAAGTGAAAAAATGATGAAATTTCACATGTAAAAAAGGTATTTTGCTACGTTTTTGAACTCCCACTGCGATGAGTTTGAGTCCTCAAACCTTCCTGGTCATGGTGACAAAGTTGTATGAATTTATTTGTAAAAGTATAGACAGTAGAAATTAAAGTGTCCTGTGGTGACTCTCCTGCTCCAAGTCGGCGCGTTTGACGTGCCTCCTTAAGGTACAGATATTTCGACGAGCGGCCGGTTGTGTATGATTTCTGAGTACGGAACTCTGAAAGGAACCTAACTGGTGGACAAAGTTCATGACTAGTTTGACATTTGCAGTGTACATATGACAGTCGCACGAAGCGATTTTTCACGTTTGCTGTAAACTATGAGAACATGTGCTGTGAGTGTCCCACCTGGTTTTCTAATGAAAAATATTATCACTTGTGTCCCCAATAAAACTTCGTTGTTCTTTAAGTTTATCTCTGATGATTCTCTATGTCTTTATGTTCCCCCGAAAGCTGAAGATTGTCCCACCTTAAGCTGTGCGTCCTATTTGTTAAACTATGTAGCCGAATAAATCTCGCAAACAATCCTCTTGCTTCGCTATTTACGAATGGTGAATTAATTGTTTATTACGAACAGTACAATTCTCCTACTTATAATTCCAGTTTTTTTCCGACCTCGCAGTCTGGTCCTGTGTCGGTCGATGATACAGAATTCATTCCTTGCAACTTGCCTCAGTGATCTAGCTAACTCGTGACTGCGCTATGCAGAATAACCGTTAGCTAATGAACACTCAACTGGCAACACATGTGTTACGTTACCTTCAAGTCCTCTAGTTTCTAGTACCGACTTTGAATGTAATATTACCTCAAGAGAATTTTCTTCAGAGTCATTACTTATGATTGTTCGCATTCTTGAAGTGTTTGAACAACATGTTCACTACAAACTCTCTCACTTTCCGTTTAACAACTGCAAACTTTGTGCTCGTGATCAACGATTAAAGACATCTACGAGCGATTCCGTAAACTTTATACCAGATTTAGTAGTGCAACGCCTTTTTTGGTTAATAACAGTCAGTCGAAATTGACAGTAAGATTACTTTCACAGACATCAGAATTCGGATGAAAAATTAATTTGCAAGTTTATCTTACACTTTAACTTGAATTAAAATTTAATTCATCTAGTCTCGATGTGCACCGCCACCATGACAGTGCGTGGAAATGACGGACGCACCCCACGAACCTCAGTAAATACCTGCAGTTCAATAACTCTTGGTAAACAGTGGGAAAAATTCTCGGGGTTCCGATTAATTCAGGCGGAGACAACACTACCAACATTATTACTTAAGGCGTGTGCAAATTATCTGGCAAAAGTTCTGTACTGTAGACACAGCAAAAACAACCGACAAAAGCAGAACGCTTGTAATGCCGGTTTTGGAATATCTTGTCACCCTCAGTCACTCCATTTCCTTTTTGCTGATTGATAAACCACTTTGCATTGTCGCATAATGCTACTGTGAATGAGTATAAATTGGATACGCCTTCAATATCAGTGATGGTTAGTACAAATAATACATATTTGTATCAAGATAAATGTAAAAGCTTACCAATTAAATAATTTTTTTTGTTCATTCTTCTTCAATTGTTCTAGATGCCCCGGTTATATAGGGAATGATTTCTCGTAGTTTTATCTTCAAATTTTTCTCGAAGTTTATCCGTTTGCAAGCCATTCAGACATTACTAACATTGCCTACTTCATAAAATTTCTTCCTTTTCACGATACATACAACCCAAGCGTCGTCTGGATGGAGACCAGAAAGGAACTGTCCGCAAAAAAATTACGTATGTAGAGAGTTCAAGATAACTGCTCCCAAGTATGTGAGTGTTTCACAAGATTAAATTTTTTAATATAATTTTCTTTTATTCTCAGGTATTACATTGACATAAATAAAATTAAACGCATGGGGAATACTTATAACTTCGATGCTGCTAATGCAGTCTTTCCCCCAAGTATTTTACGAAAATATTTGAAACTTTATTAATTGTAATACTGACAGCGATTACTTACAATTAGTTCTGTCATCAATAAAAATGGTATAATAACGTTATTCTTTATAATTTCTCCCAGAACAATCCGCTTTAAACTTCATGTAAAATATACAATATAGAACCAGTCTTCGAATAATACCAAACTTTAAACATTACTCAAATATTGTCATGAAAGATGGTAATTAGTGCCTTATAGGGAATACGTGATAGCTTATTTTACCGAAAATGTTACTACAGATAAGAAAAATTGCCGAAAATGTGTTACATAACCAATGAAAATGAAGATGGCAAACGTTTTTATGAATGATAATACGCAATGTAAATAAAAAGTGTCCAAGCACTCAGAAAACTCAATTACACAAGCACAGTACAAGTGACGCGCTGTTACTTCTGCCAAAAATCTCTTTTTCGATACGTCTTCTGAGTCAAAATAAGTGTAGACCATGTTCAGGTTCATTAAGAGTACCAACAGTTGACTGAAGAAGAAACGCTAGTTTACCTGTGAACTGGGAAAAAGAAATTTTGTGCAGTTAGGAACGAAAGAATTTTATGTGGGGTAAGTACTGCTGGCTTTTCACAGAGACACATAAAATGTCCCTGTGATTGTACCCGTAGTATGATGTTTTCTAGCAAAAACTGTGACACAAGCTTCCCTCTTCCAACCGCTCCTTTCACCCACCTCCCTCGCCTCTCTCCATGACAGTCCCCTCCTCCCACCCCCAGTTACTCCTAGAGTTAGCTGTCATATCTAATTACTCCAGAATGATACATAAAATATTCACGTAATTTGGTAGGGAGCTGATTTCACTTAGTCAAATCCGCCTGTAACGCAAGATAAGGAGCACAGCGAGCAGGTTCTGTCGCATGTCAAACCATTTACCTATTTGTGTGGGAAGTAGGTTGTTACGAGAAATTGTATCCGAGGCTGGTAACCACAAGCCGTTCCAGTGAGACATATCGGTTTTTCCAGCAAAAGCGCCTCATTTGTCGAGACATGTTGCGACTCCAGTTTCAAACCACAGGCCAAGCTGATTTTACAACTCTCTTTTTCTCACTACAGTGCAGAGGCCGATCAGATGTAGTCAGCGTGAATCAGAATCTGTGTGGCAATCAAAAGATAACTCCTCCATATAAGCTCTTCCCGAAAACGCGCTAATCATACATCGAATGTACTCTGTCGTCTCATCACTCCTACAACAGCTGTACCCTCGGAAAACGCTATCTTTATTCTTCGAAAAACTTTCGATTTCTTCCCACACCTCAAATATATTCTAAAGTGGAAACAACCATGTGATTGCTTCTAACACCGTGTCGGACCTCCTTGTGTCCGATGTAGTGCAGTCACTCGACGTGGCTTGGGCTCAAGAAGTCGTTGGAAGTTCCCTGCCGATACACTGAATCATTCTGCCTCTATAGCGGACCATAACTGCAAAAGTGTTGCCGGTGCAGGATTTTGTGCACTAATTGACCTCTCGATTATATCCTATTAATGTTCGATAGGATTCATGTTGGACGACTGACTTGCTAAATCATTCGCTCTACCTGTCCAGAATGTTCTTCAAACCTTAGAATCTGGTCATTCCATCTGCATCATAGTGTGTGTTAGCGGTAAGATCGATATTGGCTACGTAGGGCTGTAACTGAAAATGTGGCTAGCCGATGTCGCAGGATCTAGCTGTCCATGTCTGCTTTATGCCCTATAGCTAAAGAAAAAAAAAATGGTTCAAGTGGCTCTGAGCACTATGGGACTGGGACTTAACATCTGAGGTCATCAGACCCCTAGAACTTAGAACTACTTAAACCTAACTAACCTAAGGACACGACACACATCCATGCCCCAGGCAGGATTGGAACCTGTGACCGTAGCAGTCGCGCGGTTCCGGACTGAAGCGCCTAGAACCGCTCGGCCACCGCGGCCGGCCCTATTAGCTAAGATAGCTAAATAATCTGTAGTAAATAATTATTGCAATCTTACGTTCTAATACATTAAACACATGCAGGTTGTACGGATTAAGTTGTAATAATAAACTGCAGTTTAGAGCAATGACAAAATTAGGAAATATTTGAATATTAGTGTAGGCAGTACCACAAGTTTAAAGTCGCACAAGGCTGATAATTTATTCAGCTTCGTAGTGTGCACTCTATCATATACTTGTAAGTCTCGTAACTATGACTCCAACGTCTTTCGGAAGGGTGGTCCAACTGTGGGTAGAAGTTGCGTAAGAGAAATAGAAACTTTTCAAGGTACCAAGAAAGTCACACACAATGGAGCTGTTACAAAAGCGTGTAATCTGCACAGATTGAGAGAATGCTGAATGCATTCCATCCATTGTAGAAGCACTGTCGTATCCTTGTCGTCACTTCATTGTTATATCCAGATTATCCTGACTTGTAAATTGTCTTCCGACATGTTAAGGTTATCTTCCCAGTTTGCTATAAATAACTTAGAAATGATTCTTTTTCTTATGCCTTTATGTTTTATTTGTGAACGTAACGAATAATTTCACTGGTCTAATTTATGTGCGAGATGTAGAACCTTATGTCTCGCACTATTGATGTATTTCTAAAAAGATAATTTGCTATGACAAAAATTTAACACATGTTTGACAAAAGGACTGAAAGTACTTGTTGAAGGCGAATATACGAGCATTTTGTAGGTGATTGTTCAACTGATGCGTAGGACTATCATGAAAATTGTGTTCTATGTCAGTGTGAAGTGTTTTTGTTATATTGCACAGAGAGAAAAAGGACTTAGCGTTTTCGGATCGTGTGAGTGTCCAGATGTGACAAACAGCTCAGGTATCCTTCTTGAGGTAAGTGTGTTCCCTGCGAGAGGGTTTTCCAGGAACAGGCCACTGGCGGGCAGAAACGTGCCTGGTGCCTTGCTGAGCTCAAGGCCAGCGTGCGGTTTTTTTGGTCAACGATGTCCACGACGAGTTACCGGCGGCTCCAGCCGGTTACGCGTACGTTTCTCCTGGACGCCATCCCAAAGGTGCGCAGGCATTCTCAGTGGAAGACGGAGAGTCCTCGTAACACCGAGCTGCGCCGTCTGTTACTGAAGCGGAAGCCATTTCTCTGGGGACTTTGGCACCATGCCCGTCCACTGACGCGTGAAATTTGCGCCTGTCCTTGGCGATCGCAGGATCCAAATGCGTACTTTGCGTACGAGAATTATTGTAAAGCGGCGGATGTGCGGCATTGAAGCTGGTGTGGATCTACGGGGACTGGAGATGGGGGGTCCACAGGCTGACACTCACCCCTTCTCCAACGCAAATAAAACTTGTTATAATCGCCTACCTCTAATATTCCTACAATGAAATGATAATGAGAATAAAAATACGCTGCCTTAAAAAAGCAAGTTCTATTTATTGACAAGCGATTTGACACGTAGTTCATCATTGTAGGAGCATATAATAACAAATTCAGACCAAATGAAATACATCAGTTGAACGGAACGGATAGTGTCTTGAAAGGAGGATATAAGACGAACATAAACAAAAGCAAAACGAGGATAATGGAATGTAGACAAATTAAATCGGGTGATGCTGAGAGAATTAGATTAGGAAATGAGACACTTAAAGTAGTAAAGGAGTTTTGCTATTTGGGGAGCAAAATAACTGATGATGGTCGAAGTAGAGAGGATATAAAATGTAGACTGGCAATGGGAAGGAAAGCGTTTCTGAAGAAGAGAAATTTGTTCACATCGAGTATAGATTTAAGTGTCAGGAAGTCATTTCTGAAAGTATTTGTATGTAGTGTGGCCATGTATGGAAGTGAAACATGGACAATAAATAGTTTGGACAAGAAGAGAATAGAAGCTTCGAAATGTGGTGCTACAGAAGAATTCTGAAGATTAGATGGGTAGATCACATAACTAATGAGGAAGTATTGAATAGGATTGTGGAGAAGAGAAGTTTGTGGCCCAACTTGACTAGAAGAAGGAATCGGTTGGTAGGACATGTCCTGAGGCATCAAGGGATCACAAAGTTAGCATTGGAGGGCAGCGTGGAGGGTAAAAATCGTAGAGGGAGACCAAGAGATGAATACACTAAGCAGATTCAGAAGGATGTAGGTTGCAGTAGGTACTGGGAGATGAAGGAGCTTGCACAGGATAGATTAGCATGGAGAGCTGCATCAAACCAGTCTCAGGACTGAAGACCACAACAACAAAGAAAACGATGCTCAAGCAGTCGCACCAAAACTCAGTGCAACCTCAATTTGGCCGTAATGCAGTCGCGTATTACTCGCATGCAAACGATCGTAAAGGTGCCCAATCGCATTCTGCGGTAGATTGTCCAAGCATCTTGCACCGCTTGGTTCTTGCAGCCTCTGGAAAACGACTATATTCCTGCTTTACCATGTCCCACACCTCTTTAACTGCCGAGAAATCTGATGATCTAGCTATTGTACGAGTACACAACGAAAAGCACGTTGTGTTGCAGCAACCGGATGTTGACGTGCATTGTCCTGCCCACAAAGCAGATCACTTTCCTGTTGAAGGAATGGCAGCAGCATGTGGTAACAATCTATACAATGTATGGGGCACAGGTTACTTCACCCTGCTGAAACACAAAATGTGACCGTGGGCACCAAATGTGACCACGAGTTGCAACTCATGACCCGTTGCAGCAGTGAGCCTGTGGTGGGACCTATGTGTCGTGGTCGAAAGAACACTTAGGTTAGGTTGCTCTCCAGGTATGCGCATTGTACACTACTGGCCATTAAAATTGCTACACCTCGAAGAGGACGTGTCACAGACGTGAAATTTAACCGACATGAAGAAGATGCTGTGATATGCAAATGTTTAGCTTTTCAGAGCATTCACCAAAGGTTGGCGCCGATGGCGACACCTACAACGTGCTGACGTGAGGAAAGTTTCCAACCGATTTCTCATACACAAACAGCAGTTGACCGGCGTTACCTGCTGAAACGTTGTTGTGATGCCTCGTGTAAGGAAGAGAAATGCTTACCATCACGTTTACGACTTTGATAAAGGTCGGGTTGTAGCCTATCGCGATTGCGGTTTATCGTATCGCTACATTTTGCTCGCGTTGGTCGAGATCCAATGATTGTTAGCAGAATATGGAATCGGTGTATTCAGGAGGGTAATACGGAACGCCGTGCTGGATCCCAACAGCCTCGTATCACTAGCAGGCATCTGATCCGCATGGCTGTAACAGATCGTGCAGCCACGTCTCGATCCCTGAGTCAACAGATGGGGACGTTTGCAAGACAACAGCCATCTGCACGAACAGTTTGACGACGTTTGCAGCAGCGTGGACTATCAGATCGGAGACCATGGCTGCGGTTAACCTTCACGCTGCATCACAGACAGGAGCGCCTGCGACGGTGTACTCAACAACGAACCTGGGTGCACAAATGGCAAAACGTCATATTCTCGGATGAATCCAGGTTCTGTTTACAGCATCATGATGATCGCATCCGTGTTTGGCGACATCGCGGTGAACGCACATTGGAAGCGTGTATTCACCATCGCCATTCTGGCTTATCACCTGGCGTGATGGTATGGGGTGCCATTGGTTACACGTCTCGGTCACCTCTTGTTCGCATTGACGGAATTTTGAACAGTGGACGTTACATTTCAGATGTGTTACGACCCGTGGCACTACCCTTCATTCGATCCCTGCGAAACCCTACATTTCAGCAGGATAATGCACGACCGCATGTTGCAAGTCATGTACGGGCCTTTCTGGATACAGAAAATGTTCGACTTCTGCCCCGGCCAGCACATTCTCCAGATCTCTCACCAATTGAAAACGTGTGGTCAATGGTGGCCGAGCAAGTGGCTCGTCACAATACGCCAGTCACTACTCTTGATGAACTGTGGTATCGTGTTGAAGCTGCATGGGCAGCTGTACCTGTATACACCATCCAAGCTCTGTTTGACTCAATGGCCAGGCGTATCAAGGCCGTTATTACTGCCAGAGGTGGTTGTTCTGGGTAATGATATCTCAGGATCTATGAACCCAAACTGCGTGAAAATGTAATCACACGCTAGTTCTAGTATAATATATTTGTCCAATGAATACCCGTTTATCATCTGCATTTCTTCTTGGCGTAGCAATTTTAATGGCCAATAATGTACGTGTACCTCCATCAGTTGCATACAACAGAACCTTCTATCATCGCTGAAGACAAAGGAGAGCCATTCCACTCTCCAGTCAACTCATTCACGACGGCAGAGTAGCAGTGCTTGGCGGTGTCATGGTGGGCAGTGGTGCCTGGCCAGAAACACATGTGATCTTAGTCCTGCAGCAAACAAATCCTTCCCAATGGTCCTTGGTTACTCAGCAGGTGCAAAATATACTCGGATTTGTTCCCTTTATGGTGTTTGGTCTGCCACTGCTGCTCTCACAATTCGGCGGTCTTGACAGCGGTCTGTATTATACAGACGTCCGAAAACTGGTCTGTGGGTGTGGGAATGTTCCACAGACCACTCCTGAAAGCAGCGACACACCATCGATACGTTGCGCCCAGTATGTGCAACAATCCGTCGATGCATCCATATAGCCTCTCGAGGGACCTCAATGCGGCCACGTTCAGACGGCTGAAGTTGTTCGACAGGAATACGTGTGCTTGAACCCTAGAATGAATGTTGCAGACAGTGTTCATCTCTAAACTCAGTACTGATATGCCCCGCAAAGTCAAAATAATGGCGCATAGGCAGGCCTCCTGAGCGCCATCTAATCGACGGCAACTGTGACGAATGATTCAGTGACACTAAAACCCGTCATTATGAGCATGTTATACTCTGGAGCCACTGAACACAGTCCTTGAAGACGTTGCATTTCCAAATCGCACCAAATGTTTGGAACATCATAGACTTTACTACAATGGCTTCTTATAGTACACCCACTGATACTTGTATGATAACTTGTTAACAAAATAAACAATAAAATAAACAATAAAGTAAAATTCCTTCTAAAAACAAGAACATTTTGGTTAGTTACAAAAAATCTTTACAAAACAAAGCAGGTTCTCTCCTGAGCGTACAACAGTCTTTAGTAGTGAGTGTGTCCCCCACACACATATGAGCTCTTCCATTCTGTGGGGCATGCACTGAATGAGACCATCAAGTTTATCTTGGGACATTAAGTTCCACTCCTCAATGGTAGCTTCAGCGTGGTTCTGTAATTGCCAGGTGGATTCGGGTGTCATGCAATGGCCACCTTCAACAGGTCCCACGCGTACTTAGTTTCAGTCATGTCAGAGAACTTTGCTGGTCAGTGCATTCGGCTGATGTTGCATCTTTGAAGATACCGACACCATGCTTTGTCATCGAGTAGGATGAAGTTGTCACCGTTTTCACGTCTGTAAGGCGATTTTCCTAAATCACTTCAGGCATATGTCGGGATGCTTCATTTGAAGGAGCACAGCCGACTTCCATTCCCTTCCTTTCCTAATCCAATGGGACCGATGACGTTGCTGTTTGGTCCGCTCCCCCAAATCAATCAACCAATCAACCAACCAATCATAACTTCCCAGAACTTACAGTTCAGAGTAACACAGCGATTCAAAAGGATACGTCTGGAAAATTTAGAAGTACATGTGTCAGGCAACTGATTTACGAGCTATAACAGTAATACGTAAACTCTCAAAACCTTAACAAAGTCGTAATTTACACAATATAGGGTCGTAGTGCGGACCCAGCATTAATAATGTTTCATTTAGCACTACGACTATGGACACAGGTATGCGGACTATGGCTTTGCGGGAGTGTAAATGAAAGAAATACTGTTTTCTTATTCAGTCGGTTCCTCCAACGCTTGTGAAGTCGGACGTTTTGTCTTCTTTTTCTTAAGGGATGGCATTTTCCTTCCTTCTTTTCCTTATTTAACTTCGTATAGTTTGCAGGTCTTACTTGACGACTCACGAACCGTGTCCGATTTGTTGGAACTGTCAACCTGCGAACCTCTTTGGAATGTTCTCTGCAGGCAGCCGGGCCATAAGCTCACACACGGGACTGAAAACTATCCTCTGTTAAACGTAGCTTGTGATTTACAGAATTATTTGGAATCTTCGAGTGTAGAAATTCCCATGTTCTCGGGAAATTAGCCGACCAATTTGGAAATTTGTGTATTTAAAAATAAAAACGCTTTTAGGAAAATGTTTTTGGGGGATGATGGTCATGACCTACCAGAACTGTTGCCTGCCTGGAACCGTGCCTGCATTTGTGTGTTCTGCGTAACGTACTCCGGCTATGTTCTGCCTTTTTTAAGGGAAGGCAGTATAAAGAGCAAATTTAACATCATTAGAGCCAAAGCGCAAGAATGTTAAGTAGACGGCTGGGCGATCCCTTCCGTGCAACGACGGAGAATATACTGCGACGTTTCTAGCTTGTTCTCTGTCCCTCTCGTTCTTCCTCCCTTCACTTTGCTATGCTCCATGTGGCGTGGACTCTCTCCTTCAAAATTAGTCTTGAATTAGGCTGTCCCTGGTTTCCCTCTCTATATGTCTTGTGTCTCGGCCTAACAGCGACTCAGGTCCCAATTCAGATATCGATATCGACACGCTCAATCACCGACTCTTTCACCCGTGTTAGGAGGTGTTCGCAACTCGTCAAACGATGCCCTCAGCTATGGCACGTGACCAGTATACAGGGTTCTGCATTGGCCGAGCGGATCTCCGAGCAGCTTGTAACAACGTTTGAACCGTTCGTGAAAACCAGCCGTTGGCCGTGAATGTGTGAATCGTAACGGATTACTGCATCGGAGGACTTTGCTGGTGCATACGACGACCTGGCTTTAGATCTCTGGATGTTTTGGTGAAAATAACTTGTTCTGTTTTGTATTCTAGTTGAATCTGCCTCGGCACGGACAGGTTTCGAACTGTTGGACTAGTTGTACTTCGACTGAGTTGAATAACTCAGTTTGTTCGTCAGTTTCAGTGTCGAGTACTTCACTATCATAGTCCGTCAATATCTTCTTTTAGAGGTCACAAGTAGGTTCGACTGTCCCACCAAAACGTAAAAGGATCTCTGTAACGGTCAGAAATCGTTGACTGTTCAGTCCAGTTAATGGCTGGGTCTTGTCATCAGACTCCTTAGCCTACTATCAGACTATTACTGGACAGATGAGCATCAGTTGACAAAGATGATCTCCGTACAATGAAGAAAACACTTCTTTTGAATCAAGATTTCAGTACAAAACATGGTACGTTGCCAGCTTGGAAAACAGTCAGCGGGTCTCAGTGTCATAAACATAATGCGTGAGCGAAATTACAACTTAATTAATCAGAGCGATAATTAGAATCATTGTTACCCACATTTGATGTGATGACTAGAAGAGACGGAAAGAATAAACAAAGAAACAAGTTTGATAGAAAAATTACATGTCACGGCCTCGTGTGGTTGTAAAGGGGGAAATCTTGACGATGTTAATTCTCTTACCGCCCACGGATTCCTTATGAGCATTAGGCAGCTAACTGGCTTTGGTTGGTCACATATCAGTCGATTTGCGTTGACAGACAGATATCTCATTCCCTTCAAAGACAACTTTTTATGACGCGAGAATGAATTTTGCGGTTATCCCAGCATATTTTATGAAAAAAACAAAATCCATGGGTGTGCTGCCGTCTGTGGGTGTTCAGAGAAGCCTACGGACACCAAACACCGGCAGTAAAACCGTGAATTATTTTGTCAACGAAAGACTGTTTAAACAAGAGCTCATCTAAATAAATATAGTTTCTTTTGGTTATGAACTTAATACCGCGAATCGCTATTATTGTTCGGTGGCAACGTGGCTGTCAGCTAAGGTTAACGTTGCATTCAGAACTCCTTTGTGCCATGATCATAGCCGCGGAGGAAGACTTGGAATGTGCGATGAGAAACCGAGCAAGTCCATTACATTTTCGTGTTCTGAAAACCAGAATACAAGACCGAGAAAACTTACTGTTTTCAGTTACCAACATGACGGTGGCGTATTTTAAGAGACACGAGATTTTTTTAAAAATAGGGACAAAATTGGTTATTGAAGTAGCAATACTTCGGAACGATTCTGTATCACAGCCTAAGAAATTTTTACTAATCCTGATAACGATTTTTCTCAGTGACAGAATCTGACAGGTCTTCCTTAAATGGTGTACCAACATGTTTCATATCAGCGCACACTCCGCTGCAGAGTGAAAATCTCATTCTGGAAACATCCCCCAGGCTGTGGCTAAGCCATGTCTCCGCAATATCCTTTCTTTCAGGAGTGTTAGTTCTGCAAGGTCCGCAGGAGAGCTTCTGTAAAGTTTGGAAGGTAGGAGACGAGGTACTGGGAGAAGCTGTGAGTACCGGGCGTGAGTCGTGCTTCGGTAGCTCAGATGGTAGAGCACTTGCCCGCGAAAGGCAAAGGTCCCGAGTTCGAGTCTCGGTCGGGCACACAGTTTTAATCTGCCAGGACGTTTCAACTTATAATGTGCTTAAATAATGTTAGAATCTTTACAAAAGCACCCGGAACTACTTTTAGTCTGCGCTGTTTCGCACAGTTTCGTTGCTACATTGACGAATCAGTGGAAGTGAGCTATTCTCTGGAAGTCCCTTAATTTCTCCCCAACACCCAGTCGACCAGATTCCCTTTCGCCACTGAAAAATATGCATTCTCAGTAGCCTCATTTTTCAAACAGTTTGCGTATTCCACGCTTTATTTACCCAGTCTGAGCATGTACAAGAAAGATATAGTTTTTTATAAATTGTCAGTCAAACATATACATCATATGCGTAAGTGGTGTCTGATAAAAATACAACAGGAACATTTTTTTTTTCACTAGTGCCGTACAACGCTATTAATTCAAATTCAACTAAAATCAAGAACTTTAAGATACATGTTCCAACGTTTATTGGCATCATTCTCCACTGATTTCGAACAACTGCATTCTGCTATTCTTAACAAAGATGTGATAACATTATTTTTCTTATTTAACTGACCTCAAAATTAAAATGATACCTTCCACAAATTGCTGCAGCGTTGTTTTTGCACATGTTTGTACGAAGTGTAGTTCCGACTAAAGAGTAAACGCCAATAATTTCTATAGTCCGCGTTCTGTGTAAGATTACGCAACATCTACCTCCAGGCTGGCCGCGGTGGTCTCGCGGTTCTAGGCGCGCAGTCCGGAGCCGTGCGACTGCTACGGTCGCAGGTTCGAATCCTGCCTCGGGCATGGATGTGTGTGATGTCCTTAGGTTAGTTAGGTTTAAGTAGTTCTAAGTTCTAGGGGACTGATGACCACAACAGTTGAGTCCCATAGTGCTCAGAGTCATTTGAACCATCTAACTCCAGGGCTACCTCGTGATAGCAAACGTGGACGGCCCGAGTCGCTTAGTCACGTCTGGAGGTGAACGACCCGACGACGTCGATGTCGTCTCGGACTAGATAAGGACGTCGAAGGAAAATCTTCAGTGGTTCAGTTTTTAGTATACATCCTGGCTTTCGTCTGGAATGAAGCCGATCAAGTCTGCTTCACTTATTTTTAAACTTAACAACATAGAATGTATACTCGCTGTTGCTCCTTAAACACTTGCGGGCTTTCACAGTAATAATGAAATGAGGTGGTGAGGTGTGGTGGGTCGCCCTCAACTGCGTACCCTCCGACTCAGAGTTTAAATATTAAAAGTTTTGGCTGGTTTCGTTGTCTAGGGGCTGGGATATGTGGTTGCCGCATTACAGGCCAAATACTGCTGAATCTACCGTATACGATAAGAATACACACATGAATGTAATGGTCGCAGGTTTCTATCACTCGGCAATTGCGAATTATGAAAGTAACATATAAATTTATAAATGAAAGATTGTACTCTGTAATCTGCAGGTACTATCTTAACGACTTTAAATGATAAGTACGATAGTAGAAGTACTTTTAAGAATGAGGTATATTTCTGCAAAACACTTATTGGTGTCGATGGTCCAGCAATTAAATAAAATATAAGTTGAATAACAGGGAAACAATAGATTCCTGCCGCACGTAATTAGTTATGAACAACGACACAGCTCGCGAGATATTCACTTCTAAACGCACACTACGTCTTCACTGTAGAAGCTACGGAAATCTCACAAGTGTACAAGTCGGCACTCCAAAGTATTTCTATCTGCCGCAGCCAGGCGCAAACCGATCCAAACTCTCCAAGTCCGAGCGTCCGTCGCGACGTCACGCCGTCACATCCAGCACTCCCATGTCCCCTGCCGTACTGTCCCGCACTCCCGTGTCCTGTCCCGTACCCCCATGGCGCCGCACTCTCTACAACTCCTTGTGCTCTCTCCCGAAACCATCCTCTTCTCCTGCTTCCTTCCAGTCTCCCCATTCACGTGCGCTGTCACTGACTACAGCGCTCAAGCCATGTCTTCAAGCCAACGCACCCGCACAAACGTAATAAAACACATTCGAAATACTGCATTTACATTTAAATAACTTGACACTAAATAAATTTTCCCACAGATCGACCCTAAACACTCTCTAACACACATTATTAAATACATAAACAAATTAAATAAACATATATCAAATGAGCAGCGACAAAAGGTAGGCCAGTAGCCTAATGTCTCTGTGCTTTCGAAAACACAGTAAATATTTAACAAATTTCTTCATGAATAGTATATATCGGATATAAACAACGTCACAGAGGAATAAATATATTTATAAGCATGCTGCTACCGTTTTTTTGTGTAACTGTGGAGTGCTTATGGCCTGACACGCTCTATAGTAACCGGCCACTTTGACCTCCAATAACTCATGTACTATTCAAGTTACATGCCTGTAATTTATACCAACTTAGGTTTACATCAGTAGCTTTCTAAAGACATGTCAATGGAGAAAATCGGATGAACCGTTTAGATTTTGGAAACTCGTTGCTGGGTGTTACTTGTATAATTAATCGTCAGATAGTAAGCTTTTAACTAATAAATATATTGAAAATCTGATTACATCATCAGAATCGTAATGCAAATAATAATAATAATGTACATATTTCTTTTTGAGGCATCATGATTCATGTGGCTACTAATAATTTCCATACGAACTCTGAAATGTCTGCCATTAAGGTTTCACAAAGTCCGCCATCATTGGCACTCCCAGTGACACAGCGTCACAATGGAATTCCCAGCCACGCGGCTGGACCTCTCGTCCGGCTAACGTTCGCCACCACGTGTTTGCTGCCGGGCCTCGGCTTTGACGAGCGTCCTGTGCGGCCGTCACAACTCCGAACATATACGAGTTTCCAGGGCGCCACAACTCGGTCTCCAGCTGCCACGGACACTCTGATCATTTCATGAATTGTTCGACACATTAACAACTAAAGTGTTAGGAGACAGAACACAGCTCTCTCTCCAGGCTAGGTCAGTGATAAAGCTGCCATCTCAAGGTCTTTGAACCTGTCTCACTCTTCTGTTGAGAGTGTCCTCCCTTCACCGGAGCCGGCCGGAGTGGCTGTGCGGTTCTCGGCGCTACAGTCTGGAGCCGAGCAGCCGCTACGGTCGCAGGTTCGAATCCTGTCTCCGGCATGGATGTATGTGATGTCCTTAGGTTAGTTAGGTTTAATTAGTTCTATGTTCTAGGCGACTAATGACCTCAGAAGTTAAGTCGCATAGTGCTCAGAGCCATTTTGAACCTTCACCGGAGTGTCATTGTTGTAGGGCGCAAGGGACTCGCCCTTCACCCTCTCCCCTTCACAATACGATTGGAACTAAGGGCGGAAGCCGTACGGAGATAAAAAAAAAAGAAACACATACTGTAGCAACCGGGATGAACACATACTAGCAAAATGGACGAACACTAAAATATTTCCAAGGAAATCATAAGGCGAGAGAGGTTAAAGCTATAATTGTACGTGGCACTTAAAAAAAAGTCAGAAGATGGACATCAAATTTGGGAAACAATGTGAGTCGATTCACTGATTTTTCATATATACAAATCTTCTAAATAACGTAACTGAGCAGTATTATTTCTCATGCTATAACTTGATGGCATAATTTTCCATTAGAACAGCTGAATCTTCTGGCCGAACATTTCCTAAAGATATCGAAAACCTGTATATGCTGATCAGTCTCATTCTGAACCCGAACAATACCGTGGTAAAAATACACACACACACAGTTTGCTACACAAAGTTGTGTTTAGGATTATGGGATGTACTGTGATGTAATTGTCCCAATCGACATCGCAGACTTGATAATTATTGCATGTGGATTAGTGTATTAACGTCTAGTTGCTATTAAACTTAGTAGTCTTGGAACAAAATTGTTTTGAATGAAGGGTATGAATAACGAATGTTTAGAAGAAATTGTATCAGTTTCGTTGTTTCTAAAACTGTTGCGTGCTTTAGATGTGGTTTGAAATAAGAATTTCTGAATTACGATTCTTATATAATCGTTACAATCGTTTGTTATTTTAAGATTTTTACCCTATAACAAATAATTTTTTATTACTTACAATTTTGAGAGTAAGTTTACAACTTCTTCATTTGTTTTTCTGTTTATGCAATGTGATCATGTGCAGGAACATGTACATAAATTTCTATGTAACTCACTAACATTAAGTATAAAACGTAGAAAATAGGTCTTCAATATTCTAATGAAATGTTCAAATGGAGCATTTTTTTGTTTTCTTTTTGGCTCCGGCATTAGGAAAGCATATAGTTCGCGGTCAGACACAAGTTCAACATGTTTATTAATCACAACTCTAGCATCATGCAAGCACTGTATTACTTGGTGCTACCGAGTTGGAGAAGTAAATCAAGTCACGAAGAACGTAAAAAGACCATGGGACTAAGAGGAATCGAAAACAAAGATTACCTCAGTTTATGAAAGATGTATGTACCAAAAAAGTTATTTGTACTTCAAATTTTCTAGCAAGTGCAACAAATTCTTCGTATCCGAAATAACGCACAGAATATAATAGACAACTTGAGCGTATTGGACAGTGTAGAAGTCACAGGTCGAACACGGAGATTGGGCAAAGGATCTCATAGCCGCAGAAGTTGTTCAAGTGTCACTGCTGCTCTAGTCGTTCCGGTCGTTAAAACTATTGTTTCTAATTTCGCAGCTGTTTCTGATGCAGCAGCGGTGGTTACTGTATCTCTCTCTTTCTGTCGCAGTTAACGCTGTTGCTTACGTCACAGGTACTGCTGCTCTGAATATTTCTGTAGATGCTGTTCCGGGTTTCAAAATTGTCGGTTCCATAATGAAGATTAAATGACCTAACATCAATTTGAGAGGAATAACAGCGTTTCCAGGTAATGGAAGCCTTGCGCCCAAATTTCGTTACATTGTTTTTATCCTCTCAATCATGGTAATTCCATTTTCGAAATGAGCAACCGCCCTAGCCAGTTTTCACGAAATCCAAGACAATATAAGCGTTGACAAAGAACTTAAGTGAAAAAATCAAAGTGTGTTTCACACTCAGGAAACGAGAGCTTTAGCATATGCAGGAAGTCTTGTGTAGGTTCCTAGTCAGTGGTGGTCTGTTAAAAAGGTACGCCGATGTGCTAAAATGCGGTGGTCTACAACCTTCCGGTATACAAGAGTAGTGTTCGCAACTAAAGTGAAGATATTAGTTTCATGTTGTAAGAGGTCCATGATTAAGGAATTTGTTACTAGCGTACTCGAGCAGATGTAATTTCGATGGATTGCTCACATGCTGCCTGCGATATGCAAGCTATAAGACCAAAGAGCAGTGTTGTATGCAGTAAGAACTGTGTGTCAGTAACAGAAGGAGTAAGTTGTATTTAGCTGTCGTTTGTATGAAGTTGGCTGGGCCGGTGACCAACAACAGTGCACATCCGATTGGCTAACCTTTTTGTGAATCAGACAATGAGCAAATGGTTACACAAAACATGACACATGCAGATACACCATCACACAGCACGGAGAATACAACAACTAATTTTGGAATGGATCGAATTATGGCATTATTGCTACAACTTAATGAAAATCTCAAACAACAAGTTAATGAAAATAATGAAAATTTCAAACAACAACTTAATGAAAATCTCAAACAACAACTTAATGAAAACCTCAAACAGTCGAATGGAAAACAAGACAACAATTACAAACAACTTAATGAAAATCTCAAACAAATTAATGAAAAACTTGACACCTCTACTGAACAGCTTGCTGAACAGATTACAGCCGTTCCCGAGCAATATTACGAAACTAAAAAACAATTGCATGAGGAAATTAAAGCATGTGCTAGGAACAGTAGTGAAGAAATTAGATCTGTTGCACAAGAATTAAGTAATACACATGCAGCCACAACGAAATTACTTAGAGATGAAATTAGTGCAGTCGCTAAACAATGTTCTGAAAACGCGACACAGTTACGCGACGAGTTTGAATTGACGTCAGCAGAACTTTCACGCACACTGGATGCGAATGTCGACAAGAAATTTGAACAACAAAACAGGCAAATTGGCGAATGTTTTAATCACCACCTACAAAACAGTGAAATGCATTACCGTAAATTCATACAGGAGCAGAACAAAGTAAAGAAACAAGTTATGGGAACTATTACTGCACAGAGACAGGAAGATAAGCGTAAGTTGTTTACGAAAGCAAAAACATACGTAGACAAGAATATTGCTACAGTATCATATGAAATTAAACATTTGAACACCGAATTGCATGATGAAATCTCCGATCTTAAAACAAAAACACACATACACACACACATAGTAGACTTTCAGACAATGACCAGCAGACTTGAACAACTGGAATTAATACAGGATCCCGATGCCATTAAAGCAGACGTTAAGAAATTGAAAAAAAAACCACACGTAAAATCCAAAAACAAATTACTGTTTGTGACGCTAAAAATGACGATCAGGTAAAATCACTGACTGAAAAAGTAGGTGAATTGGCCAGTGATTTGATGTTATCGAAAATAACAATGACGCCAAATTAGACGATACGTCACCAATTTCGTTCAATCAAACACCCGAATTCCAAAACTTACAGCACACAATCAGTGAGATAGATTCGTCCAATAATACATTACGAAGAAAATTGTCACCTTTACATCAAGAAGTGACGGAGGTGAAAAATGTTTCAGCCTCTACCACGACACAGCATACGCCACATTCCGAACATTTGTCACACTCACACAGCCAATGTAACTTAGGTAATCTACAAAGAGTACGTGACTTAGATTCCGAACAGACACAGAAAAATAGATTCTCATGCAGTCATGAATCTGCTCAGACATTCAGACACGATAATTTTGATTACAAGCACTTTCTATCTGTTAGGTAATTTAAGGTATTTAAAAATGATAGAACACAGATTCACTCGTTGGGCTGGATACAACAATTTGCTTTTGAATTTTCACCGGCATTGCCTGTAATGCAGAAACTAAAATTTATTTGCAGCGCGTAAATGACCTCAGGGGATTCATTACACTTCGGTGAATACGTGCCGTAGCATGCACAGATCCCCGAGCCGTAGTAGTGCTATTTCCTCTTTAGTTTTCTGCACTGCTGCCTTCTCTTTTACTATACTTTATATCTATCAGAACAGCTCTTCAACTATTGATCTATCTAGCTTTCGAAATGAGTAAAGAAAACCTGATATGACAAGTATTACCGAAAGTGACAGTTTTCATTAGACATGACAAGAAATACCAGCACAATTTTAATAACAGATAAAATTTTAATCATCAGTATGTGCAAAATTATCAACAATCGCAGACACATTTTGTTAACAATAGAGGTTTTTCGCCACAACAGCAACAAAACCAGCCGGTTAGCATACCTAACCAACAATGTAATGTACAAGGTCAATGATTGGGATACACACATACTCTCATTCCAGGATGTAATTAACTCCATACCAAATGAATCTACTATGCTATCTGCGACTGTTATATTGAAAAATGTTGAACCACCCAACAAAATTAAAGAATTTTCCTACATCTCGCCGACTATGCCACCATGAAATAATCGACATTGCACTCAACAACATGAAACGTGCAGCAGAGCGCCGGAGAAGACAGCAAAAACAGGTTTGTACACGCCGTGACTTTCACATAGGACAGAAGATATTAGTACGCACACACTATTTATCCAACAGAGGAAAGAGTAGATGCAGTAAATTTGAGTTTCTATACGCAGGTCCATATAGAATTCGCAGCATTCCTCACCCCAATGTAGTACATGCCGAAACTTTGAGAACCAGAAAAAGCAAGGGCAATCACTATATTTCCATTATTAAACCCATTATTGATTGAACATACTTCATGATTTGCCATTTCCAGATATTTATATAACCACTTACTGATGATGATTATACTTTTTTCTTGGCGACTGCCCGGCAAGGTAAAGTTAGGAGGTCGCTTTTCTTGTCGTTATATACCAGACCGTGCAAATTTATAATATATGTATTATTGTTTTCCTGTCAAAAGTAGAATTTTTATCTGTATGCACTATGAAATCTTTAAGATGTAACAAACACCAGTTGACTTTAACATTTTGCCTTATGATATCTCAATATGTTGACTATTCTACATTTTTTGCCACTACATTATGATATTGTGTGTGCATTTTCGCACTTGAAAACTGTCTACGTTTTTGACATAATACACTCCTGGAAATGGAAAAAAGAACACATTGACACCGGTGTGTCAGACCCACCACACTTGCTCCGGACACTGCGAGAGGACTGTACAAGCAATGATCACACGCACGGCACAGCGGACACACCAGGAACCGCGGTGTTGGCCGTCGAATGGCGCTAGCTGCGCAGCATTTGTGCACCGCCGCCGTCAGTGTCAGCCAGTTTGCCGTGGCATACGGAGCTCCATCACAGTCTTTAACACTGGTAGCATGCCGCGACAGCGTGGACGTGAACCGTATGTGCAGTTGACGGACTTTGAGCGAGGGCGTATAGTGGGCATGCGGGAGGCCGGGTGGACGTACCACCGAATTGCTCAACACGTGGGGCGTGAGGTCTCCACAGTACATCGATGTTGTCGCCAGTGGTCGGTGGAAGGAGCAGGTGCCCGTCGACCTGGGACCGGACCGCAGCGACCGCAGCGACGGATGCACGCCAAGACCGTAGGATCCTACGCAGTGCCGTAGGGGACCGCACCGCCACTTCCCAGCAAATTAGGGACACTGTTGCTCCTGGGGTATCGGCGAGGACCATTCGCAACCGTCTCCATGAAGCTGGGCTACGGTCCCACACACCGTTAGGCTGTCTTCCGCTCACACCCCAACATCGTGCAGCCCGCCTCCAGTGGTGTCGCGACAGGCGTGAATGGAGGGACGAATGGAGACGTGTCGTCTTCAGCGATGAGAGTCGCTTCTGCCTTGGTGCCAATGATGGTCGTATGCGTGTTTGGCGCCGTGCAGGTGAGCGCCACAATCAGGACTGCATACGACCGAGGCACACAGGGCCAACACCCGGCATCATGATGTGGGGAGCGATCTCCTACACTGGCCGTACACCTCTGGTGATCGTCGAGGGGACACTGAATAGTGCACGGTACATCCAAACCGTCATCGAACCCATCGTTCTACCATTCCTAGACCGGCAAGGGAACTTGCTGTTCCAACAGGACAATGCACGTCCGCATGTATCCCGTGCCACCCAACGTGCTCTAGAAGGTGTAAATCAACTACCCTGGCCAGCAAGATCTCCGGATCTGTCCCCCATTGAGCATGTTTGGGACTGGATGAAGCGTTGTCTCACGCGGTCTGCACGTCCAGCACGAACGCTGGTCCAACTGAGGCGCCAGGTGGAAATGGCATGGCAAGCCGTTCCACAGGACTACATCCAGCATCTCTACGATCGTCTCCATGGGAGAATAGCAGCCTGCATTGCTGCGAAAGGCGGATATACACTGTACTAGTGCCGACATTGTGCATGCTCTGTTGCCTGTGTCTATGTGCCTGTGGTTCTGTCAGTGTGATCATGTGATGTATCTGACCCCAGGAATGTGTCAATAAAGTTTCCCCTTCCTGGGACAATGAATTCACGGTGTTCTTATTTCAATTTCCAGGAGTGTACGTTTTCTGTCATGCTATGCTGTATGCTTTGTTATGTCACTAGAATCAAGTTTTTATTTAATGGGTGTATGATTTAAATGCAAGATATTAATCCTTATTCATGATTTTCAGAAAGCAATACCATGTAAAAGAAATAAATTAAACAAACCACAGTGTTTTATTATGAAATGGAAATTTCACCATCGGAATGAATTAAAGAAAATGCAATACATTGTCATGAAGAGTAAACGGATCAGAATTAACAAGCATTAACAAGAATATACTATACACATCGTATAATAGAAGTCTTAACTAATTATTTTTCTTTCAGAATACGGGGCGATTAATGCAAGCTGTCAGACAGAACTACACATGTTAATTTAGGTGATGAAATATGCTAGAAGTAAGAAACTCTATACTATGAATAGTTGTATGAAGAATATTAATATGAATAATTAAGTTTTTCTTTGCAGATGATGATAATGATGAAGTTATGGTAATATGAATAATGAAGTTTTTCTTTGCAGATGATAATAATGATGAAGTTTATATATTTTGTATTAGTTAGGAGATGCTATGTAGTTATTTAAGTATTTGTTGCAGTTCCGTTTGACAGCAAATCTTATGTCGCATAGTATAATGACTGAATGTTTTGGAAAAGACCGCTAGAGTACATACATATTAAGTCCACGTTTCATTACCTGTTAATTCGAAGTTTACTACTTTTCAGGATAATATACATTTTTTCTTTCAGGTCAATAATCCATTTTCTATTTTCTCCAGGAGAAACTTTTCATGATACTAATATGCTATAAGCAGTTAATTATTAAACCTGTTCTAACAATTTAATTTTTTTACCCAGTTGTGTCTCTCATTTATGAACGTGATCACATATACTCTACTTGTTTCACAACCTTGCTACAGCTGACTCATGAGGAATGACGTTATTAATCCTTATTTCCAGCAATAAGTCAAAAGCAAATATTTTCATCCCCCAGTAATTAATTATCGATCCCAACGCAATGCATTGCTAGCACACAAAAAATATTATTACCAGTCCCAATTATTACCAGTATACAACTAAATAATGCTACCAGTTTAAGATATATTTCTAGTTCCAAATACAATGAAAATATTTCTGAAGTATCGATTCGCTTATGTCTATATATTATTGGACTACAGACCTTGAGTAATAGTTACAATATGTTACATTTTAAATATGTCTTATGTCACTTACATGATATCATATATAGACACTAGCAGCTTGATGCTACACGCAATAACTCGTGTTTTGAATGATGACTTCTGAATATTGCACGATAAATGCCTTGTCGCTGGCCAATGAATGCCAATAATTACTGTAATAAGATGTCTTATGATGCCAATGATTACTGTAACGAGATGACGTATGCATAAATGCAATGCCAATGATTACTGTAAACTGTAATGAGATGACTTGATGCCAATAATTACTGTAATGAGATGAGTAATGAGTATGTTTTGCCATTAATTACTGTAATTAGATGACTTATGAATAATGTTCTGTAATAATTACTGTAATGAGATGACTTATGCATAAATACTATGCCAATAATTACTGTAATAAGATGACTCATGAATAATCTTCTGTAATACTCCATACATACATAGAAATGTTTAGTATCTAGCCAATGAGTGCCAATAATTACTCAATTCGGTTGATATACTAGTTTAATTCTGAATGACGACTAGCATAAGACTTAATGTATCCTTCACCTTCTGACCTAATTACCAGCAATTACTGCAATATCCGCATGTCCTGCCCATTCTCATGATCATGGAACACTATATTTGGTTTTTGCACTAATTCTACGTTGATGTAAGAGTATGGATTCTACAAGAATGTGGTGCTGACATATCAAGCTGTCCACCGCCTTGAACGATGGAGATGTGATTATGGTCCTACTGTTTGGTGTACCTAATGTACTACCAAAATGATAACATACAATATGAATGCAACATTTCAGTGTCTTAGTTACACTGATAAATACTTCAGGAAGAGAGCTTCAGATTGTCTCACTTGGTGTTGTGCTTTTGTAGGAAGATATGGACTTTCAGTGCAGCCACATGCAACCCACTTTGCTACAACCATGATGCTATCCTTCCCACCCGTTTCCTAGTTTTTGTAAAATGGTAAAGACTTATACAGTGGGTTTGCACTTTAATTTATTTCTCAATATGTTTAAATTCTTGTAAAATGGTAAAGACTTATACAGTGTGTGGTGCACTTTATATTTCATTTCTCAATATTTTTAAATTTTTGTCAAATGGTAAAGATTTATAGAGTGCGTGTGCACTTTCTTTCATTTTTCAATATGTTTAAATTTTCGTCAAATGTAGAAGACTTATTCAGTGCATGTGCACTTTATATCATTTGTCAATACGTTTTAATTCTTGGAAAATGGTAAAGACTTATACAGTGCGTGTGCACTTTATGTCATTTGTTAATATATTTTGTACTCATGGCGTATACATTTTGTCATTTCTTAATATGTTCTGAACTCAGTGCGTGTGCACTCTATTTCATTTCTTAATATGTTCTGCACTTATCAATAATGGATATACTCTGTGACTGTAGACTTAGTAACTAAACAGATTATAGAAAAATTTGTTGCTCATGGCAAGTCCAAGCGATTCACCATCACTGCCAAATTTTTGCCCCCCCCCCCCCCCTCAGTGGAGGGTTATGTAAGAGGTCCATGATTAAGGAATTTGTTGCTAGCGTACTAGAGCAGATGTAATTTCGATAGATTGCTCACTTGCTGCCTGAGATATGTAAGCTGTAAGAGAATCTCAGACCAAAGGGCAGTGTTGTATGCAGTAAGAACTGTGTGTCAGTGGCAGTAGGAGTAAGTTGTATCTAGCTGTCGTGTGTATGGAGTGGGCTGGGCTGGTCGTGGGGGAGCGATGGCGGAGCCTGAGCGATATAATATAATGTAAAAGCAGCCTCGCACATATGTAGTATTGTTATATCAAGTCCCATGTAAATGTTTAAAAAAATCTCATAATAATAATCTCTTTTTTATAAAAATTAACTTTTGACAATCATTCATCTCAATTTAATCAATTTACTAGTTTCTCCAATCCATGGTCATCCAGATTATTGTAAAGAAAAATCAGTTATTTCTTTTTATACATGACAAATATATCGGCCAGCATTGCACAGGGCTGTGCCAGGAAAGGTTAGTTTCTTATAGGAGCAGATATATATGCGTTACCCGACGACTTAATTGAGGTAAGAATTTAATTTTTTTATTCAGAATGATCTTTCAGTGCCAAGACGCAGCGCTGCTGACGTCCAAAATTTACCAGTATAAATTCACAGTCAGTTATTGAAAGGTTATAAGTTAGTCACATTTTTTATTAGGAGATTAGTCACATTTTTATTATTTCTAGGTTACGGAATAATAAACTGTTGGGAGGTTACGGAATTTTCCTGTTGGGAGGTTACAATGTGTATAAAATGAACTGTAAAATATATTAAAATTTTATATTTAATAGTTTAAAATTGCGAGGAATAAAATAAAACGAAAATAAATCAGTATCAGCAGGAATCGAACCCAGGTCGGAAAACTGCCACTCTCCCACGGAGTTTTGCAGCCCTCACTCATACTCTACGCATGCAGAAAACGCTACACACACTTTTAAAGAAAAGTAATTCAGTAATCTGTAGCAAATGATTGACTCCGGATTAAATATTTGTTCAGAACATGATCTACCTTTCCGACAACTAACTTGATATTCACGTTAATTACTGCCCAGTGTTGTTCGTGCTCTGCTTAGTACAGTCTTGAAAAACATGTTATATGCAATCTGCTGCAAAGAAATTCCTCTGAAGTTATTAACATCTTGTTCACTGGCTTTCTTATGTAACTGATGTATCAAGGCCACCTTCCATACTCCTGGGAGTCCGTTTTCCAACATTCTGAAAGATTAATTTTAGCTCATTTTTTTCATTTTTGGTAGACACCATTTCAAAAATTCTGCTGTAATAGAGTCTTCCCTACGAGAAGATTTTAATAAGTTCATCAATTTCATTCATAGCTGAGGATAAGCCTCTTTCTAGATTTTCATGACTGTTCGAGTATTCGAGCTTATAGGCTGGTTCTGGCTAATCAAGAAGCTGATCAAAATATTTTGCAAGTATTTCGACATTTTCGGTGTTTCGTAAGCAAAATCCTTTAGCCTCGTTCCGCGCCCATCTGTTGTTACATATGCATTTCAAGGAAACCTACCTAACTCTTTAAATCTCACCTTTTCTTCCAAAGATGTGGGGCCTCTTTAGCAGATCAACTACATCTCATCTACAGAAAACCCTTTCACACTAAATTTCTTTGTTCACACATTTGTTCTACCGCCATCTAGCCTATATAGCCTTTTGACTTGCAAGGTAGTAATCGAGATTAAATTGAACATATTTATTATACATATATTAATTGAACTGTTTAAACATATTTAAATTATATATTTAATAGTTTAACATTTTCGAGGAATAACATAAAACGTAGGAAAAATAAATATCTGCAAATTTCCAGTCCGTGTGTTAGACTACTCACCAACGCTGCCTTCGCAACACTGGACTTTCAAAAATCCGTCAGCACTGCGCTCGCATAGTACGCTGCACGCAGTTTCAAAGAAAAATACTGACCTGGTGCAGTGAGCAACGTAGCGTTCGTAGTGCCGGAAGGGATGACATCACATCAGACCATGCACAGCAGAAAACAGACAGCAGAATCTCTTCACTGAATTGATCGTAGCACGGCTGTCCATCATTCCAGCGCTGTAGACTGGCTTCTAGTTATCACAGAGAGAGCGCTACAAAACATGTTTTAGTCCGTTTTCTTTGCATACTAGCATGCATTCGAAGAGAAATAGAGTTGTTTTAATATGACTCCCGGCTCACATTCGAAGTGAAATGGCATAATTTTAATGCGATATTTACGTTATGCTGTGGTGCATTAGCACATGATAACTGGCCACCACTGAGCCTAGTGGAGGTTGTTTAATGTTACCTTCCCCTAACATGTTACGAAGTGTCCAGTGTATTCTGTCCCGTCTGGATGACTATAAGTGGTTGTACAATGTAGTTACTGTTCGTGTCGTCATACAGTAAGTAAACGAATACGCGCCAGCAGTTAGCTTCTCCTATCCTCTTGGCGGCCAGATACTGATGATAAATTTTATTTCACCAACAGGATCCGAACAGATTACCTTCGAGACGAGCGTTTCAACAGAAGCGAGAGCCAGCGCTTCGACTTACGTTGTGTGCTCGTCGAACATAATGTTGCAATAAAACGAACAAGTGAAAAGATTTTGGGTCGGGCTATAATTTTTAAAATAATTCTGAGAAATATGTAGAGTGAATACACGCTGAAGCGCCAATGAAACTGGTATAGGCAAACGTATTCAAATACGGAGATATGTAAACAGGAATAATACGGCGCTGCCATCGGAAACGCCTATGTAAGACAACAAGTGTCTGGCGCAATTATCAGATCGGTTATTGCTGCTACAATGGCAGGTTAACAAGATTTGCGAGGGGTGTTTGAAAAGTCCGAGCATTCTTTGTCTGGCATTCGTGTGAATCAAGGAAGTCGAGTGGTTGTCAAAAATGGACGAAAAAGAATTTCGTATGGTGATTAAACATGAGATGCAAAACACTTAATGAGACTAAAGAGAAGCTTGATAAACATTACGGTGATTCTGCATCTTCGATTAGAATAGTTTATAAGTGGTTTCAAAATTTTCGGGGTGGCCATATGGGCACAAGTGATGCTGAACGGTCTCGACGCCCTGTGGAGATTACGACTCCAGAAATCATTGATGAAGGATGACAGAAGAGTTCAGGTGTGTGAGACTGCCAGTGCTGTGGGCATCTCGAATGAACGGGTACATAATATTTTGCATAAACATTTGGACATGAGGAAGCTATCCGCAAGATGAGTTCCGCGATTGCTCAAGTTTGACCAAAAACGGAATCGTGTGAAGCGTTGCAAGGATAGTTTGCACCTGTTCAGGAAGAATCCGCAGGACTTTAAGCGTTGTTTCGTCACTGTTTATGAAACATGGATACATTACTATACTCCTGAGACCTAAGAACAATCTAAACAATGGGTTACCAAGGGAGCATCTGCAGCAAGAAAGACGAAGACCATTCCCTCGGCTGGAGAGGTTATGGCGGCTGTCTTTTGGGATTCGAAAGGCATAATCCTCATCGACTATCTGGAAAAGAGTAAAACTATTACATGTGCATATTAATCATCGTTAATTGACCGTTTAAAACCGATATACAAGAAAAACGGTGACAACTGAACCACAAAAATGTCATTTTCCATTACGACAATGTACCAGCAAACACCTCAGCAGTTGTGGTGGCAAAATTATTGGAAATAGGATTCCAACTCGTTTCACATCCCCCCTATTCTCCAGACTTGGCTCCATCAGACTACTATTTCTTCCCCAATTTGAAGAAATGGTTGGTGGGACAAAGATTTTATTCAAACGAGGAGGTGACTGCAGCAACTAATAGCTATTTTGCAGACTTGGACAATTCCTATTATTCGGAAGGGATCAGCAAATTAGAACAGTGTTGGACGAAGTGTATAAGTCTAAAAGGACACTATGTCGATAAGTAAGAAAGGTTTTCCCCAAACACGTAAGTAATTTTTATTTTTGCATGGACTTTTCAAACGCCCCTCGTGAGTTTGATCGTCGTGTTATAGTCAGCGCACGAACGACAGGCCACAGCATCTCCGAGGTAGTGATGAAGTGGGGATTTTCCCGTACCATCATTTCACGAGTGTTCCGTGAATATCAGGAATCCGGTAAAACATCAAATCCCTGACATCGCTGTGGCCGCGGTAAGATCCTACAAGAAAGGATTCAACGACGACTGAAGAAAATCGTTCAACGTCAAAGAAATGCAACTCTTCAGCAAATTGCTGCAGATTTCAATGCTAGGCCATTCACAAGTGTCAGCGTGCATACCATTCAACGAAACATCATCGATGTGGGCTTTCGGAGGCAAAGACCCACTCAAGTGCCCTTGACAACAGCACGACACAAAGCTTTACTCCAAGCCTGGGACGGCCAACACCGACGTTGGACTGTTGATGACTGGAATCATATTGCCTGGTCAGACGAGTCTCAAACTGTATCGAGCGGATGGACGTGTACGGGTATGGAGACAACCTCATGAATTCATGGACCCTGCATGTCAGCAGGGGACTGTTAAAGCTGGTGGAGGCTCTGTAATGGTGTGGGGCGTGTGCAGTTGGAGTGATCTAGGACATAAGATACATCTAGATACGACTCTGACAGGTGACATACACGTAAGGATCCTGTCTGATCACTTGCATCCATTCATTCCGACGGACTTGAGAAATTCCAGCAGTACAGTGCGACACTTCACACGCCCAGAATTGCTACAGAGTGGCTCTAGGAACACTCCTCTGTGTTTAAACAATTCCACTGCCCACCAAACTCCCTAGACATGAAAATTATTGAGCACATCTAGGATGTTTCCAGAATGAGATTTTCGCTCTGCATCGGAGTGAGCGTTGATATGCAACTTCGTGGCACATTAAAACTGTGGCCGGGCCGAGACTCGAATTCGGGACCTTTGCCTTTGGCGGGCAAGAGCTCTACCATGTGAGCTACCCAAGCACGACTCACGCCCCCTTCTCACAGCTTTAATTCCACCAGTACCTCGTCTCTTACCTTCCAAAATTCACTGAAGCTCTCCTGTGAAACTTGCAGAACTAGCACTCCAGGAAGAAAGGATATTGCGGAGACATGACTTAGCCATAGCCTGGGGGATGTTTCCAGAATGAGATTTTCACTCTGTAGCCGAGTGTGCGCTGATATGAAGCTTCCTGGCACGTTAAAACTGTGTGCCGGACCGAGACTCGAAATCGGGATCTTTGTAGATGTCTCGACCCGGCGCACAGTTTTAATCGGCCATGAAGTTTCATATCTGGGATGCCTTGCAACGTGCTGTTCAGAAGAGATCTCCACTCCTCGTAATCTTACGGATTTATGGAGATAGCAGTGTGCAACACGGCGTTGTCTGCCTCTGATGCAGTTGACTCCTCATTGTCCAACGAAGGCAAGAGTACTGATACGCTTGTGAGCCAGATCATGACAGAAAGTGATGAGCTTCATGTGTGTGGTGTCCTGATGTCCCACATGCCACAGAGATAGCACTTAGCAAGGAGGGTGGGTGGGAAGGCTGTCTGATGGGTCTCAGTTTCTGTGCTCAGTAGCAGCACGTCAGCTTGTGCAATTATCAAGTTGGTCCGTGAAGGTCGCTGGTCTGGCCAGTGTAACAGCTGACATTTCAAGACTTGTCAGAGGATCACATGCTTCTTCTCTGCTACAATTTTGGATGCAGTGATGGGAAATACTTCCAAGCAGTGGAATGCCCGCGTGTTGATCTTCAAACACACTAACTCTTGTTGAATCAAAATCGGTGTTCGGACAAACCAGAAGCGTCCGCGCTGGCGTGGTAGCTGGTAGCCTTGTACTCAACTTGGTAGTTATATGCTGATAACAACAGTTTCCACCAGTGTGTGTTGGGCTGTATTATCCGGCAAACAAGACAGAGAACGGAACAATGTCGCCCGAGGATTTGCAGTGCATCACAAGATGAGATTTGACGCATCTACACCGTGGTGACAAATGTCCTGGGATACATCCTAATATCCAGCCAGGCATAATGCAGCAGCTCGACATGGCATGGACTCAACAAGTTGTTGCAACACTGCTGCACAACTACTGAACAATATTGCCTCTGTAGCAGTCCACAACTACGAAAGTGTTGTTGGTGCAGGATTTTGTGAACGAACTGACCTCTCGATTACGTCCCATAAATTCTCGATGGGATTTATGTCGGGATCTGTATAACCGCATCATTCGCTCGAATTGTCCAGAATGTTCTAAAATCAATCGCGGACACCTGTGGTCCGATGATATGACATCGTTGTTTGGGAACTTGAAGTCCATGAATGGCTGCAAATGGCTTTCAGTTAGCCGAGCATAACCATTTCCAGTCAATGATCGGTTCAGTTGGACCAGAGGAGCCAGTCCATTCCACGTAAACACAGCCCACGCCATCATGAAGCCAACACCAGCTTGCACAGTATCTTGTTGATAACTTGGGTCCATGACATAGCAAACCACGTTATGCTGTGTGATGTGAACATTTTGTGTGCCGCTGTCACTTCCTCATTTTCATGCTCCACTCGATAATGCTCCGAGGGAAGAACGATTATTGGTAAATCTCCAGTTCGTACCCCTCTCATTTTACCTTCACAATCGTTTCGCGAGATATGCACAGGACGAAACAATATCTTGGTTAACTCTTCTAGAAACACACGTTCTGGGAATTTTAACAGTTAACCACGTCATAGTGCAGAACGCCTCTCTTGTGATGTCTACAATGAAACTGAGCACCTCTGTGGTGCTTTCGTGCTTACTAAAAGAATCTGTACACACGTATGTATAGAATTTTCGCGCAGCATAAAGAATCGCTGGGGCCTCTTTTTCCGTCAGTACATAATTCTGTAGAACTAAATCTTGCGGGTGCTCGGATTCGAGTTTTTCCAGATCTAATACAACTGCCACAAAATCCGTATCTAATAGCACCTCTCTTAAACCTCACTCCGAGGCCTTCAAATAGCTCGAAAGTTTCGGTTCATTACGTTAGCTAAATTCGCTCTGGAGGTCGCTAAGTTACTGTGCACGTTTCTACGAGTCAGCAAGGATGACATCAGTCTGACATCTGATGGAGTGAGTGGCTTACATCACACAGTTTGAAAAAATATGACATGGAATATGACTTAAGAATAAATGACAGGATTTCAGTAAGTGCTGATGGAACTCATAATTTGTTCGTTGTCACTAAAAGGCAGAAAGAAGTTAGCGTGAAGTGTGCACCACGAAGAATCACCAATTTTTCTAGTGAACTGCACTGATTAAACTAGAAAACTGAACCACAGATAGCCAATTTCCACTGGTTATTCTTCGAACGTCACAAGCGTTTCTTGTCATCTGAGTGATTATCGCTCAAGCTACACCAGTGGTTTCCATAAACTATTTCAGTGGAACTGTGAGATGGTTTCTTCAGCGAGTTCGCCGTTAATTTACTTCCCCATCCCTCATTTAATTTGGTATAGGTTGTCAACTTAACAGTCCATGATACACGGAGCGAAAACCCCTGAGTAGAAATGGGAAACATTAGAAAAATAAAAGAGCTCATTGTTATCAGCAAATATCTGCAGATAGAGTATCCAAAAGAAACAGAAGTAACTAGAAGAAAAGACATGAAAAATAAAAATAAACAAAATAGTATTAGACTGTACGCATCCAGTACTAATGTAGACCACAATTTAAATAAAAAAAAGCTTTTAATTTTACAAGACGTTTGCACTAAGAACTTATCAAGCTGTGGCATAGGCTCTCCCACAATACTAAAGCGAACTGTAAGATCTACTCAGACACTGGAATTAAAAAAAATGTTTGTGATCAATGTCTTATTATGAATATAGCTAAATCTGGATGCAATTTAAGTATCAAGGTTAAAAAAGGGATTAGCATCTTCTGATCCTCACTCTCAATACGACGCCATGTAAAAGCTATGGCACATTAGTTTGAAAATTGGCACAGGAATGTGAAAGAACAACATAGAGTAAATGAAGGCCATTGGACAGAATTCACTAGAAGCTTAAAATTTATATGTTCAATTTTTGGAACAGACTGACTTTCATTAATGACAAAGCGGAGACAATCTCAAATGGCTTTTTGAAAAGCTTTCCGAAAGATAAATATGAATAAGCATAATACTTACGTTTCCCCATCACTACTGCATTTTAATAGAAATAATACTAGGAATTACAGTAAAATATTTTTGTGCCACTGTGTTAAAAATTAACATATCGTTGAATACTACTAGATGATAATAAATTCCCCCACATCTTGATTTTAAAATACCTAAAATAGAACTGTTTTAATTTTACATATTTGAGATATAAGCTGTTTAGCATAGATATTTGCAACGTTGGTATATCTTTGACAAATGCACGAGCTAATCGATTTTCCTCGTAAGTGCAAAAGTACATTATTGTATTCAAATACTTAATGACAACAACATATAGTGTGCCATAGCCGCATAGAGAGATTGTGTCATTTAAGTAACGGAATTAGCTATTAAAAAAAAAGTAATTTATACCGTTTGTATATCTTTGATACTTCTCTGGGGAATTGTTGAAGTATTTTTTGCAAGAGCTAATAAATTTTCCTTCTTGGTGCGAGAAAATGTTACTGTATTTGAAGGTGTAGTGGCAAAACAAATGGTGTTCTAGAGTAGCAGACAGCGACAGTTTCATTTATATTGCGGATATAATGTGTAAAAATAGAATTTATAGCGTTTGTATATCTTTCATACAACTTATCAATTTTTAAAGTCTCTGATGCTAGAGGTAATGTATTTTGGTAATAATAAAACCATATGATGTGCTGGTGTGCTACAGCATCATATAGTAGCTCTGACACTTGTGTTACTGTATATTTTGCACAAATGTGGATGTGTAATACAAAACCTTCCAATGACGTAATAATTAGTGATAGTGTTTCACTATTAACGCATGGACACACATAACCTTCTCGTGTCGTGAATCTGAAGATTCATTACATGTGTGTGTGCAACAAATGCAATTCAAGTTGTAAAACAGAACGAAATCCTCGTGATGATGAGGGTGTTACCTTTGAAGCGCCAAGGGTGACACAGAGCACTGCTGTTATTCACGCGTATGTCATGTAAGTAAATGTAGATAAAGTCATCGTTTAGGTGAGACAAAAGCGAATGGAACTGAAAGAACGTGGAGCTGTCGCACGGTGTGTGCGGAAGCTGTAAGTACATTAGTATCAAATTCCTGGGTCTGCCGTTCACCGACACAACAGCGATCTTTAAGTTACGACGTCACTCACCTTCACCTGTGTAAATGTTACTCAGAGGCTGCAGAACGGAGACGCCACGTGGGAGGAGAGCCAGAAGCGACGCTCCTGTGTTATGTAAGCAGGGCCCTGGCCTTTCCCAGGGAACACTGGGCGAAGCGCGTCGTGTCACGCTGCTTCCGGAAGCTCGGAAAGATACACCGTGGCTCCGCACGCTGCAGCTTCCAAAAAGCGTTGCTGCCTCTCCGCAGTAAAGGTGCGAAGATACTCGGCGAATTTGGTGTGCAATTCGGCAGAGAGGGATTGAGTATTCCCGCTGAAAAAGTTAATGGTTAAGAGTTATAACAAAAATCGTCATCCATATTCCCTAAATGTTTCGTAAACAACTGGTCCTTTCCGTTGGCGAAATCCTCAACTCGAGGTCTAGTGACATGCAGAAACCAGGTGCGCAGTAGCCATTCTGCAAAGGTGGACTATAGTGTTGTACTGTAGCATGGCATGTAGTGGTTGATAAGGAAGCTTCCACACAAGGTGCTAACTGGCAACTGCAGAATGCTAATTGGAGCTATGCTGTAAATAGTGAAATAAAGTAAATAAACTTTTACTTGATATGTATATTACCGAAACGGATGAAGTAAATGTCTAGCCCATGTAACGTAGGTGCTTATTCTAGAACTGAGAACAACTGTGTAATTTGAAATGACAAGTTTAATGTCGCAAATTTTAGGACAACACAAACACAGCGGAATGGATAACATCAAAAAGTGAAATAATCCTATATACAACACTATTAAATATTAACTCTCTGAAACAACATTAACCCTAAAATACGAGGGTTGTCCAGCACAATAATATGGAAGTTTAATAGGAAGTTTCTTTACAAAATTGCTCCTACACATACGTTATGATGTTGGTCAGTACTACGAAAATCGTCCTATTCCGTCTCAAAGTTCGGTACTATTTAGGATGACAACCAAATCTACGTGGATGGTTACTTATGTGACAAATTACCCAAGGTCGCTCGAGTTTACAGTGGACGCATGCTGGTGAACCGACAAAGTTTACGCCTCTGCACGCAGTATTTACCTTAAGCCGCAACGAGCTGCCTACTGCAAGGCCGCTCTCTCCCACTGAAATTCCTTCAAAACTAACCTGGCCTTTGCTGAACTTTCCGGCAGAAACTTTCCCTATGTTTCTCGTTACGCGAGAAAACATGTACTCAGCCCTAGTCTTAGTATGTGGCAATATAAACGCGCATGGTTGGAGCAGTGTACATATTATAGTGCCCTCTCAGTTCTCCAAAGAACCATCAACTAATTTGGCTGGTTCGTTTCTCCACAGTTGGAGCTAGACGTTGCTACAGCTAATCTCTAGCTGAATTTCAGTCTCTGTGAACACAGCATCTGCGTCGTCCATAGTGTTAAGCACTCAGTTCTGCACTTGATGCCAGCTCAGAGAAGAGTACCCGAAATTTTTGTCTTGTCCTACTCATGGCAGAACTTCCTCCCCCACTTGGGTTCATTCGTTCTTCACATCACGGCCTTTTTCGACCAATAGGAACGTTCCTCTTACTTTGTGAAAACTCTCTCTACCAATCGCAATATCCCTTCTATCAAACTGCATCGAAACTTCAGTATTTTTATCCTTCCTAGTGCGTTTCCGCCAATCGTACGTTTTGTGCCCATTCTAGACGTCTAAAGTACATTGAACTTTCCATGTGTCGCACATGCTGGACACGTGATCTAAATGCTTTACTAGTTTTTGTTCGTATCCCATTGGAATTCCGAAACGCAGCTTTCTAAAGCTTTTTCTCCGTCCCCTGTGCAGATGTGCCGCTACACACGGTCCTTTCTCCTGAATCACCTGCTTGGGGTCGCTGACCTTCTTCCTGCCACCCCTTTAAGTGGTTTTCATCACAGCCCCTGCAACGTGCCTTCGCTATGCCGTTGTCCGCCTGGCTTTCCAAACTAAAAACGATCTGTGTAGCCTGTTCCACCTTCTGCTCAGATACTTCCATTGTATATAAATGGTGTGTTAATTACTGATGATTGACTGTCATCCCTTTTTGCATTACATACTGATAGGCAAATGTTCTCATAACCGCCTAATTACTTTAGATTTCATATTCACCTTCTCGTTGTGATGTGTAAAGCTCTCATGTGAGGTGCGAATCTGACCAATTGTTCTGCCACCTTACATGCTTAACTCACGAGATGTGGTCTCTCTGACCACGCAAAAATTTTCGAACTCGTTCTATAAGGTCAGTTGTGGCAGAATGCTTCTGTACCCTCCCTACCCTCCTTAAATCACCAACCCTGCAATGTATTGTTGTTGGTTGCAATATCACCTTTTTGTTTTTTGTTGACACGTGTTACTGAGACGTGTTGTGGTCTCCTAGACTGTGCCTCGAGAGATGTGTACCTATTTTCTTCAGTATAGTCCAAAATGTATTAGTAGGAATACCATCTTAAATTTAATGAAGTTGTTTGTCGGTGGATAGGGGAAGATGCCAGTGGTATAGATCAAGAAATAGATGAAAAAAGACGATTTTTCAAAAGCCAGCGATCACCATTCTACTAGCGGAGGACCATTCAGAGAAAGAACTTACGGACAATTGTGATATACTCATTTCTCCAACAAAATGTCTAACATAGTAGTTAAAATCAGAGTGGTGATAAAGAAAGCTGTAGATCCCAGCAATGAATGTGATTTTTGCAGTATTTCTTTTTGAATTTATTAAGTATAGTCTTGATGGGCAAGTTTACATTCTGGAATTTAGTTTTATGTGAAAATGTACGTGATAAGAGACAATCTAATTTCTTAAAATGTAAAATTAAGTTCTCTAAAAGTTTCTTTATTTGCACGATTTAGGAAACAGAGCAAAACTAAATGATTTTGTGTGATAAAAAGTAAAATAGTACAGGGTTTATTTAGCGCAATTACATCAACAAGGAGTATTTAGGCAACGTTAAAATAATTGTGAAAATAGATGTTACGTGACTTAAATTAACAATTTCAAATGACTTATGCCTTAAATCTCGGTTTAAACGCAGGGGCTCCAGAGACCTCGTTGCTACTATACATTACAAAAAAGTCACCTCGTGAGTTAAGGACTAGAGCAACATGTGTATGATGGAACTTCAGAAAGTATGTTACACCATTTTTTAGCATATTCAGCAAGTCTCTCTAAACTATGGTCGGAACATTCTAAACCTCAACTATACAAATCTGCTCCTTGGTCATAGAGCCATTCGATAACCACCTTGTGAATGTCCTCACAGTTGGAAAATTCTTTTCTCTCCCCCCCCCCCCCTCTCCCCATGTTCTTCCGAGGTTAATGTCGTCTGTCTATCTTCCCGATCAGCATCACTCACGTTCTGTGCGGCCTTCGTCAAATTGTTGGCACCATTTCACTGAGGCTGGATGCGACGTTCTATTTGGTCCATATATCGCCAGGGCGAATATGTATGTGCAAGTAGACGTTTTGCCCACGTGAATTTGCAGTACGTTTCCAGTTGATGCGGCATTTTGCTCGCACACTGCGGTGCACCTGTTATCCGTACCGCACTAGAACTGTGTGTCTGCAGGATTCCCGGAATCCTGACAACGCGCTGCTCCTGTTACGTAATGGTCTTGGCGCAGGACAACATACGTAACCTACTTTCTGAAGGCCCTACGTGTTTCTGTAAGAGATGCCATACATTTACACAAGGCCACTGCACATAATATTAGTCACCCATTTTATACGTAAAGGGGTGGAGGGGTAGATGGGCCGAACCAGTGCAGAGTGTGGTTTTAAAACGTTTATTAATTACCGAAGCAATTAAATAAAAATTCAAAACACAGTAAAATTCAATCTTTCCTTTGAACCACCAATCAAATCTTTACCGCCACACCTAGTGTTTATATACTTATATGGATATGGTGTCTGTTCTTTCGGACATGTCTGAAAGAACAGACACCATATCCATATAAATACAGTAATGGAAATAAGTATTCATACACTAGAGCGAGGAAAAGTAAACTGCCTTTATTGACAATACGAAACCAAAAAATTGGATATGCACTATACACATTGGCCAGTCGCCAATGCAGCTATGCTGGTATATAGAACGAGAACGAACAAGCCTTTACAAAACTAAATACAAAAACTTCTGCCATGTTCTCTACTGCGCTGGGAATTAAGTATTCATAAACCAACAGAAAATGACACTTCTAACAAATCCAGAACATGTTTAATACTTCGTATGCATACTCTTCCAATGTATTACTTATCGCAACAACCGTGGCATGGAATGAACCAAATTTCTTGTAGTTTCCGACGTGATAACTTTCCATTCTCGAAGGAGAGCCTCTTTCAAAGAGGCCTTACTACGGATGTCGTGTTTTTTCACTCGTGTTTCCAGCTCACTCCATATGTGTTCGATGGGATTCAAGTCCGGACTCTGAGCTGGTGTTTTATGAGTGTGTGGAGTGTTGTAGAGCAACCACAGACGGACAATTTGCGCCATATGTTTGGGATCATTGTCCTGTTGGAAGTAACAATTTCTAGGAAGACTCAAGGCGCCAGCACTCTGTTGTAAGTTCTGTTTGAGAATGTTCATATACACAAATCTGTTCATGGTACCTTCCACAAACACTACTTTTCCGACACTGGAGGCTGACATACAGCCCCATATCATCACTCCACCACCTCCGTGCTTCACCGTGGGTTGAATTTTGTTTCGGTCGAGATCTGTATTCGGTCTTCTCCAGACCAAGATCCTACCGTCATTGTGCACGATATTAAATTTGCTTTCATCACTAAACAATAGAGTATCCCAGAAGTCTGCTGTCGTGGATACATGCTGTTTCGCGAATTCCATCTGTCACTTCCTGTTCTTTTCGATGATGTAGGGCTTTCATCTCGGGACCATGGCTCTGTAGCCCGAACGATTGAGAATGGTACGAACTGCCTTGGAGTAAAAAATGGTGTAAATGGCTCTGAGCACTATGGGATTTAACATCTGAGGTCATCAATCACCTAGAACTATTTAAACCTAACTATCCTAAGGACATCACACACATCCACGCCCACGGCAGGATTCGAACCTGTGACCGTAGAGGTCGCGTGGTTCCAGACTGAAGCGCCTAGAACCGCTCAGTCACACAGGCCGGCGCCCTTGGAGTGGTTTCCTTTCGGAAGTGGTCATGTACATATGCGGATAGTGCCGACGCTGTCGTTCCTGGGCTTTTCTTGATGATTCTTAGTAGCATTCTGGTCTCTCTTGTGGTAAGCTTCTGTGGACGACCGTGTCGTTCACTGTTTATTACCACATTTCTGTCTTATATCGCTTAATGATAGATTGCACTGTCGCTCAGTTTCGTCCTATGATGTTCGCAATTTCTGCATACGACTTGAAGACATTGGGCGACAACGACGTTTCGTTTCTCAATGGTCGTTTCCTTCCCCTTTCTGCTGTTCCACGGTACCCGCGTCCGATGCGCTGTTGCTTCACGGCCGCCACATGACTACACAAGTCTGGCATGCACTCCGGGGCTGCGTCAGCATTTTTCGGCTTGGATCGGTCGAGAAATGAGCTATTTTTATTAACATAGAATCCAGGAAAAGGTCGGCGCAGTGGAAATAGTACAGAAGGGTTATCGAAGATCGTGTGGTCGAGCCTTTCGGGGAATTTTATTTCTCAGTTTTTTATTATGAAATTTTGCGCTACTTAGGTTGCAAACAAGCTGAAATAACGCTCAGTAGGTTTTGATAAAATACATGAAAAGGAAACGCAAAAGAAAATTTGGTTTTGCAAACAAATTTACAAAAAGAAGGTCGTAATTAAAGCCTATAAGACTTCGTACTGAGTTAGTTTCATTTTGATCTTCCAGTAGCCTTCGCGGTTGCACACGGATAATATATTCCCGGCGCGCATAAAATCGGGCCATAGGACGTTGGCGGCAACGCTAGGAATGGCTACGTAGTTGATTCGTATGCCTAAACGATACTAGTGGCTCTTTCGAACGAAGGATCCCAGAATCGGTGCATGAGTATACACCAAAATGTAGGACTGTTGTAATTTCTTAATAAAAATCTGTAAATTACAACAGCCTTATGCAAAAAAAATTTTGACTGCTGTAATGAAGCCCTACTCGCAGAAACCAAATTTTTTACTGTTAACTGACTAGTGGGGAAGAAGAACAAGCCTATTATTATAGAATGATTTTTTTTAAGATAAAGAAGAATTGCCATCGTGAAGTATTAGTGATTCTTCCCAAATGCAGTCCACTAGTGCAATCCCGCAATGCCTGTTTTTATTTTCAGGTAAAGAATTTTAAAAAAAAACTTTCACAGCTCCTCTCATCTTATCGTAGTAGACAAAGAAATCACATCCGTTGGAGACTTCACCGAAATACACTCCTGGAAATGGAAAAAAGAACACATTGACACCGGTGTGTCAGACCCACCATACTTGCTCCGGACACTGCGAGAGGGCTGTACAAGCAATGATCACACGCACGGCACAGCGGACACACCAGGAACCGCGGTGTTGGCCGTCGAATGGCGCTAGCTGCGCAGCATTTGTGCACCGCCGCCGTCAGTGTCAGCCAGTTTGCCATGGCATACGGAGCTTCATCGCAGTCTTTAACACTGGTAGCATGCTGCGACAGTGTGGACATGAACCGTATGTGCAGTTGACGGACTTTGAGTGAGGGCATATAGTGGGCATGCGGGAGGCTGGGTGGACGTACCGCCGAATTGCTCAACACGTGGGGAGTGAGGTCTCCACAGTACATCGATGTTGTCGCCAGTGGTTGGCGGAAGGTGCACGTACCCGTCGACCTGGGACCGGACCACAGCAACGCACGGATGCACGCCAAGACCGTAGGATCCTACGCAGTGCTGTAGGGGACTGCACCGCCACTTCCCAGCAAATTAGGGACACTGTTGCTCCTGGGATATCGGCGAGGACCATTCGCAACCGTCTCCATGAAGCTGGGCTACGGTCCCGCACACTGTTAGGCCGTCTTCCGCTCACGCCCCAACATCGTGCAGCCCGCCTCCAGTGGTGTCGCAACAGGCGTGAATGGAGGGACGAATGGAGACGTGTCATCTTCAGCGATGAGAGTCGCTTCTGCCTTGGTGCCAATGATGGTCGTATGCGTGTTTGGTGCCGTGCAGGTGAGCGCCACAATCAGGACTGCATACGACTGAGGCACACAGGGCCAACACCCGGCATCATGGTGTGGGGAGCGATCTCCTACACTGGCCGTACACCTCTGGTGATCGTCGAGGGGACACTGAATAGTGCACGGTACATCCAAACCGTCATCGAACCCATCGTTCTACCATTCCTAGACCGGCAAGGGAACTTGCTGTTCCAACAGGACAATGCACGTCCGCATGTATCCCGTGCCACCCAACGTGCTCTACAAGGTGTAAGTCAACTACCCTGGCCAGCAAGATCTCCGGATCTGTCCCCCATTGAGCATGTTTGGGACTGGATGAAGCGTCGTCTCCCGCGGTATGCACGTCCAGCACGAACGCTGGTCCAACTGAGGCGCCAGGTGGAAATGGCATGGCATGCCGTTCCACAGGACTACATCCAGCATCTCTATGATCGTCTCCATGCTAGAATAGCAGCCTGCATTGCTGCGAAAGGTGGATATACACTGTACTAGTGTCGACATTGTGCATGCTCTGTTGCCTGTGTCTATGTGCCTGTGGGTCTGTCAGTGTGATCATGTGATGTATCTGACCCTAGGAATGTGTCAATAAAGTTTCCCCTTCCTGGGACAATGAAATCACGGTGTTCTTATTTCAATTTCCAGGAGTGTATATACCATTGTAAATCACCAGCATTCCGAGCCAACATTTGGCGAAATGCTTCGTTGTGCGTCGGTTGCTGTCAAACAGTAGGATTAGAGATAGATCTTTTGTGAATGTAAACAAAATCTCCATTCATAAAAGATTTTTCTCTCATCCCACTGTTCGATTTTGTATAAATTAAAACGACCATGTAACTGAAATATGCGCCGTTTAAAACGCGTTCAAAACGCGGAGAAAATTACTGCTTCCTCTGTTTTACGATTGATATCACCCTAGCACGTGTAAATCATCAACTATAAAATAACAAACGTATCTAATTTTATTTACGAAGTTCTCGCGTAAGCATTACAAACCCTTAGCATTGTAAGAAACGCAAAACTGACAGTAAAAAAAAAAAAAAATGAGCGTAGAGAGCCGACAACAAAACTCTCGGATTATCATTCTGTAGTTTCTCCACTGCGCCAGCAGCTGCCTGGAAACCACGCTAACACAAGCGGCTCATGCCCCCACCGAGTCGTGTCAAAAACACTATTTTTTCCTAAACGCTTGGCCATCTGGTGCTCCTACTTCCGACTCTTTCTTTTCTGGCCAAGCTCTGCATATACCATAAATCTGGACGAAATCAGTGTTGACGAGTAGAAGCTGTCCCCTGAGCTGAGGAGAAAACAACCGATGGCTTGGCTATAAAAAGCGACCGGTAGATTGGACACATTCTGAGGCACGAAGGAATCTTTATTTGGCAATGGAGGAAAACCACCGTTGGCTACGTAAGCAAGTTCAAGTGGATGTACCTTGCAGAGATGAAGACGCTTGCGCAGGACAAAGAAGTGTGGAGAGCTGCATCAAACAGATCTTCGGACTGAAGGCGACAACAACAATAACATTACCTGCATGAAACGAGTCAGTGGTCACAATAGCGTTCCCAAGAAAGGTATAGCCGTGCGATCTGAGGCGTCTCCACACGATTCGCGCAGCTCCTCCCGTCGGAGGTTCGAGTCCTCCCTCGGGCATGGGTGGGTGTATTGTTCTTAGAGTAAGTTAGTTCAAGTTAGATTAAGTAGTACATAAGCCTAGAGACCGATGACCTCAGCAGTTTGGTCCCATTGTCCTTACCACATTTTTTTAAAAATTGAATAGGTGATTTAAATCATCTGTAGCCTGATACTCACAGGAGAAGTTTCCGTGTCGCAGTCACCTACTTATCATGGACATTAGGTGTGGTATGATGAATGTCCAATTTGTGAACCAAGACATTCAGAAGAGATTAAAATGCAGATTGTAGCAGTAACAGCTTCTGTATTGTAGCGTTTTTTGACGCTCTCCTTTTCATGCATATTATGTTATCGGTTTAGTGATATGGTCGGATGTCATTGCGTTGGTGCGCACTAAATTTCATAAAACCAATCAAAAATGGTACCATTTTTACAGTTTCTTAACTTTTATATCTGTGCAGTAGAAATGATAATAATAGTTACATCTGCAGAACTAAGTCTCTCTACACGTCATATGGATCAGTTACATACGTGAGAAACTGTTCATTTAATGAAAAATATATTTCAGAAGGAGGCAGTGGTGAAATCTTTTGACACCTTTGGAGCGAATTTACAGGGTATGTGTATAAGATCTAATCATTTTCCCAACACAATTAAAAAAAGTCTATGACACATGGATACTTGCGGTACGCGGTATAATGTAAAGCAATTTGAAGAGTTTTGTGTACGTTTTTTTCTAAATGATTCTTTTTGATTTGCTTCAGATGATAAATAATCACCAGGTATGAGTATATCTCATGAGAGAGCCAGTGCGTGGTGTGATATGCGGAATAGGAATAGAAATCACCCAATGTTCTGCAAAAAAATTTCCGACATGAATTTGAGAGAAGCATCCATCGGTCAATTGTTCACAATGTGCTGCATAAACGACTTCACTAGCACACTTACAAAGTTCAAATCGTGCAGGCAGTAATGCGAAACTTGGGGCTTCTTTGCGAGTATATTAATGATATTTTGAACTGGATAGGGTAAAAGTCAGCTATCTAGGAAATGTCGTTTTCACTGACGAAGCCACCTTGCACGCATATGGGAATCAAAAGACACACTGTCTGCACCCGGGGTTCGGAAAACCACCACCGTTTTTGGTAACATCTCAGAAACAGCGAAAAGATGAATTTGCAGTGTGCGCTGATGAAAGCCAGTTGAACAATCTTTCTTGACCGAACAAAGAGTTACGGGAACCGTTTATTTGGACATGCTTGACCAGTTATCCGTCTTTCTATTTCTCCCCCTTCACTCAAATGGGATATTACAACAGGATGGTGCACCAGCGCACTGCAGTTCTCGAGTTCGTGTTTCCCTGGACCAAACATTCCACAGATATGGATAGCACGTTATGGGCCAAATAAGTGGCCACTGCCATCTCCGGACATATTCCCTCTGAATTTCTTCCTGTTTCTTTCACCTGTAAGTGACGTTGGCGATCTCGGCAGAAGAATGGTGGATGCTATAGGCACTATCAAAGAAATGGCTCTGAGCACTATGGGACTTAACTGCTGAGGTCATCAGTACCTTAAACTTAGAACTACTTAAACCTAACTAACCTAAGAACATCACACACATACATGCCCGAGGCAGGCTTCGAACCTGTGACCGTAGCGGTCGCGCGGTTCCAGACTGTAGCGCCTAGAACCGCTCGGCCACACCGGTCGGTGAGACAGAACATAATCTAGATGGGTACAAATTTAGTAACGCATTAATTTTTGTGAAATTTTTTGAGTTACTTTATGTGATGACGCAAATGACAAGTATCTATGTCATACAGTTTCTTTAATTGCATTTGGAAATCAGGGACGTTTCATGTGGACACCAGGTAGAATAAAAGAGACAACCACGATGCAAAAAAAGAAAGAAATCAAACCAGGAAGTTATTGCGCTAAAATGTCCTCTTGCAAAAATCTTGATATGCCACGTGACAAAAATTTTCAGTCGCATTCACACTTGTGAAGAGGGGTTCGCAAACGAGATGAATCATTCAGGTTAAAACAAGGCTGGGAATCGTCACTCTGGACGACAAGAATAATTACTAAATTATTCAAAGTACTATGCGTCTTTAATGTTCGCTGAGAATCGTATCGGCGGTTGGAGGAATTATTTTAAATTATGTAACCTGCAGCGGTCTGTATCGAGGCCAAAATCTTTCGTTTGCGTGCATGGAAATCCCACGGGATGACATAATGTTGTGTGGCACTGTTTGTGCAACCGACGAGTCATACCATTATGCAGAAAATTCCACCGTTACCTGCAACTAAATATGCGGTTTCCTCCAGCATTTTTCACTCACGGAAGCGGTTTGTCCACTTACGTCAGCAGGCACTCAGTTCCATTTAGGTTTGTAGAACTTACTGTTAGTAATTATTCTGCAATCATCCTAAACTGACTGATACGCCAATTCATCTCTTGCTGTTTATCGATTCTTCCGTTAGCTACATTCTGAGTTATTAAAATAAATGACCTCAACAGAAATTTACGAGTCTGTTTGCCGTTATGTTGTATTAGCAAAGATTGCCTTACTGAAAAACACTTTGCAGAAAGTATTTCACATTAACTTTTGCACTTTAAAAATGAAGTGTGGTTGAATATGGAAGGAAACATAACAAAATTATACGGAACATGTCGTTGCTGATACTAAGATATATCAACATTGGTCGAAAAGTAATGCACAACCCGCTTTAGCTCTGCCATTGAAAGCGGTAGGGAAATAAAATTTCGTAGTCTTGTAGTATCTAATCTGTACCTAATTTATGTATGCTTGTGTTTCATGTAAGAAACTATAATTGATCATCGTACGCTATATACATAGAACCATCCACGCTGAAGTGGACCAACAGCACTATTAATGAAAACGCATCAATAACTGGCGAACGCATTCCAAACAGGGAGATTCACCGAGAAAATACTTCATGGAACACGCACATGTGTTAAATGGGTCTGTGATTCATGTAATCTAACTATTAGCCTATTGAAAAATGAGCTTGCTACATTCAGTGGCTCTTGACGAGGGAGATTATGAAATCAGAAAGAAGATTAGTGAAGATCTTATGCAATGTTCCCTTGAGGATCCTCCACATAGTTTTCATGGAACTGTCTACGTGGATGTTCCATTTCGATTCCGAATGCGAAAGTAAGTAGTTTCGTGTTGAAAGATACATCGACTTTCAAATCATACAACCAATTGATGGTAGTGTTCTATTATGAACACATATTGGTAATTTTAGTAGTGGAACGATGTAGCGGGACTTTGAATTTCGCCGCGCTACACTGGTACCCTCAGACATAAATTATACCGTCGCAGCGTTATGAGCGCTCGACGGCAGAGAAAATACTAAAATTGTAACTCTTCTTTTTCTATCCGTTTCTTTTTTGTCTCTCGAGAGCGGAAGCTTAATGCAGACGTGATCTGATGAAGACGGAAAACACTTATGAATGTGTAGACATATTGTGAAAGTTGTTATGAGATTTGGAGGAGGGAAGCAACGTAAAATAAGTTGCATTTAATATCAAGACGGTTTTGTATACACTAGAAATTCCTGGACGATGAAACTTATTGCAAGATTTCGGAGCAGACTTTTCACGCAGAAATGAAGTAGGAGATTTTTGAAGACCTGGACACCGCACGAAAGAAGACGTGTTAACCTGGTAAAGGATGAACTCTTATCTACGCCATTTCCCGCTGTTAGTTACATTTGTTATTCTCTGTCTTTTTTCAAATAATTTTTGTAGTGGAAGCTGGTTTGACTTTTGCTCAGAAACGCCACAAGGACCACCCCAGCAATAGCCTTTCCGAATCACGAAGTCCGATAACTTTTCTGTAATACGAAGTCCGATTTGCATTTCATTCTTTCCCTTTTTCACGGTCATTAACGATTTAAAAAAAAAACTCTTTTTACTCACGATTTCTTCCCACGTTTTCAACCTTTTCATTTCTTTTCTTCTGTTGTTCTTTTTTTATTAACCACTACCACTGCGACTGTGACAGGACGCAATCTTCGGATGTGTCGTTTTTGAGCGAATTTGAAACTTTAATTTGTATTTTTTCCCAACAGAGAGCAACCAAAAATCCTGAAGTTTAAATGGTAACTAAAAGATCAACTTTAGTGGACCTAAGCAAATGATCATACCACAATATTGTAAAGAATTTTTGTAACTAATTCAATCTGTTTTTCTTTGCATGGCATATATTGAGTCAAAACTGTTATTTTGAGACCTGTTGGTGATTATCCGATGGAGATGTATTAAGAAAATCCATATTTTGACGAATACGATTTACGCAGAAGTGATTGACTAGCCGCTGCAGGACGGAAAATTTAATGGTGAGTCATACAATTATGTTTCATTCAAGCATTCAATAGCCAACCGCAGAATCCATTTTTCCCTTTCCACACATACTGTAGTTGTTTTCTAGTTTTTTCCAAAATTATCTATCTCTATTGTAGTTTGTGGTAATTATAGTATTGTTGTAGCATATGAGAATCGTGAATTTGACCCCCAAACAGTCATTTGCTACGAAAAATTTTGTCCGCCCTGCTGCAACTTTCTCAACCATTGTTTGCAATAGAGCAATCATTTACATTGACGACAAAATATTTCAGCCTAAATTTGAGTCAAATCCTTATTAATCAGACATATATTATTCCATTTTTGACTTACGATTATACATACTATTACAATGGAACGCGGTAAGATGAGTTAAGTGAACTAGATTCATCGTTCAATAAACAAGAAAGTCCGCGTTTCCCTCCATGGGCGAGTTCACAGATCACTGCAATGATTTTGCCTCAAACTCGCAACATTTGTGATAATACACAGATGGCGACTTTAAATGACGAAATGTGGAATGGACGCGAGACTAGACCGTGAGCGCCATTGTTAACATCAATGTCAGAACCGAATATGAGACAAATTCAGCAATGTGACACAAATCGGACACAGGAAACTGACAAATTGGACCGACTACTAGAATTATTTGCAGACATGAAACGAGACGTTAGTCAGAAAATTGACATATTAAATCATACTATGACCGAAAGTTTTGGACGAACGAGAAAACTGATGACAGGATTAAATAACACCACTCAACAGCTCAGCCAGAGTTTTGACGCATTGTCCGACCGAGTCACTAAACAGGAAGAAACTTTGGTTACATTCACACATGAAACAAAAAACAATATCACCCGATGTGAGAATAAGTTAACTCAAATAGTTAATGTGCAGCAGGAAACGAACACCCGTGTGGAAGAGTTAGCTCAGGCCCACACTTCAGCTAGCTCCACCCAAGAAAAGCTGACTGAAGAAGTGGGAAATATTACCCAACAGCTCACAATGGTAGTTCTTGAACAAATCCACCTCAAAGAAAAGACAGAAAAATTATAAGATCTAGCGGACTTCGAGTCACTAAACAACGACACCAACATGGCCGAAGGAATTGTACATGTATGTAAATTGTGTGACGACTATCTGGACAAAAAAATTGAAACAATTACACAGGACATACTTTCAAAAACAAAGATACACGTTAAATACGAGACAAAACACATAGAAGACGAAGTGACAAAATTACGAGACAATGTTGTGCCGTGTTTGGCGATTGGTGTAAACGCATCGTCAGGAAACGACAGAACAGCTAAAACCACGGCTAATGACACAGACAGAACACCTATTGTGGAATCACCTATTTCCAACCAACATTACAATGTGCCGCTTTCTTTTCCACCAAACAAGTAATATTATGATACGACACCTAGAGTAGCAGGTGACATAAATCACATCAATACAGTTACGCCAACCGGCATGGCCGATGACACGTTTGTAAGGCATGGGTATTTCCAGACATTTTCCAGTGAGGACAAACACAAAGTCCACCCTATTGTGTTTATTAGATCATTTGACGGTGTTTTTCCACGTAGTTGGTCAGAAGTCGATAAAATCAGATACGTCACCAATCTCATGAGAGGACGAGCAGCTAAGTGGGGTGCCGCTATGAAACGGCGGTGCCTTACTTTTGAACAGTTCGAACAAGCCTTCTTGGACGAATTCTGGTCCGAAAATGAGCAACAGAGTCTAAGAAGAGAAGTGTGCAACCCCGAGACCTATGACCCTAAAAAGAGACATTAAGACAATACTTTGAGAGGTACCTAGACAAGACACTATACTGGTCCAAACCAGCCGGCTTGCCAGCGATAATTGGCACTTTAAAGAGCCACTTACCCTTTCCATACCGAGACAGATTAGTAGGAGTACCGGAGAACTTTCTTAAACTTCTTAGATCAAATGGACGTAGTTTACAGAGGCGATTCACGCCACTCAAATTTTACGCATATTAGTAACCAAAATCAGCACCCACCCCAAAAAATGTATATGACGGTAGGAACAACCGCAGAAATTCGTGGAATAATAATAACAACAACAATTATCACCCATATCAAAATGGTAACTACTCGTACATGCAAAATGAAAATCACAGACAGTACACCAACAACCGCAATAGGAGACGTGAGAATAACCGGTACAACCCGGGCTGCTTTGACAGGAACATGCCATATAACATACATAATTACCCCCAAAACAATAACAATCCCAACAATCACCCAAAGAATATGTGGAACACACAAAATTCACGCATGACAAATCATGACCCTCCACGGAAACCGCCGCTGTTCCCCAGTACAGTTATGCACTCCCCGCCACGAAGTAGCAATAACAATTGCGGCGCGCCATCAGCTGACGCGTGGGCGCCAACCGGCCGGAATGTAAACATAGTGGAGCTGGTCAATGAACCCGGCCAAACACACCAGACGACGGAAAACAGTCGACGACCGAACTAAGCGCTCGTGCTTCGGTCGTGAGGTGTTGTGAGAGCGCAACGGCTGAGACGGTTTGTTTCCTCAGGTACGACGATTAAATGACAGCAGAACAGGAATTAACAAACCTATTAGGTTGATGACCTTGTTCTTTTGCGTTCACATCCCAAGTCTACAAAATTAAAACAACTGAACAGAAAATGGCAGCTTTTATATTCAGGTCCTTTACGAATAGCAAGCATACCTCACTCAGGTTGTTACTCCCTAGAATACCCGTTATATCACAAGCCGAGGGGGTTGCATCCCCACAGACATTTGAAACCCTTTGTGCACTAAAACAATATAATATAATGACAACTAATTTGAACCTGAGCAAGTCGCTGTGAAAACGAGATCATAAATATTTGCATTGAATACACGAACATTAAGTTATACAGTCTAAGAACACAAACGTTAATTTACGGAAATTATATACTGCAGTTACACTTGTACACATAATTATGAAGAGAATGTAAACCCAGGTGAGTACACTTACTGAGTGAGAAAAGATATTCATATAGGAATGAGATCTACACAGGTTACATTTGTTGTTAATTGCAAATTATAAGGTGAATCAACAATTAGTTATTTCAAGGCACTCTGACAGGAGATAATAGGTATTGAGATCAATAATGAGATAAGTATGTAGCAGAATGAATGAGGATGTAAGAATGATCAGTATGAATGAGTTAATATTTAAGTTAATAGAAGAAGGTAAGTTACTGTGAAATAGTTGATAGAGACAGATTATTTGAGGAAAATGTTATTGGAGTTTTATGAGAATGGAAGTGCCAAATGACCCCACGTATGTGATATATTAATGTTTGATGAGGAATATGTTTAATGTATAAGGATATATATATTATGATGAATATGTGAGTAAGGAACGAGTGAGAATGTTTTCGTAATATTGTGCTACATAGTGAAGTGAGTAAACAGTTTACATCTTTAAGATTACATAAGAATTTCAGTTTGAAAGGAAACATTTGTGATGAGTTAGAACACGTGAGTATAAGACGTTAAATGTGAATCTATTTTCAGTGCCCTTGAAATGAACGAATGCAAGAAAAGCAGAGAGAACATAATGATGATTACAGCTGTGGAAAGAAGTGTAATAAGAATGTAACTTGGAAAAACATTAGCTTTGTGACTACATTTGTGTATACGAAAGTGAAATTTAGTGCCATATTAGCCTTTATTATACTTACACATGACAGAAAACCCTGAGAAAGCAAAAGATAGGAGAGTTATTAAGGCCGTTTTGCGACTCGTACAACACCTTCACTTAAGCGAACAGATGACAAAATTATATCTACGTTGAAGACAACATTTGACTTTTCAGGTAATGCAAGGTAAGTGCAAAGGAGCAGTGACCACCAGTGCAGCCGACGTCGAGCAACGGACACTGAGAATGAGACATTGTAATGTCAATTATAGTACTATGTTTTTATTTATGTTTTATAGAAGGAAATGATATATACACACAACATACATGATGTTTAACCTTCATTAAAGTAGAAGAAAGTTCATGGTTGAACTCTTGAGAGGAAATTTGATATGTTATTATATAATACACATTATGAGAGAGACAATCTCTGTGAGATATATTTTCCATTTGTATAGACGGTATCCACAAGAAGTGGAGATATCGAGGAAGTACTGAGAAGCTATGTGATTTACTCATGCAAGGATTTTTTTAAGGTATAATACACTTAGTCATATGAACAGTCAGAAAACAAACAGAGAATCTGCAATGATGTTACACTACACAGACTTGACGTAAGGACACTTACATTTACCCATGATTTGGTAAATTGTAATCACCTGCTTTCACACACCCCTTGAAGGTGATGCAAACGGTATGACGTATTATGTTCTTTTTTATGTATTAGCTGTAGGATTTGGTAGTTTATGGTTAGTGAATAGTTTCTTCCAGTCTATCTATCTTTCTTTCTCCATTATCACCTGCAGCTGGGTATTGTTTGTTTACGGAATGTAAGAATATATTGTGTGCCAGTAAACTTTCAGGTATGAATAAAAAGACATGAATACTGATGGCACTACAAGCCTGGTCAACCACCAGACAAGACACGGAATCACAAGAAATAAATAAATAATAAACGAAGGAAAGCCTGTGCTTTAAATATTAAGTCTGATATCCCTTGGCACGCCCAAGCCCGAATAAAAAAAATTAATACCCCAATAAAAGAAAGCCAATGGGACTTCGTATAATTTTTTTAGTGCAAATATTTCACATGCATATTCTTGTAAATGTATATGTATTTGTATATGTGTTAAAACTTTGCATATTGTCAACATATTTTGAAATGGGACCACGAAATTTAAGCTTTCATAATTGACGATGTAAACATGCTTGGACAAAGTGAACTGTTAAAATGTAAATGTGGCAAAAAGTGTTGCAAACTATGTTAAACTGTGAACGTTATAAACGACGAAATTTGTGTTATTTGTGAAACTTATGGTGCATAAACCAGATAACTGTTTGTAAACCGATATAAACTGCAATTTACTTCGACGATAATGAGGATTTTCACACTGCAAATGAACGTTTGTTGGCGAGTGTAAACAACGTGATGAAACACCTACCTTAGCGAACATCGACGCCGTTGTTTCTGGCCGGCCTTCAGATGCTTTGTAGACAATAAACTCAGCACCTGTCGTAGGCGATGTGGAGGCTAAAAAGTACATCAACTATATATGCCCCGGGAACAATAGTCATGAAAACGCACAAAGACCTGGAGTGTTGTGTAGTAACAGAAGACATTGCTGCAGATCACGCACACGCTGAATCTTATGGTGTCTCCGGACTTAACACGCCATTTATGCTGGAATAACAACTTGTAATGAACACTATGTGAAAGTGAATACTGTGCAAGACTGTCATAACACAGCGATTTTGAAACTGCCGCACGCGAAATTCAAAGATCCTATTGCGCATGCGCAAAGAACACGTGCTGCCAGAGATGTATTGGGAAACCAACGCTAGAAGCGCACAACATTAACTGCGCTGGCGAGCAGCTTGCTCAAACAAACTCTATGTAAATATATGTATATTAATTTTGTAAAAAGGATCAAAACTGTAACAATTGTATTTAGTATATAGATTTAGAAAATAAGTACTGACAAAGATTATCCCCTATGAATGCACGGGGCCTTTCCTATGAAAACATGTATCTATTGACATTTAGGTATATCTATTATATTGTTTGCTAGCCAGCCAAGCTAAATGTTTTAGCGGGACAGTCGAGGGGGCGATGTAGCGGGACTTTGAATTTCGCAGCGCTACACTCGTTCCCGCAGACTTAAATTATACCGTCGCAGCGGTATGAGCGCTCGACGGCAGAGAAAGTACTAAAATTGTAACTCTTCTTTTTCTATCCATTTCTTTTTTGTCTCTCGAGAGAGGAAGCTTAATGCAGACGTGATCTGATGAAGACGGAAAACACTTATGAATGTGTAGACATATTGTGGAAGTTGTTATGAGATTTGGAGGAGGGAAGCAACGTAAAATAAATTGCATTTAATATCAAGACGGTTTTGTATACATTAGAAATTCCTGGACGATGAAACTTATTGCAAGGTTTCGGAGCAGACTTTTCACGCAGAAATGAAGTAGGTAATTTTTGAAGACCTGGACACCGCACGAAATGAGACATGTTAACCTGGTAAAGGATGAACTCTTCTCTACGCCATTTCCCGCTGTTAGTTACATTTGTTATTCTCTGTCTTTTTTCGAATAATTTTTATAGTGGAAATTGGTTTGACTTTTGCTCAGAAACGCCACAAGGACCACCCCAGCAATAGCCTTTCCGAATCACGAAGTCCGATAACTTTTCTGTAATACGAAGTCCGATTTGCATTTCATTCTCTCCCTTTTTCACTGTCATTAACGATTTCAAAAAATCCCTTTTTACTCACGATTTCTTCCCACATTTTCAACCTTTTCATTTCTTTTCTTCTCTTATTCTTTTTTTATTAACCACTACAAGGACCGTTATGAAAACTGATGTGGTTCTCTGGAATACTCGTACGTGCCCGGCAGCTCATATAAAGGACGGATTGGAAAGGAAATCGACAGCGCGATTTAGAAAGAACCATCCCAACATTTGCCTTTTGGAAAATCACGGAAAACCTGAATCGGGATGGCCGGATGGGGTTTTGATGCGTTATTCTGTGAATGCGGGTTCAGTGTGTTCATCACAGCCCGACCTCGTGTGGTGATAATGTTAGAGGTTTTCTTACGAATTAAGAACTGAAAGTTACCAGTAAAAGTAATACACTGTTAATGAACATAATGAAAGCCACTAAGGAAAATGACAATTTTAGGAAGCACGTTAAATTTATATGTATCAAGAGAGGCGTCAACGTTAAATACAACGAAATAGGTGGCGAAGACCGCGCTGAATTCGGAACATTTAAAAACATTGTGTTACCGTCACAACAAGTGAAGACTATATAGAAGAGTAAAACTCCAGAAGAGGAAGATCAGTTACCTGTATGCAGTGAAGGGAAATATTATCAAAAAATATAGTCAAACATTTCCTAAAATCCCGGGGTCCACACAATTAAATCAAATAAAAAGTTTAGGAGTTCCGTAATTCGCATGAGATTCGATCATGGATCATTCCCCAGGCATTTCTTCCAAATACCATTTTTGAGATAACACTTACTGGTAACGTGATGGGGGTGATGGACGGAGACCAATCAATTTTTTTTCGATTGTAAATTGTATGCAAACTGGAAAGATTTCATACAATTTTTAATAAGATCTCGTCAACCATTACCACCTAATAAAGCAGCTTTTTTTCATTAAAATAATAAAATAATTTTAAAAGTTATTATGAATTTTTTAAGTAAACACAACCTTACACTGCTCTTTGCATTCGCTGGAAGGGGTATTTGCTAATCAAACTGAGGAATTGGAGGGTCTATCTGACGATTTGATTTGGGATCCGACGTAACAAAGAGAACTGGGATATCAGAACGATGGTGTGGGCGTGTAAGACATGTTCCACAGCTAAACCACCGCAAGATACGAAACATCGTAAAATACGGAACAACGTATGTTAGTATGGAAACCGATAGTGAGACAGATAGAGAAGTTGCATACCGATTTTGTAGGTTGACGCTCGTGTATGCATGGATATCTTTTCGAGGTGCTCTTGGTTGTTCACTACTAGGTTGTCGACCATAGAAGCTGCAATGTTCTGGTTCAAATGGTTTAAGTGGCTCTAAACACTATGGGACTTAACATCTGCGGTCTTCAGTCCCCTAGAACTTAGAACTACTTAAACCTAACTGACCTAAGGACATCACACATCCATGCCCGCGGCAGGATTCGAACATGCGACCGTAGCAGCAGCGCAGTTCCGGACTGAAGCGCCTAGAACCGATTGTTCTGGTTGAAGAGTGTTTTTGGTACGTATGTTCCCTGCCAAGTTTTAGTACCTGGTAACGCCACCGCATTTACATCTATTATCTCCAAGGAGTTTTGTTTTCAGTTGGGAACCAAACATTCGGCAACCGTACTATACAACCAAAATCCATCGCTCGCTGAAAGAGTTAACCGTAACCTGAGCGTGGAATTGATTTTTCATCATTTACATCACACACGTTGGGACGAGACGCTAAAATGATTAATGTATTCATTTAACACGGCAAAGCAAGGGACGCATAAGGAGATGCCGGTAGAACTGATGTTTGTGTTTGGGACTAATTACCGATTCACTAACTTACGGCATACCAAAGAATAATTGCCCAGTAAGACACCCACTAAGGAGGTCAGTGAATGGTGATGTAGAACCCAGAAAAATACTCATATATTGGCTGCCCATGAGCAATGTTATCAGGGATACAACCGTGGAAGACGTCACAATCGATTTCGAGTGTACGACTGAGTGTTCGTCAGAATTTTTGGCAAGACGAGTAGAATGGAGACATAGTTGATGGGAAAACAATTGTCATGCTTAAAGGAACCCAATGAACATATAATGAAGGCTTTCACGGCAGATACTGTCATCACTTAACACTTCCGGGCTGAGATGCCACGGTCCATACATAAGACAGTCTTACTTAGGGACTACGGCAACTCAGCCCGGAAGTGTTAAGTACTGAGCCCTATTAAATTGTCCATTCTGTGATCCCTGCCAGTGTCTTCATGAAACTGGCAACATCAAGGATCTACAGTGTGCTATTTATTAGTTTAAACCGGCCTATGATAATTTATTGTTATTGTAAGTAATTCCCAACTTGCACTTAGGTACTGTATGGCTTATTTTTCATTGATCCTCCTCCTACCAGGAGGCAAGGGAGGAGGCAAGAGTTTCGGGAGAGCGAGACTGTGGCATGCGGAGCGGCGTTTTTGAATTTCCTGCTGCCAGGGTCGAGGTTTCAGCGGCGCCCGGACTTCGACAATCAACGTCTCTCGGGCCATGTGGGAGGGACAGAGCGAAGAAGGCAATGAGTTGGTCGGTGGCCGACAGCCAAGACGGAGTTAGCTGCGACCTGGTGTGCCGTATAGCCGGGCAGTCTGTGGACTGGGGTGGCTGTGAGGGAAGAATAATGTGCCTTGGATTCCGTTTTATTTCATACTGTGGGCATGTGTTACAATGGTCGACGCAGGGCATGGACAAGCTGTCCTGGACGTCACCTATCTGGGGGGCAGCCGGTGTCATTCGCAGTGACCAGAGTAACCTAGCCGCATACGGAGAAGAGTGGTTTGTTATTTCTGTAAATGTGGAGGGCCAGGGATGTACTCTAGTGGCCTGCTGTGATTCTCAGGCGGCTGAAAAGTGATCAGATTCAGAGTAGTGGATAGCGGGTCTGATGTTAAGTGGATAATATATGTGTTTTGAGTGCAATGCGTTCGTTAGATATGCAGTATTTCATGGGGTGGCTGTGAGGGAAGAATAATGTGCCTTGGATTCCGTTTTATTTCATACTGTGGGCATGTGTTACTTCTGTACCACAGAGAGGGTTTTGTACATTGTGATTTTCACCGCGCTGAGGGCATATCCGAGGTCGTACGTAGCTATAAATAACTAAACTTTTGTTGTTGTTAATATTGCACGTATCCTGGAAGCCCGGTTGTGTGTAGCCGTATTATGTAGCTGGTGGAGATCGTTGTTGGCGGAGGTGGATTCCGTTGTTATTTTATTTACTTATTGTACTGGACGACAGAACGTAACACTCTGCAACCAGGGAGTGTGAATGTTCTAGTTGCTATTTGTTATTCTTGCTCGATGCTCTTTTCTATCACACGGCTTGAATAAGAATTGAAATGTATCTACAATATCTACTTAAGTGTTTTTTGTTATTTGTTCTATTTTCCATATTAACAACAGTTAAGACATATTTCGTCAACGGCCTTTCCTCAGCGGTAACGCCGGTTCCTGTCAGATCACCGAAGTTAAGCGCTGTCGGGCTGGGCTAGCACTTGGATGGGTGACCATTCGGTGTGCCGAGCGCTGTTGGCAAGCGGCGTGCCCTCAGCCCTTTGAAGTAAACTGAGGAGTTACTTGTTTGAGAAGTAACGGCTCCGTTCTCGTGAACTGACATGAGGCTGGGAGAGCGGTGTGCTGACTACATGCCCCTCTATATCCGCATACAGCGACGCCTGTGGTCTCAGGATGACCGTTGGGTCTTCATGGCCTGTTCAGGCGGAGTTTAGTTTTTAGTTTAAGATACATATCACTGAATTGAAACATTACATGTTGTCCATTTTCGCTACGCTTAAATGTTTTAGTCCTACATTAAATTTCGAAATGATGCGGATGTACACGGTCTGACAATAAGTGAAGCACCCAGGAGAGGAGAAAACAAAATGGAACTTCACGGATTGAGATGGTGCGTGATGTTATTGGAGGTAGCAGCAGTACATTTATCAGTATGATGTTGCAGTCATTCTGGGCTGGAAGCATGCACTGATTCGGTTGGGTAGGATGTTATAAAGCCATTCTATCCTCTACTGAGGCAAGTTGGCTCAGAACTGTTGTAACTGGTTATTGATACCCTGGATACTGGCGCTGAGTTGGAGTTGACTTCCAAGCTGGTCCCACACATGTCCTGTCAGGGACAGATGTGGAGATCTTGCAGGCCACGGGAGGATATCAACGTCACACAGACTGTTCATAGACACGCGTTCTGCACTCCTGGAAATTGAAATAAGAACACCGTGAATTCATTGTCCCAGGAAGGGGAAACTTTATTGACACATTCCTGGGGTCAGATACATCACATGATCACACTGACAGAACCACAGGCACATAGTCACAGGCAACAGAGCATGCACAATGTCGGCACTAGTACAGTGTATATCCACCTTTCGCAGCAATGCAGGCTGCTATCCTCCCATGGAGACGATCGTAGAGATGCTGGATGTAGTCCTGTGGAACGGCTTGCCATGACATTTCCACCTGGCGCCTCAGTTGGACCAGCGTTCCTGCTGGACGTGGAGACGGCGTGAGACGACGCTTCATCCATTTCCCAAACATGCTCAATGGGGGACAGATCCGGAGATCTTGCTGGCCAGGGTAGTTGACTTACACCTTCTAGAGCACGTTGGGTGGCACGGGATACATGCGGACGTGCATTGTCCTGTTGGAACAGCAAGTTCCCTTGCCGGTCTAGGAATGGTAGAACGATGGGTTCGATGACGGTTTGGATGTACCGTGCACTATTCAGTGTCCCCTTGACGATCACCAGAGGTATACGGCCAGTGTAGGAGATCGCTCCCCACACCATGATGCCGGGTGTTGGCCCTGTGTGCCTCGGTCGTATGCAGTCCTGATTGTGGCGCTCACCTGCACGGCACCAAACACGCATACGACCATCATTGGCACCAAGACAGAAGCGACTCTCATCGCTGAAGACGACACGTCTCCATTCGTTCCTCCATTCACGCCTGTCGTGACACCACTGGAGGCGGGCTGCACGATGTTGGGGCATGAGCGGAAGACGGCCTAACGGTGTGCGGGACCGTAGCCCAGCTTCATGGAGACGGTTGCGAATGGTCCTCGCCGATACCCCAGGAGCAACAGTGTCCCTAATTTGCTGGGAAATGGCGGTGCGGTCCCCTACGGCACTGCGTAGGATCCTACGGTCTTGGCGTGCATCCGTCGCTGCGGTCGCTGCGGTCCGGTCCCAGGTCGACGGGCACCTGCTCCTTCCACCGACCACTGGCGACAACATCGATGTACTGTGGAGACCTCACGCCCCACGTGTTGAGCAATTCGGTGGTACGTCCACCCGGCCTCCCGCATGCCCACTATACGCCCTCGCTCAAAGTCCGTCAACTTCACATACGGTTCACGTCCACGCTGTCGCGGCATGCTACCAGTGTTAAAGACTGCGATGGAGCTCCGTATGCCACGGCAGACTGACTGACACTGACGGCGGTGGTGCACAAATGCTGCGCAGCTAGCGCCATTCGACGTGCAACACCGCGGTTCCTGGTGTGTCCGCTGTGCCGTGCGTGTGATCATTGCTTGTAGAGCCCTCTCGCAGTGTCCGGAGCAAGTATGGTGGGTCTGACACACAGGTGTCAATGTGTTCTTTTTTCCATTTCCAGGAGTGTATGTGTTGACGAGTATTGTTTTGTAAAAAAAATGGCACCACGATACTGTCGCATGAGATGTAACAGTTGAGGATACGGGATGACCGTGACGCACCGTTGTGACATCAGAATTCCCTCAATCACTACCAGCCGTGACCTGAACTCATATCTGATAGCTGCCCACATCATGATGCCAGGAGTAACACAGCTGTGCCCTTCCAAAACATTTGGAAGAATGAGACCCCTCCATAGGTTGCCGCTATACTCGCTGACGACGTTCATCCCAGGTAGAGCAGAACCGCCATTCATCGTTGAAGACAATGCGATACCTTTCATCTGCAGTCCATGCCTCCCGGTCAGTGCACCACTCGAAATGCAGCTCTCTGCGGTGGGGTGTAAATGCCAGTCTAATCATGGGATGGTAATTTCCTAGTCTTGCTGCTGATTGTCTCTAACCAATCGTATGAGATGACACAGAATGTTGCAAGAAATACCTTGCTTGTTCTTGGATGGCAGACACAGATGTAAGGGTGCTACGATGTGCTTGACGCACAGTATGGCGATCCTCTGTTTAGATGGTGAGATGCTGTAAACCAGAACCTTGATGCTCGTCCTCAAGTTCCCATGCAGCCCTGCATCCGGCCACTGTTACATCCAAATGCCCCATGAGTGTGGATATTGCATGACTGGACCAGTTGGCCAAATGGAAACCCAGAACGATGCCTCTTTTAAACTGTCAGCACCTGCAAAACTGTCTCACATGTCTCCATGTCCTTCATAGAGACAATCCAACATATGTTGCTGTCGACGCCACTTTTATACTCTACTAGGTCAGATAACAACGCTAAACTTGAATAACACTGACGCACACCTACCACAGGGAATTGCAACTCTAATCATTTCAAAGCTGCCAAGGGTGTGTGCGTGTATGAAGTTATATTGACATGCGTCCTTGCCTTCTGGGTGCTTCACTTTTTTTTCCTAGCAATGCTTATTTATTTGATCTCATATGGCACTATTAGTTTTTTACGTTGGCAGCTTACATCTAATAGCTACAGCTTGTTATCTGTAAACAATTAAACGTTTTCTACTTTTCTGTTTATCGTTATTTCCGACTGAGAATCGCTATATACAGCGCTTTTAGGGTGCAACTTCCGGTTTTTGATGCTGTGGCCTTGCTTCCTTTGTTTGTGCCGTATTGGATCATTTATTTCTTTTGCTGTTCTCATTTCTTTCTGTTACACATCCAATTTGTGTAATTTATCAACCAGGTACAAGGTTTCTGCGCCATTTCACGCATTGTTATATCTATGTTGCGTTCATTTGTTTCATTTTGTCGACGCCTACCTTGTTGCCAAGATCGTAAATATCATGGCGCATCTTGTTGGGGGCAAGATCTTCGTGAAGATTTACTTATGGCACACTTACCTTCAATCCTCCCTTTGGGCGAGGCATTACGTAGCATTTTAGGGGACAACACCGCATTTGGATTGTTCCTCTACAACAGGCTTCCGTTTAGCCAGCGCCCTAGACATTTTTCACCGATACTTCAAAAATCTGACTGGTATGTGCCCAGAACAGAGAACTACCTGGATGACATTATTCCGACGGGTAAAAATGCTCAGGTTTTATCAGCCAACGTAGACGTCCTTACTGTTTTGCTCCAGATCGCCAATCTTAAGTGAAACAAGAATAAATGCTATTTATTTCTACCACTGTATGATGTCTTAAGTGCCTCAGGAGTACAGTCCATACCATAGTACATTCAGGCCGTTCAAAAATTACCGACACTTACGGACACAATACATGGTTAGCTTAACTAAATTAGTATAGAAAATTCATCCCGAAGCAACAGACATAGAAGAACCACTTCATCAGTTGTTATGGAAGAATATCAAAAGAACTGGACTCCTACATGCGACAAAGCCTTGATAAGCTTGGAACGAGTTCTTCTCCACATGAAATGTCTTATTACCAATGACCCATCCAAGTCATTAATTACGGCACCTGACACATCGGTTTTATCTTATGGAGTCGAGCATGTGGAACGCCGATTGTCTTCATCTCCAAAACTTATACGCTGGCCCAATGCTACTAAGGCCACGCAGAAAACAAAGACCTGGCTGTCGTTTCTGCCTTCAAAAAATTCCAAAATTACGTATTTAGCCGCCAATTTACATTGTTGACTGATCATAAAGCTCTTTTATAATTGTTGAAGGTGGACGCAAATATTCCTAGCAGGTCAGCGTGATGTCTCCAGTGGTTGGTCCTGTTTTTGTCTGACCAAGTATCGTTCTACGTCTCAAGATGCGAACGCCGCCTTTTTCTCTAGATTTCTCCTAGGACTAGGTCCACTATTCGACGCAGTACTGGGGGCCTATTTACACTTGGATACCAAAGCAGAAGAAGCATTGGCTGCTCGCCCCTTAGAGGTGGCTGTCATCGCTCGACACTGCACTGAGGACCAGGTCATCCAAGTACTCTGTCTAGTGACCTACAGTTGGCCGACGCGCTGAAAACGCTGGACTAACCAGAGGTACAAGCCTTTTGGTTCCATCAAAATGAGGTATCCACCCTTTGAAGCGTCCTTATACTAGAGACACAATGGTCGCAGTCGTGTTGTTATCCTGCATGCTGCCTAGCATTGCATATTGTCACTCCTCAAGTAGAGACATTAGGGGATCGTGCTGACAAAGCAGTTCGCTAGGCAACATGTATATCGCCGTGGAACTGACAACGACATTGCCAACATGGTGGTAACTTGCAACGCCTGTCAGAGTAAACAGGCAGGGTCAGCTTTTTTCTCCTAGCTAGATCCTTCGTTTCCTTGAACGTGCCTCAACTTAAATTTTGCAGGCCACTTTTAGACTATACCTGTCCTCTGTGGCCTCCGTCAACTCCTCGCCGGTCTTACCCTACGTGACGTCACATATCGCTGTATAGCATATGCAGACGACCTGGTTCTCGTGTTCCGCATTCGCGACGATGTCAACAGAGCACTAGAATGGATTACCACGTACGGTGTGGCTTCCGGCAGCTGTCTCAAAGTCGCGAAATCCGTCGCCATGGCCATAGGAGACGGGTTGACCCCAGCGTGTGTCGAACCCCTACAGCTTCGTGGCACTATCAAATGTCTCGGAATAGAGTTTCACGACGACATACGGCGCACTGCGGCTCTTAACTACCGCCGCTTATTACAACAAATTCGGGTCCAGATCTTCAACCTTCGTCTGCGGGCTCTCGACATTCTCCAAAGGACACACTTCGTCAATGTTTACCTCGCATCGCGCCTTCCACACATAGCGCGTGTTCTTCCAATACCGTTACTGATGGCTCGACGTCTATTATCGGCATTCGGAGCCTACGTCAGTACAGGCGTGCTCTTCAAAGTCAGTTATGAGTCACTGACCCTTCCTCCAGAAAGGGGAGGTCTTGGTTTAGTCGATGTCCACGACAGAGCTGTGGCCCTGTATGTCAGCTCACACATGAAGCTGTGGCGCCACCACCCGGAAAGTTTGACAGGTTTGCTGTTGGATTCCGTAGTTCCGCCCTCCCTTATGCCCCCACTGACGACGCAAGACATACCCCCACCCTTCTACTACTTCGGGAACTTTTACATTGAACACAGCTATGTCCGTATCGCAGCACCAGCGACGAAACAGGCGTCGGCGCGGGATATACACTCCTGGAAATTGAAATAAGAACACCGTGAATTCATTGTCACAGGAAGGGGAAACTTTATTGACACATTCCTGGGGTCAGATACATCACATGATCACACTGACAGAACCACAGGCACTTAGACACAGGCAACAGAGCATGCACAATGTCGGCACTAGTACAGTGTATATCCACCTTTCGCAACAATGCAGGCTGCTATTCTCCCATGGAGACGATCGTAGAGATGCTGGATGTAGTCCTGTGGAACGGCTTGCCATGCCATTTCCACCTGGCGCCTCAGTTGGACCAGCGTTCGTGCTGGACGTGCAGACCGCGTGAGACGACGCTTCATCCAGTCCCAAACATGCTCAATGGGGGACAGATCCGGAGATCTTGCTGGCCAGGGTAGTTGACTTACACCTTCTAGAGCACGTTGGGTGGCACGGGATACATGCTGACGTGCATTGTCCTGTTGGAACAGCAAGTTCCCTTGCCGGTCTAGGAATGGTAGAACGATGGGTTCGATGACGGTTTGGATGTACCGTGCACTATTCAGTGTCCCCTCGACGATCACCAGAGGTGTACGGCCAGTGTAGGAGATCGCTCCCCACACCATGATGCCGGGTGTTGGCCCTGTGTGCCTCGGTCGTATGCAGTCCTGATTGTGGCGCTCACCTGCACGGCGCCAAACGCGCATACGATCATCATTGGCACCAAGGCAGAAGCGACTCTCATCGCTGAAGACGACACGTCTCCATTCGTCCCTCCATTCACGCCTATCGCGACACCACTGGAGGCGGGCTGCACGATGTTGGGGCGTGAGCGGAAGACGGCCTAACGGTGTGCGGGACCGTAGCCCAGCTTCATGGAGACGGTTGCGAATGGTCCTCGCCGATACCCCAGGAGCAACAGTGTCCCTAATTTGCTGGGAAGTGGCGGTGCGGTCCCCTACGGCACTGCGTAGGATCCTACGGTCTTGGCGTGCATCTGTAGGTCGCTGCGATCCGGTCCCAGGTCGACGGGCACGTGCACCTTTCGCCGACCACTGGCGACAACATCGATGTACTGTGGAGACCTCACACCCCACGTGTTGAGCAATTCGGCGGTACATCCACCCGGCCTCCCGCATGCCCACTATACGCCCTCGCTCAAAGTCCGTCAGCTGCACATACGGTTCACGTCCACGCTGTCTCGGCATGCTACCAGTGTTAAAGACTGCGATGGAGCTCCGTATGCCACGGCAAACTGGCTGACAGTGACGGCGGCGGTGCACAAATGCTGCGCAGCTAGCGCCATTCGACGGCCAACACCGCGGTTCCTGGTGTGTCCGCTGTGCCGTGCGTGTGATCATTGCCTGTACAGCCCTCTCGCAGTGTCTGGAGCAAGTATGGTGGGTCTGAGACACCGGTGTCAATGTGTTCTTTTTTCCATTTCCAGGAGTGTACATCATGTCCTACAGTAGAGGCGCCCACCAAACATCGTGGAGACCAAAAGCCCTCAGGTTAATTGTAAGGTAGTGTGGAAGACGATTCACGCGGTTCCACTGGACACAGCCGTCCGATCCACATGGTACATCACAGTCAATAGTGAACAGATCACCAGATCGCGCCTCCACAAGATAAACATGGCGGAATCGCCTCTCTGCGTAGACTGCGGGATACCAGACACGGACGAACACCGTGTCACATGTGGCGCGGCAGAAGACGTATGGCGCTTGGTGCGACAAATTTTGTTGTATTTTCTACGAGTGACTCCGGAACACATTACACCCCGGTTTCTACTATTTCCGGATCAACAGTATTTCCAGCGCGCCAAGACCAAAGCTGTCACCTGGATCCGTGCGCATGCGGTACACTACTTATTTCACGATGGACCGAAAGATGTATTAGACTTTTGGACCTACAAGAACGTCATTACAAGATCCTACGGAACCCAAAATACAGACAGTATTTTTCTAATTACTTAGGGAGTTCCCTACGCGGACCTCCACGCAGCTGGATCATCAACAGGTAGGAGAAACCCATTGAGTGAGCTGACAAGACTAAGTTCGACTCTCGGTGGAATAACATGATATACGTGAAGACGTACCTGGATAATGAAGCGTAAGGAGAGTAGCGACACACCCTTCTGTATCCTGTATGAAGCACTTTTTTTTTTCGTTTTCCCCATATACATTACCTCGGTGTAGAAACGTGCCGAGATATTGTTCTCTTTTTCTCAGAGCACGATGCGGTGCTAGATACATTTATTTTTGTTGTGGTTTAAAGTACAAACGCATTAAGAATGTATTAAAAACAGTAAATAAAAATAAATAAATAAATAAATAAATAATAATTCCCACAAAAGATTTCCCCTTCCCATCCCTGATTCCTTGACGGATGAGGGGGACACTGTGACCAGTCCCCGGGTTACGACCCCTGATTGCTCTGCCTTCCCCGCCATCCCAGTGGGGGCACACATTTTCATCTGTACCCGTTGACGTATGTCAACGCCTGTAAGCAGCTAAGGATGTTCATTTCATTGTGATTTTTCTTTCGAGTCCTCTGGGCCAGGTACCGACCACAGCATTCGTCCACCAACCAGAGAGCTCACGAAGTCGTTCACTGCTGCCCACCCATTGAGCCACCAGTGACTAGCTACGTCATCGTCAGGAGACGGCCTGTACGCTAGAGATTGCTAAAGGGTTTTGGTATGGCCGTCGCCATTATCTCGAGTTGTAACTGTACTACTCCATAGTGAAATTTGACATTAATTTTTATCTATTATTGGGGTCATCTAACCATTTACGAACTTGTGTAAATTCAGTGATTACAATGAGCGACTACATCCAGTTCTTGTAATTAACTTACTCCAGGAAGGAGCTTTCGTTTATGTACTTATTAATAAACTTGTTGTACATTGATTACCTGGGCTGAAGTCTCATTGCGTGTAAACCGCTGCAGGACATATCACACAGTTTACTTAGTTATTTCCAGACAGTTACAACAACGAGTTACAATTTTTGAAATAGAAAATTATTTTCCCTATTATGTAGCTAATGTTTTTAAATCAACTTGGTACAAATCAGGATAAATAATCTGTTGAATTTAAAAGTTCGAAGTTTTACGGATGGATGTAGCACGTTGTACTTAAAAGTTGGTGGTGTTACGGAGCGACGAGTTTTCTAGTTGCGCTATTTCAAATCATGTTCAGATAAATTGTGTAGTGTATCCTTACACTGCCGTCTACATGTCAGGTCTAAATGCACAAACAAACGAGATTGGATCCCCCATGCGCATTGACGTGGAATCAAAATGGTGTACACATAGAACCAGTGCACTGACATGTTGCTGACAGTCGGTGCATGCCGACACGATGACTCTGAAGCTAGCATGGCTAATATCATGAGGTATGCTCGTCAAAGAAACCGTGAGACATTAAGTTCTCACGTGATGAAGAACAGCTTCGAGAAACTAGTAGTCCGAGTAAACACGACAGTAGTAGACGAAGATCTGGAAGAAATGAGTGTATGGTAGTGTTTGTTTTAGTGGCAATACACCACGATCATTATGTCAGCTTATAAGAAATTGCTGCAACCACTGGTATCAGTCTTAGATCTATACTTAGCACCTGTCGCTGGCACAGGAGCTGCATGGGAACGATTCCAGTCAGAGAGTTACTTTCTGTGAGTTTTGTTCTCAGATTACAAATTATGGTGCAATCATAATGTGCGTTACTCAGTCGCAGAAAATCTAAGGTGGGTACATGAAGTCTACCGTCAAAGGAAGTGGTGTGGCGTGAAATCCTTGGAGATGAAGTCGTGGGTTCACATTGTTTCGCAGATACTCTAACATGTGAGAATGTTCTATTTTTCAACGATGACAGTTTAGGCACTCTCCTTGAAAATGCCAGTCTGACATTAAATCTGCCTCTGAAGATGAAGCACCAAGGTTACTCAGTCCATTCTATACGTGACGTCGTGCAAGAACTGAACAGCAGACGTCCAGGAAGATGGTTGGAACGTCTTGGTCCTCAGGAATGGCTCGCACAGTCGCCCACACCAATAGATTTCATTTAAAGAATCGTGTATATGCCACCGGATCCACTACACCAGATTACCTGAAACAGCCCATCGAGGGAGCTTCTCACTCTGTGACATAAGCAACCTTAGGTACAGCATTTTGTATGTGTCTCCAAAGCTTTGAACGTTTCTAGCTTACTAACTAAAATTAATGTAATATGATTTATACGAAGTTGATTTAAACGTATTAGCTACATGACAGAAAAAAATGATGTTCTGTACCTGTGGAAAAAATATAATAACACCAAGAAGGAGTTGTGAAACATAAACGAAAGTTTGAATGCGTGTTTCTACGTCTGAAATATTATGTCTGTTTAAATTTTGCACCAGGCGCATACGAACGGCAACAGTAGCGCCACTATGAAGATGCAAATCATATTTGCTTTAAATACGAGCTATGAGCGTTAGTTACATTCGAGATTCAACGTGGTGAGTTGATGTTAGCCAATTACGATATTCATGCGACAAAGGCGCCATTATCAACACCTCACTGAGTTTGAACGAGGTCCTCTAATAGGACTACGAGAAGCAGAACGATTCTTCTGCGAGACTGCAGAAAGGCTCGTCAGGAACGTAGCCCTTGTACATGATTGCTGGAAGCTGTGGTCACGACGATGTGGAGTCGCAAGTAGACGAGGCTCCGATGGTCGCATGGCACTAGCGAGAGGAAAGACCACCATGTCCAGTGTGTGGCTCCGGCGCATCGTACCGCATCTGCAGCACTAATTCGAGAAGCAGTGAGCACCGCAGTGACACAACAAACTACTGTGAATCGGTTACTCAAAGACGCCCTGTATCGTGTATTCCACTGACCTCTAATCACCACCATTTGCGACTTCAGTGGTGTCAAGCGAGAGCTCATTGGAGGGCAGGATGGAGGTCTGTTGTGTTTCCTCACGAGAACTGGTTCTGCTTTGGTGCCGGTGATGGCCGTGTGCTGGTCAGGAGGAGACCAGTTGGGGGCGTACAGCCAACCTCTGCGTGATGGAGGCAGTGGACCTGCACTTGGAGTTATGGTCTGGGACGCGATTTCATATGACATCGGGAGCATTCGCGTGGCTATCCCACGCACCCGACTGCAAATCTGTACGTTAATCTGGAGATTCGATCTGTTCTGTTGCCATTCATGAACAGCACACCAAGTCGTGTTTCCAGCAGGATAACGCTCGCTCATATACTTCTATCTTAACCTAACATGCTCTACCGAGTTTTTGTATGTCAGTCCTTCTGATTGAAGATTTGAGGGACTTCGGCCGTTCACTTATGTAACAAAATGGAACAGCCACAGCCGTCCTTTCGATGTTATTTATTATATGGCTACCAATTTCGGTGACTCAATACACCATCTTCAGGCCTGTGTGCGTGAACAGCAATGATAGCATCATCAGCTTACCAACCACGCAAATACTCTATACACTGTACAAATGCGCTTTTTATTTATAAAATCATTAATTAAATATTACGTGATTTTTATCGGTCAGTTGGATGATATATTATACTGCACAATCCTGAAATAACATACTAATCGACTAAAATACTGTAGGAAACGACAGATGTATGAAAAAAAAACTATAACTCAAGAAATAAGTAAACCAAAGAAATAAGCATCTATGTGCAAGCAGTCCTTGCAAAAGGATAGCATCAACAATGTCTTACTGTCAGTATAGGTAAAGCTAGCAAAATCTAAGTATCAATTGAGGTAATCAGTCAAAATGACAACAGAAATTCAGCTATATGTCATGTTAAACTATAAAATGCTCAGGTGCAAACGCTAGATGGGCATACTTGTGTCATATACATAAAACGAATCTCCAAGACGTGTCAAAAGACCAAATATAGGAAATCACCTATATCATAGCTGACGCAGAATACATAAAAAAACCTCACAATAAACTGTTTAGAGTGAACAACAGTCATGTGTGCATGCATCCATGTACCATGTACTACCATAATACAAGTATCACTGAAGGAAAACTATTCAACTCATGTAAATGTCACATACTATTGTTATATATCCACATAACATATAGTATCTGTACATCAGATTAAACGTTAGCAGTAATATCAAAGGATCAAAATGATATATATATATATATATATATATATATATATATATATATATATATATATATATATATATATATATATTACACCAACCTCTGTACAACTTGTGTAGCCGGGTAAAAAACAGTCAATAATATAATATGTTGGCCAGTGTCACTGGAACTAAGGCTACCAGGCTAACTACAGGATGGACAGACAAATGTTACGATGGCTTTCCTGTACTACATATACCCACTTGAAGGCACACCCAGACTATCGTCATTAAACCATAACAAAAAGAGTGCTACTAGTCTGTGATGATGCAGTACATCTACATCTATATCTACATGGGCACTCTGCAAATCACATTTAAGTGCCTGGCAGAGGGTTCATCGAACCGCCTTCACAATTCTCTGTTATTCCAATGTCGTAAGCGTGCAGAAATAACGAACACCTACATCTTTCTGTGTGAGCTCTGATTTCTCTTGTTTTATCATTGTCACCTTTTCGCCCAATGTTGGTTGGCGTCTGCAAAATACTTTCGCATTTGGAGGGGAAAATTGGTGCTTGAAATTTCGTGAGAAGATTCCACAGCAACGAAACACGCCTTTGTTTGATGTCCACCCTAAATCCTGTATCATTTCAGTGACACTCTCTCCTGTATTTCGCGATAATACAAAACGTCCTGCCCTTCCTCGAACTTTTTCGATGTTTTTCGTCAATCCTATCTGGTAAGGATCCCACACCGCGCATGGTATTCTAAAATAGGACGGACAAGCGTAGAGCAGGCAGTCTCCTTAGTATTAACCTTCCCCACAACATTTTCTATGTGTTCCTTCCAATTTAAGTTGTTCGTAATTGTAATTCCTAGGCATTTAGTTAAATTTACGGCCTTTAGATTACAGTGATTTATCGTGTAACCGCAGTTTAACGGATTCCTTTTAGAGCACTCACGTGGATGACCTCACACTTTTCGTTATTTAGAGCCAACTGCCAGTTTTCACACAATACAGATATCTTTTTTAAATCGCTTCGCAATTTGTTTTGATCTTCTGATGGATTTATTAGTCGATAAACGACAGCGTCATCTGCAAACAACCGTAGACGGCTTCTCATATTGTCTCCCAAATCGTTTATATAGATAAGAAACAACAAAGGGCCTATAACACTACCTTGGGGAACGTCAGAAATCACTTCTGTTTTACTCGATGACTTTCCGGCAATTACTACGAACTGTGACCTCTCTGACAGGAAATCAGTGCTCCAGTCACATAATTGAGACGACGTTCCATCAGCACGCAATTTCACTACAAGCCGCTTGTGTGGCACAGTGTCAAAAGCCTTTAGGAAATCCAGAAATACGGAATCCATTCGAAATCCCTTGTCAATAGCAGTTAACACTTCGTGCAAGTAAAGAGCTAGTTGTGTTTCACAGGAACGATATTTTTTAAATCCGTGTTGCCTGTGTGTCAATAGACGGTATTCTTCGAGGTAATTCATACTTTTAGAACACAATATATGTTCCAAAATCCTGCTACACATCGACGTTAATGATAATGACCTGTAAGTTAGTGGATTACTCCTACTACCTTTCTTGAATATTAGTGTGACCTGTACAACTTTAAAGTCTTTGGATACGGATCTTCCGTCGAGCGAACGGTTGTATATGATTGTTCAGTATGGAGCTATTGCATCAACCTAATTGGTATACAGCCTCGACCAGAAGACTTGCTTTCGTTAAGTGGTTGAAATTGCTTCACTACTCCTAGGATATCTACTTCTTTGTTACTCATGTTGGCAGATATTCTTGATTCGAATTCTGGAATATTTACTTCGTCTTCTTTGGTGAAGTAATTTCTGAAGGCTGTGTTTAGTAACTTTGCTTTGGCAACGCTGGCTTCGATTGTATCTCAATTTCTATCGCGCAGAAGAGGCGTTGATTGTGTCTTGCTGTTAGCATACTTCACATACGACTAGAATCTCTTTGGATTTTTTGCCAGGTTTCGAGACAAAGTTTCGTTGTTGAAAGTATTATAAACCATATCGATTTGCAGTCCGCACTAAATTTCGAGCTTCTGTGAAAGATCGCCAATCTTGGAAATTTTGTATCTATTTAAATTTGACATGTTTTTCCGTTGTTTTTGCAACAGTGTTCTGATCCGGTTTGTGTATCGTGGGGTATCAGGTCTGTTGTTTGTAATTCATTTGATATAAAGCTCTCAGTCGCTGCCGATACTATTCCTTTGAATTCAAGGCTCATCTGGTCTACACTTACATTGTTAATTTGAAAGGTGTGGAGATTGTCTCTCAGGAACGTGTCAAGTGAATTTTTATCTACTTTTTTGAATAGGTATATTTTTCGTTAATTTTTGGAGGATTTTAGTGTTACAATATTCAGTCTCGCTACGACAACCATATGTTCATTAATCTCTTTATCCGTTTGGATACTCGTTATTAACTTAAGTATACTTAAATTATACCTCACCAGTATTAATCCATGAGGTATTAGCAAAATACAGCAAACCACATGAAAAGTTAATCGTATGTAGTGGATACAAATAAAATACAGAACTCTCCCAAACAGTACATATGTAATATAGTAATGGGTTCAATCTAGACCAAGTGGACAAAACAGAATACATGAAACTAGAAAAAGTATATAAACATGACCTGTGCATATATCCTGCACCGAATTATGTATACTGCATTAATTTTATAAATATGACATAAATATGTTAGGCATTTTATAACTTTGATGTGACATATAGACATATTTATACTGTCATTTTGCTAGCTTTACTTATATTGTCACTACGATATTGTTGATAATGCCCTTGTGCAAGGACTAGGTGCACAGTGCATATTTGTTTGGTTTACTTATTTCTGAAGTCGTAGTTTCTTTCATACATCTGTAATTTCCTACAGTTATTTATATCGAATAGTAGGTCATTTCAGGAGTGTATAGTTTAATGTATCATCCAACTGACCAATAAAAATTATGGAATATTTAATTAATGATTTTATAATTAAATAGCACATTTGTACGATGTATAGAGTGGAAATTCGTTATTGTATACTATACATAATTCTATTTTAAGTGTATGACAATGGATATATCTGTTGGTTTTACCAAATGATTATTGTAAATTCACTTGTATAGTGTTGTCCTTGATTCTTATTCTGTTTATAATATGTGTTTTTACTTATATGGTTGGTAAGTTGTTGATGCTATGATTCTGTCTATGCATACAGGCCTGAAGATGGTGTACTCAATCACCGAAACTGGTAGTCATGTAATAAATAACATCGAAAGGAAGGCTGTAAGTGTTCTCTTTCAGTACGTGTTCTATAGATTGTCGGTAAGTTGTCTTGGTCTGCTCGATCATCAGATTTGTCTTTATTCGAGCACATATGGGACATCATCATATGACAACTCCAGCGTCATACAATAACAACATTAACTGTCCCTGCAATGACCGACCTAGTGCAGCAGGCGTGGAACTCCATCCCAAAAACTGACATCTGGCACCTGTAAAACACAATGCTTGTACGCTTGCCTGCTTGCAACAGTGTTCTGACCCGGTTTGTGTACCGTGGGGTATCAGGCCTGTTCTGGTGGCTACACCGGTTGTTAATGAATCTGCATTTCTCATCTGCAATGGCTTATCTCACAATTACAATAAACTGATAATTTGCAGCGTTAATCACTTAAATGTGTTACTTAGACAAACGTATTCCCGAAATTTCGTTACTCTGCATTAATTATTTTTGGTGGTGCGATGTTTTCCGTCAGTGTATTTACAATTGTAACTCGCTGCTTTAACTCCCTGGAAAATCCAAATACACTATGTTCGCAGTCTAAATAAGTATTCCTTCCACCGGCTACTTTGTGAGTCGGAGAGAAAAACAACTTGTCTTAAACACCTTTTATGTAAAACTGTAGTATAATGTTTTCTGTGGACAGGGGAACAAGGGACACGTCATAATCACATGAAAACTCCTCCCCACCCCCCATAACTTCCCCTCTCCTCCCATGTTGGATGAGCGTCCGTGTAGGACAATGAGAGTAAGAGAACGTTAGCAAAAAGATTTAAAAATGTCTTGTAGACCAACATAATCTGGTTCGGAAACTCTGAGTCAACGCAATAAGACAATAAATATTAATTTCGAAATGGCTGTAATACTTAGCCCGTGAATCCAAGTCAATTTAATTAAATCAGAGTTATTCTTCTATATGACGGAATAAACTGAAGACAGTAAGTCGTGGTTCCATATCCCTGCACCTTTCAGCAGGTAGCAGGAATACAGACGGCGCGGATGTTTTCGCCTGCATTCGCGCGCCGTGCATACTATAGTTCCCCGGAAGCCCAGAAAGGAATGACTCCGCACGCCTACGCCCCTTTGCCATCCTCACTGTCGGCCCCAGACACCGATCGGCGCCGCCCTCCGGCCTCCAGAAACTCTTCTTTGTGCCCGTAATTGGATCTCCAAGGCGATCAGCACTCCAGTTCACTCCCGGTTTGAAGTACGTTTCCTCGCCCGGAAAACGGGCCCTCCATTAACAATGTCCCACGCGATGAATTCAGCAGCGCCTCCACGCCAGCGGCGGAGACCTCGGAAACTACTCCCAGAACTTGGTCGCGCTTGGATTCGTTTCTTTTGCGACTGACAGTGGGTCGAGGGTCGAAGAAAAGAAAGAGAGAAATTCGTTAATCTCTCATCTCTGGGTTAATGGCTGGAGCTTCCTAGTTATTTTTAGGAGTCTGCGCAATTATTCAGCTTTTTCTCGATGACGCTGTCAGACATTACGTGCGGGTATAGAGGAGAAAGCGTAAGGGCACTAAAAGTGTGTAAATGATTAAGCAGTGTTGGGTGAATCAAATGAACGAATGCAATTTATTATGGAGAAGCATGTAGAACTGGGAAAAGAGCATGGAATGAATATAAATATATGAAAGTCCAAAGTGATGATAAATTAAATCATGAAGGTTCTGTCAAAATATCATTGGAAAGAACGAGTATGGAACGAGTACAATCGTTTAGGTACTTTTGAAGTTTGGTGACAGGAAGCAGATGCTGTGTGGAGGAAATTAGAGGTAGAAAGGTGTTATGGTGTAAGGTTTCTTAACAGAAAAAAATCGAATAGAATTAAAGAAGACATTCATTAATTCTTGAGATTTTTACTATAAGATAGCGAATCATGGACAGTCAAAAAGGAAAACCAACTGATTGGTTTTGGTCCGTTCTTGTACAGGAAAATGCTGAAGTGAAATATTGACAGAATGACGAATGACAAATGTATATTTGAGAATAGGAGAGCAAAGAAAGAAATAGAAATGATGAAAATGGGAAAATCATCCTGGATGTGACTATATTCCGAATAAATAAAGTGTTATTGAAGGAAAGTTTATGAGAAGAGAGGGAGAGGGAAAAGAAGATTTTGAGTGCTGTAAATTTGAAAACATCCAATCGACACACGGCGTAAGATAGACATACCAAAGAAAATTTTTATGTGTTACTGGGCATATATAGAGCACAGCTTATGATCATTCGCGCTGGCCGTGATACACAGACCAGTGGAACAAAAAGACAGTTCCTGGAGGTGGATTATGGTACAGCTCACGATGTGAACGGCTAACCAAAAACTGGGCCATATCTTAGCGAAAGTCGTAGTAGGCATGTGTAAGCAGTCCAGAGAGCGATCCGAATCAAAAAACACAGAAGCACACAGGGAAGGTCACTCACTATACCGCAAGTGCTGACACTGATGGCTTTAGAGCAGGGATTCCCAGATTGTGGTAGGCAAGGACAGTTCAGATGATACAGTTACGATAAGAAAAAAACACGTAAAATTATAGTCCTTCTTTGCTTTATTTTTAAAGTAAAATGAAAGCAAGAAGAGTGATTGACTAAGTGATATCTGTATAATGTTAAAAACGTGGATTTACCTCAGAATGTTTGTTTCGCTCTGCAAGCAGAATACAGGAAGGTCGGATTGTGCCCTCCCCACCTCTATAGCCTTATTGGTCGTCACTGCTGGAATGATTCGTCTTGTTGTGACGTTGGCGACAGTTTGATCGGATCTTTGTCGGTGGATATTCGAAATTCTGCGTGCCGCTTTGCAACTGCTGCCAACTTATGCGGTGCACCAATGCGTGGCATTGCGGTAGTTAGTACTCCGTGAATGTTTTATTGTTGATATTGTTTTGTTCAGCGTTAAGTTAAATGGAATCTTGATGCGAAGAAAATTTGCGCCTGGAAGCAGAGTCTGCGTATTACAAAGAGCTGATTGTTGACAACTATAATTGTGATGTGAAGTTTAACTTGATTGTATGACTCACACGTGGTTGTGTTTTAAGTTAACCGTGAGGCGATTTTCAAGCCGGGAAGCTCCTTCTGCCTCCGAGCATTTAGTTAAAAAAACCTAAAGCACCATCTGTTCGTAAGTGTGATACAATCTACTTAACAATGCTTTGGGTTTACAGTAAGGTCAGTACATAAACCAGTGATAACCTAATTAGCCACGTATTGTATACTTAGAAACGCTTTCAAATCAGAGCATGAAGCCTTCTTTATTAATATGTCATCGAAGTTCTAAGCACTCTCAGTAATGCGTTTTTTGAAAGAAAGACTACTTTCAAAAAATCCAGATGCCTGGCAAATTTTATAAAGACTGTTACTAACTAGATTAAAAGCTCAGAACTGGCTTGTTTTACAATTCCAGAGGGAGGAAAACCTCGAACACTTGATGAGTCTTTCTTACTGCCCACAGCTGGAGACGTGGTCCAAACAGCTTCTGGGGAAAAAGCGGCCAAAAAAAAAAAATACATGAAGTTCCTCTGATTATTAAAAGCTACAGATCTGATCACAGGTATACCTGCATGCACATTTTGCTGCTGATTTAAGACGATGTCTAACGCACCAAAAGGGCCCAGGATGTATAAGTCAGGCATAGCCTTTACCTTGACCTCCACGATAATCTGACGTAAATACTCTAAATCTTTCTGCCTGTGGTCATCTCTTAAGTGAAATGTGCTGCACTCCCGCTGATAAAGTTGAAGTACTAGAGCAGCGAATTGTAGTTTTGTGAACATCTACAGGATGCTCTGAGTGTATCTGAAAGAATTCGTAACTCAGTGCGTAGACGAGTGCAGTTTTGCCTCCAAAGGTGAGAACTTCACATGAAACACCTTCTTTAACAGGGACAAGTGTTCGGAAATTGTAACATGTAAAGCGCTGAAGTAGTATTGTATTCTTGCTGAGGAAACCATTAGGTGCGATTTAAGACCAACTAAAGGTGAGTTAACCGATAAGATTAAGTTCCAACCACATGTATACGAGCCAGGAAAATATTTTATAAAGAAGTCGGTGGAGTCATAACCATACGTTCGCAGTTATCTCACAAAAGGTTTGTTTGAGGCCCCTTCCGGGATGGTTTTGCTTTTAAGGATGTTCTCTTATACTTTCATCTGTGTCAGTTTTCGCTGCTAAATATTTTTCGTTCTGTATAAAAGTTACGCACTTGGGCACCTCTTTCAATACAAAAAAAGAAATATTTTTATTATGTAAAAAAATGAAAATGGATGAAAATGAAAATGGGGGAGAAATGACTTTAAATATTTACGTTATTTACTCTTTCAGTACGAACTTTGTTGTAGAACCCCTTATTTACGTGTGGTAATAAAAATTCACTTAGACAGAATTAAGCACATTTAAAATTACGTGAACCTTAGCAACCCTCTCATGCTGTTTCATCCTCAAAGGGTGGTAATAAAAATTCACTTAGACAGAATTAAGCACATTTAAAATTACGTGAACCTTAGCAACCCTCTCATGCTGTTTCATCCTCAAAGGGTGGTGAGTAATTAAACATGAGCCAGATTAAGAAGAGTCTGTCGTGTGTTGAGATATATCCAATGAGTCGGTTCAAATCACACTTTGACAATTTGTATGGCCTCTCGCCACCCCGTTTATCGCATAAAAGTGCGTCAGTCTACCTTTCTCTCGCTCTCTAATGATGATTTCTTAAATAACGCAGTGAAAGAGAGATGATCTCATGGCGATTAACTGAAAACTGTTGCCCACATTCAAATCTGGTATTCTGAGTGGCCCTCCGCCACTAGGACAGTAGAAGAAGTGTTGACCCATCTCACTGACGACAAGTTCTCGGTATCTGCCTTACTCAGTATCTCCGCGACTTATTTTATGCCCTACACTTTTCAGAGTCTTCTGGTAACAAAAATCTAAATTGTATTTGCTAAATGTTGATTCATTAAGTATCTGTTGCCCCTGGTACTTTCGTATATTCAGGTACTTGATATACAATTTTCGCATGAACCATAGCAGAATACATGTTGTTGTTGTTGTGTTGCTGTTGTCCTGAGACTGGGTTGATTCAGCTCTCTATAATACTCTATCCTGGGCACCTTTTTCATCTTCCAGTACTTACTGCAAGAATACATATCACAGAAAAATTCATTTGTGCAATTTTGAGTGTTTTGCACCTGTGCCAATAAACTTTGCTTCCTTGGCTACTGCACTCCTTAGTTCTTTCTGTACGCGCATAACTCTTTATATATACACTCCTGGAAATTGAAATAAGAACACCGTGAATTCATTGTCCCAGGAAGGGGAAACTTTATTGACACATTCCTGGGGTCAGATACATCACATGATCACACTGACAGAACCACAGGAACATAGACACAGGCAACAGAGCATGCACAATGTCGGCACTAGTACAGTGTATATCCACCTTTCGCAGCAATGCAGGCTGCTATTCTCCCATGGAGACGATCGTAGAGATGCTGGATGTAGTCCTGTGGAACGGCTTGCCATGCCATTTCTACCTGGCGCCTCAGTTGGGCCAGCGTTCGTGCTGGACGTGCAGACCGCGTGAGACGACGCTTCATCCAGTCCCAAACATGCTCAATGGGGGACAGATCCGGAGATCTTGCTGGCAAGGGTAGTTGACTTACACCTTCTAGAGCACGTTGGGTGGCACGGGATACATGCGGACGTGCATTGTCCTGTTGGAACAGCAAGTTCCCTTGCCGGTCTAGGAATGGTAGAACGATGGGTTCGATGACGGTTTGGATGTACCGTGCACTATTCAGTGTCTCATCGACGATCACCAGAGGTGTACGGCCAGTGTAGGAGATCGCTCCCCACTCCATGATGCCGGGTGTTGGCCCTGTGTGCCTCGGTCGTATGCAGTCCTGTTGTGGCGCTCACCTGCACGGCGCCAAACACGCATACGACCATCATGGGCACCAAGGCAGAAGCGACTCTCATCGCTGAAAACGACACGTGTCCATTCGTCCCTCCATTCACGCCTGTCGCGACACCACTGGAGGCGGGCTGCACGATGTTGGGGCGTGAGCGGAAGACGGCCTAACGGTGTGCGGGACCGTAGTCCAGCTTCATGGAGACGGTTACGAATGGTCCTCGCCGATACCCCAGGAGCAACAGTGTCCCTAATTTGCTGGGAAGTGGCGGTGCGGTCCCCTACGGCACTGCGTAGGATCATACAGTCTTGGCGTGCATCCGTGCGTCGCTGCGGTCCGGTCCCAGGTCGACGGGCACGTGCACCTTCCGCCGACCACTGGCAACAACATCGATGTACTGTGGACACCTCTCGTCCCACGTGTTGAGCAATTCGGCGGTGCTTCCACCCGGCCTCCCGCATGCCCACTATACGCCCTCGCTCAAAGTCCGTCAACTTCACATACGGTTCACGTCCACGCTGTCGCGGCATGCTACCAGTGTTAAAGACTGCGATGGAGCTCCGTATGCCACGGCAAACTGGCTGACACTGACGGCGGCGGTGCACAAATGCTGCGCAGCTAGCGCCATTCGACGGCCAACACCGCGGTTCCTGGTGTGTCCGCTGTGCCGTGCGTGTGATCATTGCTTGTACAGGCCTCTCGCAGTGTCCGAAGGAAGTATGGTGGGTCTGACACACCGGTGTCAATGTGTTCTTTTTTCCATTTCCAGGAGTGTATGTTGTGAAGTTGGGACTTCTACGTCGAGTGTCGAGAAATGAAGTTTAGAGAATACAGTTGTCTAAGTAACATATTTGAGTGATTAACGTTGCGAGATCAAAGAATGTAAGTGCAGGATAAGATATTACAAATGTAAAATGCTGGTACGTCAACAATCGGCGTAACCGCCAGAATGTTATATGCAAGCATGCAAACATATATGCATTACGTCGCACAGGTAATGGCTGTCAGTTTGTGGGATGGAGTTCCATGCTTGTTGCTCTTGGTCTGTCTTTACAGGGATGACGCTGGAGTTGTTGTCCGATGATGTCCCATATGTGCTAGATTGGCGACATCTGGTGATCGAACGGACCAAGGCAACATGTAGACACTTTAGAGCATCTTGGTTTACAACGGCGGTAAGTGTGCGAGCGTTATCCAGTTGGGAAACACCCCCTGGAATGCTGTTCATGAATGGCAGCACAACAAGTCGAATCACCAGATTGACGTATAAATTTGCAATCAGGTGCGTGGAATAATCACGAGAATGCTCCTGCTGTCATACGAAATCGAACCCCAACTCATAACTCCAGGTATAGGTTCAGAGTGTCTAGCGTACAGATAGGCTGGTTGCAGGCTCTCACTTGATCTTCTTCGAACCGAAACACGGCCATCACTGGGTCCTTGGCAGAACTGGATTTTATCAGAAAATGCAGTAGACCTCTACTCCGCCCTTCAGTGAAATTTCGCTTGACACAACTGAAGTCGCAATTTAGCTGGTTTAGGGTCAGTGGAATGCACGATACAGGCCGTTTGCTCACAGTTGTCGTTTAAGTAACCAATTTGTTAAAATGGTTCAGATGGCTATGAGCACTATGGGTCTTAACATCTGAGGTCATCAGCCCCCAAGACTTAGAACTATGTAAACCTAACTAACCTAAGGACATCACACACATCCATGCCCGAGGCAGGATGCGAACTTGCGGCCGTAGCGGTCGCGCGGTTCCAGACTGAAGCGCCTAGAACCACTCGGCCACAACGACCGGCAACCAATTTGTAACAGTTCGTTGTGTCACTGCAGTCAGTAGTGCCAACTGCTGCTGGAATTGCTGCTGCACACGCAGTACGATGACCCACAGCCATACGCCGAAACGGCGATCTTCCCTTTCGTAGTGGCACTTGGCTATCCGGAGAGCGGTCGTCTTGCATCCGTACCTTTCTGTGACCACTGCTGCCAGCACTCATGTATAGTGGTTACTTCGCTGCCAGGAACGCACATGATGCGCTCGCCCTCCTCTTCTACCCCACCATCCGCCTACTCAACGGCCTTAATTGAAGACGCACCGACACGTGCACCGTCGTAGCCAAGCGGTGCCTGCGAAGGGTGTGGGTAGGAGCGTACATGTAGGAACATGCTATTGATGCAGCTAAACATTGAAACCCTCCAGACTCCTCTATATCTCTTTTGTTACACAACCTTCCCTTCTACAATAACCTATGAAACCTTCCCTTAGGATTTCTGTCTCTTGCTTAATAATAACAAATGAAATCTTCCCTCCGGAATTTATTCTCTTTCTAAATCTTTGCATTCAAATTTAATTGCTGCCTATTGAAAGTGATTTTCTGATTATTTCGACGAAACATTGAATGTGTCGTCGTCGTGGCCCTCGGTTGTTACCTGCAATAACCCAAAACTGTTCCTTGCCTTTTTTACTGTTACTGGATCCCCATCTGACTGCTGCATCGAACTGCGACGTGACTATACTTACTCTGTTTTACTATATTCTATTAGCTGCTGGTGCGCTGTCATAATAAGTGGCTGTATTTATTACCAAAGCTGACGTTATTCTTTAATAGCAAAGCTGACGTTATTCTTTAATTTGACTGAAGTTACGTAATCCATAGTTAAACTTTTTCTTGACTACAATAAAATTTTGCTAAGATTTACGTTGATGGTTTTTGAAATGGATTATAATCAGTAATGCAATGTTGCTGGCAAAAATTAATTATATTCTGAATGAAATGATTTTACAAACGTTCAAATGGGACTTACTTTCTACAATAAGCTTACAACTAGCAATGCGCAAACATACCTTCAGTAGTCTTGAGTTTCTCAAACAATTAATTCAATAATATTAGTTCCTCTTATGATAATACTTAGCTGATGTCTCTGTACATCCGTTTATAATCTCTTGTAAATCATAGCTAGTGGCTGGCAGGCACCCCGCTCCTCTCAACCTCTCGCTTCAGACCGGCTACCGACTCGCTCCACATCTCGCTTACTACTGACTTCCTACGAACGAATACTTTGGTGCAGACATTCCCTACTTCCACAATTATTTCCAACATGACAAATATTAATTATTCCTATTCAATCCTATTAATAAAATATAAACATCTTCCATAAATTGTGGTTTGATAATAGACAATAGAAATATACACGTCTTACAACATTATACTACAAATTTAATAATTTTTAACATGGTTTATGTTCACTGATGAAAAAAAAGATGTTCCATTCAATACTTCACTCATTTAGGGAACTATTTTTTTCATTCTTCCTCAGGGTTCAAGCTATCTCCATACCGAGTCTCATCGAAATCGTTTCAGCCGTTTAACCGTGAAAACTTAACGGACGATGCTACCTCCACATTCAGTAATATTGGTATGAAAGTACGGATTAGACACGTTGAGGATTGTATAAGTATTGTATTTGTTACATTGAATCGTGTTAAGTACAATATCAACCAATAAGAGGATTTTCACGAATACGATAAAGTTCAAAACTCAAAGACGAAATAGTTTTTTCGAAGAGAAAATATGGCCCCTAATTCCAGTTATATTGAATACATCTGCCACCGAATTGAAAACAACTAACAGCGCCATATATTTGTTCTTTGGCCTACTACGAAGCTAACAGCGCCGTGTCTTGCTTCTTTGGTGTGGTACGATTTTGGTGTTCATTGGGTCCATGAGATAACATCTGATTACTGAGCTGAGCAGATGATTTTAAAGGAAAGTTTAAATTACGATATCTTTCTTTATCGTGTTCCAATTTTGGTGAAATAAAGCCTATACGTTGCCCAAGGTATTTTTATGTTGTCTGCGGATACATACGAAAATTCGTCTAGTACTTTTGGAGATTAGCGTGTCCAAAGACAAATACGAGGGTTTTTGATAAAACTTTAAGTCATTATGTTTTTATTCCGTGATCCGATTTTGATTAAATGAATCTTATACGCTGCCGCAAGATACTCTCAAGTTACCGGCGAGAAATCCCTGAAAATTCGTCTAGTAACTTAGATCAGCGTGATTAAACAGACAGACAGATAGACAGAAACGACAGTTTCAACGTTTTAGAGATAGATTTGCATCTGGAAGACAAAAATGTTTTCAAATAAACAAATGCATAGTCACGGTTATGTTATTATTTCAAATTTTCATTTTATTTTTTGATTTGTTGTGCTTTGAGCTCATTAATTCTGTGCATTGTGTGGTCGAGATTCTAAATGTCACAATTTTGCAGTTTATCTTGGTATTGTTAATATTAGGTTTTCCGTCATATATTTACATTCAATATTGCTCAGAAACAGTGTGCTATTCATTTTGTATTAATTAAGAATATTTTAATCATTGTTCTTCGGATTATCGTTATTAGGGAAGCTTTTATTGTTCTGTGAATCATAGGCTTAATTTTCTTTCACTGCATGTTGCTCTATTACCTATAAAATCATATAATTGCTCCAAGACACAAAGGAATTAAAGACATTATCTGCCAGTGGGCACTGATTTATATCAAACGGCCACGGTGAAAACTTGTCCCGAACCTGCTCTCGAAACTGTGCCTCCTGTTATTAGGCAGATGAGCTGACCACTACGCCATCCGGACACGCTGGTCACCACAATCGCACAAACTTAACAAGCACGCCCCCTCAGACCCAAGTTCTCAACTTATACCACACACTACTGGTGTCGTGTCCCTAATCACTATCCTCATTAGTCACGGCATCTCGCCAACTTCAGTAAGAGTTCAAGCCTTGTGTGCATCTGTACAGCAGAAATCATTGCCCGTCTTCGCTTTAGTTACATTTATATGTGGTAGCGGTTCTTCCGGACATATCTGAAAGAACAGACATCACATAAACATATAAATAAAACTTAATAGGTTGTCTGTAAGGTTCTATGATAAAGGTTTATATTTGTAACACACCTGCTTGATTAGAATTATTTTTGGTACTTATGCAGTAAGTAGGCAGTTTAGGTTCTTATGTTGGTAACGCCGCGTAGTGCTCTGTATGAAAATCGCTGACTGCGCTGTGTGCAGTCTGTGGCTGGTTGGACTCGTTGTTGGAATATTCGCTAGAGTAGTGTTGGGTAGTTGGATGTGAACAGCCCGTGGCGTTGGGCAGTCGGAGCTGAGCCGCCAGCAGTGGTGGATGTGGGAGAGAGATGCCAGAGTTTTGAACACTATTGAGGTAAATCATTGTTTGTTCACTATCAAAATCTTTCATTTGCTAACTATATGCCTATCAGTAGTTAGTGCCTTCAGTACTTAGAATCTTTTATTTAGCTGTCAGTATTGATGCTCGCTGCATTGCAGTAGATCGAGTAACGAAGATTTTTGTGAGGTAAATTATTCATGAAAGGTATAGGTTATTGTTAGTCAGGGCCATTCTTTTGTAGGGATTATTGAAAGTCAGAATGCGTTGCACTAAAAATTATTGTGTGTCAGTTTGTTGATTATCAGAATGAGTAAAGAGAGAAATGTCTAAGTACGTTCAGTTTTGCTCAGCTGTTTGAAAATCAAATACCGTAGAAGTTTACCAGCACAGTCATTCTTAATTTTCAAATGGGAAGTTTCAATGCTATCAATAAATCGTGTATTCGGGTAAACGTATACGCCGCCACAAACCCCAGTCACTTCCACTCCCCAACCTATGCTGCTAATCTTTCTGGACCACTATCAGACCATACCACACATTTACAGAAAAGTCGAGGGAGAATTTATGAAACTGAACTTCGAATTTAATCATTTGCTTTGCTTTCACCTTCTGTGAGTATTTGGTTCGGTGACATTCTAACCGTTGTATCTCTACGACCAATAACAGACCTACTAAGGAGACTGTCTGATCTATGCTTGCCCGTCCTCTTTTAGAATGCTGCTGCGCGATGTGGGATCCTTACGAGGTAGAATTTACGGAGTACATCGAAAAAGTTCAAGAAAGGTAGCACGTTTTATATTATCGCGAAATATGGGAGACAGTGTCACAGAAATGATACAGGATTTGGGCTGGAAATCATTAAAAGAAAGGCGTTTTTCGTTGCGACGGAATCTTCTCACGAAATTCCAGTCACCACCTTTCTCCTCCGAAGGCGAAAATATTTTGTTGACACCGACCTACAGAGGGAGGAACGATCACCACGATAAAATAAGGGAAATCATAGCTCGTACGGAAAGATATAGGTGTTCATTCTTTCCGCGCGCTTTATGAGATTGGAATAGTAGAGAATTGTGAAGGTGGTTCGATGAACCCTCCGCCAGGCACTTAAATGTGATTTGCAGAGTATCCATGTAGATGTAGATGTAGAATAAATGTTGAACATATTTTGTATGAAATGTATTGTTCGGATTAGTCTATGCTGCCTACCTCCTAAAACATTTACTACTAGTCCTGGAACACGCTCTATATCAAGAAAGCCAACGGATCCATGAAAGGTGAAAGTGACTCTAGAAATATTTTTCGCTCTAGTGCAAGAATTGGCCATCAGTGAAGCGCCCTCATTCGTAGTGTATGGGACGGAGTAAAAGGTTTTACAGTAAACGGCTTTCTTAACAGGCTGTATTGGAAAGGCTGGCTGAACATTAGCCATGTGATTCCTCAGCTACCACTAAAATTCCAGCTCCGTACGGTGGGGACCTTGTCCACTTTTCAGAGCTGCTTCTCGTGTAAACTGGACGCGTGACTGCGCGGCGATAATACGGAATCAGGTGTAGATTATGGTACCGAGGGAGCGATCCATTTCAGCCGCGTCCATCAATCAGGCTGGCTCCAGGGTCACGCACTGGATGTAACTGGAGCGCGACGTACAGCGGCGGACGCGTCCAGGGTATGAGACGAGCACTGCTGGAAGCTGCGCATTTCTGGAGAAAAATGCCGGCACTTACACTATGTGGCCGTGTCCTGTAGAGGCGCCGTCTGCATAGAAAATCAAAGGGGTCGCCACTTTCTGAGGATTTCACCTCCGACGACGATATTACAAGTACTCGTGCATACTAAGTAATACGGTCTACAGCAGGATGGCACACGACGAAGATGATGTACAGTACTTTACATCAGTCTCTGGTGACGGTTAACAAGTTTCGTGTCAAGTGCTACAACTAAGACAATTTAATTTGAATTGTTTAGTGCACTTTTTGACAGTGGAAGTGGTTCAAGAAACAAATACAGGTCGTTCTGACGCTTGGACATGTTATAAGCATGCAGTTCTGCCTGCTTGTAGAGCCTAAGTGAAAATATGGATTTATTATTACGTAGATTAGAAGTGGAACCGACAGAAAGATGAAGCTAGAGATCGGCAGTGATGGACTAATCACGTGCAGTAGGTATCTGCTCCATTGTGACTGACTGACCTCGTTTTTAAGGTTTCATACTTCAGACGGTATCACTTTGTTGTCTCTCTATCTGTCGGTCCACCTATGTCCGTCCGTCCGACTGTTAAGAATCTCTTTTTCAGGAACGGGTAGCCTTATCAAGTTGAAATTTGTGTCTCCTACTAAAATCTACGGTCCCTTGGAGGAGTAAATAATTTAAGCTTCTAAGTCCATGCAATCAAAATCTACGGCCATTTATGTCACAGATTTTGATACTGGGAAACTTACTCATCAGGACCTATAACGTAATCACCGTTGACCTAGAATATTTGGCCAGAAGCATGGTTTCATAGCACAAGCAAAGAAAAAAATCAGAAAACTGATAACTTACAATTATACCGCACAAAAGTATGCATTTTTGCCTTTAGAACCCTCATCGCATTCATCATCCGTCTGAAACATGACAGAAAAACATTAGTAAGTAAATAAAAATACGAGGGTTGTCCGGAAAGTAAGTTCCTATCGGTCGCGAAATGGAAACCACAGTGAAAACCAGAAACGTTTTATTTGCAACAGTTAGGTACACCCACCTATTTCTCTACATAGTCGCTGCTCCAAACTTTGAGTTTTGTCGTAGTGTTGTATCAACTTTCTGATACCATCGTCATAGAAAGTAGCCGCCTGTGCTTTCGGCCAGTTATCTGCCCTGGTCTGCAGCTCAATGTCTGTGGAAAATTTTGGTCTTCATAGCCACCGGTTCTTGTGAGCAGAGATGAGACTCAGGGGGAGCCAATCACGGACTGTATTGTGGGTGATCGAACACTTCTCGTCGGAAACGCTGCAGGAGCGTCTTCGTTGCCCCTGCAGTGTGCGTCCGAGAATTGACATGAAGAAGAAACTGCTCGACAGTTGTGTTATGTGGGCTGCATGACCCAGGCGTAATCTGTAAACGCTACTCCCTACACATCTTTACGTGCTCACTGTTCACTCAAAACTGGAAAGAGCGACGAGACACGATCGGCAGGCAGACTGGAGACACACGCCCAACACATCTGTGGAAAGCTTTACCGAATTTTCCCAGTGGTTTCCACTTCGCGACTGATTGGAAGTTACTTTCTGGACAACCCTCGTATTTTATTAAATATTCTCTGTCTACACGTTAAACTGCAGTCTTCTGCTCGTTTTCATTTCTTTTTTTCTTTTTTTATGTCTGTGCTAGCCTCAGGAAATACTGTAGAGATTTGCTACGGTTTTATAATTCCTCAGACCAATATCTTGTTAGTAGCGAAATCGATTACAGTCAAAAATCATCGAGATTCTCAATTTCTGAGATGGAATGAACTACACTCCTGGAAATGGAAAAAAGAACACATTGACACCGGTGTGTCAGACCAACCATACTTGCTCCGGACACTGCGAGAGGGCTGTACAAGCAATGATCACACGCACGGCACAGCGGACACACCAGGAACCGCGGTGTTGGCCGTCGAATGGCGCTAGCTGCGCAGCATTTGTGCACCGCCGCCATCAGTGTCAGCCAGTTTGCCGTGGCATACGGAGCTCCATCGCAGTCTTTAACACTGGTAGCATGCCGCGACAGCGTGGACGTGAACCGTATGTGCAGTTGACGGATTTTGAGCGAGGGCGTATAGTGGGCATGCGGGAGGCCGGGTGAACGTACCGCCGAATTGCTCAACACGTGGGGCGTGAGGTCTCCATAGTACATCGATGTTGTCGCCAGTGGTCGGCGGAGGGTGCAGGTGCCCGTCGACCTGGGACCGGACCGCAGCGACGCACGGATGCACGCCAAGACCGTAGGATCCTACGCAGTGCCGTAGGGGACCGCACCGCCACTTCCCAGCAAATTAGGGACACTGTTGCTCCTGGGGTATCGGCGAGGACCATTCGCAACCGTCTCCATGAAGCTGGGCTACGGTCCCGCACACCGTTAGGCCGTCTTCCGCTCACGCCCCAACATCGTGCAGCCCGCCTCTAGTGGTGTCGGGACAGGCGTGAATGGAGGGACGAATGGAGACGTGTCGTCTTCAGCGATGAGAGTCGCTTCTGCCTTGGTGCCAATGATGGTCGTATGCGTGTTTGGCGCCGTGCAGGTGAGCGCCACAATCAGGACTGCATACGACCGAGGCACACAGGGCCAACACCCGGCATCATGGTGTGGGGGGCGATCTCCTACACTGGCGTACACCTCTGGTGATCGTCGAGGGGACACTGAATAGTGCACGGTACATCCAAACCGTCATCGAACCCATCGTTCTACCATTCCTAGACCGGCAAGGGAACTTGCTGTTCCAACAGGACAATGCACGTCCGCATGTATCCCGTGCCACCCAACGTGTTCTAGAAGGTGTAAGTCAACTACCCTGGCCAGCAAGATCTCCGGATCTGTCCCCCATTGAGCATGTTTGGGACTGGATGAAGCGTCGTCTCACGCGGTCTGCACGTCCAGCACGAACGCTGGTCCAAATGAGGCGCCAGGTGGAAATAGCATGGCAAGCCGTTCCACAGGACTACATCCAGAATCTCTACGACCGTCTCCATGGGAGAGTAGCAGCCTGCATTGCTGTGAAAGGTGGATATACACTGTATTAGTGCCGACATTGTGCATGCTCTGTTGCCTGTGTCTATGTGCCTGTGGTTCTGTCAGTGTGATCATGTGATGTATCTGACCCCAGGAATGTGTCAATAAAGTTTCCCCTTCCTGGGACAATGAATTCACGTTGTTCTTATTTCAATTTCCAGTAGTGTATCTGATCTCTATTACACGGAATCCTCTGTCCGCAATTCCTACTCGCACTTGGCCAATTTTGTGCTATAATTTTTTATACAGTGCTGTTCTTTCTCCTTTTGTAGTGTGGTTATTTCTTCTGTTTTTATGCTGTATTCCCTAAAGGTCAATTAATTTAGCAAATGATGATGATGATGATGATGATGACAATAATAGTGATACATTAGGAAAATGCAAAGAAGTTGGAAAAGGAAGGACTGATTATAGGGAAGTCTTCGGCGAAATCAAAAGCAAAGAGAACAACATTAACAGTGGGAAAACAATTCCACTGTTAAACGCAGAAGACACAGGGAATAGGAGGAAAAAGTACATTGAAGGCCTATACGTGAGGGAGAAACTGACTGAGAGCGTGATAAAGGAAGAAATGGAAGCTGATGTGGAAGACACAAGGGGAACCAGTATTAGAGTTTGGGAAGAGCATTGGAAGACTTGCGATTAAATAAGTTGGAGGACATGGATAACATTACTCTAGCATTTCTAAAATCATTGAGCAAGCGGCAGCCAAACGGCTACTCAAGTTTGTGTGTAGAATCTATGAGACTGGAGCTGTATGTTTAAACTTTCGGGAAAACGCCATCCACAGAATCCTAAAGATAGTAAGGGCAGATAAGTGCGAGAACTATCACACACTCAGCTTAACAGCTCATACTCCAAGTTTCTGAAACGAATAATGTACAACAAATGATAAAGCAAATTAAAGAACTGTTGTATGAATACCAGTTTGGTTTTAGGAATGGTGAAGGAACCAGAGAGGCAGTTCTGACGTAGCGCTTATTGTGAAACCAAACCACAAGAAAAACCGTGACACACTGATAAGATTTTCCGGCCTAGGTAAAGCGTTCGACATGGTAAAATAATGCAACATTTTACGACTTCTCACAAAAATATGTGTAAGATGTTCGGAAAGAGGGGTAATATATCATATGTACAAGAATCAAGAGGGAAAAATAAGAATGGAAGAACAAGAAGGAGTGTTTGAATTAAAAAGGGAGTAGGACAGGGGTGTAGTCTTTCTCCCCTACCGTTCAATCTGTACAATGAAGAAGCAATGACAGAAATAAAAGATTAAAGACTGGGATTAAAATTCAGGGTGAAATGATATCAATGATAAGACGAAACATTAGCTGATGACATTGTTATCCTCAGTGAAAGTCGGGTAGAACTGCCGACCCTGGTGACTGGAATGTATAGTCTAATGAGCAGACAGTACTGATTGACGGTAAGTCGAATAAAGTGGAAAGTAGTTAAGAGTAGCTGAAATTATATCACTGATAAACTTAACACAAAAATTGGCGACAACGAAGTAGACAAGGAACTCTATTTTTTTGGAAGCAGAATAACAGGTGACAGATAAAGGTAGGAGGACATTAAAAACAGAATAGTACAGACAAAGAGAGCATTCCTGACCAAGACAAGTTCACTAGTGTCAATCATAGGCATTAATTTGATGAACACAGTTTGAGATGTGATGCTAATAGAAGGATGTTGAAAATCAAGCGGAGTGATAAGATAAAAATTGAGAATGTTCTCAGAAGAACCAGTGAGGAGGGGAACGCGTGTAAAGCATGAGAAATAAATAATAGTATGATAGAACACATGTTAAGGCGACAAGAGTAACTACCATTTACCTGAGGGAGCTGTAGTGGGTAAAACCTGCACAGGAAGACAGACGTTGGAATATACCCAGCAAAAAATTGAGCAAATTGGCCCTCTGAGGTAAAGTGGTTAGCACAGGAGACGAATTAAAGGTGGGTGCAGCAAACCAGTCAGAAGGCTGATAAAAAAAAATGGTTCAAATGGCTCTGAGCACTATGGGACTCAACTACTGTGGTCATCAGTCCCCTAGAACTTAGAACTACTTAAACCGAACTGACCTAAGGACATCACACACATCCATGCCCGAGGCAGGATTCGAACCTGCGGCCGTAGCGGTCGAGCGGTTCCAGCAGAAGGCTGATAACCCACAAAGAAAACCTGTTTACATTATTCACTGGGACCTCAAATGAAGAAGACAAAGAAAAAACGACATATGTCCATTTTATTAGGTTATGAGTTTATGGCAAATTCTGATGGCCAGCCACCAGCACTACAAGGTAAGTCACCAAGATAAGCCGGCCGCGGTGGTCTCGCGGTTCTAGGCGCGCAGTCCGGAACCGTGGGACTGCTACGGTCGCAGGTTCGAATCCTGCCTCGGGCATGGATGTGTGTGGTGTCCTTAGGTTAGTTAGGTTTAAGTAGTTCTAAGTTCTAGGGGACTAATGACCACAGCAGTTGAGTCCCATAGTGCTCAGAGCCATTTGAACCATCACCAAGATACAAAGGGTTTTACTTTTAGTGGTAAGGGGAAGAATATTCTAGGTCGGTCGTCTCACGGAAAGAATGGGGCAACTGCAAAGTTTGCTTGAACTGTTTGCAATACAAATGTGCGGTCAACTGTGTTTAATTTGAAATGTGATAGTAGTGTGGTACTCTTAGGATTATTAAGATGTGTGGATCATCACAAGACGAAAGTGAGAAGTCATCTCCCGGCCGCGGTGGTCTAGCGGTTCTAGGCGCTGCAGTCCGGAACAGCGGGACTGCTACGGTCGCAGGTTCGAATCCTGCCTCGGGCATGGATGTGTGTGATGTCCTTAGGTTAGTTAGGTTTAAGTAGTTCTGAGTTCTGGGGGACTGATGACCTCAAATGTTAAGTCCCATAGAGCTCAGAGCCATTTGAACCATTTGAGAAGTCATCTATGAATCAGTCAGCTAAAAACAGAAAAAGTTATGGCACCATGAGGAACGTCTTATGAGTTAGGCAGTGACTCCACTGTTCATTGTTTGAGTGTTTCAAAGAAATTAAATTCCACGAAAGACAACAGCTTATTAAGAATTTTACTTTGTTAGGTGACTGGCATGACAAGTAGCCCCATTCTACCAGCTACATTTCTGTGATAGCAAATGCTCATAGAAGGCCTGGCATGACGATTCCAAGGCCAGAGATTGCTCATTAGGATACAATCTAAGATACAAACGAAATGATTCCACGAATGAGATCCCTGTTTGCAAAGAGGTCTTCACTAATTTGCAAGGATTCGTTTTACTGTTTCAACATAAATAAAATGTCCAACAGTGATGCATTATTTTATACCTACATTGAAGATGTATGGAATAAAGGGGAGAATGAAGTTATTTGCTTTTTTGCACCAGTATGTGAGTGAAATCCTTGATCCAAAGGTAAGGTTCCTTTGTGCTCTGGGCAGAATAACAAATATGCAGTATTGATATACCAGCACTGTTTCATTCATATGATTAATAAAATTAGATATTGTCAAAATAGTATTTCCAATAAGAGGACATCCTTGCATAGAATATGGTAAAAACTTCGATTTGACAAAACGGTTGGTGATAAGAACTTTGCTAAGAATGATAAATGCATGTCAAGTGACACAATGAAATGTGTCCGATGGGTCTGTCGTTTGGTTTCGTCATGTATCGGATTTGTCCGGAACACTTCATGTCGACGTCGCTGTTTTTTTCAGCTCTACCAATTTACCAACGCCAACGACCTGGCAGTTGCAGTGTCAAAATTGCAGCGCCCAGCGCCGGTTGCGTCAGAATTTCCCCTCACAAGTCTCCACCAACCGCAAAGACCAATCTTGTCATTTAGATTTTTGTTCATTATTTTCAACAACTGTTTTCAAGAATGCAGATGTGAAGAAGTAGCATCCTAGTTGCGTTAAAAATTGTTTTTTAACACAACTGGTATGCTATTTCTTCACACTGGAAAGATTGTTATTCCTTTCACCCCTCCACTTGTGCAATCGGACTACTTCTCTGTGCCACCTATACTTGCTACACACAGTCAAAGTGAATGGCTGGATGTGGTGAAAGCTCAAAAAGTAATAAAACTCCTCTACTTACGTTCTACAAAATTTTGAAATATTTACCGAAAATTGCGAAAAAATACAAAAAAATATCGGAACTCTATATTGCCATTTCGATACTGATATATCAGGGAGAAAGTATTGCCGATATATATCGGTACCGTATGGAAGAAAACGATGTATCGATATTTTGTCATCAGCTGTAGTACTGTGTAAGGTCCCCCTGAACTCTCAGTTCCATATACGTATGATAGCCTTAAGATTCCGACCAATGCGAAGAGCAATGTCGTGGAACCATTAACCGCAAACGCTGCGATCCTTTCGCTGCAGATTCCCAAATGTGGTGGACGTGTCCCTTTCTTATACGCCGCGTAACTCGACATTCTAGCAAAACAATTCAAATGCCATTTCTGAATGTGAAACCTGTTGCGTGATCTTCCCCTACGAACAGCATGTAGATGGCGTTAGTTCCACTTACTTTGTGCGGTTGTTCTGTAATGCTACTCACTTGCATACCCAAGCATGTTATGTAGCCATTTTAATGACCATCAATCTGCAAGAAACACTCACGATGCTGATGTTCTACAGGTAAGACATCTAACCAGGTATGAACCTTTGCTTGCCACTGAGCTGCTTATGTGAATAAAGTTAAAGGTTCTGTTGGCTGCAGTTGTGCCAGGTAGGATCGTCCCAGCCGTCAGTCTTTTAGATATGTTCACGGCCGTTTGCTGAGCGTATAGATGTAACACATTCCTGGTGTTCACAGGTTCATTACACAGTAATTAGTTCAGCTTATTTCTCAAGGACGGTATAAATTTTGAACAGCTCATGCAAAGAAACATTTCTTTGTTGCAAGTGCTGTACTGTACGGAAGCAGAATTTTTGCTCAAACCTTGAACCGAAGAGGCAGGAGACATTTCATTGTCTTGTCAACAATGTGTGTTACTAGGCGAAGGAGAAATTTTTCTTTCGTGTTAGACACATTTGTACTGGGACGAAACAATTTTCATTGGAGTTCATAAATACGGAGTGTCCCAAACAAACGCAAACAATGTTTAGAATGTTGTGTGGGAATGAAAATTGATCGGTTTTCAAGAAGGAACCCATATCTGAAAACACACGGCGTGGGCACTGGAGAGGGTTGTCTATATACGGAAGGTATGCAACCATTTAATCATTTGTGTACTGCAGCTGGACGACCTGCCCCTAATAACATTCCTGCGCATGCGCTACATTCCGTCACGTTGCCCTTGTGCACATCCTGCTGCGTACCTTGTGTGGTCTGCCAGTGCAGTAACATTGCTGACAGCAGTGCGGAAATGACCGACATGGTGCTTCCATGCGGAAAAGTCGATTGTAATGGGAGAGCTGTGATTAGGTTGTATGCGGAAGGTATTTCAAACAGACGTACCACCATCATTCCACGTTTGAAGCCACTGACAGATTCCTCAGAGTAGCTGTAAAGTTGCACGTATGTATTTTCTGCCTGTGGTTTCTCCATTGTACAGTAAAGTAGTACCACGTCATGCTTGGCACTTGTGAATGCCATCCCATGTCTACTGTTTGTTCCCTAGTAGATGCCGAAACGTGGTAGGTGTCGTCCATTGTCCACGCTCGGCTCGACCACTGTAGTTGGAGGAGGCCGAGCTAATAAGGTTCGAAGAGGATCGAGCCACCAGCACTTGGGAGGTGGCACTGGCGCTGCACATGTGTAAAAGTGCTATGTTGTCCATGAACACTGGCTCCATCCATACCATCTCCAGAACATCCACGCATTATCGGAAGAGGACCACCAACGACGGGTACAATTCGGCTCCCGAGCTTGATGCTATTCGCAGACGAATGCACGTTTACTAGTACGGCATTTTAAACTTTCACAATATGCATGTTTGGTCGGACGAAAATCTTCTTGCGCAGGTGATTCAAAATCACCAACTCAGGGTCGGTATTAACTCCTGGGCAACGATAATTGGTGACCATATCACGGGGCCGCATCTCGAGCCAATCAGTATAACAGGACCAATCTATATCACATTTAATAGAGATGTTTACGTGCCCTACTGGATTTATAGTCACTAAATGTTCGGATGGACATGTGGCTACAACACGACGGAGCTCCAGCACTTCTTTATGTCGACCTGAGGAACCATCTCAACGTCGCATATCCCAATAGATGAATTGGTAGGGAAGGACCAGTTTCATGGCCAGCACGGTCGCCAGATGTGACACCTCTGGCCTATTTTTTTCTGTGGGGTGGGACGAGGGGTATTTTGTACGGCACACCTGAAACGTCAGTTGAGCACTATATTGCTCGAGTACACGGAGCGAATGAAACACTTCAAAGACAATCGCACGTACTGGTTGATGGGCATGAGGCTCGGTACCGCCGATGTATGCTCTGCACTGACGTAGGAGGTACGCAGTTTGAACTCCATTTGTAATGTAGCCAGCGCGAGGTGCTACTCACACTGGGTTTATTGACGTAACGTGGAAAGGACACCCGGCTCAGACTTCGACGCTCCCCAGAATCTAGGCCGTGCGTTTCCGGGTATGGTTTCCTTCTTGAAAACCGATCAGTGTGCCTTCCCGCACAACATACTAAGCTCTGTCGGCGTTTTCCGGGGACACCTTGTATAATCTGAGTAACAAAGAGAACTAATTCCTCTGCAACGAGCCTCTAGAGAACAAGGTTTATTCTCTCTGAACACACTCCAAAGAAACCTGATCGAAACACAGCGTATAGAATTCCATCACAGCCGTAGGCCTTTTATGGCATTACGACCAGTTTCCGACCCTACAGGTTCATTTTCAACCTGTATGTAATGTCAAACAGTGATCTGCTCGCCTGTACCATAACACGCAGCATGCAAGCTTGCGAGACAGGAAGGCAAGTCAGGCACGGATCGAATGCGCACGGTGGATGAACGGTCATTGGTCTGACACAAGTGTGCTTTGAGGCGCTCGTTTAGCAAATGATGGATACTGCCCAATCTATGCCTCAGAAAGTATCACACAATAAACGTCTATTTATAATAATACAGAGAACAATTCACAGACACCGTTAAACTTTATATTTCCAAATTGCAATTTCGACCTTAGGCCATTGTCAAGTGCACATGTGTTGGCTTTAAGCCATGTCAATTTTATGCACGCTGAGACATTTATATGTTGCTGTCATTTTCTGTTATATACACTCCTGGAAATGGAAAAAGAACACATTGACACCGTTGTGTCAGACCCACCATACTTGCTCCGGACACTGCGAGAGGGCTGTACAAGCAATGATCACACGCACGGCACAGCGGACACGCCAGGAACCGCGGTGTTGTCCGGCGAATGGCGCTAGCTGCGCAGCATTTGTGCACCGCCGCCGTCAGTGTCAGCCAGTTTGCCGTGGCATACGGAGCTCCATCGCAGTCTTTAACACTGGTAGCATGCCGCGACAGCGTGGACGTGAACCGTATGTGCAGTTGACGGACTTTGAGCGAGGGCGTATAGTGGGCATGCGGGAGGCCGGGTGGACGTACCGCCGAATTGCTCAACACGTGGGGCGTGAGGTCTCCACAGTACATCGATGTTGTCGCCAGTGGTCGGCGGAAGGTGCAGGTGCCCGTCGACCTGGGACCGGACCGCAGCGACGCACGGATGCACGCCAAGACCGTAGGATCGTACGCAGTGCCGTAGGGGACCGCACCGCCACTTCCCAGCAAATTAGGGACACTGTTGCTCCTGGGGTATCGGCGAGGACCATTCGCAACCGTCTCCATGAAGCTGGGCTACGGTCCCGCACACCGTTAGGCCGTCCTCCGCTCACGCCCCAACATCGTGCAGCCCGCCTCCAGTGGTGTCGCGACAGGCGTGAATGGAGGGACGAATGGAGACGTGTCGTCTTCAGCGATGAGAGTCGCTTCTGCCTTGGTGCCAATGATGGTCGTATGCGTGTTTGGCGCCGTGCAGGTGAGCGCCACAATCAGGACTGCATACGACCGAGGCACACAGGGCCAACAGCCAACATCATGGTGTGGGGAGCGATCTCCTACACTGGCCGTACACCTCTGGTGATCGTCGAGGGGACACTGAATAGTGCACGGTACATCCAAACCGTCATCGAACCCATCGTTCTACCATTCCTAGACCGGCAAGGGAACTTGCTGTTCCAACAGAACAATGCACATCCGCATGTATCCCGTGCCACCCAACGTGCTCTAGAGGGTGTAAGTCAACTACCCTGACCAACAAGATCTCCGGATCTGTCCCCCATTGAGCATGTTTGGGACTGGATGAAGCGTCGTCTCACGCGGTCTGCACGTCCAGCACGAACGCTGGTCCAACTGAGGCGCCAGGTGGAAATGGCATGGCAAGCCGTTCCACAGGACTACATCCAGAATCTCTACGATCGTCTCCATGGGAGAATAGCAACCTGCGTTGCTGCGAAAGGTGGATATACACTGTACTAGTGCCGACATTGTGCATGCTCTGTTGCCTGTGTCTATGTGCCTGTGGTTCTGTCAGTGTGATCATGTGATGTATCTGACCCCAGGAATGTGTCAAAAAAGTTTCCCCTTCCTGGGACAATGAATTAACGGTGTTTATATTTCAATTTCCAGGAGTGTACATCCGTAACGCTGCTAAGCAGTGCGAGCACTCATGTCCATATATCGTAAAACAGCACAGTCTCTTACGATATATGGACACGTGTGCTCGCACTACTTAGCAGCGTTACGAATGTATGTAACAGCAAATGACAACGACATACAAATGTGTCAGTGTGTATAATGATGACATCTGCACTTGATAATGGCCTAAGTCTGAAATTGCAATTGTGGAGTCACTGGCGTAAACATGATGTCTTTCAAAAAAAATTACATGAATGTGAATCCCAGTTATGAAAAGTTAATTAATTCACAGACAGGTAAGGCACCCTCTCTTATGTTTTGACAACTTGTGGCAGAGAGAAAGAGGGACAGATGTTGTATCCAATATAAAAATTCAGTAAACTGTAGGGAATACTTTGAATGCAGGTCACATACTAAAATAATTCAGCAAACCTCGAGACGCAACCAACTACAGTACAATAAACATTGCGCAGGTGAGGCAGGCGATGCTGTGGTTGCATCAACGCCTGCGGTTATAGCAAAGTGAAGAAAATGTAAACCTGATAACCGCTGAATGTTTGTTGGTATAGTTCGGACTCACCTCGGACTCGTATACCTGTGATACACAGACAGAGAATACACACAGTGGATTCGTTGACGTGTTTGGAGATTTCTGGCTGCATTTCGCGTCTCTCTCTCTCTCTCTCTCTCTCTCTCTCTCTCTCTCTCCTCTCTCTCTCTCTCTCTCTCTCTCTCTCTCTCTCTCTCTCTGTGTGTGTGTGTGTGTGTGTGTGTGTGTGTGTGTGTGTGTGTGTGTGTGTGTGTGTGTGTGTTTGTATACGTGTACAGCTTGGAAGTGAGGAGAGTGAGCTCTTATTTGTTTTTGTCGAAGGTTATTCTTTTCTGTAAACTAACTGACATTCTATCATCATGTTGTAATAGTAACTGTTCTAATAAAATCGCGAATTAATGTTTGTCATTAAGCAATTTTAATTTCATTTTTAAATAAAAATAAGTAGTTTATGACTTACCATTTACTGAAAACAACCGAACTGATCGGAACAGAAATATTCTCGCAGATCTAGCGTCGGAACAGCTATTTTTATTTTTTTCATTAAAGTGTATACGAAATTGCGACACTTAAATTAATTGACAAGTGTGGTATACTTACAGTTCAGAAACCATAAAACGATCTTAACATTACTACGCTTACTGTTCTGAAGTTTGTCTGAGGAAAACCGTTGTCACAGCTGATGTATCGTAACAGAGTTTGTCTACGGAGCTGGACACACTTTGTTGTCGATCCTAACTGTTAATACGCTTGAAATTTGCAACGACTGTCGGACTGATTGCCGTTAGGACTAGCCATCTTAGAGCCACAGATTATGCAGCTTAACCTAAACGCAATATACGTAAATTAATCTCTGATCAAATTAATATATTCGACGCACAAAAAATTTGGTATCACACATTTTGCGTAAGAAACAACGTCGCTTATATCACCGTAAATTCAGACAACGCTGCACAGACGACCAGCCTTATGTAATACAATCGACAACAAGACAATAAAATAGGTTTACCCACACAATCATGATTGTACACACCACACACACCCACACACACACACACACACACACACACACACACACAGCTATTACAAAACGTCATAGTGTGAGTCAAAATGTTTTTCATAGTTTCATTTCCTCTCTGAATAAGCTACTCAGCACAATCCAGCAAGAATATTTTTAGAGATTTCATAAATTTGAATAACAAAAGTGGAATCTGACTCTTTTTCTAGCAGCTGTAGATTTGAAGTTTCTTATTAGGACAGAGGAACTGTTTCCTCTACTATTTAAACTAATTTACGGAGACACATTTTCATAAATTTTAATCTTATATTTCACACGTTCTCTAAAGTTTTGATAAATGAAAGCAGTTAACGTGTTACATGAATAATACAGTGATCAACGTGCAGTTAATGTGCATAACTCCACTGGATGCCGCGCTATGATTGTTGCGCTTGCCTGCAGGAACAGTTCGGAACTAGCTGTGACAGTGACTGGACGTACCAAATCAGCTGTCACGTACGGCACAAGATTTAGCTTTTGAGCAAAGAGGGGATTGTTAATATTACCTCTGATTATGGCCTCGGAAGAAGGGAAGAATGTATGTACAGGCTTCTAACGAACTCGTACCACGTGCAGATGACCAGAGGTAAGAACAACGTGAGAGCGATACCTGTACAATTCGAGTTTGCGTAACATTAAGTATCACACAAGAACTGGCCTGTGTGTTCTACTCCGCAACGGATACAGGCTAGATAATTCCCTTGTTTTAGTTGATTTTGCAGAAAAGTGCTGGTCTAATTTAATTAGTGAAATGACTGTTGAAAAGATAATTTGAAAAACACCCTGTCCTTGTATAATTACTTGACTACCTTCTCAATTGATATTATTGAAATATTCGAGATTCGTGTGACGAGCGCCTAGTGTCACATTAGTAATTCAGTTTGGGTGTATATTATATGAACCTGCTCTTAAAATGGAAAACTGTAGAACGACGTGCAGCATCGTTAGCAGCCAGGTCGCCGAGAACTACGGAAATACGTAGGACAGTGAAACAACAGCTAGGCGCTGAATGGTTGGACGTCCACGACTCTTCACAGAACGTGCGATTCGGAAGCTTGAGGGCTCATTAAAGTAGGACAGATGGTGGTCTGTGACATCTCTGCTGAAACAGCACAATGCTCTTGCACGCACAAGTGTTGCGGAGTACACTATTCTTCGCACAAAATTGAAACAGAGCTCCACAGCAGAACCACCCTTACGAGTTCACATGCTAACCCAACGACGTCGTCAGTTACGATTGCAGTGTGCACGGGACCATCGGGGCTCGACCATCAGTCAACGGAAGCGTGTCGATTCTTCGGGTAAATCACATTTTCGCTGCATTAGGTCGATGGTCGTCTGCACAAACACCGTCAACGAGGTGAGCGGGCTTGAAATGTGCAGCGCGCCATTGACGCAGGCTCATGGGGGCTGTATTATGCTATGGGAGATATTCTCCAGCGTTTGCGTGGGACCTGTGGTAGTAATCAAAGATACACTAACAGCTGCGAACCACCTACATCTCTTCATGCTTGATGCCTTTCCCGATGGCGATCCGTCATGTTTCAGCACTATAATTGTCCGTGTCTCGGAGCCAAAACCGTGCTACAGTGCGTGGTATGGATAGTAGCGATGCCACAGCGTAGGTGCACGCTCGTAGGTTGTCACTACGAGAGCGAGAGAGGACGAACTACGCTGTGCAGCTCAACGAGCGCCGCTCTGCTTTCTCCCCATTTCATCAAGAGCAGACGGCCTGGAAACTTCGCTTCAACTTCAGACTGTGTTGGCTTGCTATTGAGACTTTGTACTACTTACGACGGGAATACGGCTTTGCACCTACGCGCTCATCACCGCAAAGTTATGTAACCATGTACTAACTTGTTTTTGCCTGTGGTAAACATCTTTAAATTTACACGCAGTACCGAAGTGCTTTACCTCTCCTGCTCCTACTCGCTTCCTTCATTCAGCCTATTTTGCAGATCACAGGAGCACGCGCCGCTTTCCAGGCGGGATACAAAACAGTGTTTTGAGGAGCATTATAGTGCACTCACTTTGGTATTTAGGCGACCATATTCGCCTGATGTAAATCCTAAAGAACCCATCTGGGCCGTTATCGGACGCCATCACGGCATACACAAATCGGCAGCCCATTATTTAGGTGAGTTCCATGATCTGTGGGTAGATATCTAATGCCACATACCTCCACAAACCTATCAACAAACTGTCGGATTCCTGATATGCAGGATCAGTGATATGTTTCATTCCAAAGACGGACAAACAAGCTATTAGGCAGGTGGTCATAATGTTTTTGCTCATCAGTGTATGTTCATAGAGATCAAACTCCTTAACAGAAAGTACGTGACATGTGTCCTCTACAAAACTTCTACAGCAGGCGGGTTTGTCTCCTTCACAGCCTCTCTTCCAAATCTCGAACAGACATATCAGTACATAATTATGCCTGGTGACACTAAGATAAATTTCCTTCCAGGGTGAAATTTATGCGGATGCTTTCTTCTTCAAATGCGTCGCTATCTCAGCTGTCATCATACAAATAGCAGTCAAACTGTCATAGATTTATTTGCAACGAAATCCTCAAGCAGAGTAACTGATACCCCTCAAATATCTGCACCTGACGTTTCTGCCAATGACATAATTTTCACGACGTACTGGCTACACTGTCCCAGGAAGAACCCACAGCTGCTACATACCGAGACATCACACGCACTAATTTATCTGAGTTTCTAACAGACAAGCAAGAATAGTTTCGGGGACGTCTTCTAGTCCCGTCTCAGACATAAACATAGATTCACCGCAAATTTGTTCAACTATATGACAAATATGATCCCTTAAAACCGGAAAAGTAAGAAAGAAACCTGTGCCTAAGCTAACTGAAAAACTAACACAGTTCGTAAATCTCAGAGATGTTGTATATCGGTCATACAAACCGCGCCCCCTGCCTGAACGTCATACTGCTTACAAGCAGAAGCGGAGTAGGGTCAGTCAAACTGTTGGAAATGCAAAACTTCGGCATGCTCGTACATTAACCAACAACAGAAACAGATCAGCTGTCTACAGAAAAACGTGCGTGGTCTTAGTAAAGGCAAAGTAAAAGCGGCAGCTGATCCCACTGTCCCAGCCGAAGAACTGAAATGGTAGTTTACATTGTCTATAACCACAACTGAAACGCAAACTAAACACAGATTCATTGATTACGTCATGGAAGTAAACGACTGTACCCACGAAAAATTCTATTTAAAGGAAGTTACTTGTGAGTCTGTCAAAAAATACATCATGCGTATCAAATCAAATCTACTGGACACGATGGCATCACAGTCCAAACGATGAAGCTTACTACTGACTCGCTACTGCACACTATAAAGATATCTTAGCCACAAGTGTTTTCCCTGGGGTCTGAAAACGGGAACCAGTTAAGCCAGTACCTAAAAAAGGACGTTGTCACAGCAGCCTCTGACTGTCGACATATTTTCATCCCTCCTGCACTCTCCAAGGCCTTAGAATATACAGCCCACTACCAGCTAACAAACTACCTAACTACAAACCGACAAGACGAATACCAGTCATGTTTCCGTATACATCGTACCACCCCTTCTGACTTAACAAAGGTAATAGATGACTTGAAGCTTTCCATGGACGCACAAGAGGCGGCTATCATTAGACTTCAGAAAAGCTTTTGACTTTGTCGACTTCGATATTTTATCTGCAAAATTTAGCAGCCTTAATTTCTCGCATAGAGCAGTGCAGTGGTTTTGGACGTACCAGACATCTCACCAGCAATGTGCCATCATGACCGGCACAATTAAGTCACAGAGGGGGGCAGGTAGTATCAGGTGTCCCCCAGAGCTCAGTATTGCACCCATACTCTTTTCGTTGTATGAGAATGATGTGTCATCAGTTTTGTCCTGCTGCGAGTACCACAAGCATTCTTATGGTCTCCAGATGTATTTAACTGCAATGCAAATAAACCTGAAAGAGCTATCGAGAATGATAATACGGACCTGTGTGTAAAATGGGCATGTGATATAGTGTTAAATCTTAACCCACCCAAATCTCAAGAGGTACTAGTTGTTCATTCTAGGTCATTAGCCCGAAATACGGGGAATACCTACCATCTTCAATCCGGAATGGGACAAACAGTAACTGCTCTCTCTCAGCAAAGAGTCTAGAAGTAATAATAGATGGAAATCTAAATTGGACTGAGTACGTAACTGCAGCATTTCTCCGTGCCCTACAAAAATATAAAAATCTCTTCCCTCTTGGCATGGAAAAAAACTTGTACAGACACTTATACTTTCAACTGTTAATTACAGAGACGTTATTCTGCAATGTATTTCTCAGGAAAGTTCACATGACGTGGGACATGAATGCCTGTGTTTGTTATATCTGTGCCGTTCTAATCTTTGATCACATATCGCCCTCATATACACAGCTAACTAACTGCGTGCAGAAAACCGCAGAGATTTCCATGTCGTGTGTCTTCTCTATTGTCTTATCAACGTACACAGTCCCTCATATCTTTCCTCCTTCTGCTCTTGTGTGAACAACATGTCAGAAATACCCATTCCCATCAGAGCAAAATCCTTTCTGTCCCACACCATCGTTCAGCTACTTTCTCTAAGTCCTTCTCAGGAGTAGGAACCCGACTCTAGAATAACATTCCGCAATATATTAGAGAAACGAAAAACATCTCTAGCCTTATAAGGCAGTTTCTGACATATCTACTAAAGCAACAATAACGTTTGCCATTGGCCCTGTTTGAACTTCTTAACTCTGTAAATGCTTCTTCCGAAGGATCTTCCTCATGTTTAACTGATGCAATCTCTTTAAAATTCTTTGGCCCCGAACACGCCGTATCAGACAACCTCTACTTTGTACACCTATAATTTTCTTATACTCTGCCACTATGATTATTATTATAATAGTCATTATTATTATCGTTGTTAGGGGCAGCAGCAACAGTAATATAAGTATTGTCAATATTAACTTTATTAGCTACAAAGACAGTATTATTTACTCACATCCTTATTTACTGAAATCATTTTAATATTATTTGTCATGCTGAAATTGTTATTTCTTTGGTAAGTATTATGTAAAAAAGATACAGTATATGCGAAACCCTGCCCTGATGAGGGGTTGTTGGCCCTAATCAAATCAGGTTAAATTAAAATAAAACTGATAGTGTATTCGATCATTACAGAATTGTTTCTTCCACTCGTTAACGTAAGAGGTTTCTAAATTTAGAGCAAGTTGTCAATCATCACGCTAAGTCATTGAAACCGCTATATATTAGACTCCGAAAGATAAAAGTTTAGATGTAGCCTCAGATTCACGTAAAAACACTAAATATGTGACACAAGTAAGCTATCTCGATTGCTTTTCAAATGGATTATTAAAAACTAAATTTGGAACGAAAATGTCCTTATTCATGCTAGATTAAGTATCATTTGTATTTGTAATAGAAATTTCTAACTACAGCACTCAGTTACTCTCAGAAAATAACAAAGATGTACCAGGTTTCAAGACTGTATTGTAAATAACAATGGTGACACGAAATCTTAAAGAGGCACTTCTGAGGTCATGTTCTACTGTCAGACCCGTTCTAAAAGTTGTAGTTGGCAAAGTTTAAATGAAGTCGATCTAAAACCTTTTCACTAACTAAAGCAAACTTAACTCTATTTACTTAACAATTAGGAAGATTTAAATTGTTAAATGACAGAGCGGTTATTTAATACGTGTCGAAGAAGGGCCTGTTTAGGTATTGCTACCCGTGCCTAGGGAGGTTGACAGTAGATATTCCGTTTGGCATCCACTGCACATTAATACAGATACAGCAAGAAAGGCAGTAGGATGAGGCAATTCGCAAAGAGATATCTAACTGTCCGCGTCAGTCAAACGCTAGCGTGCGTTCTGTCTCGGATGACGTCAAATGCGTTTTCGGTAAAAGTAGAAAGCGAACTCGCTAGAGCTGTACAACCGTCCTCGATTGCTTGGATTTCACGCAAGCAACTGTTTGTGTACCGCCTGTAACGTTGACAAAACAGTGTGGCAGGTGGCGAGATTATTTTCCACTTTTAAGGCGGGCAATTAACTTTTGATTATTAGAAGTCAGGGCGATAGACCCTTTTACTTGGAATTTTCTGTTGATGTCGCCTCTGAACTGTTAACAATGCTGTATTCAATAGGGGTATTAGTTACAATATCAAGACATTTTGTGCTTGCGAACTTTTACAAAATGTATCGGTCAGATAAAACCCAAGACTTTTATTTATAGTCTTAGTATTTGGTCCCGCTGAGTAAATAGCAAGTAGGAAGATTTTCGTTCAGTGAGCGCAAAGAATAATGTAGACTTGCAGACTGAAAATTACGGTCAGTATGTTCTCCATCGCTTTCTGGATGACGTCAAAGATAGTTTTCAGGTATTTGTAGACAGCGAGGGTAGATGAAAAGCACGCACAACAATTTAAGAGTCTTTTCATAACAACGCAACTATCAAACGACTATCTGATTACTACCCAACACCCTACAAGCTGAGCGTCTCCGTTACGCTTTTGCGTTTACTAAACGAAATTGCAACGAATTCTTTAATTCCTCTACCAGTTATTTCTGGTACGGATCCTAGACTGATGAAAAATACTCAGAGACTGATCGTTTGCAAGCTACCACTTTTGTGAGTGGACTACATTCCGTGTGATTTTTGCAATGAACCTCAGTCTGACAGCGGCGTTCCGCTTTAAATAGCTCCGTATATGTGCTCCTAGGTATTTTGTGGATCTGCCAGCTTCCAGTGATGGTTTTGCAAACGTGTAAATGTACAGTAATACGTCTTTCCGCTTATTTATGCGGAACACGTTACATCTGTTTATACTGAGGGTCAGTTACCAGTCCCATGCCTAACTCTCAATCTTCTGTAGGTCTTCCTGCTTTTTGCTACAATTATTAATTAGCGTTGCGACTGCTCTGTCTACAATAGCATCATCTGTAAAAGGCCTCATAGTATGTCCGACATTATCCACTAGGTAATTTCTCATCGCTTATAATAGGGTGCTGTGTTCGATTTCCTAGAATCTTCTATCAATTCAAATTTTTTTTTCCTGGTATCTCGTTCTGTCGTATTTTGTTCATTTGGTAGCTGTATGGAATACCAGCTGTAGAAGTATGAAGCCGGAATTTGGTTGCAACATTTACACGGCTGTTGTTTCAAACTGATAAACAATATTTTATTCAAAATAATCTCCATTGTCGTTTATACATTTTCCCCACCTACTCGGCAGGCTAAGGATGCCACGCAAAAAGACAGCGGAAAAACAGTTCTTCTTTTGAAGCGAAACAGTCAGCGAGTCATTTTCGTAAATTTTGATACGAACTGAAGCGTTGTTCAGCGAGAGCGTCTCCCAGTGATGCAAATAGATGACAATCGGGCATAGCCAAGTCTGGAGAATAAGCCGCATGCCGTAGTATTTCCCAACTGAACGTCTCGATCGTTTTCCTGACCCGTTTTGCCGTGTGTGATGGGGCTTTATCATGGAGGAATATGACTTTGTGTTGCCTTTTTCCATATTCCAGTCGTTTTAAAATCGATCATGTGCTGTTGGTAGTGATCACTGTTAACGGTTTCACCACGTTTTAGAAGCTCATAATAGATGACACCCTTCTGATCCCACCAACACGGAGCATTGTCTACCTTCCAAAGCGATTTGATCTTGAAGTGGATATCGCTGGTTTGCCTGGATTCATCCATGATTTACGACGCTTAAGATTCTCAAACTGTATCCTTTTTTTCGCCACCTGTCACTGTTCAGTGAAGAAAATACTTTCTTTTGCATCTGGCGAGCAGCATTTCACAAGTGGTCTTTCGATTTGATTGCTGTCTTTCAATAAGTTCTTGCAGAACCCATTTTCCCACTTTCTGCACCTTTCCCACAACTTTCAACCTAATAGAAACGGCTTTCTGCGTCACATTCAGTTGCTCCGCTAGTTACTATTGAGTATCATCTTCGTCCAATAAGGCATGCAATTCGTTGTCTTCGAACTTTTTCGGTGGTTTCCCGCGCTCGTCGTTTCTCACGTCAAAATCTCCACTTTGGAATTTCCTTGAACCAGTCTCTAAACACTGTGTTTTCTGAAGAGCAAGTTCGCAGAGAGTTTCGACGAGCATTCGCAGTAGTTTTCTTCAGATGATAACAGAAAACCAAAGCTATCGACAAATCGTAGTTCGTAGGCATAAAACTCGGCATGTCTACGGGTTTCAAACAGATACCGTTCTAATGAACTTGGGTTACTGTGTGTCGACATTCGTCGTCAGCCGTACAGGAAGCAGATGGCGCTGCAGACGCGGTCTCATGGGACCTACACGGATGGCTAGCAGCTTCTATAGGGAAATTCCGGGTTCATTCATACATAATTTTTATTTATTTATTTTTTTTTTTTTTGTCATCAGTCTACTGACTGGTTTGATGCGGCCCGCCACGAATTCCTTTCCTGTGCTAACCTCTTCATCTCAGAGTAGCACTTGCAACCTACGGCCTCAATTATTTGCTTGACGTATTCCAATCTCTGTCTTCCTCTACAGTTTTTGCCCTCTACAGCTCCCTCTAGTACCATGGAAGTCATTCCCTCATCTCTTAGCAGATGTCCTTTCATCCTGTCCCTTCTCCTTATCAGTGTTTTCCACATATTCCTTTCCTCTCCGATTCTGCGTAGAACCTCCTCATTCCTTACCTTATCAGTCCACCTAATTTTCAACATTCGTCTATAGCACCACATCTCAAATGCTTCGATTCTCTTCTGTTCCGGTTTTCCCACAGTCCATGTTTCACTACCATACAATGCTGTACTCCAGACGTACATCCCCAGAAATTTCTTCCTCAAATTAAGGCCGGTATTTGATATTAGTAGACTTCTCTTGGCCAGAAAGGACTTTTTTTGCCATAGCGAGTCTGCTTTTGATGTCCTCCTTGCTCCGTCCGTCATTGGTTATTTTACTGACTAGGTAACAGAATTCCTTAACTTCATTGACTTCGTGACCATCAATCCTGATGTTAAGTTTCTCGCTGTTCTCATTTCTACTACTTCTCACTGCCTTAGTCTTTCTCCGATTTACTCTCAAACCATACTGTGTACTCATTAGACTGTTCATTCCGTTCAGCAGGTCATTTAATTCTTCTTCACTTTCACTGAGGATAGCAATGTCATTAGCGAATCGTATCATTGATATCCTTTCACCTTGTATTTTAATTCCACTCCTGAACCTTTCTTTTATTTCCATCATTGCTTCCTCGATGTACAGATTGAAGAGTAGGGGCGAAAGACTACAGCCTTGTCTTACTCCCTTCTTAATACGAGCACTTCGTTCTTGATCGTCCACTCTCATTATTCCCTCTTGGTTGTTGTACATATTGTATATGACCCATCTCTCCCTAGAGCTTACCTCTAATTTTTTCAGAATCTTGAACAGCTTGCACCATTTTATGTTGTCGAACACTTTTTCCAGGTCGGCAAATCCTATGAACGTGTCTTGATTTTTCTTTAGCCTTGCTTCCATTATTAGCCGTAACGTCAGAATTGCCTCTCTCGTGCCTTTACTTTTCCTAAAGCCAAACTGATCGTCACCTAGAGCATTCTCAATTTCCTTTTCCATTCTTCTGTATATTATTCTTGTAAGCAGCTTCGATGCATGAGCTGTTAAGCTGATTGTGCGATAATTATCGCACTTGTCAGCTCTTGCCATCCTCGGAATTATGTGGATGATGCTTTTCCGAAAGTCAGATGGTATGTCGCCTGACTCATATATTCTACACACCAACGTGAATAGTCGTTTTGTTGCCACTTCCCCTAATGATTTTAGAAATTCTGATGGAATGTTATCTATCCCTTCTGCTTTACTTGACCGTAAGTCCTCCAAAGCTCTTTTAAATTCCGATTCTAATACTGGATCCCCTATATCTTCTAACTTGACTCCTGTTTCTTCTTCTATCACATCAGACAAATCTTGACCCTCATAGAGGCTTTCAATGTATTCTTTCCACCTATCTGCTCTCTCCTCTGCATTTAACAGTGGAATTCCCGTTGTACTCTTAATGTTACCACCGTTGCTTTTAATGTCACCAAAGGTTATTTTGACTTTCCTGTATGCTGAGTCTGTCCTTCCCACAATAATATCTTCTTCGATGTCTTCACATTTTTCCTGCAGCCATTTAGTCTTAGCTTCCCTGCACTTCCCATTTATTTCATTCCTCAGCGACTTGTATTTCTGTATTCCTGTTTTTCCCGGAACATGTTTGTACTTCCTCCTTTCATCAATCAACTGAAGTATTTCTTCTGTTACCCATGGTTTCTTCGCAGCTACCTTCTTTGTACATATGTTTTCCTTCCCAACTTCTGTGATGGCCCTTTTTAGAGACGACCATTCCTCTTGAACTGTGTTGCCTACTGCGCTATTGCTTATTGCTTATTGCTGAGAACTTCAAACGTATCTTAGAACTTCCGTATCCCACTTCTTAGCGTATTGATTCTTCCTAACTAATGTCTTGAATTTCAGCCTACTCTTCATCACTACTATACTGTGATCTGAGTCTATATCTGCTCCTGGGTACGCCTTACAATCCAGTATCTGATTTCGGAATCTCTGTCTGACCATGATGTAATCTAATTGAAATCTTCCCGTATCTCCCGGCCTTTTCCAAGTATACCTCCTCCTCTTGTGATTCTTGAACAGGGTATTCGCTATTACTAGGTGAAACTTGTACGTTGTACATACATACATACATACATACACATATACACCTGGTACATGGAACTCCTTCTGGAAGTTAACGAACACGGTATCAACCTGGGAGCCGGTATGTAGGGCAGGGTGTTGTAGCTTGCTACACCTTTCAGACTTCGCCTCTAGTCAGCTCTGTAACAGCACCTTAATGTTTTTCCTTAATCCATTTTTAAATTATAGCATTCACTTTTTGTGTGCTGTAGTCTTTTTCTACCTAAATTACTCCGGAAAATTGAGGTTTATCCAAATGTGAAGACATGTTGAAGGTACAACATGTTGACGTACCTGGAAGCAAATGTTCAATCAAAATTTCAAAGCATTACAGTCGAGAAAATCTTGTCATTACTGAATTTAAAAGTCAATCTGTTACATTATCACTCTACTACACTACGATATTAATTAGGAGCAATTAAATTAAGCAGAAGTATTATAAAAAACCAGTGATAACGGAAATATATTTTGAGATAGATGCTATTGGACACTAACACAAATATCCATTTTGAAGTCAGATAACATTGTTAAGACATTGAAGAAACTCAGTTCATTTTCAGGTATCACATGTTGTGAGGTAATATACCTTCTGCTTCAACGTACAAGATGGTGCACGACCGACGAAGTATGGCTTAGGATTCTACATGTCATATAAATAGTTACTTAGCATAACATTACGTACCTGAAGAATTAACGATATATTCCAAATAGCTTTAATGAACTATATAGCATTTAAATGTGTGGAACGAAAAATATTTACAAATACTGCACAAAACATAACTTCGTGCATAATGACAACAAGAAGTGTATAACATGGCGGAAAATGCTTATGGCTACATGAGATTCAAAAATAACTAACTACATTGAAGTACCGACCAAGAAATCGTCGTGTGTTGTTACGTACACTACCGCCTAGGTACGACACTCTCTCCCCACTGCTTTCTGGGTCTCGTGGACGAAGACAGTGGCCTGGCTTGAACACGATCGTTGCTTTCGACAACCATGCTGATTCAGAGTTTATCGGTTTCCAGAAATATCGCAATAGCAAGCATAAAACGTGTTCGAAAGTTCTACGACAGACCGAGAGATATAAGTCTACTGTTTTGTGCGTCTGTCCGACAACCTGTTGTAAAACGGGAATGTTGTGCGCTCTATTCCAATCACTAGGAACACTTTGTTCCTCCAGTTCCAGACACATGCTGCTAGAACACAAGCAAGTTTACTCGCATACTCTAAGGAGAGTCGTGGTCTTTCCACGGTTCGGTGTCAGTTGCTTTTCTATCTCCAGTAGGTTATTTTGACGTCTGTCATTTTGACATTCGTGTGACGAGTTAAAGGAGAAACTAAATTGCCATAATCCACAAATAAATAAATTAATTAAAAAATTGGGCAGGTATGAGTAGTACTCGGTGCAACGAGGGTTCCGTAAAGACTTAATTATGCGTATAAGCAATTCATCCATTCCTGGAGTCGAGTATATCGAAATTTTTGTTTGTTATCGATAATGATACTCGCAAGATACTCGTCCCATGGATTCCAAGACCAAGACACTCGAGAATGTTTTAAATTCTAGTTTGAAGTCGAATAACAAACAAAATATTTTATCGTGTAATGTAATTGAAGAATTAACTATGTTCTAATTTTTGCACCTTACTTGTACTGTGAACTCTTTCTTTCCCCCAAATTTCATGATTCTAGATAAATGGGAAGTACGCTATAGCTTTTAGCGAGTCAGTTTTCAAGTATCGAAATCTTTTGATTATACTGACTTAGAAGCTTAAATTTTTTACACCACTAAAGGACTATAGACTTCAGTACGTGACATAAATTTCAACTTGATACGTCAACCCCTTCATGAGAAACAGAGATCTTAAAAGACGGAGGGAGGGACAGACAGGCACTCTCACAATAAATAGCTAAAAAAAAAGTTTTTCTGTGTGACATAAGTACAAGTTAATAATTTTCGGATTTTTTTCCTTTGGTTATCGTTGTTGTTGTTGTGGACTTTTGATCAGAGACTGGTTTGATGCAGCTCTCCATCCTATTCTATCCTGTACAAGCTTCTTCTTCTCCCAGTACCTAGTGGAACCTACACCCTTCTGAATCTGCTTAGTGTATTCATCTCTTAGTCTCCCTCTACGTTTTTTACTCTCCACACTGCCCTCTAATACTAAATTGATGATCCCTTGATGCCTCAGAACATGTCCTACCAACCGAGCCCTCCTTCGAGTCAAGTTGTACCACAAGCCTCTCTTCTTCCCAATTCTATTCAGTACCTCCACATCAGTTATGTGATCTACCCATCTAGTATTCAGCATTCTCCTGTAACACCATATTTCGCAAGCTTCTATTCTCTTCTTGTATAAACCATTAATTGTCCATGTTTCACTTCCATATACGGTTACACTCCACACAAATACTTTCAGAAATGACTTCCTGACACTTAAATCTATACTCGATGTTAACAATTTCCCTTCTTTAGAAATGCTTTCCTTGCCATTGCCAGTCTACATTTTATATCCTCTCTACTTCGACCATCATAAGTTATTTTGCTCCACAAATAGCAAAACTCCTTTACTACTATAACTGTCTCATTTCCTAATCTAATTCCCTCAGCAACACCCGACTTAATTCGACGACATTCCATTATCCTCGTTTTGCTTTTGTTGATGTTCATCTTATATCCCCCTTTCAAGACACTCTTCATTCCGTACAACTGCTCTTCCAGGTCCTTTGCTGTCTCTGACAGAATTACAATGTCATCGGCGAACCTCGAAGTTTTTATTTCTTCACCATGGATTTTAATGGCTACTGCGAATGTTTGCTTTTTTCCTTTACGGCTTGCTCAATATACAGACTGCATAACAGCGGGGATAGGATACAACCCTGTCTCACTCCATACCCAACCACTGCTTCCTGTTTATGCCCCCGACTCTAATAACTGCCATCTGGTTTCTGTACAAATTGTAAATAGCCTATCGCTCCCTGTATTTTACCCCTGCCACCTTTAGAATTTGAAAAAGAGTATTCCAGTCAGTATTCCAGCTTTCTCTAAGTCTACAAATGCTAGAAACGTAGGTTTGCCTTTCCTTAATCTATCCTCTAGGGTAAGTCATAGGGTCAGTATTGCCTCGCGTGTTTCAACATTTCTACAGAATCCAAACTGATCTTTCCCGAGGTCGGCTTCTACCAGTTTTTCCATTCGTCTGTTAAGAATTCGTGTTGATATTTTGCAGCAGTGTCTTATTAAACTGATAGCTCGGTAATTTTCACATCTATCAACACCTGCTTCCTTTGGGATTGGAATTATTATATTCTTCTTTAAGTCTGAGGGTAATTCGCCTGTCTCATACATCCTGCTCACCAGATGGTAGAGTTCTCCTAAGGCCATCAGTAATTCTAATGGAATGTTGTCTACTCCCAGGACCTTGTTTCGACTTAGGTCTTTCAGTGCTCTGTCAAACTCTTCACGCAGTATCACATCTCCTATTTCAACTTCATCTACATACTCTTCCATTTCTATAATAATGTCCTCAAGAACACCGCCCTTGTATAGACTCTCTTTATACTCCTTCCACCTTTCTGCTTTCCCTTCTTTGCTTAGAAATGGGTTTCCATCTGAGCTCTTGATATTCATACAGCTGGGTCCTTTCTTTTCCAAAGGTATGTTTCTTTTTTCTGTAGGCTAGTGATATATACCTCTATATCCTTACATTTGTCCTCCAGCCATGCCTGCTTAGCCACTTTGCACTTCCTGTCGATCTCATTTTTGAGACAACTGCAGCCGGCCGCGGTGGTCTCGCGGTTCTAGGCGCGCAGTCCGGAACCGTGCGACTGCTACGGTCGCAGGTTCGAATCCTGCCTCGGGCATGGATGTGTGTGATGTCCTTAGGTTAGTTAGGTTTAAGTAGTTGTAAGTTCTAGGGGACTAATGACCACAGCAGTTGAGTCCCATAGTGCTCAGAGCCACTTGAGACAACTGCATCTTTTTTGCCTGCTTCATTTACTGCATTTTTGCATTTTCCCCTTTCGTCAATTAAATTTCCTTTGGTATTCCTGTGAAATCTTTCTTCTTGGCAAATTTCATCTTTCTAGGTTAACAGGAAGTACCCTACAGAATTTGAAGAGTGAGTACGCGAGTATCAAAGTATGTGACATAAATGACCGTATATTTTGATTACATTGACTTAGAACCTTCAATTGTCACATCACAAAGGGACCGTAGACCTTACTAAGACACATAAATTTCTACTTTATGCGTCTACCCGTTCGGGAGAAAAAGGGTTGGTTCAAATGGCTCGGAGCACTTTGGGACTTAACATCTTAGGTCATCAGTTCCCAAGAACGTAGAACTACTTAAACCTAACTAACCTAAGGACATCACACACATCCATGCCCGAGGCAGGATTCGAACCTGCGACCGTAACAGTCCCGCGGTTCCGGACTGCAGCGCCTAGAACCGCACGGTCACCGGCGCCGGCAGAAAAAGGGGTTCTTAACAGTCAGACAGACTTAACAGACAACAAAGTTATCCTGTAAGGCAATGGTGCCCAACCTTCTAGCTTACTTGGACCACATTGGAAGAAGGCGAGTATTTTTGATGCACACGTAGTATACTTAACAATACTAACAATAACCGCTAAGGAACGAAAGAAGAGTGATGAACCAATGAGAGATTAGCGTAGAGTGGCGGGACTTTCCGATTAAAATATTCAATATATGGTAACTTTACGTATACTTTTTTTTACTGGTTGTGTGATAGATATTCACTCCTTGGGCCGCACTGATACTTGCGACCCGCGGGCCGCTGGTTGAACATCCCTGCGTCTAACGGTTCCATTATTGCTAATGAAGATAAGTAGTTCTAATGGAATGTTGTCTACTCTCAGGGCCTCGTTTCGACTCAGGTCTTTCAGTACACTGTCAAACTCTTCAAGCAGTATCGTATCTCCTATTTCATCTTCATCTACATTCTCTTCCATTTCCATAATATTGTCCTCAAGAACAGCGCCCTTGTATAGACTCTCTATATACTCCTTCCACCTTTCTGCTTTCCCTTCTTTGCTTAAAAGTGGGTTTTCACCTGAGCTCTTGATATTCATACAGGTGGTTCTCTTTTCTCCAAAGGTCTCTTTAGTTTTTCTGTAGGCAGTATCTATTTTACCTCTAGTGATATATACCTTTATATCCTTACATTTGTCCTCCAGCCATCCCTGCTTAGCCATTTTGCACCTCCAGTCGATCTCATTTTTGAGACGTTTTTATTCCGTTTTGCCTGCTTCCTTTACTGCATTTTTATATTTTATCCTTTCATCAATTAAATTTCCTTTGATATTTCTATGAAATCTTGCTTTTTGCCAAATTTCATCCTTCTAGGTCAACAGGAAGTACCCTAGAGATTTTGAGGAGAGTGTGCGAGTATCGAAGTACGTGACGTAAATGGCCGTATATTTTGATTGCATTCGCTTTGAACCTTCAATTTTCACATCATAAAGCGACCGTAGACCTTACTAAGACACATAATTTTCAACTTGATGCGTCTACCCGTTCCAGAGAATAACGGTTTTTAACAGTCGGACAGACAAACTTATAGACAATAAAGTGATCTTCTAACGCAATGGTGCCCAACCTTCTAGCTTACTTGGGCCACACTAGAAGAAGGCGAATATTTTTGGTTCAAATGTGCAAATGTGTGTGAATTCCTAAGGGACCAAACTACTTAGGTCATCGATCCATAGGCTTACACACTACTTTAACTAACTTATGCTAAGAATAACACGCACACCCATGCCGGGGTATTTTTAGTGCACACATAACATGCTTAACAATACTAACAATAACCGCTAAGGAAAGAAAGAAGAAGGATGAAACAGTGAGAGATTAGCATATTGTGGAGGGAGTTTCAGATTAAAATATTCAATATATGGTAACTTTACGTATTATGTTACTTAAAATCCGTCTGGATTGCAATTTTTTTTATTCAGTTGACCGGTTTCGGTTCATTCAGAACCATCTTCAGATCTGATATTTCAGTTACAGGAGTAACCCGTCCAAATCCAGCAACTTTCACATGCTGCGTCACATCGCACGTGAAAGTTGCTGGATTTGGACGGGTTACTCCTGTAACTGAAATATCAGATCTGAAGATGGTTCTGAATGAACCGAAACCGGTCATATGAATAAAAAATTTGCAATCAAGACGGATTTTAAGTAACATTATAAAATCACTGATTGCTGTTATCCCATAAAACATAACGTCTGTTTTTGCAAACTTTACGTATACTTTTTTTTTTATTTACTTGTCGTGTGATGGATGTTCCTTGGGCCGTACTGATACTTGCTTTGCACCACACGCGACCCGCGATCCACTGGGTGGACACCCCTGTGGCTAACGGTTCTATTATTGCTGATGAAGAGAAGGACGCCCAAAAAATTAACGAAAAACTGATAGTTGGTACGTCAGTAACTACATTTATACTCCGCAAGCCACCCAACGGTGTGTAGCGGAGGGCACTTTACGTGCCACTGTCATTACCTTCCTTTTCTGTTCCAGTCGCGTATGGTTCGCGGGAAGAACGACTGTCTGAAAGCCTCAGTGCGCGCTCTAATCTCTCTTATTTTACATTCGTGATCTCCTCGGGAGGTATAAGTAGGGGGAAGCAATATATTCGATACCTCATCCAGAAACGCACCCTCTCGAAACTTGGCGAGCAAGCTACACCGCGATGCAGAGCGCCTCTCTTGCAGTGTCTGCCACTTGAGTTTGCGTAACATCTCCGTAACGCTATCACGATTACCAAATAACCCTGTGACGAAACGCGCCGCTCTTCTTTGGATCTTCTCTATCTCCTCCGTCAACCCGATCTGGTACGGATCCCACACTGATGAGCAATATTCAAGTATATGTAGAACGAGTGTTTTGTAAGCCACCTCCTTTGTTGATAGACTACATTTTCTAAGGACTCTCCCAATGAATCTCAACCTGGTACCCGCCTTACCAACAATTAATTTTATATGATCATTCCACTTCAAATCGTTCCGCAAGTATACTCCCAGATATTTTACAGAAATAACTGCTGTGCCGCAACAGTCTGAGAAGTACAGTGCAGTGACTGGGACTGGTTTTTCAGGGTAGTGGGTGTCTGTGATTCGTGACGTGCTGTCTGCCGTAGACCAGCAACCGGGGCCAAAACCAGGACGTCCGTCTGCGGGAAACTATTCCGTGCTGCTCGGCGGACGGCCATAATTAAATTCTTCTGGGGCAGTCATTTATTCAGGAGGCTGCTGGCGCGTGGCCTATTGATATCGCCTAATTTCTCGGTCTGCTGGTGGGCGAAACGGTCGCCCACGCCGCTGTGCCGAGACGTCGCGCTCAGCCAATGGGGAAGCGGGTGGCGGCGGCCGGGGCGGCGCGAGTCTGCGCGAGCACGGGGGGTGGCGTGGGGCGACGCCGAGGCACAGGGGCTGCAGCGGCGCCGCCTCCACCAGTTGCTCTGCGCCCCAGCAACGCGCCACAGCTGACGCCGCCACCGCCTCCGACAATACCGCACCAGCAACAGGTACTGTGCCCTGCGCTGGACCACCACTTGCAGTCGCTGCCGCGTTAGGCTGCTGCCACTGGAACTCAACTGCGAAAATGTTTCTGTCTCGACCATATTATTGTCTGTAAGCTGAATCTGTGACTTTGCATTTTCACTGTTAGAGTGACAAAATGTATTATCCACCATAACAATGAAATACGTGTCCTTACGTACTCTTTGCGAACAGTAACCAATGAAAGCTGCTCAATTTATTACGTATTTCTAAATCTACTATGAGTTATGAGGTGATAAATTTCATACCAGTCGAACAGGAGCACAAAAACTGTTCTGAAAAGGTTTGAAAAACTTGGCCAGGTGCAAGTAGGTTCCATACAAACTTGACGTGCATAGACAGTTCGTCCATTCCGGGGTTCGAGACACCAGGCGATGTTTTCCTCTTATCGACACTGATACTGGTAAGATTCCAAGACTTTTGAGAATGTTTCAGTTTCAGGTTTCGAGTCGGATAACAAATGATTTCTTTTTGGCATTATATAATTGCAAATTAACTATTTTATAATTTTTTTCTTCACTTGTACTGTGAAACCTTGCTTCCTGCAAAATTTAATGATTATAGGCCACTGGGAAATACGCTATTGCCTTTAATGAGTGACATATTCATGGCAAACAATTCCGCCACAGTTGTAAAATACTTTATTGACCCAAGTCTTGCACGACAGAGGTCGCTATACACTACTATGGTTTCGGGGTCTTATACCAATCATGAGGTGTGTGGGAAATCTAGGGGTAGTAGGATGTCATGTCCATGCCCTAACTACTAATAGGCAAACGTCTATCGGTTCACCAACGGTATGTGTTTGCCTATTAGTTGTTAGGGCATGGACATGGCGTTCTATTACTGCTAGGTTTCAGATACACCTGATGATGGGGCTAAGACTCCAAAACCGTGGTAGTGTATAGTGGTTTCTGTCGTGCAAGAGTTCGGTCAGTAAACTAGTTTACAACTATGGCACATTTGTTAACCACGAATATGTTGCAGAACAGTTGTGGACGTCCCACAAATAAAAATTAATTTTAATGAGTGACCTCCCCAGTATCGAAATATGTGACATAAATGGCCATATCTTTTGACTGAATTTACTTAGAAGCTTAAATCTTTTACACCACCAAAATACCGTAGACCTCAGCATGTGGCACAACTTTCAACTTGATACTTTTACCCTGTCCTGAGAAAAAGGCGGTCTTAACAAACGGACAAACAGACAGACTGTCGGGTAGCAAATGAGAAAAAGAAAAGTTTTTCCTTGGCAAATTTCATGGTTCTAGGTCAAAGAGTAGTACTCTATAGGTTTTGATGAGTGAGTTTGTGAGTGTCAAAATATGTGACGTAAATGACCATATCTTTTCAGTGCACTGACGTAGAAGCTTCAATTTCTTACACCGCCAAGTGACCGTACACCTTAGTATATGACATAAATTTCAACGTGATATGTCTACTTTTTCCTAACAAAAAGAGGTCTTAACGGATGGTCAAACAAGTAGAGTGTCAGACAAGAAATGACAAATATTTTTGCTGTCACGTAATTACAATTTTACAGTTTTCCGACTTTTTCTGTTGTTTATACTATGAAACCTCCCTTTTTACTAAATTTCGTGATTTTAGGTCAACAGAAAGTATCCTATGGGCTTTGGAGAGTCACTTTGTGAGTATTAAAATACGTGACATAAATGGCTGTAAGTTTCGACTGCATTGACGTAGAAGCTTCAATTTTTTACGCCACCGAGGGACCGTAGATGTTAGTATATCACATAAATTTCAGCTTTATCCATGTACCCGTTCTTGATAAAATGGGTTTTTAATAGTCGAACAGATGGAAAGATGCACAAGAAAATGATCCTATTAGGGTTTGGTTTTTACTGACTAAGGTATGGAACCCAAAAAATCAGTAGGAAATTAGCAATGTCCTCTTCTGTTAGTAAACATACGGCCTGAGGGGAAAGAAATCTCTTGAAGGACTGGGATTCTGAATGAAATTTAGACCATACGTATCAATCCAAATTTGCAGCCAAATCAGTATGAGACTATTTCATGACTTTAACGAAATGCCTCTTCAAGAATAGGCCGACAGTCTACCTTACCTCCTGCATCTGTCGCAGACGTCTCATCCACTGCTTCACTTGAGGATGTATTACTAAGACCTATATCTGTTACTGTAGTAGTGTTTGAAACTGTACAAACAATACCTACATCGTCTGCATCAGAGCCTGTATCAAATTCTGAATTTCGGCGTGCTCTTCTGTAATCTCTTCCCAGTAGTTAATTGCACAGTCAGCCAGTACCTCATCTGTCGTGGAACTATGCCATCTTCATTAAGTCATTCTTATATATCTAAAAGAATATTCACCACTGGCAGTATGATCCCTCTAACTATAAAAAACAACCAAAAATGAGTAAGTGCTATGCCTATTACATTGACGTATGTGCCTAAACTGTTTTTGTAATGTTGCATATTATCAGTAATCATCCTACACGTGTACAATCAGTGGAAAAAAATTGTGCTATCTCAGCAGCTAACGTTTTTGAGACAAGCTGTGAAGCAATATTATCTGCAATGTTCATTGTTCATTAGAATCTTACAGCATATAATCAGTAAACTTGGATGACCCACCAGGGTAGCCGAGAGTGCTAACGCGCTTCTTCCTGAACTCGGGTAGGCTCGCCAGGTCCCCGATGGAATCCGCTCAGCGGATTAACGACGAGGGCCGGTGTGCCAGCCAGTCTGGATGTGGTTTTTATGTGGTTTTCCACACCTCGCTAAGTGAATACCGGACTGGTTCCCATGTTCCGCCTCAGTTACACGACTCGCACACATTTGACACACGTTCGCACTATTCCATGGATTACACTAGACGCAGACAGTTGGGATGCACACATTCCCTCCGAGGGGGGTATGGGGTGGCAGCATGAAGGGAATCCGGCCACCCCTTAAAATTAATACGCCAAATCCAGTTAACCATAATAGCAGCCCCGCCCATCGGAATAAATGCTTGGAAAGAGAATCAGTAAAATTAGATGTAAATGAGAACTGAATTCACGAGTATCTGTTTCCTTACATATGCGATGCTCAAGAAAATAGCTATAAATACGCTTACAAACGACTCCGCATTGATTTTAGATGTGTTAAACTCATGAAATGTTACTGTGAGTTGAACTTACCGTTGGTTATATCAAAAGATATCACAGTAATAAATCCACAGGTGACAAATGCCAGCCGGCCGGAGTAGCCGTGCGATTCTAGGCGCTACAGTCTGGAGCCACGAGGCCGCTACGGTCGCAGGTTTGAATCCTGCCTCGGGCATGGATGAGTGTGATGTCCTTAGGTTCGTTAGGTTTAAGTAGTTCTAAGTTCTAGGGGACTGATGAGCATAGCGTTTAAGTCCCATAGTGCTCAGATCCATTTTAACCATTTGACAAATGCCAGCTGAAGACAAAACCAGCTCCTAAGAACAGCGCCTCGAAAGCCATCGCAAAATATTTATACCATTACTCACTTGCTCGCCGGTATCTCAAGCCTATCGACTTAGAAACATAAAACTTGTGTCCTTACTTAACAGAGAAACTGTTATGAAAGTGTTAATACCAGTACAATAGATTGCTTGTAGTAAATAAAATAATAAAGCAGCATTAAAACCAGTTGTATATACTCGTATATTTAGCCGTTCACTCAAAGGGTTAATAGATGTGCCGTATGTCTCCTTTTATTTAATAGGGTTATGGCTGGAAACGTTACCTGATTGATGACTGTTCCAACCTCCATTTCCTGACCACTTAAATAATAGTAAAATCTGCCGTCTATATACAAATAACCAAAATCACGTAAAACAGATAGTGGACAGGTCACTAAACTATTTACGACCGCAATTGTGTTTCTGACTGCATGTAAAACAAAAGTCTTCATTACGTAAAAGTTTAAAGTCCGAAGAGTCTCCATGGATTCTACAGAGTAAATGTTTCCTCTCCAGTTCACGTAACACTCTTCTGATTAATGAAAGCCTTGACCGCATGTAATAGCTTGGAAACCCATACTGTCACTCATACTTCCTCTAACTATTGAGTGAATAACACACTTCAACGTATATTCTGTTAGATTGTTTCAAGCACTCGTAGTTCCCTAGCTATCCTCTAAATATCTGAATCAATATTAACTTCAATTTCGTTCACATACTCATAAAAGGGCCTGGTGCAGTCAGTATAGTTAACGTCCCCTCGGTAAGTATATAATGCAGTTAGTGACTCATGCATTTTTAAATCAAATATTCATTGAAAGGCGTTGGTCTCTGGACATTCTTTGCCCATAGACTCATAGTCATGCTGACGTCACCACGCACGCTGCTGTCTCATTGGTCCCGGCACGCTGCTGCTGCGAGGTACTAAGTTCCTCAAAAGTTCCTCATCTAGTCGAATTCCTGCGTGGCGGCTCATTACTTCACTAAACCAGTTGTCACACAAATTAGTACGAGTTTTATCCTAACTTACAGCTTAATTCAGACTCTCTACAACATTTTTCTTCACATCACCGTAGCCTCATTATTTGGGAGGAGGGAGTAACAAAGGCACATGGGCGACCGATGTAGTCAGACTGCCACAAAGGTAATGAAGAATAGAGAGGAACCTAAATCTGTATTTTACTTTCCATGTTTTATAAAGACGCAGTTCAGGACCTACAAACAATTCCCTGATGATATGTGAGTTACGTATCTCCTCTCTTTCTGCAACTGCAATCAATGATGATTAACAAATTGTAGGTTCATAATGACCGTTTTCAAACCTGTTAAGATAACAGTAAATTAAAAAGCAATGAATTTCATGTATACAAACAACATGACCTTAAACATATGATAAAACATATATGATTATATAACTGGAGACGTCTTATGTTATCCTAATATGATTAAGCCAAAGTGGCATCGACGAGCGGGGTTGCCGCGCGGCCTAGGGCGTCTTGCCACGGTCCTTGCGGCTCCTCCCGTCACAGGTTCGAGTCCTCCTTCGAGCATGGGTGTGTGTTTTTTGTCCATAGCGTAAGTTAGTTTAAGTTAGATTAAGTAGTGTGTAAGCTTAGGGACCGATGACCCAAGCAGTTTGGTCACATAAGTTCTTACCACAAAGTGGCATCGTCATAAGATGTAAACAAAGATAGCTTCACATCAACGGACAGGTATAATAACACTTTGTAACCCAAGTCATTTTCATTTATCTATTTAATTTTATTGCTGTAACAATTTACAATACTTTTTAGTTACAGAATCACTTTTTCCTAATTGTTCGTTCTACTTAGTTATGCATATACAAGGTGACTTAGGTGCCCTACCGCTGTCGTTTTATGTATCCTGTAGTGTTATATCTGGACTTCAAAAACCACGCGCGAGATTTTTATATTCTTTCGTTCGCTACGCTCTAACTACTTGTCTAATAGAAAAAAAGTTAAAAAGACGTTTCTGTAGGAAATTTAAAGTGGTTAAATTTTGTACCGGGATACGTTTTTGCTAGAGGTTTTTCAGGTTACTCAAGAAAAACGTACACAAATTACCTTCAAACGCACACCCATTCCCACACTCAGTCTCTACCAGTCAGAATTTCTAGTATGGTGTTCGTACCAATCCCTCCTACCAGTGTACAGAAATTTGCTACTGCATGAATTATTTTCCACACTCCATTCTTTTGCCTTCATTGGCTGCCCTTATTACGCCAACAGCTTAGTCGACCACTTAAGAATTGTAAAAGTAACGTTTTCGTAAAATTTTACCTAACAATTTTGTGAATTTTAACAACATAAAATAAACTATTACGTAATTATATTCGTCAGGCCTTCCGATTATGAAACTATTGCGCATGGCAGGGCTAAGTTGGGGTCAAATTTTCAACGTAATTAGATTTAGCGTAACTTTTACAAAAGTCTTCCTTTGATTACCTTCACGGGCATATATAAATTAATTATGTTCTCGAAACAGCCGACTATGGTGGTGTCGTAACAGCCTAATCAATAGAGACCAAAAAAAGTCGAATATCGGGATATTTCGTGTAGTCGGAAATTTTTGTGCGATGGTAGGATGAATGACAACGAACAACACAATAGAAATTCTGACTGGTGAAGATGCGTTCGAAAGTCACTTTTGTACTTAACAAAAAAAACTCGTAAACAATGTATTATTTGCGAAACGAAAAACATAAAAGTGGAGACTTTTGTTACTCCTTCTCTTAGATCTGACCAGATTGCAGCTATTTCTTTTATCTCTTTTACTCGGTTGTATCGTGCCGTTATATTTGGATACTAGCATACAACACGGTTTTCTGTTAACTTTGATCAGCAACACATAGACTGTCACACAGCTACAGTCACTTTTATAAGTTTTTTTTTGTTACAGCAACAAGAAAGGTTTCATATCGAGTAGTTTACAATGGTATTTCCGTGGCTCTACTAGTTGAAGACTGGAGAATCAAACAACAACGTATGTTTGTCATTACTGCAAAAATGATGAGACGAATTAGAAAGTAAATTATTTGTTAAGAACGATTTAGGTGCCATCTCAGAGAATTAATGTGTCCTGAGTGCCAATAAGAAAGTTTTTGTATCAGATGTCATTAATATTGTTGCACAACATTTTATTTGTAATAATGGACGTACAAAAATACAGAAGTAATATTTAAACTTATGGAACTGTAGTCAACAAAAACCATTCCTCATAGCTTTTAATTTTTTGTAAAATAATAACAAAATTAAATTCAAAAAAATATCTTTGAGTGTTGACTTTTGTTTGTAAGACAACTCCATTCTTGTGACAAGATGTAAAGTTCACTGTAGAACTCCTTGTGTTGATGAGGAAGGAGTATCTTTTTAAATATTTTCCACGCGTGAGTTGTTTTGTCTGTTCATTTCTCCAACTTCCTTTACTGCTTTCCGAACTTGAATTGCCTCCTTCCATTACAAAGACATTTTATTGATACAAACAGTACTTACATGCACTCTGATTGCCACGTAAGCTGTACATCAACTAAATGGAGATTACCGTGATGCACGTTACGTCTGCTTTGCACAAAGACCGTGCGCCATCTAGTAATGAATGTGGGAGGCATTTTCTCCATGTTTCGGCACTTGGGATAAGCCTAGGGACAGGCATCTGAGCACCGAGAACACGTTTTGTGAAAAAACAGCATTTAGGACATTTGACATTTCCACTCTTCATTTGTCGAGCTGACAGGCGGCATCAGAAACCTGAATCACACTCCATAGTAATGAAGAAATTATTGACTTTTTGTTTCCTGTAGAGTTTTATTCAGCTGTGATTTTCGTCAGTAAAATAAACATGGAGAATCTAAGTTTCACATTTGAGTCTCTCTACTTAAACACTCTTATTTCTTTGGTGTTTATGCATTTTATCAGGGGCATATTCATGTATTCATTCTCTTGGAACGCCGTTCACTACTCCACACGGTAGAAATGTATGCATATGCATCGTACTTCAAGGAAATGCTGAGGGACGTTAATGTCCACGTTACACAGTGTGCATAACAAAACGATGCGAACAAACGCCGAGAGATAGTGTATCTTGAGGAACTAATTTAGTATGTAGTCAGTGCCTTCTAGTGACATGCAACGACGATAGAGACCAGCAATTGACACCTGCCACAAAGCCACCCCTTCGGCAGCGAACGTGAGTTTGATCGTCAATGGAGCGAAGTAAAACTTTTTGCAGTGGGTTTGATAACATTAATGTTAATAGATGGCATCGAACTCGTCCCTCCCGTCCCCACCATGACAAAACTACAATGTATAGCCAGTAAGCGTAAAACAACCCTGTACTGCTACTGAGCACAAAGCAACGCTTACGGGCTACTGAGTACAAAGCGACACCCTAGAACCACTGAGCACAAACTCGTGTTTGCTGCTGAATGAGCAGCCTAGCAGCAGGCGTTGGGCACTTTAACCTCGACGTTCTGTAGCGCTGTTGGATGTTGTTCAAGATTTGGATTCTTATCCTAAGTTTGTTCTCAGTGAACCCTCTACAAGCCTTCGGAGTTCGCAGGTATCGTCGTGTTAAGCCCTGTGTGTAAACGATTTGGCAAACTTCGAGTTTAGCTCTCTGTGAGCTCTCACAGACGATGGTGTTGTGTACGGGAAAATCATGTAGTTAGCTAATTGTTAGGACCTTCAGAAGTACACCAGAACAATCAGTGCCATATCTAAAGACTGGTAGCTGTCTAATATCGTTAATAAATGTGAAGTAATGTAATGTGTGTTAACGGGCAAAAAGACTGAACATCAGATTAATATGCAACATACACTATCTGATCACAATCGTCCGCACATTAATATGGAGTGAGTCCCCCTTCGTTTTTATGACGGTTTGAAATTTGTTGGCCGCGCGGAGTGGCCGTGCGGTTTGAGGCGCCATGTCACGGATTCCGCGGACGCGCCCACCGGAGGTTCGAGTCCTCGCTCGGGCATGAGTGTGTGCGTTGTTCTTAGAGTAAGTTAGTTTAAGTAGTGTGTAAGTCTAGGGACCGATGACCTCAGCAGTTTGGTCCCTCAGGAATTCACACAGATTTTAACATTTTTTAACTTTGTTGGGGAAACTTTAAATGAAGTGTCTAAATGGCTGTGGAGGTTATGGCAGCCCATTCTTCCTCAAGAACGGAAACGAGAGAAAGTGGTGATGTTGAAGGCTGGAGCCTGGTGCGATGTTGACGTTCTAACTCGTCCCAAAGGCGTTCCACTGATTTCAGATCATGATTCTGGGCGGGCCACTTCATTTCAAGAATGTTATTTTCCACAAACTATTGCCTTGCAGATGCTCCTTTATGTCTGGGAGCGTTGTTACGCAGTTACAGACAATGATCGTCTCAGAACTGTTCCTCTGCTGCAAGCAGTTCACAATTCTGTAAAATATATTCATATCCTTCCGAATTTAACGTTTTCTTAAGTGCAATGAGGAGACCATACCTAACCACGAAAAACGCTCGAATACTGTAAGATCATCACATCCGTATTTCACTGTTGGCACTACATGTGATGGTAGAAAGCATTTCCCAGCCATTCGCCAACCCTAGATGCTTCCATCATGTTGCCACAGGGTACAGCATCACTCCCAGTCACTTGCTTCCACTCACCCTCTGTTCAGAGCCGTTGCTTTTTGCACTACCTCAAGTGTCGCTTAACAGTGACTATAGAAATGTGTGAATTTTGAGGAGCTTCACTATGACTGTACGCCTTCTTTTTAACTCCCTACCGAAGGACATTGTTCTAGGTCGACTGATGGAAGACTGTGGAAATCACGGGTGATTTTTGCGGGTGATTTAAAGCAATTTTTGCAACATTCCTTCTCAATGCTCGACAGTCCATGTCCGTTTGCACTTGGGGGTCTGTCTGATCTTGTTTTAGCTGTGGCTGTTCCTTCGCGTTTCTTCTTCATAATCACATAATATCTACAATCGACTTGGGAAGTCTTAGAAGGATTGAAGTGTCCCTGTTGTATTAGTTACATCCAACGAATAGTCCACATTCGAAGTCCCTGAATTTTCTTGACCCACCCATTCTGCAGTTACTTCTTCCTGCATCGTTTAATATTGGCGGGTCCGCCACTCGAGATATCTAGTAGTCACTTACGAATTACATACGTGTTTCTGGATGCTTTTGTTTCTTAGCCACGTTGAGGACAACCCACTAACTGGTCCTCATCTGAAGACGGTTATTTGATACGACTAAAACTGGTCATTTAAGAACGTAAAAGTAATGTTATGTATGAATCATTAATTTTTTTAAAATATATGTGGCTATCACTGTTGTCCCCGTACAGTTATTGTGTCGTACTACACGAAGCCCAATATTGTTTGATTATTCGATCGGTTGTGAATTACTAGAATCCGTTACAGCTACAATTATCCAAGAGTTCAAGAAAGAATAGGCAGACTCAGTTGCAAAATGGTTTTTTATTTATTTAATTTGCGATGCGTTTCACTCTCACAGGAGCATCATCAGACATCGGGTAAAGATACTCGAGGACCAGTGGGAAGTGTACAGAAAGTCCCGAAACCACAAAAAATGGCACGTCATCCAGTAAAATTTACAGAATGTGCCATTTTATGTGACTGCGGGACATTCTGTACACTTCCCAGTGGTCCGCAAGTGATTTTAGACGTTGTCTGACCGCGGGTAGCCGCGCGGTCTGGGGCGTCTTGCCACGGTTCACGCAGCTCCCCAAGTCGCAGGTTCGCGTCCTCCTTCGGGCATAGGTGTATGTGTGTGTTGTCCTTAGCGTAAGTTAGTTTAAGTTAGAGCAAGTAGTGTGGAAGCTTAGGGACCAATGACTTCAGCAGTTTGGTCCCATAAAACCTTACCACAAATTTCCAATATAGAAAAAAAAATTCCAAAACACGTTGTCTGATGATGCTCCTGTGAGAGTGAAACGCGTCGTAAATTAAATAAATAAACATTTTGCAACCGAGACCGCCTATTCTTTCTTGAACATCTCAAGTGGTTGCTGTGCTATAAGCCGAAAGATGGAGTGGTGCGAGTTTCAGTATCCAAGAGTAATTATCTAAAACGACATGATGTCTAAAGACCACATAAATCTAGCTGTAGGGGAGGCAGATGCCAAAATAAGTTTTATACGAAGGCTTCTAGCGCAATACCTTGGTATTTGACCCATACCACGTTGTATTATGTGAAGGAACAGTGAAGACTCAATAAAATGTTGCACACATTGTCATGGGTTTGTTTATACAACACAAGAGTGCGAAAAAAAAGTTCACAAAGCTCGAATAATGGGCGATACAAGGAAGACAAATATAGTCTCTATTGAGGTCGAATTTGCATGTGACAGTGAAATTATATGTTCATGCACACAAATTCTAGATGAAATCAGGTTAACTATTGAATGTTTTTACAGGCCACCCAACTGCGCTGTGACGGTTTTAGTCACTGGAAGAACGTCTACGGTCAGTAGCGTCGAAAATGCCTAGATCATGCAGCATTAGTTGGAGGTGGCTTTAGCCTACGGAATGTAGACTTGGACGTCTATGGAGTCATTGCACATGATACAGACAGACAGTCTAGCGAAGTTCTTTTGAAAACGATTTCCGAAATCTGGCTTGAGCAGCTAGTTTGATAGCCTAAATGTATTGGAAAAATTTTGGCCTTTTAGCTACAAACAGGCCTGACCTTCACGACAGCGTTAGTATAGAGACAGGGATTTGTGATCATAATGTCATCATAGCGACTTTGGTTACTAAAATTAATAAATCAATCAAGAAGACTACGAGAGTATTTCTGCTAGAAAGAGCGGATAGACAGTTGTGAGCATTCCACTTGGACAATGATTTGTAGGATGGGCGTAGGGGAATTATGGGCAAAATTTAAACGGACTGTAAATTATGGTCTGTGGATGTACGTGCTGAGCAAGCGGATTAAGGGCGGAAAAGACCCAGTGTGGTTTAGCAACGGAATTCGAAAAATGCTGAGAAAGCAAAAGCTGTTGCAGTTTCGGTTCAGAAGGGAACGCGCAAAAAACGACAGGCAAAAGTTAATAGAAATTCGTGTGGCTGAAAACGATCTATGAGTGAAGCATACAACTACCACCGTCACATATCAGCAAAAGATCTTGCCGAGAACCTGAGAAAATTCTGGTGCCAATAAAATCTCTAAGTGGGCCTGAAGTTTCTATCCGGTCACTGGTTGACCAGTCTGGTGTGGCAGTAGACGATAGCAAAAGTAAAGCTGAAGTTTTAAATTTCGCATTTATGACTTCGTTTACGCAGGAGAATCGTACAAACGTACCGTCGTTTGGACACCGCACAGACTCCAGTATGGAGGACACAGTAATACGCATCCCTGGCGTAGAAAAACAACTGAAAGAGTTGAAGCAAATAAGCCTGGTGGGATCCCAGTTAAGGTTTACAAAGAGTACTCAACAACGCCAACCACTCAATTAGCTTGAATTTATTGCGAATTTCTAGCCCAGACCAAAGTCCCAAGTGCCTGGGAGAAAGCGCAGGTGACTCCTGTATATAACAAGGGTAGAAGAACTTACTCGCAAAATTACTGATCAATATCCGTAACCTTTGCTTTGCTACAAAAACTTTGAACATATTCTCAGTTCGAATACAATAAATATCCTTGAGAGGGAAAAGCTTCTGTGCAGAGAGCAGCATGGGTTCAGGAAATTGGAAAATTGTGATAAGGTCTTATGGGACCAAACTACTGAGGTGATCGGTTCCTAAGCTAACACACTATTTAAGCTAACTTACGCTAAGGACGACACACACACCCATGTCCGAGGGAGGACACGAACCTCCGGTGGAGGGGAGCCGCGCAGACCGTGGAAAGGCGCCCACGACCGCGCGGCATGGTTTTAGGTTTTGACAACGTTGAGTGGAATACTCTCTTTCAAAATTCTGAAGGTGGCAGGGGTAAAATATAGGGAGCGAAAGGCTATTTACAATTTGTACAGAAACCAGATGGCAGTTATAAGAGTCGAGGGGCATGAAAGGGATGCAGTGCTTGGGAAGGCAGTGAGACAGGGTTGTTGCCTATCCCCAATTTTATTCAATCTGTATACTGAGCAAGCAGTAAAGGAGACAAAAGAAAAATTCGGAGTAGGTATTAAAATCGGTGGAGAAGAAATAAAACCTTTGAGGTTCGCCGATGACATTGCAATTCTGTCAGAGACAGCAAAGGATCTGGAAGAGCAGCTGTAAGGACAGTGTCTTAAAAGGAGGATATAAGATGAACATCAACAAAAGCAAAACGAGGATAATGGAATGTAGTCGAATTAAGTCGGGTGATGCTGGCGGAATTAGATTAGGAAATGAGACACTTTAAGCAGTAAAGGAGTTTTGCTATTTGGGGAGCAAAATAACCTATGATGGTCGAAGTAGAGAGGATATAAAATGTAGACTGGCAATGGCAAGGAAAGCGTTTCTGAAGAAGAGTAATTTGTTAACATCGAGTATAGATTTAAGTGTCAGGAAGTCGTTTCTGAAAATATTTGTATGGAGTGTGGCCATGTATGGAAGCGAAACATGGACGATAAATAGTTTAGACAAGAAGAGAATAGAAGCTTTCGAAATGTGGTGCTACAGAAGAATGCTGAAGATTAGATGGGTAGAACACATAACTAATGAGGAGGTATTGAATAGAATTGGGGAGGAGTTTGTGGCAGAAAATTACTTGAAGAAGGGATCGGTTGGTAGGACATGTTCTGAGGCATCAAGTGATCACCAATTTAATATTGGAGGGCAGCATGGAGGGAAAAAAATTGTAGAGGGAGACCAAGAGATGAATACACTAAACAGATTCAGAAGGATGTAGGTTGCAATAGGTACTGGGAGATGAAGAAGCTTGCACCTGGTAGAGTAGCATGGAGAGCTGCATCAAACCAGTCTTTGGACTGAAGACCACAACAACAACAACAACAACAACAACAACAACAGCTAGTCCGTAACTCAGCTTGCCTTTTTCTCAGCGTGCAAACATTGGATGAAGGGCAACAGGCGAATAACATATTTCTAGATTTCCATAATGCAATTGACACGGTGCGACACTGTCAACTGTTAACGAAGGTGCAAGCATATGGAATAATTTCCCAGATATTTGAGTGGCTCTAGACTAAAATGACAGAACCCAGTAGGTTGTCCCCGATGGCTAGTGTTCATCAGAGAGAGGGGTATCGTCATGAGTGCCCCAGGGAAGTGTGATAGTACCGCTATTATTTTTTGTATTCATAAATGATCTAGTGGCTGTTTGCTGATGATGCTGTGGTGTATGGGAAGGTGATGTCGTTCAGTGATTGTAGGCAGGTACAATATGACTTAGACAAGGTTTCTAGTTGGCGTGGTGGTGAATGGCAGCTGGATCAAAATGTAGGAAACAGTAAGTTAACGCAGATAATTATGAAAAACAAACGCGTAATATTGGAGTACAGAGTTAGTTGTATGCTGCTTGACACAGTCAGGTCTGTTAAATACCCAGGCGTAAGTTACGAAGCAGTATAAAATGGAATGAGCGCGTAAATCGGTTTATTTGGAGAATTTTAGGAAACTGTGGTTCATCTGTAAAGGAAACCACGTGTAGGATAACAGTGAGACTCATTGTTAAGTACTGGTCGAATGTTTGGGATCCGCACCAGGTCGTACTAAAGGAAGACATCCAAGCAATTCGGAGGCGGGCTGCTACATTTGTTACCGGTAAGTTCGACAAGCATTACGTGGGTGTTTCGGAAACTCAAATGGGAATCACCGTAGGGAAGGCGACGTTCTTTTCGAGGAGCACTATTGTGAATATTTAGAGAATCGCCATTTGAAGCTGACTGCAGAACGATTCTAAGGCCGCCAACGTGTATTTCTCATGGAAATGAGCGTTTGGCGTCATTGGGCGAGAGGCCCCTTACGGGGCAGCTCCGGCCGCCTTGGTGCAGGTCTTACTACATTCGACGCTACATTGAGCGAGATGCGCGCTGGATGGGGATGAAGTGATGATGAAGACAGTACTACACCCATTCCCTGAGCGGAGAAAATCCCTGACACAGACAGGAATCGAACTCGGGCCCGTAGGGCGGCAACCCGTCACGCTGACCACTCAGCTATCGGGACGGACTATATATCTCATAAGGACCACGAAGATAAAAACAGAGAGATCTGGGCTCCCTTTTTGCTCGCTCTACTTGCGAGTGGAACAGGAAGAAAATAACTAGTAGTGGTACAGGGCACCCTTCACCTCGCACCATACGGTGGCTTGTGGAGCATTTACATAAATATAGGTGCAGAAGACATTGTGCATCCCATAGAGCTTTAAAAAAATATGCCACTTCCTTCCACTTATATCTCGCATAATGGCTACGAGAGAAAAATTAAACAGAGGGAGGAGGATTAAAGTTTAAATTCACGCTGATGGCGAGGTAATTGAGAGACGGAATAAAGGTTCGGATAGGGGGGATAGGAAAATTACTGTCCTTTTGAAAAGATATATCCCAGTATTTACGTTATGCGATACAGGGACACAGTAGAAAACCAAAATTTCGATTCCCGGATATGGATTTGAATCCCAGTCCTTTGGAATGCGAGTCAGGTATCTTGACACTGCGCCACCTCGCACGGTGGAAAGTATAAAGAGATTGGTGGTATACAGAGTAGTATGGTCAGAGTTGCTGCCCTCGTACCATCCATGATTTACCAAAGACAAAACTGGTTCAAATGGCTCTTAGCACTATGGGTCTTAACATCTGAGGTCATCAGTCCCCCAGACATAGAACTACTTAAACCTAACTAAACTAAGGACATCACACACATCAATGCGAGAGGCAGGATTTGAACCTGCGACCGTAGCAGCAGCGGGGTTCTTTACTGAAGCGCCTAGAACAACTCGGCCACAGCGGACGGCCCATGATTTAACAAGAAAAGAGGAAAATATGTCTGGCGTAAAATACTCCACTCCTCACACAACGTACAGAGCTGAGACATACATGTAGGTTTCCGAACGCACGACACATGGGAAACGAGGCTCTTTGTCAAAATCACAACTTAAGCCACCAATGAAGGCCTCAAACCAAGATATTGCGAAACTCAGATCGCTCTGTTCCTCTGTGAGATTCACAGTGCTACAGACAACGGCGCTCAAGTTAATACCGTATTCCTTGACTTCATGAAGGTATTTGACACCGTCCCGCACTGCCGTTTAATGAAAAGAATACGAGACTGTCGAGTATCGGACTAGATTTGCGACTGGATTCAAGATTTCCGTGCAGACAGACTCAACACGTCGCTCTTAGCGGAAAAAAATCGATAGCTGCAAAGCTGACTTATAGAGTACCACAAGGAAGTGTGACAGGACCCGTAATGTTTATAGTGTATGAAATTCTTTTTAAGAGTGTTTGCAGATGATGCGGTTGTCCGTAACAAAGTACCAACGCCAGAAGGCAGCATCGATTTGCAGAATGACTTCCAAAGAATTGATGAGTGGTGCAGGCTCTGGCAGTTGACTCTGAACATAAATAAATTCAACATATTGCGCACACATAGGAAAAGAAAGGTACAACTATGCTAATGATGAGAAACTGCTGGAAACATTGCATACCGTAAAATAGCTAGGAGTAACTATCAATAGCGACGTCAAGTGAAATGACCACATAAAAAACAAATCGTAGGAAAAGCAGATGCCAGACTGAGATGCAAGGTGATTGTTCATCAGTTTCTTGAGTACGGTTCGCCAATACGCGATCTTGACTGTGTTCTAGAGGTAGCGTCTTTGATTACTGATCAGAACGTCGTCGGTCACGGTTTAGAACCACATCCCCGCTTAAATTTTGAATAAAGATCATCAGCAATGGCTGTTGAAGACTTCCGGGTAAAGTATTTATCCTGACTCTGCAAATGGCCTTGTCAGGACGAAGGAGCGGACTGAGGTCTTGGGCACTCTTCTGCTCTTGGGGTGGGAAACCGCCTCTAAAGGCGGAAGGATCAGCAACGATCAACGGGTGAGATGCAGAAGGCATTGGAAACCACTACATTTGAGACACATTACGTGGCCCATAACTGAAAAAGTGTCTCAATGGTCTCTCCATTGGCAAAAGATTCCGGACTAGTCCTCCATTCGCACCTCCACGAGGGTACAGCCAAAGGATTGGATAACAAACGGAAAGATAACGCTCTACTGGCCGGGGCGTGGAATGTCAGAAGCATGAACGTGCTAGGGAAACTAGAAAATTCGAAAACGGAAATGCAAAGGCTCAATCTAGAAAAAAGGGGGGGGGGGGGTGCAGTGAATGGAATGGAGAGCAGACAAGGATTTATGGTCAGATGAGCAGAAAATGATATAACGGGATTAGCGTTTGTTATGAATAGGAAGGTAGTCAGTTAATGTGAACAGTTCAGTGGTAGCGTTGTTCTTAACAGAATCGACAGCAAATCAATATCGACAACTATAGTTCATGTCTACATGCCGACGTCGCAAGCAGAAGATGGAGAGATAGAGAAATTATATGAGGATAAATCAATACGTTAAGGAATATGAAATCTAATAGTCATGAACGATTGGAATGCGGTTGTAGGCGAAGGAGTGAAGGAAAGGGTTACGGGAGAATATGGGCTTGGTACTTGGAATGAGAGAGGCGAGAGACTGAGTTCTGAAAGAAATTTCAGCTAGTAATAGAGAATGCTCTGTTCAATAATCACAAGAGGCAGGTAGATACGGGAAGATTTCAGCCTCATTATTTATTTATTTATTTATTTATTTAACCTGGCAAGATTAGGGCCATCAGGCCCTCTCTTACATCTAACCAGGCATTCTACTTATTTTACAGTCATATGTTTCAGTAGGCATGTTAAACTACATCTAATACAAAAAGTGAGATAAACAATTAGAAAGGTACACCTCGAAAAATACATTATTGAAGAGAAAGATTTAAGATAGGAGTGCTGGCAGCAGGGAGTATGAGGGAGACTCATGGTGAAGCGAGGAGAAGAATAGAGAGACATGATGAAACATAATTAAGGAAAATATAAAGGAAAAGGAGACTGCGTGTCTAATAGAGATAGATGAAGAGGAAGGCATCTCAGGAGCAAGATAGGAGACACTAGCTTTGCTATTTGACAGATGAGAGGATTGGCCTTGCACATTAATTTTGTGGAGAATTTTATGCGGATGATAGTAGGAAATGCTTCAACTTCTTCTTAAAAGCAACAGGAGACTGAATTTTCCTCAAGGTAAGGGGCAGTTTGTTCCAGAGGCGGACAGCGGCAACTGAGAAGGAGTTTGCAAAAGTTTTTGTTTTGTGAGTGGGTACAGTTAGGATACCAGATAAGAGTGACCTCGTGTTTCGATTACGTCATGGTCAGGCAGAGATTCCGAAATCAGATATTGGATTGTAAGTCGTACGCAGAGTAGACTGAAGCTTAAGAGATAGTCGGGAAAAATCAGTGCCGAAAGAAGTGGCATACGGAAGTACTAAGAGATGAGGGGGTTCTCTCGATGTTCTCTGAGACTGTAGATACTGTGACAAGGAATAGTTCAGTAGGCCGTTCAGTTGAAGAGGAATGGACATTTCTAAGAAGGGCAACCACAGAAGTTGGAAAGAGAAACATGGATACAAGAAAGGTAACTGCGAAGAAACAATGGGTTACCAAAGAAATACTTAAATTCACATTCATACGATTTCTCGACCTGGAAAAAGAGTTCGACAGTGTAAAATGGTGCAAAATGTCAAAATTCTGAGAAAGACAGGGATAAGCTTTAGGGAAAAACAGGTAATATACAATATGTACAAGAACCAAGAGCGAAAAGTAAGAGTAGGTACAAAGAACGAAGTACGCCGATTGAAAAGGGTGTAAGACACGGATATAGTCTTTCACTCCTACTGTTCAATCTATACACCGAAGACGCAATTACAGAAATAAAGAAGGTTCAAGAATTGAATTAAAATTCAAGGTGAAAGAATATGGACGATAAGATTCGCTGACGACATTGGTATCGTCAGTGAGAGTGAAGAAGAATTACAGGATCTGCTGAATGGAATGAAGAGTCAATGAATACTGAATATGGACAGAGTAAATCGAAGAAAGACGAAAGTAACGAGAAGTAGCGGAAATGAGAACAGCGAGAAACTTATCAGGATTGGTGATCACGAAGCAGATAAAGTTAAGGAATTTTGCTACCTAGGTAGCAAAATAACTCATGACCGTAGGAGCAAGGAGGACATCAAATGCAGACTAATACTGGCAAAAGAGGCATCCGTGTCCAGAAGTCTAAAAGAAGGCTACTAGTATCAAATATAGGCCTTACTGTGAGGAAAGAATTTCCGAGAACGTGCGTTTGGAACACAGCATTATATGCTAGCGAAACATGGGCTGTGGGAAAACCTGGAACAGGAGAGAATTTTTTTTTGTGAAATTTGTGGTAAGGTCTTATGGGACCAAACTACTTAGGTCATCGGTCCCCACACTAGTTAATCTAACTTAAACTAACTTACGCTATGGACAACACACACACCCATGCCCGAGAGAGGACTCGAACCTCCAACAGGGGGAGTCGCACGGATCGTGACAAAGCCCCCAGACCGCGCAGCTCTCCCGCTCGGCAAACAGAAGAGAATCGAACCATTTGATATACGGTTCTACGGAAGAATTTTGAGAATTCGGTGGACTGATAGGGTAAGGAACGACGAGGTTCTCCGAAGAATCGGCTACAAAAGGAATATATGGAAAACACTGACAATAAAAAGGGTCAGGATGGTAGGACACCTGCTAAGATATCGCGGAATAACCTCCAAGGTATTAGAGAGAGCTGTGCAGCGTAAAAACTGGAGAGAAAGACAGAGATTGGAATACATCCAGCACATAATTGAGGATGTGTGTTAGAAGTGCCGGCACGGGAGAGAAAGAGAGAGAAACAGTGAGTGAGAGAGAAAGGGGGGGGGGGGCGTTACCGAAAATCTCAACCAACTCCACTGGCAGTCGTTACAAGAGAGACGTTACGCAACATAGAGAGGTTTACTATTGAAATTTCGGTATTACACTTTGCGGGAAGAGTCTCACAACATACTACTTAGTCCCACAAAAATATTACGTAATGACTACGACGTGAAAATTCGAGAAATTAGAGACAATACAAAGGCTTGCCGACAACCATTTTTCCCATGCGCCATTTGCGAGTGGAACATAATAGGGTGACTCAATTAGTGGAGCCAGAAGTACCCTCCGTCACACACCGTGATGTGGCGTGATGAGTATGATGTAGATATAGATGAAGGCGAACGATTGGCGCATCAGTCGTGGGATATTGAATGTTATCAAATAAGACCCAAGTTAACTGCCGACTTGTGGGGTCTGGTACTCCGATAAAACTGTTACAAAGACTGCTAACCCAGCTGCGACTTTCAGCAAAAGGCCCACTTCCCAGGACCAAGCTAAAGTTAGTCTCAAGTGTCCTCTTGACCTTTCTGGCGTTCCCTTTAAAGAGCGTGTAACTTCGCCTTCCAAGAGTCTGAAAATCTGGTCTAGCTGAAGGAAAGCCTTTTAGATCGAAATCAGTTTCCCAAAATCTCACAAGCAATGCGCGCGGGAAACTCTTCGCAACGTTATGGAAAGTGAAAACCGTAGACGCATAGGGGATTAGAAAAATTTTCCACCCGGGAACCAAGCTATGAATATTTTTAATTAAAACTATACAGGGAGTCACAGAAGGGAAGCTCAATATTTTAAGTGGTAACAGAAATAGTCGAAATATGCTGTATTTCTTATAGCTGTTTTGACAAATGTCTGTAAATATTTCTTATCATTATTTTGTCATCTGTTCCTTCATTTTATTTATGTCTATTTACTAGCTTTACAAATTTATGACATTTAATAATACATCAGCAACTCCCAGTACATTTGCAAAAACCTCTTATCAGTTTTAGATCTTTCACAAAAAATTATCAGACTTTCCACCATCACATTCAATATACAGGGTCACCCTGAAGTCGGTTAACATTTGAAAATTCAACATTTGGCGGAATAATGTAGATAGAGACGTAAGAATTGATACACATGCTTGAAATGGTTTAGGCTACTATGGACACAAAAAAAGTTGCGTAGAATGATCAACAGATGGCGCTTCATATGATACACAAGCAATAATTAGCACGACAATTGGCGTTTAGCAAAGACAATACCCTTTATAACAAATACTCAACATGTCGGCCGTCATTCATCGACAATTTCAGTGGTTCAGGGACATTATTGTAAACAGCACTGTACAGCGTGAGTAGAAGAAAAGGTTACAGGAGAATATGGGCTTGGGACAAGGAATGAAAGAGGAGAAAGACTAATTGAGTTCTGCAACAAGTTTCAGCTAGTAATACCGAATACCCTGTTCAAGAATCACAAGAGGAGGAGGTGTACTTGGAAAAGGCCGGGAGATACGGGAAGATTTAAATTAAATTACATCATGGTCAGACAGAGATTCCGAAATCAGATACTGGATTGTAAGGCGTACCCAGGAGCAGATATAGACTCAGATCACAATATTGTAGTGATGAAGAGTAGGCTGAAGTTCAAGACATTAGTCAGGAAGAATCAATACGCTAAGAATTGGGATACGGAAATTCTAAGGAATGGCGAGATACGTTTGAAATTCTCTAACGCAATAGATACAGCAATAAGGAATAGCGCAGTAGGGAGCACAGTTGAAGAGGAATGGACATCTCTAAAAACGGCCATCACAGAAGTTGGGAAGGAAAACATAGGTACAAAGAAGGTAGCTGCCAAGAAACCATGGGTAACAGAAGAAATACTTCAGTTGATTCATGAAAGGAGGAAGTACAAACATGTTCCCGGAAAAAAAGGAATACAGAAATACAAGTCGCTGAGGAATGAAAGAAATGGGAAGTGCAGGGAAGCTAAGACTAAATGGCTGCAGGAAAAATGTGAAGACATCGAAGAAGATATTATTGTCGGAAGGACAGACTCAGCATACAGGAAAGTCAAAACAACCTTTGGTGACATTAAAAGCAACGGTGGTAACATTAAGAGTACAACGGGAATTCCACTGTTAAATGCAGAGGAGAGAGCAGATAGGTGGATAGAATACATTGAAAGCCTCTATGAGGGTGAAGATTTGTCTGATGTGATAGAAGAAGAAACAGGAGTCAAGTTAGAAGATATAGGGGATCCAGTATTAGAATCGGAATTTAAAAGAGCTTTGGTGGACTTACGGTCAAATAAGGCAGAAGGAATAGATAACATTCCATCAGAATTTCTAAAATCATTAGGGGAAGTGGCACCAAAACGACTATTCACGTTGGTGTGTAGAATATATGAGTCAGGCGACATACCATCTGACTTTCGGAAAAGCATCATCCACATAATTCCGAGGATGGCAAGAGCAGACAAGTGCGATAATTATCGCACAATCAGCTTAACAGCTCATGCATCGAAGCTGCTTACAAGAATAATATACAGAAGAATGTAAAAGGAAATTGAGAATGCTCTAGGTGACGATCAGTTTGGCTTTAGGAAAAGTAAAGGCACGAGAGAGGCAATTCTGACGTTACGGCTAATAATGGAAGCAAGGCTAAAGAAAAATCAAGACACGTTCATAGGATTTGCCGACCTGGAAAAAGCGTTCGACAACATAAAATGGTGCAAGCTGTTCAAGATTCTGAAAAAATTAGAGGTAAGCTCTAGGGAGAGACGGGTCATATACAATATGTACAACAACCAAGAGGGAATAACAAGAGTGGACGATCAAGAACGAAGTGCTCGTATTAAGTAGGATGTAAGACAAGGCTGTAGCCTTTCGCCCCTACTCTTCAATCTGTACGTCGAGGAAGCAATGATGGAAATAAAAGAAAGGTTCAGGAGTGGAATTAAAATACAAGGTGATGATACGATTCGCTGATGACATTGCTATCCTGAGTGAAAGTGAAGTAGAATTAAATGATCTGCTGAACGGAATGAACAGTCTAATGAGTACACAGTATGATTTGAGAGTAAATCGGAGAAAGACAAAGGTAATGAGAAGTAGTAGAAATGAGTTCAGCGAGAAACTTAACATCAGGATTGATGGGCACGAAGTCAGTGAAGTTAAGGAATTCTGCTACCTAGGCAGTAAAATAACCAATGACGGACGGAGCAAGGAGGACATCAAAAGCAGACTCGCTATGGCAAAAAAGGCATTTCTGGCCAAGAGAAATCTACTAATATCAAATACCGGTCTTAATTTGAGGAAGAAATTTCTGAGGATGTACGTCTGGTTCAAATGGTTCAAATGGCTCTGAGCACTATGGGACTCAACTGCTGTGGTCATTAGTCCCCTAGAACTTAGAACTACTTAAACCTAACTAACCTAAGGACATCACACACATCCATGCCCGAGGCAGGATTCGAACCTGCGACCGTAGCAGTCGCACGGTTCCGGACTGCGCGCCTAGAACCGCGAGACCACCGCGGCCGGCTGTACGTCTGGAGTACAGCGTTGTATGGTAGTGAAACATGGACTGTGGGAAAACCTGAACAGAAGAGAATCGAAGCATTGAGATGTGGTGCAATAGACGAATGTTGAAAATTAGGTGGACTGATAAGGTAAGGAATGAGGAGGCTCTACGCAGAATCGGAGAGGAATGGAATATGTGGAAAACACTGATAAGGAGAAGGGACAGGATGATAGGACATCTGCTAAGACATGAAGGAATGACTTCCATGGTACTAGCTGTAGAGGGCAAAAACTGTAGAGGAAGACAGAGATTGGAATACGTCAAGGAAATAATTGAACACGTAGGTTGCAAGTGCTACTCTGAGATGAAGAGGTTAGCACAGGGGAGGAATTCGTGGCGGAGCGCCGTCTTGCAGCTAGGTAGACACAAATTGTATATTAACACTTTAAGGATTGTTAAGCACTCAGTTCTCTGTAACCTTAGAGAAATTTTATCTATCATTTTCTTTATATTATTTAAATTAGCGATAACAGCTGCATACCAATAAGACACTAATAATAATAAGTCTTTGCTGTTAGATTTAGAAGCATCCTACCCATCTTACATTGAAAGGCGGTGGGTTACTCTCTACTGTTACTGAAATAAGTAAATAAGTCGTACATTCCAGCTGGCGCTTGTCAGCCTGGCCAGGGATGATGCGATTCTATAACACATAGGGATACCTCGCACCCGTCACGTCTTTACGGCGTCACTGACGTGTTGGTGTTCAGCGCCATCTGCTGGCCGGTTTTTGCCCTCATCTTTGATTTCAATAAAACTCCATGTCATTTAACGCAGCTGTATCAAGTTTTACCTCTCTACGTAGATTATTCAGTGAATTAGTGCATTTTCTTTTGGTCACCCTGTGCTTTTATATTCCTGCTTGACTCTCAGCATCTCTTGGTTCTTTTATGAGACAAACATTGTCTTGATGCAACGTAACGTTTATTTATCGTATTTACCTAACTTCCGAATAATTTTGTTATCGTACAATCTCACCTAATAAAAATATAACTGAGTTTTGTCTGTAGATCTTGGATACTATGGAGTCGTAGTAGAGGCTCCACCCATGAGCAGTTGTATTCGGAAATAGCAACAGCTGACATAGCGAACGAAACGTTTAGTATTATGACGCGATTGGGATATCGTCAGACCTAGAATTGGTTCTCATCGTGACAGTTGAGTTCAGGATGGTTAAAACTCGCCATCGGTGCTTACTTTATCACTGCAGGATCGTGGTTTCCCTTTGCATGGACACTTCACCTCGGAGGTCGCACAAGTGTTGAAATTGACAAGTATCGCGGTATTACTGTGCACAGTGATAACTTCGATTGGAGGAAATCCGCCACGAGCAGAGACAGCTGCTATGGGCAACAACTTGTTGATAACAGATGACACTGCCCACTACCGTAGATTGTAACAGGAGTTGGGCCACAGTGTAGCAAATAACTTGCCAGTTCAGTGCACAGTACTTCAAAAATGGGTGTGCAGCGTGACACGCTCCAGAGCCATATCCTGGTTATGGATTTCCGGAGTAATCGTCTCATTCATGTATTGCGAGGTTATAAGTTTTCTGTGACATTAGACTTTTCGGAAATCCTTTGCACCATTGTCTTAGTGCTTGCAGGTTCCATAAACAACGGAATCCGGTGGATCGAGATCTGCTTTATAATGCTCTAGCACAACTGACTTCCACCTGCATCCTCATCTTGTGCCCTGTCGCACAACGGACACACTCAACGCTATGCTTACAGCCTCTGCTATAACATCAGCATGAGCTAACAGAATAAACAAAGCCAAGTCACACTAGTCACGCCCCAGCTATGACATGTTACTGATTTGCTTTTAGGAAGCACTTGTTAAATCTTACACTGACTTTATTCATGTATTCTTCTGTTACTTCTTGGTAGAACAATTCCAAATTTAAGATTAAAAACCAATACACTGTTTTTTTCTAATGAAGCCAATAGAACAAACACATTGTACTTGTTATTCAACCTTAAACTTACGCTAATTATATATACTAATACGGCTAGGCCACGAATTGTTCTTGGATAGGGTAAACCAACGCCAATGGAACATGTTGTCTGATACACCACATCTCATGAATGTTATGCACCACTAGAATCAAAATTATCCACCAGCTCACGAGTGTGGATGAAGCAGCCTTGAACGTCCGCTGCCTACAGAAGCCCAGAAACAAGTGTCTTTTTCGAGCAGTATCGTCTACAGACTGGCTCGCACTATGAATGTTTGTGCCAACCAACCATGTGCCAATATCTCCCGTCACGCTGCTTTAGTTTCCAATATTATTTGTAATAACTGCCGCTCTGAAAAAAATGATTAATGTTTGCATATGACTGGGAGGGAGACAGTGCGACTTTAACTATATGTTTTGAATACATAAATTACTTTTTTTAATAACCAAGACATTCGCAAAAAACGCAGGCCTGCGATTCGTTGACCTCGCTCTTTGGTGGACTCCAGTATTTTTTAGGTGTTCAAGGCTGGATGGATATCCAGATAGTAAAGTGCTTTTTAGCCTGGAGCCAACTAGTTGCCGTGCTACATTCATAGCCACTCTTTCACAAAGTGCTATTGTTTCTCCCGAAGACTCCAAGTCCATCTAGCCACTTTTTACTCCACCATCTACCTTAAGCCAATTTTCATTGCAACTACAGCACGTTGACATACAACTGGCTGTCTTTTTGTTTGTTTGCTACATTCCATTACGGTATCTATTTTCTCTGCAAGTCAGAGGATACAGACAATATTACGGGTGCAGTAACGATAGAATTGGGCTCTGTAAAGTTACCTGTATCTATAAGTCACAACGTACGTTGTCATTTCACCATGAGAGGGTACAAGTCTCATGGGTAGCACAGTAGGCGAAATGTAGTACTTCTCAACAAGAGATCGTTGAGACAAATGTTGGAGGTACTAGGATGAGGGGGATACTGGTTGAACTGAGTGCCTGATACAAAGGAAGAGAGGAAGATTAGGGTTTAACGTCACACTGACGACGGGGTCATTACAGAAGGAACACAGATTCGGATTTGGGACGGAACTTCTGTATTAAAATTCTTTTCTGCTTCTATTGCTGAATGATATGGGAAGTTGAAGCATCTACATTATTTAATTCTGAAACAACTGAGTAAAACTAAACGTCCCGAGCCTACTTTCTCTTTACTTATTCTTATCATGTGAACACTGACCCACAATATTCTAGCGCAACGCAATCTGACTGCTCAAAAGAAATTACAAGCTAACTTCAAATAGAACTCTTCAATCCCTGACGTTTCGTCCAAGGCTACACTGGACATCTTCAGAGGTGCTTGCGGTTGTGCTGAGTCTCGCCGATTCAGTCGGCAGGACTCAGCACAACCAGGAGCACCTCCGAAGATGTCCAATGTAGCCTTGGACGAAACGTCAGGGATTGAAGAGTTTCATGGGCCATACAACCCGGAAAAATTCTCAGCAGCTGAAACATCCGGTCGTGAAGGACTTCATTGTATGATTTCAAATAATTCTGGCTAAAAAGAAATCCTAACAATAACCTATACATTTCATTAACACTTACCTCAGAAAAATCTTCATTACGCGAACTACTTCAATACAGCGAGCGCCAATTCTGCCAGCTAAATGAAAGGTTCTAACTACTAAAGTCACGAACTACTAAAAGGCATGTGGTTAGCAAAGGAAAGATTTTGCTGTAAACCAAATAATGTATTTTTATACATTAATAATGTCATATGCATTTCAAACACGAGTATAAATAGTCATTGACATCCAGTAAAAAGGTATGTAATCATGAATAATATACGATCACTGAGTCAGATACTTCCAGATCGTTAGCTTACGTTAACACTTCAGACCTCTACCCTTCATCAATGTAGCTTTTCACATCTGACATCCATCACCGCTGGCTGTTCACCTCCAACTCCCCAACAGTACTTCCATCACTGCTGGCGACTAACTTCCAACTGCCCAACACTACTGGCGATTAACATCCAACGACGAGTCCAAACAGCCACAGAGTCTCTTACAAAGAGTCAGAGAGCCAATGCAAAGCGCTACACAGCGCTGCCAGCACATAAGCAGCCCTCTTACACCTTTTCACGGGAACCAACCCAACATTTGACTTAAACGATTTAGGGATACCACGGAAAATCTAAATCTGGATGGCAGGTCTAAGACTGAACTGCTGTCGTCTAGTGCCTTATGCTGCATCAACTCGGTCAGCCTCCTGACGCGTCTGCCATTGTCTCTCATCAGGGAACGGTACAAGAACCTGCATTTGGATCATGTGCCTACAGTGTCACTGAAATATCACTCCTTTTTGACATTAGTCAGGGTTATCACGAGACAGTAGCGCCTCTTGCGTTTGGTAAACAAGCTGATCTACAGCCGAGTTGGCCTAAGGAGATTTCCGACAGCTGCAGGGGGGCTGAACTCCAGAGCTATGCGCGCCTACCTCAACTTGACACATAACGCGACTTTGTAAATGTCTTTATGGCAACGTCTCACTGTTGCAGCAAACACACGGTCCAGTCACGCTAATGTGACGACCACTTATGCTCGACGTCAGTGTGCGATATTCACCTGCAGACGGCAGGTGGCATATAGTGTAGTTTCTTAGCCAGCGGATGGTATATAAAGCGTGTCAGTTGGACGCGGGAAACAGCGTAATCGTTGTCGTAATGCGCAAACGGAGAGATCAATCTGACTTCCGAAAAGGCATTATCTTGGCTTTTGGGCCAAGGGTGGAAGCATTTCCGAAACGTCTAAGTTTGTAAGCTATTTGCGTGCTGACATGGTTAAAGTATACCCTGCATGTGGAAATGGCGCCATCCAAAACCGGCGCTGAGGGAACTGAGATGCACCACGAGCTATAGATAGGGTTGATTAACGGCTGCGGGCGAACTGAGGTACAACTGTTGAGCAGCTGACCACACAGATGACTCAAAGGACTAACAACAGTGTCTCGTCAACGATCGTTCAGCGAACATTGCTGCGTATGGGCCTCCACAGCAGTCGCCTGGTTCGTGCACACGTGCTGATTGCTGTCCATCGGCGACAAAGATTGGAATTTGTACTCCAATAGCGCAAGTGGACGTCAACAGAGTCGCGACAGGTGGCCTTCTCGGATGAATCACAATTTATTCTCCATCGGGAAGGTGACAAACACCCTTCAACAAACGTCGGGAGGGTTCACGCAGGAGAAGGTATCGTTATGGTCTGTGGGATCTTTTCGTAGCTTTCCCTGGGTGATATCGTCATTCTGTAAAGCACAATGGAGAAGCACAAGTATGCATCTATCATTCGAGTACGTGTCCACACCTACAAACAGTTTGTTTTTTCCTAGGCACGATGGCATCTACCAGAAATACAATGCAACGTTCGATACCTCGCAAAAAATGTTCATGGTTCAAAAAGTGCCAGGATGATTTTACCACTCCCGCCTGACCAACAAACACCCTGGATTTAAACCCAATCGAGATTGTGTGAGACCACCTCGATCGGGCCCTTCCCACCATACACCCTCAACCGAGAAACCTGGCGCGGGTGGCCACGACAGTGGCTCCACATCGCTTTCAGCACCTTCCAAACCCTCACTCACTCTTACTGCACGCCCGCGCTGCAAAAGGTGATTATTCAGGCTTTCGGCAGGCTGTCACTTTAATGTGGCTGGGCGGTGTAGGAAAGCTGGCAACAGGGCTGCTAGCTATCAGGAATCTTCTTAGACCGACACGACCACAGTAAATGAACTTTCGCTGTACAAAAAGACCGTAATTGTGAATTTCCGTTTACAGTTAGTTTCGAAACCAATTACTGAGCTCCTATCGTCCATCAGGATCTATAATAATTTCGCGTCACGTAAATGAATAACGATACAGTAGCACTGGATTATCGTGAAGCATTGCAGAAACATTACTTTTCGATTAGGGGTCACGGGGGACAATGTTTAATTGATATTATTTAGGTAAACTGTCGTCAGAATACAATACTTATCATGCAGGTTGGTGGCAAAAATTCCGTCCCTTTCCGAAAACGCATAAGCAAATTTATATTTTCCTTTTCTTCTTAGTGGAAGTAAATTTTATCTGCTCATAATATTTTTGTTGTGTACTCCAAGACAACGAACTTACTAAACAAGTAATGTTCATGATATTTTGTTGTATACTACAAGAAGCGTCAAGAAGTCGTTTCTGAAAGTATTTGTATGGAGTGTAGCCATGTATGGAAGTGAAACATGGACGATAAATAGTTTGCACAAGAAGAGAATAGAAGCTTTCGAAATGTGGTGCTTCAGAAGAATTCTGAAAATTAGATGGGTAGATCACATAACTAATGAGGAGGTATTGAATAGAATTGGGGAGAAGAGGAGTTTGTGGCACAACTTGACTAGAAGAAGGGATCGTTTGGTAGGGCATATTCTGAGGCATCAAGGGATCACCAATTTAGTACTGGAGGGCAGCGTGGAGGGTAAAAATTGTAGAGGAGGACCAAGAGATGAATACACTAAACAGATTCAGAAGGATGTAGGTTGCAGTAAGTACTGGGAGATGAAGAAGCTTGCACAGGATAGAGTAGCATGGAGAACTGCATCAAACCAGTCTCATGACTGAAGACCACAACAACAACAACATACTACAAGACAACGATCTTACTAAACAAGTAAGTACAGTGAGAAAGTCCGCCGGCCGAGTAGCAGAGCGGTTCTAGGCGCTACAGTCTGCAACCGCGCTGCTGCTACGGACGCAGGTTCGAATCCTGCCTCGGGCATGGATGTGTGTGATGTCCTTAGGTTAGTTAGGTTTAAATAGTTTTAAGTTCTAGGGGAGTGATGACATCAGAAGTTAGGTTCAAATGGTTCAAATGGCTCTGAGCACTATGGGACTTAACATCTGTGGTCATCAGTCCCCTAGAACTTAGAACTACTTAAACCTAACTAACCTAAGGACATCACACACATTCATGCCCGAGGCAGGATTCGAACCTGCAACCGTAGCGACCTGAAGCGCCTAGAAACGCACGGCCACACCGGCCGGCATGCCGTCACATGTCACATGTAAGTTCCCGTTGTTCCTAAATGACAGGTTCATCATTGTGTGGAATCCACAGGGACCATCATCGACAACTTTTCAATGAGAATGGACAAGGCTAGCCTGTGTCACGTATGCGTAGAACCAAATAATAAAGAATGTTCTGACGAAAACGTCGGGACCGATGACCTCAGCAGTTAGGTTCCATAGGAACATACCAGCATTTAGATGGCGTTTGTCAGGCTAACATGTAACATACAAAAGATCTGACGCGCCGGTGTACCAGGATATTGTCAAATTCACTAACCATGTCCGCTATCAAAGACTCACAGCTCATCCTGAACTCACAAGAAACGTCGCTACATGTTGGACAATGCTCTATACTCCAGGCAGATCGTAATTACTTAATAAATGCCGACACTTTATCCCTTAGAAGATATTTGTATAGAATTATGTATGTTATTTTATGCAGATTGTTGACAGTGTGCTACAGTAACCACTCACATTTGGTTTTGGTTTAGTTTAATCGAAAAGTGTCATTACCGATTGCAAATCTATACATTGATCGTTAGATGATTTACGAGTATATTATTTTCTCAAAACACAAGCTGCGTTGGTTTACAGACAAATTGCTCTAGGATAAGAAAAAATTCACTGTTTCAAAAGTGTGATGAAGATGTGTTTTGTGACAATGAAAGTATAGATTCGAGATCTATAATGGAGCATTTCGAATGAAGTACGCGGAAACTAAACTGTGCCTGAGTGCTGGTGTACAGTATCATATTCGCTCCCACAAAAGGGTCCATCAGACCTGTTAATCACAGATTTCAAAGTGTCTTAGTTACGCTGTATGAGTCTTAAGTACCCGGCTAACGGCTTCTCATGCGTCCGTCGGCCCCTAGTTTCCGGGAAAATCTATGTTGAAATTTTATGCATATCTCCTATACCATTAACGTCAGTCCTATGTCAACCAAGTGAGCATAACGCGGAGACTGAGGTTCAAGCCTACCACGCAAGCAGTAAAGATCCAAACCCGTTCTTGTTCTTGTCCAACATTACGGTAAACTTTTTCAGACGTGTATTCCACTTGTTGCGGAACGGATTACAGAATCGTCTTAGTCGCTATCTCTCGCATCGCTTTCTGTGCGAGAACAGAATTCCGGATGCTATGTGTCGTAGAAGCAAACGAAAGACAAATTTGTAGAACACCAGGCACCGTTAATAAAGCCGATGCCTTGCAAGCAAACGGATTTTTCAGAAGCGGTACCAGAAAAACTGTTCGTTTAAATTCAAATGGCTCTGAGCACCATGGGACTTAACACCTTAGGTCATCAGTCCCCTAGAACTTGGAACTACTTAAACCTCACTAACCTAAGGACAGCACACACATCCATGCCCGAGGCAGGATTCGAACCTGCCACCGTAGTGGTCGCGCGGTTCCAGACTGAAGCGTATAGAACCGCTCGGCCACACAGGCCGGCCGGTTAAATTCAAAAATATTGTTCTGTTTTCGATCAACTTCGTTGCAAACCACACGTATTTCATCATTCCTGTGAAAGCAGGTGCACTAAATTGATGCTGAATTTAAGAATGTATTTTTATGGAATCTTCTCTCGAAGCGATTTACCTATTAATCCTTAGCAATTCGAGAGCATTTAGAATTTGTGAAAATTTTAACCTGCCTTTAAAAATAAACATCGGGGAGTTGGAAAAGTGGAGTAGAGTTAGATCGAATAATTATTACAGTTCAGGTGCACACTTTCCTTTCATCTACAAATATTCTATCGTAAAGTGTATGACCATTGTGCTGTCCCCACGAATCAATGATGTAAAGAAAAGTCCACAGGCAGGATTTGAATCAGTACCGCCTGTGCGATAGGCGTGAACCTGTGGCTGGCTTGGTTGAGACATGACTGACATTAGGGGTGTAGAAGATACATATAAAACTTCAAAATATATTTTCTCGATAAGTAGGTGTCGTCCTACGAAAAGCCGCTAGCCAGGTACTCAGAATAGGTCCCTCTGCAGCATCCCTACCCCCCCCCCCCCCTCCAAATCGCAATCCATGATTAACAACACTGATGGTACCATCGACAGTGCGAATGGCGTAAGAGCGATGAATTGTGTTAGGCAAAAAATAGGCTACCCAGACCAGTCAGGTGGTGTAATACTTCCTTGTATGGCTTAGCGTAGTTTCTGCACGTCGTGCCGACGCTACCCAGCATTAGCCAGCCACCTCAAACCAGACCGCTACGTGAGCTGATTATGGCACTTAGGCCGCAGTGCACTCCCACTACAGACCTTACTAACGGCAGCCGAGGGTACGGCCCAGCATGAATGCACAATTATCAGGTACGCAGAGGACGCCTACGCGTACAGCTTCAACTAAATGGACGTGGCTCGCTTACAGGTCGCCACAGCCGCCAGAGTACTATGGCCGCGAACCACCTGCCCTGGTCTTGTGCACGACCTTGCGGACTAGGCGGGTTTGGCAAGCAGGCCCCACCACCATTTGTGTTTTTGATATGATCTTCAGTACTAACACTGGTTTGATGCGGCTTTCCACGCAAGAATGTCCTGTGCGAGGCTCTCCATTCCGGCACAATTACTACAGGATGGGGCAAATGACAGTGGCCCGGATGAATGGATACGGTTGGACGTGAATGTAAGCATATAGCCACACCAACACCAACTTCTAACAGTCTGACAGAGTTGTTAGCAGATGTCAGTCTGGTCGCGGCCATATCTGGCCACCCAGGTCACCTGATCTGTTAGTGTGCGATTAGTTTGTGTGGGGAGCTCTCTAGTCTAAGGTGTATCGCAAAAACCCTCATAGTCTTCCAGAACTGCAGCAGAACATTCCGGATGAGACTGCAGCAATTCCAGTAGGCCAGCTTCGACCCGCCTTCAGCAACTTGCTGACCAGGGCCCAAAAGTGCCAAGAAGTGAATGGTAGTCACTTTCAAGATCTGCTATAATCAGGTTAATATCGTATTTTCTTTCCTCTACAGTGTTTCTTTGTACCCTGGAACTTTGTTCTCCGGGTTACTTTTATTGGCCCTACTCTGTACCACCTACAGACATATCAACCTGCCTTGTGCAGTCAAGCCCTGGTCTTCATCTACAGTTTTCTTCCCCACACTTCCCTCAATTGACAAACTGAGGATTCCTTGATTCCTCAGACCCTTCTTTTACTCGAGGTGTGCTATAAATTCCTATTCAGCCCCTTCGATTCAGCATCTGCTCATTACTTATTCGATCTACTCAGCTACTCATCACCATTCTCCCGTAGCACCACATTCCAAAAGCTTTTATTCTCTTTTCATCTAAACAGCCTATCTGGCTCATTTCACTTCTGTACAATGCTGTACACCAGACAAATACTTTCAGGAAAGAATTCCTAACATATTCATTATTTGGACTTTCTGATTTTATATTTGCCTTGCTTACAGTTAAAATTATTGCATATTAGCGAAACTTGCAATCCATCGCAAATGCCAAATGCAGGGTGACAATTATTGAACTGCATGAAAAAAGAAACGAAAATTAATTACAAACTACGGAGTGCACACACTTTATTCAACATGTAAACGTCTCTACAGATATTCGGTTTTAGGCTATGACATGTTCGATATGCCTGCCATCATTGTGGCGCAGACGAATAGCGAAATTCTGCATGACGGAAGTGTAGGAACATCGATGCTGTCGATGACCTTCTGAATGGCTATTTTCAGCTCAGGAATGGTTTTTTGGGTTATTGATGTACACCTTGCCTTTCATATAGCCCCACAAAAAGGTGTCGTATGTGTTCAGATGCGGAGCATATGGAGGCCAATAAAGGCCCATGACAGTAGCCTCTGGGTACCGCAGAGCTAGAATGCGGTCCACAAACTGCTCCTCCAGGACATCACTCTCCTGCTTCGATGGGGTCGGGCTCTGTCTTGCATGAACCACATCTTGTCGAAATCAGGGTCACTTTTGATAATGGGGATGAAATCATCTTCCAAAACCTTCACGTACGGTTCGGTAGTTACCGTGCCATCAAGGAATATCGCACCGATTATTCCTTGACTGGACATTGCACGATCGCGAAATGCGGATTGTCAGTCTCCCAAATGCGCCAAATTTGCTTAGTGACGAACCCATCCAAATGAAAGTGTTCTTTGTTCCTAAACCAAGCCATCCATATGCATACTAATTCCCATCATTCCCAGTGGCCAGCCGTGCAGTTTCAACGTCCTAACCCAAACCGTTCAGAAGTTATGGCAATTTCATTTCATATAGTTCAATAATTGTCACCTTGTATTTATGGGAATTGGGTTTACGTCCTGATTTCCTTTTCCCAGGTTTCTCTATTCCTCTCCTCCTGCTCCCCTCCCTCTATTCATCGCCTCCTCCCCCTCTCTCAGAGCTCATTTATTGTCATTGCAAACGAAACCTTGATTAGGAGTAAAATTTAAAGTGAGATGGGTAAATCGGTTAGAGCTATTGGTACGCGGGAAATGAGAGAGTCAATTCCAACTGCTGGATCTGTGAGAACAGCATTTCGCATGGTTTAAATCTACGAACGTGTAGGATCATAAAGTTAGGCATAAACACAGCTTTTCTGTAATCGCCTATTCGATCGTATCTGATCGCCAAACGTTCAGTTCGAATTGTGAAGTATGGTCGTCTGTTTTGTCGACTTTCCGAATTGTTTTGCACTTGAGCTCCAACTGAACGAGTCGAACTCGACTGTATCCGTTGCTCTGGAGTCAATCCGGGTCGTGCTTGAGAGTTTATTTTTCGCTTTGCCTCCAAATGTTGTCTATGCTCTTCGTCGGTCTCATTGAATCGACGATCATGTAGTTGGATTGCGTTGCGTGTACGCCGATCGGTATTTCTACTCTACACTCATGGTATGTTTTTCAAATAAATAAACCACGAACGGAAATCAATTGAATGTTTACAGGACATCAAATTACCACGTACTGACATCATTTCAATCTTTGCAACACGCCAAAGACCTGTACACTACTATAGCACACTGAAATATCGCTTTCAACTGTATTACTTATCACAAAATACCATTATTCAGTGTGGAATTGGTTGTTGTTATGAAAACGAGCAACAGAACTGTCACACTGAACGTCACATTTTTTGTGGATATGGAAGCATCTGATAACAGAACTGTCAAATCGGTCGTCGCATTTGGCTCAAATGGCTCTGAGCACTATGAGACTTAACGTGTGAGGTAATCAGTCCCCCAGAACTTAGAACTACTTAAACCTAACTAACCTGATGACATCACACACATCCATGCCCGAGGCAGGATTCGAACCTGCGACCGTAGCGGTCGGACGGTTCAAGACTGAGACGCCTAGAACTGCTCGGTCACACCGGCCGACGACCGCCACATTTCTTTCATTGAGATTCTCATACAACAATTTCTTCCAGATTTCCCACTTCCGGTGGATTTTTCAAAAATTTTCTTTCATTCAAAATTTGTACTGACAATTAAGACAGCAAAAGAAAAAAAAACGTCAGACAAAACGGTCTTTCGTACATGTGGCAACTGATTTTTATTTATATAGGCAAGATTCGCCTGTAATACCTAAAACTGTTTTTTTCATGAGACGCAAACGTGTTTCGGCACCTCTGTGCCATCATCAGTGAGTTTTATTTATTAATTTCTGTGAAATGTGAACATATTTTGAGTAATAACTAATCTACAAAAGTTAGGACTAAAGAACAGTTTTTGCTTGTTTTGTCATTACGTTAATTTTACATTATACGCCTTTGCGGGACCATATGTGTATTATCATGCACTGGTAGCGCCTCATCTGCAACCAAACGATGTTAATGTGAATTTGGTTGTCGAGTTAACACATCACCTTATGTTTAAATGTAATTTGTTGCGCTAAGATACTTCGTGCTTATATTTGCTTTTACTTGCTCTTATTTGGCCAGATCCGTTTTCTATTTCGTTCCCATGGGTTCTTGAGAAGCACACAAAAATACTATACATATTTTCAGAATTTTGTTTGTAAAGGACACCTTCTCCAAAACACAATATAAATGTTGTTATCGCAGTCGGTGTTCATTTGTCCTCTAGTGAGTTTGACTCCGAACTTGAATTGTTTTTTACTATCCCTCTCCTTCTTCTCTCTCTCTCTCTCTCTCTCTCTCTCTCTCTCTCTCTCTCTCTCTCTCTGTGTGTGTGTGTGTGTGTGTGTGTGTGTGTGTGTGTGTAAGGGGGAGGGGCGGGGAAGGGGGGGGGGGGGGAGGAAGGGAGGCGCGGGGCGCACGAAGAAATATAATACGGATCTGACAGAACAAAGCGTAAGTAATAGCAAATATATGCACGAAATATTTTGGCACAACAAAATTGCGTTTAAACATAAAGTGACGTGTTAACTCGCAAACCAAATTCACATTAACATCGTTGGATTGCATATGACAGGCTACTAGTGCATGATAACGTGAAAATGGTCCTGTATTAGCGTATAATGTGAAATATGTGTAATGACAAAACAAGCAAAAACTATTATTTACCTCCTAGTTATCACCCAAAATATGTTCACATTGCACATATTTTAATAAATAAAACCAACTGATGATGGCACACAGGTGTTGAAACATGTTTGGGTCAGAAGCAAAAACATTGTTTTGCGTGAAATACGGACCTTACGTCCAATAAGATTTCGCAGCACCTAAATCTATATTCGATGTTAATATCTTCTTCAGAAATGCTCTTCTTGCTGTAGTCAGTCTGCATTTAATATCATATCTGCTTTGGCCATCGTCATTTTTGCTGGCGGAATAACAAAACTCATAATTTGTCTTTGTCTTTCATCTCCTAATCTAATTTCCTCATCAACGTTTCGTCTGATTCGGCCGTATCCCATTACACGTGTTTTGCTTTAGTTGATGTTCCTCTTAGGTCGGCCACTACAGCTGAATGTGCAGCGCGGCTGACTGCCATGCGGAGAGGCTGGGTTCCTCTCCGGGTACTGCAGGGGATTTTTCTTCAGTGGGCGACTGGAACGTGATGCACTTAGCCTATGATGCAAACTGCAGAGTTTCTTGAACGAGTAGTAGCTGCTCTAGGTCAAGAAAACTGACAATGGGCCAGAGGATGCTGTGACGACCTCACGCTCCTCCATAGCGCATCCAATGACGCCATTGGCGGAGGATGACTCAGCAGTTGATCGACTCGATGGGCCCGACAGGGCCTGTAGATGGAGTTGAGTTGATGTTCATCTTAAAATCCCTTCTCAGCACACTACCGATCCCGTTCAACTGATGTTTCAAGTCTCTGACAGAACTACAAGGCCATAGGCTAATCTCAGAATTTTTATTTGTTCCAAACGAGCTTTAAATTCCCCTTCGGAATTCCCTTTTCTGTACAAACTGAACAAGGCAGGGGATAGGATACGACCCTACCTCACTTCTTTCTGAACTACAGCTTCATAGGTTCTTCGACTATCGTAACTACGTTCTGGTTCTTGGGTAGGTTGTAGATAACGTTTCGCTCCCTTTATTTGATCCCTGGTACTTCCAAAATTTCAAAGAATGTATTCCAGTCAATATTATCAAAAGCTTTTTCTAAACCTATAAATGCTATAAATGTGGGTTTGCCTTTCTCCAGTCTTCAAAGCTATTTAATGACTTTTAATTTTCACCTACGTAAGTACTGAACGTATAAAAAGTGACAAGTACTGACGGTCAACATTTAAGAATGATGCGTAATATTTTGTAATCTCGAATCTAAATACACATTCCGCAAAATTTCGCATGCCATTGTACAGTGCATAGCGGAGGGTACTTCCTACAAACATTAGCGCTTGTCTGTACTACAGCACTCGCGCAGTGAGAGGGGGAAAAATGACTCCCTGTGTATCTCAGTACACGACTTAATATTTCCTATTATCAGAATTTGAACGTGAGAGTACGCCGAAAGCAGCAGATCTGTGGCACACTCTTTTTTCCATAACACAGTCTGTAAATTTACGCAAGGGTAACAGCGCCACTTTTCCTACAAATAACGCTACCAGTTGCCTCAGCATTTCTGTTACAGTTTGCAGTAGTCTATACTATGGCTTAGGATTCTAGCAGCACGTCCCTGAATCAAATCCTAGTCTATAATTACACTTACTTCTTAAAGGCTCCAAACGGTACCGCAGAACTCTGAAATTGATCGGACTAGCGTTTTGAGGAAACGTGAGACGTAATCCTCGTGCTCACGAAACCAGCCCTGGGCGATGCGAGCTGTGTGGACGGGGGCCCTGTCGTCTTGGAACACAGCATCCCCACTGGGGGACAAACACTGTACTGTGGGATGGACGTGGTCAGCCACAATGATCACATAATCCTTGGCAGTAATGCGAGCTTTCAGAGTAATCATGAGGCTCATGGAATATCACACTATGGCTGCCCAAGTCATCACAGGACCCCTGCCACGTTTCACTCTTTGGACGTGAATTCTGCAAGAAGTTAGCGTGAAACAAGGCTCGTCTGACTAAATGGCATTCTCCCATTGCTGCATAGTTCAGGTATGGCATTCTCCCACTGCTGCGTAGTCCAGGTTTTATGGCCTCAGCACCATGTTTTCGGCCGATCGGTTCTAGGCGCTTCAGTCTGGAACCGCGCGACCGCTACGGCGCAGGTTCGAATCCTGCCTCGGGAATGGATGTGTGTGATGTCCTTAAGCTAATTAGTTTTAAGTAGTTCTAAGTTCTAGGGGATTGATGACCTCAGATGCTAGGTCCCATTGTGCTCAGAGCCATTTGAACCATGTTTTCCTGTTACGGACATTTGCATGATTAATAAGTGCTTTCGGAATTTCACTCGCCAAGCAATTCCCTGCTTCTTGACTAAAATCGTGTTGATTTAGTGCTTACAGGCTTCGCGAGCGCGATACCCCGTTCTGCAGTGACTTTAGCAGCTAACGTTCTCTTATTTTTCGTCGCAATAGTCTTCAACGACCGTTCGACACGATCGTAAACACAAAATTTTGCCCACGTTGTCAATTAGCTGATGCGGTGTAAATCATCTCTCTTGAAACATCAGACAAACACCAAACACTTCCGCTACCTTGGCTACAGAAACACCCACCATACGAGCACCAATAATTTACCTAAGTTCTATTTCAGTTACTTCTGATATAATGCACTCTCAACTACACTGAACACCGTTCTGATCTCGACTGACACTTTCAATGTGCTGGGGACATGGCACAGGTGCCGTTCAAGGTCAAATACAACACCGCAACCTGCAGGCTCGGTCAGCATCTGCATTTATATTAAAACATGCAGTCCTGGTGGTGTTTCCATATTTTTGTCTATCCACTGTATGTTAATGTGGCGGTGGTGGTGGTTAGTGTTTAACGTCCCGTCGACAACGAGGTCATTAGAGACGGTGCGCAAGCTCAGGTTGGGGAAGGATTAGGAAGGAAATCGCCCGTGCCCTTTCAAAGGAACCATCCCGGCATTTGCCTGAAACGATTTAGGTAAATCACGGAAAACCTAAATCAGGATGGCTGGAGACGGGATTGAACCGTCGTCCTCCCGAATGAGAGTCCAGTGTGCTAACCACTGCGCCACCTCGCTCGGTTATGTTAATATGTTAAACTCTTTCTGTCATGATTGCTTATTAGGTTACCACTAACTGCACAATCTGTTCCATGATGCCATGAGTGGACTGGTTATTCCAGTGTTACAATTAGCGTAACCTGTTCTGTTTATGTGTGATTACATCATGTACGATATATATTTTGTATCCAGTAGCAGAACCAAATTTGGTAAATACGTGTTTGTAAATAATTGTCTCAAGGCGAAACTGTTCCCTTTAGATCACTTATCTAGCATACATGTCACAGGTACTGGTAACAGCTTCAATAAAATGATTACAGTTCCTTGAAAAGGACACCTTTCTACGAGGATAATTTTTTGCCAAGGTCCGATCAGTTGCGAAATTAAACCTACTGTGAAAATTCGATGGAGCTTTGCGCAGACGTGATGCGCAGTGTCTCTAGTAAGCCCATCGATGGCTGTATTTCTTAGAGCGCAGAGCCATTTTTTAACCGGGCGGGCTAGGCATCCTTAAATGCTGTAAGGATGCCTAGACCGCCCGGTTAAAAAATGGCTCTGAGCACTGTGGGACTTTGACATCTGAGCTCATCAGTCCCCTAGGACTTGGAATTAATTAAACATAAAAAACCTATGGACATCAGACACACCCATGCCAAGGCAGAATTCGAACCTGCTACCGTAGCAGTCGCACGGTTCTAGACTGAAGCGCCTAGAACCGCTCGGCCACAAAGGCCGGCGCCCCCGGTTAGCCAACCGGTATAACGCACGGCTTTCCAGAGCGGGAAGGAGCGCCTGGCCCCCGGCACGAATCCGCCCGGCGGACTTGTGTCGAGGTCCGGAGAGCCAGCCAGTCTGTGGATGGCTTTTAGGCGGTTTTCCATCTGTCTCGGCGAATGCGGGCTTGTTCCCCTTATTCCGCCTCAGCTACACTACGTCGGCGATTGCTGCACAAACAACGTATGTGTACCCCACCATTACTCTACCACGTCTGGTGTAAGACGCTCCCTGGAGAGGGGGGAGGGGGGCAATCGCACAATAACCCTGGGTTCGGTGCGGGGCGGCGGAGGGGTGAAGTGGACTCCGGTGGTTGTCATGGGGTTGTGGACTACTGTGGCTGCGGCGGGGACGGAGCCTCTCCGTCGTTTCTAGGTCCCCGGTTAACATGCAATACAATACAAGGATGTCTAGAACAATAGCGTCTCCCACCAAGTGTCAAGTGTATTCTGTCGTTCTATTCCTTCATGCTGAGGGTTTCTGCCTGATTTCATGCACCCCACTCAGCGGAACTATCGTGCACGACAGCAGAGTGCGGCAATGGTGCAGGAATGTTGAAGCAGGACGTACAGACGTTCATGATTCAGGCAGTGGGGGAAGGAAGTGCGTGTCAAAGGATTATCTTGTTCATCGAATGGATCAGGTGATCCGAGAAAATCGTGTACTAAGGTCAATTCATAACAAACGAAGAGGAATGTTGTCGTAAGGCATTATACATCTACATCTACATCCACAATCCGCAAGCCACCTGACGGTGTGTCGCGGAGGGTACTTTGAGTACCTCTATCGGTTCTCCCTTTTATTCCAGTCTCGTATTGTTCGTGGAAAGAAAATTTGTTGGTATGCCTCTGTGTGGGCTCTAATCTCTCTGATTTTATCCTCATGGTCTCCTCGCCAGATATACGTAGGAGGGAGCAATATACTGCTTGACTCGTCGGTGAAGGTATGTTCTCGAAACTTGACTAAAGCACATACCGAGCTACTGAGCGTCTCGCCTGCAAAGTCTTCCACTGGAGTTTATCTATCATCTCCGTAGCGCTTTCGCGATTACTAAATGATCCTGTAACGAAGCGCGCTGCTCTCCGTTGGATCTTCTCTATCTCCTCTATCAATCCTATCTGGCACTGGTGAGCAATATACAAGCGGTGGGCGAACAAGTGTACTGTAACCTACTTCCTTTGTTTTCGGATTGCATTTCCTTAGGATTCTTCCAATGAATCTCAGTCTGGCATCCGACAATCAAATTTATATGATCATTCCATTTTAAATCACTCCTAATGCCTATTCCCAGATAATTTATGGAATTAACTGCTTCCAGTTGCTGACCTGCTACAATGTAGCTAAATGATAAAGGACCTTTCTTTCTATGTATTCGCAGCACGTCACACTTCTCTACATTAAGATTCAATTGCCATTCCCTGCACCATGCGTCACTTCGTTGCAGATCCTCCTACATTTCAGTACAATTTTCCATTGTTACAACCTCTCGATATATCACAGCATCATCCGCAAAAAGCCGCAGTGAACTTCCGATGTTATCAAAAAGATCACGGTCCTACGACACTCCCCTGCGACACACCTGAAATCACTCTTACTTCGGAAGACTTCTTTCCATTGAGAATGACATGCTGCGTTTTGTTATCTAGGAACTCTTCAACCCAATCACACAATTGGTCTGATAGTCCATATGCTCTTACTTCGTTCACTGTGGGGAACTGTATCGAACGCCTTGTGGAAGTCAAGAAACACGGCATCTACCTGTCTATGGCCCTCTGAGTCTCGTGGACGAATAGCGCGAGCTGGGTTTCACACGATCGTCTTTTTCGAAACCCACGTTGATTCCTACAGAGTAGATTTCTAGTGTCCAGAAAAGTTATTTTACTCGAGCATAATATGTGTTCCAAAATTCTACAACTGATCGACGTTAGAGATATAGGTCTAAAGTTCTGCACATCTGTTCTAAGCCCCTTCTTAAAAACGGGAATGACCTGTGCCCTTTCCCAGTCCTTTGGAACGCTACGCTCTTCTAGAGACCTCTTGATGGCAATGATCGGTCATACACTGCAGCTGTAACAAGGACGTTGCTGCGGCGTTTTCGATGGAAAGTGTTTGGTTACCGACCATACAGCCCGGACTTGGCTACCTCTGACTTTCATCTCTTGGCTCATGTGGAGCACTGGCTATGAGGACAGTATTTTGACAAAGACAACGAGCTGCAGACCAGCGCAGAGAATTGGCAGGCAGCACAGGTGGCTGCCTTCCATGATGAGTCCATTGGAAACATGAATGGCTATGTCGAAGTGGCAACTATGTAGAGAAGCAGCTAGAAGTTATAGCTAAATGTTCGAAATAAAACATTTCAGATTTTGACTGACCGTTATAGCATGCAAGCAGTTAACTGAATTCGTTAAATGTGCACTATATTTCCCTAACTTTTATAACTGGCGTTTACTGCTGCTAATGATATTTGCTTCTCTTTTTGAAATAATCATAGAGAACGATAAAAGTGCACGCGAAAGCTTGGTTCACCGGTCTTCGACCACACGTGCCCGCCGCAGAACCATCTGCTCGTCCACTAACACCTCCGCCACTCTGCGCGATTCTACACGGGCTGCGTTTGCTGTGGATTCGGCTTAAGGCCGCCGCAACTGTTACTCTGGGTCAGTCCGTACGATACTGCAAACTCTGCTGGCGTAGCCGACACGCAGTTGCGAGTTCCAACTCACCCGTAGCAACTGCATGCAGCTACCAAGCACGACACGCCTGGTGCACCTAAAGAGCCCCAGAGGGACTGCCTAGTGTTCGCGAATCTGAGGGGGAGGCGCCATCAGAGAGGGAATACTCTACAGTAAATTGTAGAAAATGTACGATGGCCATTTCGAAAGTCCTGCTAACTGCGCATGTGCGACCGTTAGGACGGCGTGATCAAATTGAAATTCATATCAGTTGTGAGCGAGAGCATAAGCGTGACAGTCCTGTAGGCCTATGTGTTTGCTGGTTCGCGTGGCTGCGTCGTAACTCGGTTTGGAAATGGAAGCTGGAACCGAATCAGGTCGGATTACACGTGGTGACCAGCGTTCCTGCTTCAAAAGCGAATCCCCACGAGGAAAGAACCCAACCGAATTTTACAACATTTTGGGAGAGGCGCGTGGGTACAGTGTAGCTGGTCGTAGCACAGTATCAAGGTGCTCTTTCGTTTCCGTGAAAGCCGGGCGAGCACTGACGACAATCCAAGAAGTAGAAGGCCATCAGCTGCAACATACTTCACCCCACATGTTAATATTAATAGCATTCTGAAAGAGGAGCGACGAAAAACTTACGAGGAAATTGCGTATGAGACAAGAATGTGTGTCTCTTCAGTTTACGGAATCATAACTGAAAAGTTAGAGATGATAAAAGTTGCTGCCAGTTGGGTTCCTCACGATCTGAGTAAATAGCAGATCGTAACTCACAAAAGAACGGTAGAAGAATATCTTCAGCGTTATTGAAAAGAAGAAGAACAGTTTCGCAAAAGGTTGTTGCTCTTTGTGAAACCTGGATACTAGAGTCTGAGCCCGAACTGAAGTCTTAGTCGTCACGGTGGAAAAGTTCCGACACCCCACACCCGAAAAAATTTCACAGCCAAAAATTAAAGATGAAACTGATGATGATCTTTCATATGACATTAATGGAGTCATAACTAGATACTGCGCCCTAGGAGATGTCTATGACAGGCGTGTACTACATGCTTCCTCTGCAAAATATTATGCGCCAGAAAATTCGCCAAAAAAGGCCTGACATGCTTGCACCTGGTGCCCTCATTCTGCACTATAATGCGAGATACCATATTGCCCTACCAGTGAGAGAAACACTCAACGAATACGGACACAAAATACTTCTCGACCTACCACATAGTCCTGATATGAGTCCACCAGACTTTGTTTTGTTTCACACATTGAAGGAACAACTCAGTGGAAAACGTTTTGATACAAGTGCTGAGCTTCCAGTGAGGTGACCCGAGTAATCAGACACATCGACAATGAAGGGCCATACTCGGAGTACAGGAGTTGCCAGAACGTTGGGAAGCTGTTGTGAGCAACAGTGGATGTTATATTGAAGGCCTGTATACGTATTTTATAAACTAAAATATTTTCTTCATTTCTATTCTACAGTGAGCAGAACTTTTGAAATGACACTCGCACATATCGCAATGTCAGACCGAGCTAGACGGGTGTAAGATGATTACGGGAACAGTAACTATCAAATGCAGCCTTCACTCTAATGGTTCAGAACCTTTATCTACCTCAGAGAAAGTAAGATATTGAATGCAGTCCATAATAATAGACAAATTTAACCATTTTAACGACATATTACGAAAAATGGTAATCTGTAAGTTTCCGAGTGGTTAGCACACTCGAATAGTATTCGGGAGGACAGTGGTTCAAACCGACGCCCGGCCATTCTGATTTACGTTTTCCCATGATTTCTCTAAATCGCTTCAGGCAAGAGTCGGGGTGGTTTCTTTGAAAGGGCACGGCCGACTTCCTTCCCCATCCTTCCCTAATCCGAGCTTGTGCTCAATCTCAAATGGCCTCGTTATCGATGGGACGTTAAACACTAATCTTCCCCTCCTCCTATCTGTTTTCTCGCTGTAATGTACAATAATTACTTATTTATTTAGCGTATGGCATCTACAGAGTAAAAAATTGCACACATACTATTAATTAATATAATAAACGATTTACATATATAATATTAAATGATTGATTGCAAACAACAATATGCGAAAGATTAAGAAGACAGCCACTGCAGCTATTACAAGCCCACATCTAAGCAGGTCACCCACTGAACAGCACGTGGAGCAGCATTCATGATATCCCTCCATTCGCCTTCAAACCTCCTGAGAGGACATTCGAAGATCAGGTGAGGGATTATTTGTTCTTTTGCACGACAGTCGCATCGTGGGTCATCAGTGAGTTTCCATTTGTGGAGAATGGCCTTAAACCTGCCGTGCTTAGTCCTCACACAATTAAGTCTGCACCAAGTTCTGCTGGGCATTTGCATTCCTTCCACAGGTACCGAAGGATCAAAATCAGTGATGAGAGGATGGTGGTTATTCAGCGACCAGTATTGCTTCCATTCCCTTGCTATGTCGTACTTTTCTGGGAATCTGAGGACTTCGTCTTCCCTTATAGGTTTCCTGGATTTTAGGCGGGTAGATGGTAGATGGTCCAATATTTTTCGGATATCTTCAGAGACAGAGGGGTCATTAATTTTCTTCCATTCTCGGATAGCTGCTTGTTGCCTTCTGAGGGAGGGAGGGGCTGTGTGCAAAGGGCATGAAGCTATGGACGTGGAGTTAATTGTACATTTCCTGAGACAATCCTCACGTTAGTATTAAGTTGGAAATCTATTTTCTTCGTGTGTGTGCTCTTGTACCAATAATTACTAGCAGCCACATAGGAATGCAATTGAACTTTAATCAGGCAAATTGCTTTAGGTTAGTGTGGTGTGCATACTGTAAGACCTACAGTACACACACCATCAGATTATTTGACTTGTCACTCTAACGAAGTAGGCGAGTGTCAGCAATATGTCTTGTGGTCTTATCGTGGCGTATTTAACTTCTGCCGTTAGGTCAGAATATAGAAATGCCACTTGCACGCTTAGAGTATCAGATCAATGGTAACCAAAATTGACAATCTGAAGTTCCTTTGGTATTGGAACGTTAATCTTAATCTCACATACACCTATGATACTTGCCAAAAGTGTCTATACATGTATCTTCATGGCTATGTACAGGAATATTGAAATCTTATTAGGCACAGAGTGAAACTTGACTATAGACTCGTACAGACTGGCGCAGACAAATGCAGACTGACTAATCGGAGGTCTGTACACTCATTATAATATCTCGCACGTTCATGTATCACTGCGTTTGTGTGATCCGCGACGAGAAAAGGTTCTACGTTAGCAGCAATCTCATTGGCTGCGTTACATATTAATACGCGGATTGGCGGAAGTAGAATTTGGTCCGTCTCTATGGCAACGCCATCTCGTAGTGTGCAGACAGACGAGCGCTGCGCCTGCGCTGTTGTGCTTAGTGGGGCGTGCTCTAGTGGTAAAGTTGTGTACGTGCTGACTATGCAGAACTATGTACACAACAGTTAGCAAAGCAGATAAACTTTACTTGCAGCACGCAGAAATGAATGTCACAACATTTTTATTTTGTGTCCACAGGGACTATTTACTGAACAAACGAATACAGATTATATTATAGTTACTCCATGCCAATGTCTGTGCACTTTTAACCATACTTCTGGCAGCTTACGTATTTGCGGAGCAAACCATTTTTTGGGAATATCCCGGCGCCACTGACGGTCAATTGCGTTAAATTCGTCATTGGTTGTAAACTTCTTACCCTGCAAGATCTCTTTCATTGTGTCAAATAGGCTATAGTCACTAGGACCCAGATCTGGAGAGTATGGAGTACATGGAAGCACAGTAAACCCGAGTTCACAAACGGTGGCATGGTCTGGGGGTTGGCATGTGGCCGTGCATTGTCCTATTGGAGCAGAACGTCATGGCCCTAATTTCAATGGCTACGCTGTTGAAAGTGTCGGTGCAGTGAACTGCAATACATATCACTGTTGAGGGAGCCAATCCACCGGGAGCATCCATTCGTGAATCCATAACACAATCGCCATTTGCTTCTGCACGAATAGTCACGGCCATGATTTCTTGGGACGTGGGCTGTCAGTATACTTCCACTCCATAAACTGGCGTTTCTTTTCTGGAGTCTCATGGAGGAACCATGCCTCGTACACGGTGACGAGACGCTCAAAGAACTCCACTGAAACTGTGGTCTACTATGGCACCAACTATTGGTATATCTTCCCACGTTTCTGTTTCTGCGCAGTGATGACGAAATGGGGCACCCATTATGGACACACTTTCTTCATCTTAAAATCCTCGGGCATGATGGTGTGGAGTATCCCCCTTAATAGACTTGTTACCTCCTCTAGTTTATCAAATGTCTTCAGCGTATGTCCCATGATCGAGTCATTGACACCATGGTCATTGTTTGGTTTGTGTACAGCTGCAGGACACCCAGTGCTTTTAAGTCAGTTCCTTCCTTTCTGAACTCTAATGCCCAATGAAACACGGATCTGCGGCTTAGTGCTGTTTCCCCAAATATGGTTAGTAACCACGTGTGAATATCTGAAGCATTCATTCCTTCCCTCCAGAGAAACCACACTGTCTTCCGTTGCCCATCCTCGTCCGCTTCCATGTCCTCTTACCGATGTCCGCCAGCGTACTCGCAAGCCGGAACAAGTGCTGATGCAATGGGACATCTGCGGGAAGCATCAACAGCATCTGATAACTGCAGACAGTCCTGTAGTCTATCTTCAAGCATCCAGAGAAACACATTTAATGCTGCTTCTATGCAGAAGTTATAGGGGGAAGGCCAATCAATACTGCACGAACTAAATAATAAGTATCTATGACCATGTCCAGCACCAGTTATGACGTATCAGTTGGTACAGTTTTCCGTCTTAAGCTTCCTGCGATTTGCTTTTATTTGCAAAGAATTTTCTGGAAATATGCTATAATAACGTGTTCCTACATTTTGATGTACGATTAAAAATAGTTTCTCTTTATAAATTTAGTGTACATTTTCTAACATTCACTTTTAACTGCTGTATTAGAACAAATAAGCCCTCGGTCGCAAATATTAAGTCAAAACTGACGAGGTTTCGACGATACTATGAGCGTCGTCTTCATATGTATTATATACCTAATATGTTTTAGAACAGTTAGTTCAATTCTGAAGACGACGCTCATAGTAGCATCAAAACCTGCTCAATTTTGACTTAATATTTGTGACCGAGGGCTTATTTGTTCTAATATAATTCTGACACGGTCACTGAACCTTAGCAACTATGTTCAAAGTTTTAACTTTTAACTGCTTCATGCGTTTTCGAAAAGCGATATCACAGATGATAGCACTGCACTGTAACTATCATCCCTGAAAGTGGCGTTTCTGTATCGTTTTATTTATTGATTTACGACATCTTTTATGTCTGTTCTATTACCCAAATAGGTTGTTAGAACATCGTACCCGTCGCAATTACAGAGAAAATGAATACAGCACGTATACCTGATTTTTGTCATACTTGCGCATTTATTTAATGAAGAGTTTAGTATTTATAAGTAACTTTATTTAAATGCTAATTGCGAGTGCTATTAAAAAACTGTGCTAATTCAAAAGTGGTCAGTCGCGTGTGTTAGCGGACACCACAATTGAACAAAGAACCAAAGGGCGCTCCTGTCAACCACGTCTAAATAATTTTTTGAAAATGTCTAAGAACAGGTTTTTGACATTGTGGGTGCACTTGCACAGGAATACTGGCTTCTTTATTTATGGGCAAACCTTTATATATAATTATTGTAAATTATCTTAGTGTGACAGAATGTTTATAATACATCTCTGTTTAAGTACTGTGTTAAAATATAAATTTAGTGCGGAAAGTGGTCGTGTTGAGTCACATCATGTCTATAGGGCTTCAGAACGATGTATTTTTGATGGGGACGGCCTTCAGCCAATGGAAAAGTAGAAGTAGCAGAACACTACGGTAGTCACGTGGAGACTGGGATTTTCCGAGTGAAGAGCTCAAGGGAAGGATTCTGGACACTTCGTGTCGAGTGCTGGAAGTGGTAACGAGCGTGATGTCGTATATATGATTCTGGTCGGTGAACGTCTGTATGACACTTTAACCTTTGAAGGGACTCACGAGATATCTGAATGTGCTCGAGAGTAGAACTTTAACTTTTTCTGCTTAGTTTATAGAACTGAGGATATATAGAGTATGAGCTATGGTTCTTTATATTGCGTTTGTTGATTTATATGTCGTCTTGTTGAACTCTGGACTGTTTCGAGCTGGGGAATATTTCGTGTATTGTGATTACCATATGGACTTTGTTTTCGCGTATCTTTGATGACTATTTATTCTGTTGATTTTGCTACGATTCTCGTAACGATCTCCCCGGAAATTTACTGTATTTGATACAGATATTTTCTGTTTTATGTTAACTGAATATAGCACTATCACTTTCCATCTGTTTGAGATTCGTTTCTTGAATAAGCTATTCAGCATGATTCTCTGTCATCTACATCAATTACAGACATCAGAACAGAGACCTTGTTATTAAATTGGTTTTGTTTATTTTAGTAAATCGCAGTTCTAGCTAAAGTGTAGACTATTTGATTGCAGGATCACAGTTACAGGCTATTATTTGCGTTGAATTAGCTGCGGGGCATGAAAGGAGACGTGTACGATTTGACTTTATGAGATTATTGAGTTATTTTTTGGTTTCATTGGCTCAAGTATCTAAAGTACGAGTAACCACATGTAAAGACGCAACTGGTTTGCTCGTATGGACTGCTGTTTAGAAGAGGAACTACTCAGCATTAACCGCTATTAACAGTCACAAGATACAGACAGCATTCAACTTTTGCCGAATACTTACACCAATCGTAACATAAAATACCCACCGAGGACACATAAATGGAAATCTTAAAGAAAAACAGCAAATACTTCCTAGTCACCCTACAAGAAAAGTGCTACATTCATAAAACACTAAAAGGAAAGAAACAACTCATAAATAATCAGACCAACGTGATAATTCACACACTTCTTAACCTAATACATCACATGGTATAGTATCAGATATGGACACATGCCAACACTTTTACCTATTGTCATCCACTCACTGCCACTCCGACCCTTGCACGCAGTACCCTTTGTCCACTACACCTTCCTCCTTGTTTCGTGCCCTATAATCACTGCCTGCTCCCCTCACTGAACTTAAAATCATCACTACCACCCCAACTCCATCCCACTGCACTCCTATCTGTCTAAAAATTTGGCACCTCATCTTAAATTTACATACATACACACACACACACACACACACACACACACACACACACTCACACTCACACACAATTTGGAAAGTGTAAAAAAAGTGTATTCACAAGGTTGACAATACTGAAAAACTATATAAAAAACACATGAACAAGAAAAACACTGTGCTAAGTATGAAATACGTGAAACAATAGTATTGTTTCTTTTGTGATGTTACAAAAGCCCCATGGTGGTTTGAAAATAGTAAGAGGTAAAGTTCAATTTACATCACTGGAGTACCGGACTTGGAATCTTCTCCTCACGTCCGAACCACTCTTAACGCTCATCACTAATAATATTCACGCAACGGACTTATAATTCTAGCAATCAAACAGTGGTCCAGCAACAGTGGCCGTAAGATGGGAATTTCAGTCTAATATTACAGTTCTCCGAAGGTATCCTCAACACGCAAGAAAATTAATAAATTCATAAATGATCAGTTAGAACTAGGTACTGAAATGAACAACTGCTCTCCTCGTAATTATGTTATTATAATATTGAACATATGACACAGCACAAAAATAAAACGTTGGTCAAAACGATTTGAAAAACGAGAATCAGAATTGATGATCACGTATGATATTAGTGGCTGACATAGTTATTAAATGGGAAGGGGTGATCAAGTTAACACGGCTCCTCTCACAAATTGATTGCATCGTAAATGCTATCTGAGTATTATATCTTGAATTGACAGAGATTATGAACCTATAGCTGGATGTTCACTACGACATACATTGGATGCAGGTCAGAGGGACTGAGTGTAACGAATACTGAACTCCTCAAAGAATAGTCCCTAACATGCACGGGCTCCAGATTTACCCACCAATATACTGCTGTACGTGTGGTATGGAGTATGCTCGTAGGTGCGTAACTGGTAAAGCCCTAACCAGTGCACCATAGCCCCAAGATGAGTGGAGAATCCCGGCGGGCACCCGCCGACAACTAGAACACTACTCTCAGGCGGATCTCCCTCGAATGCTGAGAAAAATCCCCTCTTACTTCCCTTCTCAACACCATCGCTCCACTAGGAGATTCGCCAAGAAATTGCCGTCTCCAATCGTCGAGCGGTGCGCGTAAATCGCACCAATGGCGTAATTATTACACTGCGCAAGAATTCCTAGACATAATACAAAACATTCTCCCAATAGGAAATATTGCAGCTCTCGATTAGTATGACCAAATACGTTTTTCTGATTTTATGTGGATGAAAATTTGCATTAATAGGTAAGAGTGAGGTATAATATACAGTGTGCATGATTAGAGCGCACAAAACAGACCAGATTTAAGTACAGAACATCCACGACTATTACTCTCTGGAAAAATAAATAAACTTATTTATCCAGCTACTTTGCCGAAGTCATTTTGTTAAGCCATAAAACGTACAAAAGCAGGCCAAGCTGTACAATGCGTTATTTAATATAAATGCAGTTCTAGGTGAGCTATCACAAAAAAGGAAACTGATAATAGATGTGCTGATATTTTCCAGTAAAATAATTATTTTGTCGCAGTAGACACTAACAGAGAACATATATACGATTTTAAATGTTCATATTGCGCAGACCGAGAAGGTGAGGAAGCTTAATAAGCCTTCATCTCCGTATAGGTTTTTTTTTTTTTTTTAGCTGTTCACTTCGTAATGACAATGACATGGACGCCGTATGCATACACACTACATGACAAAACGATTGAAACGCCCAAGAGATCTGGTCGGATGTCAATGTAAATTCGTACGTGAACACACCATTAGCATGTATGCTAATGAGTAGAATTACTAATATCGTTACAGATAGAGTAGCTACCAGAGTGCATCAGAGGTCTGGTAGTCTATATAACGGATTGGGGCGGGGAGGGGGGAGGGGTGAAGGTAAGCAGCGGAGGATCTGAGTGATCGATGTGGAGGACACGAACATGATATGTACGCATGTGAGACAGCGTTATCAGCACATGACTAAGTTCGAAAAGCCCGTCTTTGCAGGTCTATTTGACCGAGCAAATCGAATCGTGGAATATCCAGATTTGTGGGACGTTCTGATGTGACAGTGGCTCGATGTGGGACTGTATGGGAATATGATGGCAGGCATACTCCTCATCAAGGTCCTAGTCGAACTACTACGAGCACATCGTAACCGCTTTATACCTATGCCTCCCATGTGAGAACATGGATGCACTTCAACATTCTATGCCCATAACGCGAATGGCTGTGTGTGGAGTGGTGCCGTGATCGTGACGCATGGACTACTGGTGAATGGCATAGCATTGTGTTCAGCGATGAATCGCGGTTCGCACTACAGTGGGAGATCATCGTGGGAGTGTATAACGGCGGCCTGACGAAAGGTACCTTTCTTCCTTTGTTTGGAGAGGCCCAGCCGCGTTGCTCCTGGTGCGTAGTGTGGAGTGCGATTGCGTACCACTTCAGGCTATGGCTGATAATGATTGAGGGAACTCTGACGGTAGAACACTGCTTCAAGGACGTAGTGAGTTCCGATGTAATACCTCTCATTCGACAGCATCGTGGTATCATTTTTCTAAAGGGCAACGTTCATCCACACACGAGATGTGTCTCTATGAACTGTCTGCACGTTGCTGAGGTACCACTATGGCGACAAGATCCCTTGATCTGTTCTGGCTAGAAAATGTGTGGGACCAGCTGGCATGTCAACTCCGAGCCAGTGTCAGTGCCGGCCGTGGTGACCGAGCGGTTCTAGGCACTTCAGTCCGGAACCGCGCGACTGCTACGGTCGCAGGTTCTAATCCTGCCTTGGGGATGGATGTGTGATGTCCTTGGGTTAGTTAGGTTTAATTAGTTCTAAGTTCTAGGGGATTGATGACCTAAGATGTTAAGTCCCAGCTGTGAGCCATTTTACTCCTGGAGAAGGCACAGCGGCCTTATGACACCCCATCCAATCGAATCAGTGCATTCATCCAGATCAGAAGGTGTAGAACGCCATATTGACAAGTGGTACTGCGCTGCTAAGTTCTTTGCCAATTTCACTCGATATTGTAATCACCGAAATAACATCACATACGCTCTCAGCACGTGAACTTTCGTTTTGTTTGCTGCGTCCCTCCTGGGTGCTTCATTATTCCAGACGGAATATGACTGCAGAGCGCTAACGCGAGTTCACGCAATACCCGTACCATTGTTTGACCGTTCCGCTCAACTGCCACTCACCAATTGACCTGAACAATCTGTGCGCGCGCGCTCTCTCTAATAGTACTATTATTAATGACACTACGAGGCATTCATCTTAAGCTGTTATTAGCTGAGGGCAACTAGCGGCGCCCCTTATTGCTCCGATGAGTCGCGGGTCGTTGTATCACATTACGTGGCGTGTTAGGAGGCGACAACTGGAGGCTCCAGTATGTGCTTGTGTCCGGGACTCAGTGTTGCCACAGAAACTCCTTGATGCCAAAAACAGTGAGACAAGTTTCACGCCCTGTGGTTTCTGTCGTATGGTGAACATGTTTGTACTGTGACTACTGCTGAATTTTCACATGTTGTTGCTACGTGCTGAATCTAGCAACTACAAACGAACTGCCCGATTTCGTTGCTGGATAAAGATTCTTATGTAAAACAGTATTCCATATTTCTCACTGAAATACGTTTTTCAGTAAATGTGTCACTTTTCCTTGCGTCCCAGCCAAACTGAGACTTAAGCTCTGACTCAAGACATCTATATCGAGGCAGAAGAATGGACGTTATACGCTCTTGCTGTAAGAGCAACTAGAACAAATACGGCACAACTTGAGTTCGGCTGAAATCGAACCATTGAAGATGGCGTGACCGTAAACATTAGGCTTGGCTATATGGGAACACCCACAAACCTTGTTTTGGATTCACATTCATTGGCTTCGCCACATCACAACCAAGTAATCACTTTTTTCTAACCCAGCCTTCGGGCTACACTAAAGACCTGACCATCACCACCAACAAATGGACAGAATTCAGCGAAACGCCAGTTCTACCGTTCTCAAATTCAAATGGCTCTAAGCACAATGGGACTTAACATCTGAGGTCATCAGTCCCCTAGGCTTAGAACTACTTAAACCTAACTAACGTCAGGACATCACACACATCCATGCCCGATATCCTGCGACCGATTTGGTGTGAGCATGTGGGAGCGGGGGCGTGGAAGTGTCTCTTTTTTACATTTTTATTGAATGACTCGAACCCTGCGCCTTCTACTGAAAATATTAACCACTGCAAAAACTAGAATAAATTTCCTGCAAAAAATCCCATTCTTTTTTTCTCTAGGGATGGAAAATCGCAGATTATTAAAAATATTGTTTTAACGGTATAGAATTAATTTTTAACTGAAGTGCGTTAAAAGCAAATATTAAGTGAGTGTACCATGTCTAAGTGCAGCAGAGCCCTATCACATATTAAGGGATAAATTATGTTCTGGGTTCTAAGAGGGTGGAGGGGGAAGGGATGTTTAGGGTAGGATGGGGAGTCAATGTATGTCGACAGATTTTGTGCAGGCCGTTCCCTCCTTCATAGTTCTGCAAACTGAAGACGGAGCAGATGATTTTAGACTCCAGCACGTCAAAGGCGGCAACTACAGGTTGTTTAACATAGTTATACCGACCCTCAACAGTGTGTCTTATCAGTCACTGGCAAGATAGTGTGCAGATATGCCTGGGAGGATGGTGGGGGGCGGGGGGGGGGGGGGTTGCTGGTTTTCCATAAAATGCGTTAACGCCACATGCAAAGCAGATATGAGTTACTGATACCACTAAGGCAAGAAGAGTATATGGACAGTACATATGTAAATCTCACCACGCCACTAGATGGGAAATTGATTCTTAGTAACACTGTACGGCAGCCTTAGCTTTCTTACAGGAAAGACGACTTCCTCCACCAAGAACGTTACTCGAATTTCAGTTCGTAGACAGCCTACACCTCTCCAGCACTTCCTCACCAGTTCTCTTCAGTGAATAGGCAAAATAACTTTACTGAAAACTTGTTTATGATTTGGAACTATTTTCAGTTTATTAAAAGAGTATTTATTTGCGGTTGTTAAGTGAACTTTTATGTCGAATACGTTCCTATAAACGGTAGCTGAGAAGTGTTTAATTTGCAATAGTGGCGTCATCAGTGAGCGATGTGGTGTTGGTGCGAAGCGATTGCATTGGTAAATGTGGCACCTTGCTGCTGTCTGTTGTTGACAGCAAGTTATAAAGCTATTGCACTGATTTTGTGGTGAATTAATGAGTGACCAGAAAGTTACCGAACTTCTATCACCATAGAGTGTGTTACTGGTAGACTGCTTAAATCTTTTCCATTCAGGAATTGCTGACAATTGAAGAAAGGGGTGAACTTAGTAGAGTCATTTACCACACACATACTGTACGTTTTCCAAGATTGGCGCGAATATGCCTGATGGAATGGGATCATGTTCAAGCCTAGAACAATGATCTGCTTTAGTGTATTGTTTGATTTATGGTGAAATATCTGAAGTTCCATAACACCTTAGGCGAGCCTATTCTGATGTTGGGTGAGCTGCGGTTCACGCAGTGAAAAGTATTCCACAGTGATGGTGGAGACAATAAAATTGACGTAGTCGAATACTTATTGACAGCATGTTACACTTGTGGCTGGCTCTTCAGTGTGGCCGACAGTTAAATAGCAGCACCTACTGAGTTTTCTTGCATAATAGCTGACTTAACAACTGCAAATAAGTACTGACTTAATGAAATGAAAATAGCCCCACCATATTTATTTTAGCAAAGCTATTTTGCCTATTCACATAAGGTAATAGACAAAAATGATGGGAAGGCAGAGGCTGTCTGTAAACTGGAAAGCGAGCAGCAGTCGTGGTGTGGGAAGTTGTGTTGATGAACACTATAGATGCCACACAGGTTGACTAAGAATCAGTTTTGCATCTAGAACAGGAGAACAGTATGTAGGTTCCGTCCATATGCATTTCTTGCGTTAGTGTAATTAGTAACTCATATTTGTATTCAATGTAGTATTAACGCGTTTTGTGGAAAATAAACACCACCAGGGTATGGTGAAACACTGTGTTTACAGTGGTTGATAAGATGCGCTCTGGAGAGTCGGTATAACTTTGTGAAACATCCTATAGTTCCTTCCTGTGATGTAGTGAGGAACATAGTGAGGGAAGTCACCTGCTCGATCTCCAGCAGACCTATGAAGGAGGGAGCTGCATGGGTACAATATGGCAACCTATCTTCTCTCACGCTTCTACTCCACATAATCCCCCCCTTTCCACCCTGTTACAACCTAAGGAACAAACTTTTTCCCTTTTTTTATCGTCAGTACATGAGGTCTTCCTGGTCTTGATTTAGCTGTGGTGGTTCCTTCGCGTTACCACAACACAATCATATGAGCAACAATTTGTTTGAGCAATTTTAGAAAGGTTGAAGAGTCTCTGATGGGTTTGTTTATTCAGGCGACACTCAGTGATCGGTCTACGTTCGAAGTCACTGAGCTGTCCTCACCGAACCATTTTTCTATTACTGCGTCTCTATTGACAACACAACACTCCCCGCTTCCTTTTATGCTCGCGTATCCGCCTCTCGTGGCATCTAGCGACCAATTACGTATTAGATAGGGGCTTTTGGTTAGATAGTGTACAACAATCCTTAAGTTTCCAATTGGATTTATGTCCCTTTCAGATGATGATGTATAATAATTGTAACTTAAGTACAATACGTATGCTGTTTCATAATTATATTTAAAACTGACAGTACTCTTTTCAGAACAAATTTCAAGAAATCGTACAAGTAAAATTGATACATTATTTGATATGTTATTGAAGCCTTCATTGGAAGTCAGTAATCAAGTTTCTATGTTTTCAAGTTACGTCATGCACGCAGGCTATCTCAAACTGCTATTTAATATTTTTAGAGGAACATATTTGTAATATTGAGTTATTTGTGGAAAGATGTCGAAGTTATCTGATTTTATTCGATAGTGGCAAACGATGAGGTGTAGATCTTGCACACTAGCAGCCAATCACAGCAGTCATATTAAATCAGTACTAGAATGGGGCATACTGCAGCTATAACTTTGTTTCTATATTGTAATATTGACGACTGTGGATGTAGCTCAAACTTCGTACTTGAACTTCTTGTTATGACTTCATAGTCAACGAGACTTTTTTAAATGTATTTTAAGATATAATCTTCTTCTGATTGAACTGAGTAACCTGAGTAGCTTGGTCGATTGCTGCAGCTTATCAGATTAACGTCTACAAAACTTGTCCTTGATTCTCTCCATTCGCTGTGACAGATGATCAACAAATTGGTCTCCCGGTCATTAATGTCGGTTTTCGAAATAAGAGACCCTACATACCCTTCAGATAACTCCTCATCTGTGACTTCTGAAATTTTCTCGGCGCATTTCTTCTTCTAATAATTTCCGAGTATGCAGCCGGGTCCCGTCGACGGGATACCCAGAAATTATTAGAAGAAACTCCTCAGCTGTTCTCACGCCATTGTAACAATCAAATACTTGCACCAACGAAATTTTCCTGGCCTTAGCGGGTATCGAATCTGAGTCACCTGGCAGACATGGGAATAAGCTGGTCACTCAGCTTCGTTGACAGACTGAAAGAGCTATCAACAAGATAATGGTGTCTAAAGCTAAGAAGCCAGCTACTTTGTTCGGAGCCAACACGAACTAGTCCTGTACAACTGCATATACAAAGTCACACAGCGTAAGGACAGAGCAGAAAATTAATGAGCGTTATCCGAGCTTGGAATGTGTCAATAACACAGGGGAAAAAGAGAGAATCTTACGAAGTTCTTCGAAAATTTCAGCCATTTGTCGTATTCCATTCAAAATTCGATAAAAGAAATAGTCATTTTCTGGATTACTAACGATTTGCGAAACGGGTAGTTGACTGCAATGCATACCCAGTTGCTGACGTGGAATCAAAAATTAGTGTGATAGTAGTTCACAGCAGGCTGGTCTTAATGAGAAGAAAGCAAAGGAGACCAATTTCACTTAACTGGGATATTGAGAAGTCAAGATGAGACAATAATTTTACATACCATGATGTTTGGTGTAAAGAAACGTAACCAAAATCAGTTTTTCCGTGAATGAGCGTAACAAAGTGAATAAATAAAAAATTTCAACTGGAGTACCACAAAAATATAAATGAAAGTGAGAGGTAAATATGCAGGATATTACAGTGTGAACAAATAAACAATATAGGCTGCAGTGTCAACATTTTTATTACTTCCCAATGACGCGTTCTATCTTTATCTAAGTATCTTTGGATGCGTGATGTTTGGTAGCGATGGGTGCGTCAGATACCGTGCATAAAGATATCTCAAATGGTAAATGTCCCCCGTCAGGGCTTTAAAAACACTGCACAGTGTGACGTATGTAGCCAGAATATTCATTAGACCTCAGTTATGTTATTGATGCAAAGACGTACTGTAGGTCTGACCGTTTGGTTTGCATTGGACTGCACCACATGCGGTAATAAGGACACCACACAGTATTTTTAAATCTTTGACAAGGGACATTTACCTGCCGGGATATTTGCAGGCACAGTATGTCACGTAACCATCGCTACCAAATATCAGTTGTCCGAAGAATAAAGGCGAAACACGTCATTGGGAAGTAATACAAAATTTTCACACTGCAATAAAGACTGTTTGTTCATATCACTCGTACTGGTTGCTATGCCAGCCGCAGAAAGAAACAGAAAAAGTTTTAGATTAAATTGTATACCATAGTGGAGTTGAAGAAAATGAAAGAGCAGGCAACGGGGCAGCACTACCTCTGCATAATGAATTTACATTCAGACTGAAACTGAGAAGGAGAAAGGCCACCATTGTAAGCATATATCCGCCAAAAGAAGGAAATAAATGTGAGTCTAGAACGTTCCATGAAGAAATAGAGAAGAAATCTGATAAACATAGTGCTATTTATCAAATTATTGTGATAGGTGATTTCGCTGTCAGAATAGGAAATTTCCCAGTAACGAATATTTATACTGCCTTTTGGAGAACCTGTGTGTAACGAAAACGGAGAAATACTAAGAGATTTTTACTCTTATAACACAACAATATCATTTTTAAGGAAAGAGGTATACGTAAGTATACTTGGACCAAAGACCGCGAAATTTTGGTAAGTTATAAGCTAGTGGGTCCAGTAAGGGATACAAAAGTTCATAGAGGACAAGATATAGGTTCAGATATTTTTAGTAATGTACAGAATAGATCTTTTTACGAAATGGAATACAATGACAAAATAGGTAAGTAACCGACAAGATCAAAGCATTTATAAAATATACTTGCATGAAGAGGACAGAATTAAACATTTTTACCGAAGAAGACTTAATAAAGAGCTAGGAATCTTACAAACTGAAGATAATGAAGACGAAGAATGTCAGAATCTAAGGTAGCAGGAGAAGATCCTGGTAAAAAGAAAAAAATGAAGGATAGGAAAGGACTAGGAATTTGGAGTGAGTACACACTGAGATCTGTTACAGAAAACCAGGATGCTTATATAAAATACAGACCCACAGCTGAGAGGAAGCAATGCTATAGCGGGGGAAGAAATATCGCTAAATATCTAGATAGACAAGCATCCCAGGAACATTGGGATAGATTTATATCGAATATCGAGAACGATGTTCACGGGAGACAGCAATTGGCATATAATGCTTCAAAAACTTTAAACACAACGGAAAACAGTAGATACAAATAAACAAAGTCGTACAAGCACAATGGATAAATTATTACAAAGAATTATATATGAAGGTACAGCACAAGAAACTTAAATCGAACCAGTAGATGAGAAGAAATTACATGAAATTCAGTCAGACGAAATAACATCTGATTTATCATCACATAAGAACAGAAAACCTATCGGAAGAGATGGTATTAATGCTAAACTGGTAACATTTCTTAAACGAATGTTGTAAGAGCAAGAGAACTCTCAAAGACTGGAAGATTGCTAGCGTAATACTAATTTTTTAAAACAGGAGATAGAAGCCTATATAGTAACTACAAAGTTTAATGCGCTTCGCATAGAAGGTATATGCTACAATTATAAACACATAACTTAAAAACATATCAAAAGTAGTATTGCCTGAAGAACAAATAGATTTTAGGATACTTTTTGACATTGTTAACAGACCCTGGAAGACAATGACGAATCATGAATATCTCAAACATCTAATAAATACGATGACGAATCATGAATATATCAAACATCTAATAAATACGATGAGACACGATCACTATAGAACACAACTATCACTCTTGATCTGAAAGGAAAATGAGATACAAACTAACTCCATACACTTACATACCAGCTGAAGGAGTGAATGTGTACGCAGTTACACTGACATCGGTCCGTGTTTTTTGGGCGCTTTATTTTTTTTTCATGCAATGTAAATGACCCACACTACTTTTCCGCCACTTTCAGGATTCGGGTAGATTAAAGACGAGAGTCGGAGCGCTGGCCAGCACGGATGTGGCTTTTAGGTGGTTTCCCTCATTCGACTCTGTGAATACCGGGCTGGTAGCGATGTCCCGTCCCAGTTAAAGGTCTCACAAACATTTCCAGCGAGTGCTGGAGGTTCAACTCGACTATTAATAGCGGCATGACACCATCAATACTATACTGTCTGGTTTGAGTCCAGGCAGCGGGGACACACAGCAACACAGCCCATAGAACATGAAGAGCACAGCTTGGGCGGTCGTCCCAGTTGAATGTGTTCGAGGTGATCGTTATTGCTACATTCGGTGCAATATTGTAGCCACTTAAAACAGTACTGGTTGGAACCAGGCACGTATACTCACTTTCAACAGCTGAATAAAGAGATTTCTGAGCTTTAAAGACTTGCATTCAGCATTCAGCTTCTCCTAACTGTACATTTCTTTGCAGTATCTATAATGAACTAAAAACTCATGAAGTAATTAATATTCATTTCATATCATTCTAGAGCTAGATTGCTCCAATGATGGCTCTCCTGACTGCGTTGCATTCAGCAGCAGCAGCTGTTCGTATCGTGCTCAGAATTGCGCCACATTGCACTATAAGGAATACTTCTTTATGTGATACCTACAACTACCTGTGACTTATGTTAGGGTTCCCGGGTTCGATTCCCGGCGGGGTCAGGGATTTTCTCTGCCTCGTGATGACTGGGTGTTGTGTGATGTCCTTAGGTTAGTTAGGTTTAAGTAGTTCTAAGTTCTAGGGGACTAATGACCATAGATGTTAAGTCCCATAGTGCTCAGAGCCATTTTTGACGTATGTTAGTGTAAAATGTGTGTATTGAGACGAACAAGTGACAGAGAATGCGACATATTTGATTTCAGCTTTGCTCTCATACCTGCTCACTTAGCAATAGGAATTGATCTGCAACGATCCAGTCGGCGTTGAGTTTATTCCGTTGTTTTGGCTTGATATACGAATCAGTTAATGCAAGTTCGTAAGTCATTTAGTGACCAAGACAAAAGTCATGTAAGATTTAATTCTGGATTTAGACACACGATCGTGGCAGGTACAATGTACGATATCATCCGAATTTATTTCGTCCGTAACTCTCCAGTAGCAGTTCAGTTTCCAACGTTAGGCTTACCATGCGGCAAGACTGCAAGTATCTCCGTATTACTATTTTGTCGCAAATAAATGTGTTTTAGTATAAAGGTAGTGTTCTATAAGCTGAATAACAGTATTCCGACTTACCTTACTCTAGTTTTTCGTGTCCGCATTTTTTAAAAATATTTTTCAGTCCGATATCGGGCCACGTCCAGTGCTTCTTTCTTCACAAACCATAGGTCGTCAAGGATACACCGCATGGGGCAGCTGGGGCGTTGTAGATCTTCCATGCTGGACATCACAACAGTCACATTTGTTGTGTGCTTCCTCTTTGAGGCCTTATTCAATTAGACTTGTTTTGACTGGCGCTAAACCCGTTCCTTTGCAATTGAATCTTCTCTAAATCTTTCAGCTTGATGCATTGCTGTAAGACATCTCTTGTGAGGGTGACTAGCGCTGCCGTGACTCATTAAGATCACTCTTAAGGAATATCTTGCATGATTAAAGCAAGCCAGGTCTCCATGAAGCACTATGATGTAGGGGATGGTGCTCATCGAAAGCTAGTTTAAAATTTTTCCGAATACCCATGCGCATTTCCTCAGAACTCAGGATATAAGAATCCGATCGCTTTATATAGCTTTCCAAGAAGTTTGGGTTTCCTGCAGCCTATTGTTAATTTGTATGTGTCATTCAGGCTTGCTCTAATTCTTTCGGCATGTGCAGATCTGGAGCACTGCAGGCCATGCATATTCCGCTGTGGGAAAGCAAAGTGATTGGGCAATTGTTCTTAATGTAGTTGATCGGGCTCCCCATTTACTATTCTCGGGTTTTATCAAGACTTTGTATGTCAGCTGTGCAGCACAACACCCAGGTATGTTGGTTTGTCTGTGTGTTCCAGACTGCTGCCGTTCCAGGTGACTTTCAGCTTCCTCTTGCCTGTTTCTAACAAAGGTGCAAAGCGCTAACTTGTGTCTTCGAGGGACTTGGTTTGAAGGATTTTTCTTGGTAACATTCAAAGATGATGTTTAACGAGTTTTCTAGTTTGCTCTCTGTTCCTTCAGAGATCTTTCCTTATGCAGGTACAGCCAGATCATCTGCATTCAAGAAATGGGTAGCACGGTCTGATATTGGATGGTCATTTGTGTACAAATTAAGTAAAAGAGGGGTCAGGACACTGCCCTGGGCGAAAATGTTCTTTTGCTGACGCCATCGTCTTTTCCCACCCTCCAGTGTTGCACAAAAGCAATTTTTCTGAGCTTGTGGTCCTTAAAGGTATTGTAGGGTTTTTAATGAGAATTCTATCGTTGATGGTGTCATATTCAGAAATTAAGTCTACCAGAGCTACACCTGTTTTATGTTTGTTTTCAAACCCATTCCCTATGTGTTCTATAAGAGACAGGATTCGACTGATAGACAATTCTCTGGGACTGGATGCAGCCTAACAGGGAACGAGCTTTTGGTCTGCGATACTTACTGTGCTCTTTAAAATTATTCATTCATACACTTTACACAGATGGCATAGAAGCGCTATTGAGTAGTAGTTCGGAATGCGTCTTTTCAGTGCGTCAACTGATGCTATCTTTGGTTTCCTCCACATATTTGGGATCTTGCACATTTATTGACAGCGGTTGAAGAGTTTAAAAATCCTATTGTGTGGCATCGGGGCCGACGTGTTTGATGTTCCATGCACTCCCATTTTTCATTGAATTCAGTCCACGTTTAAGTTCTTTTCCAGTAAATGATATTTCGAACATCTTGGATCGAGCGTCGATAATTTTGATCCTCCGACATTTCTTGTTGAATTTTCCATTTGTTAAGAACTGGTGTGTAATTTGACTGTGTTGTAATTACGGAGTTATTTGACTGTTCTAGGGTCACAGTTAAGTTTCTGACCAAGTTTCAGGCCACTTTTCTGCTTTGGGTCATATCCAATCTTTCCAAGTGGTGAATGCTCTCCTTCACGATATGGTTTACGGAATACGATACGTGGAAAGAATGAGAGAATGAATGAAAATCGCGCTCCTCGCTTTTAAAGATAAAAGCGCCATTCCATATCTGGTGATAAAATTGCGTTTCGTGGTTTTTTTTTTTTTTTTTTTTTTTTTTTTTTTTTTTTTTTTTGCTGCAGCAAAATTGTGTGGCACATCGATGCTACACGAAAACCTGAGGCGTGATGTAACACTGCCACGAGTAACGCCTTGGTATAACCTTTGGTAAAATTTTCATCGTCGTCGTGTATTTCACAGTAAACGAAACGTGCAACGATTTCCACAGCTCATGTTACAGATACATTTCATTATTATTTGAACATAAGTGAATGGAAACGGGCAAAAGAGCTTCATATCCCGTTAACTCGCTCTCAGAAAGACACGTACCTAAAGACTGGAAAATTGCTCAAGTCACACCAATACCCAAAAAGGGAAGTAGGAGTAATCCGCTGAATTACAGACCTATATTACTAACTTCGAATTTCAGTAGGGTTTTAGAACATATACTGTATTCGAACATTATGAAGTACCTCGAAGAAAACGAGTTATTGACGTATAGTCATCAAGGATTCAGAAAATATCGTTCTTGTGAAGCACAACTAGCTCTTTATACTCATGAAGTAGTAAGTGCTATCGACAGGGGATGTCAAATTGATTCCATATTTTTAGATTTCCAGAAGGCTTTCGCACCGTTCCTCACAAGCGTCTTCTAATACAAATTGTGTGCCTACGGAGTATCGCCTCAGTTGTGCGACTGGATTCGTGATTTCCTGTCAGAAAGGTCACAGTTCGTAGTAATAGATGGAAAGTCATCGAGTAAAACAGAAGTAATATCCAGCGTCCCCCAAGGAAGTGTTATAGGCCCTCTATTCTTCCTGATCTATATTAACGACATAGGTGACAATCTGAGTAGCCGTCTTAGATTGTTTGCAGATAATGCTGCCACTTACCTCTTGTTAAGTCATCAGATGATCAAAACGACTTGCAAAATGATTTAGATAAGATATCCGTATGGTGCGAAAAGTGGCAAATGGCCCAGAATAAAGAAAAGTGCGAAGTTATTCACATGAGTACTAAAAGAAATCAGCTAAATTACGATTACGCGAGGAGTCACACAAATCTAAGGGCTGTAAATTCAATTAAATACTTAGAGATTAGAATTAAGAATAAGCTAAACTGGAACGATCACATAGGCAATATTGTGGGTAGAGCAAACCAAAGACTGCGATTCACTGGCAGAACACTTAGAAGGTGCAACAGGTCTACCAAAGAGAATGCTTACACTACACTTGTCCGCCCTATTCTGCAGTACTGCTGTGCGGTGTGGGATCCGCATCAGGTGGGACTGACGGATGACATCGAAAAAGTACAAAGAAGGGCAGCTCGTTTTGTATTATCGTCAAATATTGGAGATAGTGTCACAAACATGATACGTGAATTGGAGTGCCAATCATTAAAACAAAGAAGTTTTTTGTTGCGACGAGATCTTCTCATGAAATTTCAATCACCAGTTTTCTCCTCCGATTGCGAAAACAATTCTGTTGGCACCCACCTACATAGAGAGTAATTATCATCACGATAAACTAAGAGAAATCAGGGGTCGCACGGAAAAATTTAAGTAGTCGTTTTTCCCGCGTGCCGTTCGAGAGTGGAACGGTAGAGAGACTACATTAAGGTGGTTCATTGAACCCTCTTCCAGGTACTTTATTGAGAATAGCAGAGTAATTACGTAGATGTAGATGTAACTTATTTCTTTTTTTTTTGGGATGGATCATGATTTCATTTTTTATTAATTTTGGTTTGTTTCTTGTTGTTAAGAATGTTCTAATATTGAATACTCTGAAGGAGCGGTATCTGAGAACTATTTTTAAGGTATAATCTTCAACTGGAGATATTAATACACGCCCGTCAGGCTTTTTAAATTCCAGTGCAGCAAGTATTACAGCATCTCATCCAGCGAGACGAACGCTGCCTTCTCTGCCACAGGTTACTTTCTCGACCACGATATAGGTGGCGGGACACACTGTCCCACCTGAGGCCCATGAGAAACACAGGCCCCGCAACAAACTGGTGATGTCACACTAGTCGACATGTATCGCCAACGCCCGGCTCAAGGGAAATCAATACGTAACTGAAAAGGTACCCACATAAGGTGTTATCTTTGACGTGTGTTAACGAGAAGTTGCATGCATTTAAACGTACAGTTAAGAATTATTAAACTATCTCCCTCCCCGCCGAAGACGACCTGTGCCATTGTAATACCTGCAGTGTCACGTGCTGCGACGCACGCTGTACGGGAACTACATTCCCCTGGTGCCCGTCTCGCAGCTATGACGTCGCCAGCGCATTACACATAAGGTTTGGTTACAAGATCAATAGAAATGGCACATTTTCGACATCTACATCTACATAGATACTCCGCAAATCACACTTAAATGCTAGCAGGGGGTTCGTCTAACCACCTTCACAATGATTCTCTATTATCCCACTTTCGAACAGCGCGCTGGAAAAACGAACATCTGTATCTTAACTTGCGAGCTGTAATTCCTCTGTTTTTATTGTGATTTTCGCTTCTTTCTGTGTACTCTGGCGTCAACAAAATATTTACGCATTCGGACGAGAAAGATGGTGACTGAAATTTCGTGAGAAGGTCCCTCCACAATGAGAAATGTCTTTGTTTTAATGATGCCCATCCCAAATCCTTCATTATGTCAGTGACACTCTCTCCCCTATTTATCGATAGTATAAAACGAGCTGCCCTTCTTTGAACTTTCTCGATGTACTCCGTTAATCCTATCTGGTAAGAAACCCAAACCGCGCATCAACACTCCGAAAAAGAACGGACAAGGGTAGTGTAGACAGTCTCTTTAGTAGATCTGTTGCATCTTCTGTGTGTTTTGCCAATAAAACACAGTCTTTTGCTCGCCTTCCCTACACATTTTCTATGTGTTCGTTCCAGTCTAAGATATTCGTAATTGTAATTCCTAGGTATTGCCGGTCAACTCCGCTTGCCACGGAAGTTGCTGCCACATGTTCGAAAGATTGCTAGTCACTGTTGCTAAGATATGCTTGCGGCAATATATTTATAGACCACAAGTATTTACATAGGCCACACAGCACTACAGCGAAATGGACGAGAGCGAACTAGTGGGTGCGAGTTCGATTTTCCCGCTTTTGCGCTCCACAATTTAGCGAAAAAACAGAACTCGGATTTTGCAGATACGTTCCGTCTTAATTAACCGAACTTCTGCTTGATACACACCTTTTATAGAATTTGACATGACTGTCTAAACACATTTTTGGATGTATCGTAAAGGCTGTTGGTTCGATAACTGGTCAGACCCATTACTAATATGAGAGACTGCACTCCAGTTACAACCAGACTGGCGATCGTCTTTTCGTTTTCGGATACTGCTGATTAGTACAGTTTGGTGTACCTTTTCAGAGCGCACCTTTGATAGGTATGCCTCTTTCTACCAAAATTTTGCGTTGCTTGGTGCAAGGAGTCAAGAAATTCATTAAGATAAATTTAGCATACCGTCACATGTATCTGTTAACTTGCTTCCACGATTCAGCAGGATAATGAGAGAACTGTGAATTTCATAAATGCGATTCGTCAACGACCACAGTTACGAATCGAAGAAAAGGATGTGGACTAAGACAGTAATCAAGATGCACAGCTGCGAAGACTTAAATAATTTTTGTAAGCTTCATCAGACGTGATACTGTGCTCATTGGCAACAACTTTCCAACTCTCCCCTTTCAGATTTCAGCCTTTGTATATATTACACTCATGTTAAGAAAACATAGAACACCCTGAAAGACTAGAGATAGGACGTTCATATTCACAAGACATGTACATTAGTATGATCTGCAGAAATGATTGGCATTTGAACCGTGTAAGCCCCCGGGTTGGAGGTCAACATCGATATCGCCGCGCAACACCACTTACTGGTAAAATGTGACTGCGGCTCTCGTTGTCCCTCAAGAACCGAAGGTAATGGATCAGAGTGACTTGAGGAGACGTACACAATGCCTCGCAGTGGTATGCACGAATCCTACCGTCAAATCAGTGAGTTTGAACGGAGGCACATTACTGGCATGAGAAGAGCATGTGATGCATCCATCCGGGAAGTTGCTGCTCGTATGGGACGAAGCGTTTCGCCAATGTAACAGGTGTGTGACGAATTGTTCACGGAAGGTCGTAGAAGACGACGAGATGGTCCAGGCTGCATCACCCAGAGAACCCCCCGAGAAGATCGACCTCATCCGAATGCCACTGCAGGACCGATCGGTGTCCTCCTCGGCTCTGGGGCAACAGTGGAGTAGTGTAACGTCCATTTGACCGCCTACCTTTGACGAATGTGCAGAAACATGTCAGACGGCAATGGTGTATGGAACGATGGCACTGGTGAAAGGAATCACATCAGATAGTGTTTTCGGGTGAATACACTTTCTGTCTGTTTCAAAATGTTGCCGAAGTTTGCTTGCAAATAGGGGGAGCGACATCACAGTGTCTGCATTCGCATAAAACATACAGTGACAACTGAAGACTTTACGGTATGGGATTCTCTTGGGTACAACAACAAATCACAGCTGACGCGTGTCCAGTGCACTGTGAGCAGTGTGACCTACGTAAATGACATCCTTCGACACGTAGACATACTTTTTCTATTCAACACGCTAGACTCCATTTTCCAGCAAGAAAATGTATAGCCACATGTTGCTGCACTAAAACTTATCTTCTTGGTGTCACAGGATGTCAGCATTTTACCGAGGCCCCTCAGATCACTAGACTAGCTGCTATTCTAAAATGTGTGGGCTATGGTGAAACGACGGGTGCAGTGCTGTAACGCAATGCCAACCTCCATAGATGAACTTTGGAATCAGGTGAATGCAGCATGGATGGCTATGCCACAACACATTATTCGCGCCTTATACGCGTCGATACCATCACGCCTACAACGAGTTATCAGGGCTCTTGGCGGATCCTATGCGTACTAGGTAACAGGACACAATTTGAAAAGAGGTGGCTGAAATGCTAATCATTTTTGCAGAACTTACTAATGTACCTCTCCGGTGAATATGAACTGCTTATCTCTAGTCGTTCAGAGTGTCCTGTTTTGTTTCTGAACGTGGGTGTACTTTCAACGTCCCATAGCTCTGGTCACTCACATTTACGAAATTAATGTTCCTCTCGTTTGTTCACTTCTCCATTCCCGTACAAAACAAACAAACAAACAGAATACCACTACGAACGTGCGTCAGCTTTCGAACGGTAACTAAGTCACATTCTTTCACTGTACAAATCACATGTTTCGACACTGCTTCATTATCAGCCTCATAAAGAGGTATCAAGGTTGCAGGTGACAAAGGATCATTTACAGACAAGTACGGAGATAGATGTGGCGTGACCCGCTTATACGACATATCTTGCACCCTAGACGGACAAAATCGAGAACGCTTTGGACATACCTCGTCGACTACCTGTAACAGCCTGCTCCATCAGCAATATTATGTTAATACTCTCTAAGACAAAAAGGGGAAAAAAAGGAGGCGCCACGAGAGTTTCATCCGAACGGAACGGAAATCAGTAGATAAGGTGTACAAGTGCAGACAAACAAATGATTACAAGTTCAGAAAGATTGGTTGATTTACTGAAGAGTGAGAGCCTCACGAATTGAGCAAGTCAATAACGCGTTAGTCCACATCTGACCTTTATGCAAGTAATTATTTGGCTTACAATTGATGGATAGAGTCATTGGACGAAATTAGAATTACATATTAATACCTTCAGCTGCTGATGGGAGTTGATATATACTCCTGGAAATGGAAAAAAGAACACATTGACACCGGTGTGTCAGACCCACCATACTTGCTCCGGGCACTGCGAGAGGGCTGTACAAGCAATGATCACACGCACGGCACAGCGGACACACCAGAAACCGCGGTGTTGGCCGTAAAATGGCGCTAGCTGCGCAGCATTTGTGCACCGCCGCCGTCAGTGTCAGCCAGTTTGTCGTGGCATACGGAGCTCCATCGCAGTCTTTAACACTGGTAGCATGCCACGACAGCGTGGACGTGAACCTTATGTGCAGTTGACGGACTTTGAGCGAGGGCGTATAGTGGCCATGCGGGAGGCCGGGTGGACGTACCGCCGAATTGCTCAACACGTGGGGCGTGAGGTCTCCACAGTACATCGATGTTGTCGCCAGTGGTCGGCGGAAGGTGCACGTGCCCGTCGACCTGGGACCGGACCGCAGCGACGCACGGATGCACGCCAAGACCGTAGGATCCTACGCAGTGCCGTAGGGGACCACACCGCCATTTCCCAGCAAATTAGGGACACTGTTGCTCCTGGGGTATCGGCGAGGACCATTCGCAACCGTCTCCATGAAGCTGGGCTACGGTCCCACACACCGTTAGGCCGTCTTCCACTCACATCGTGCAGCCCGCCTCCAGTGGTGTCGCGACAGGCGTGAATGGAGGGACGAATGGAGACGTGTCGTCTTCAGCAATGAGAGTCGCTTCTGCCGTGGTGCCAATGATGGTCGTATGCGTGTTTGGCGCCGTGCAGGTGAGCGCCACAATCAGGACTGCATACGACCGAGGCACACAGGGCCAACACCCGACATCATGGTGTGGGGAGCGATCTCCTACACTGGCCGAACACCTCTGGTGATCGTCGAGGGGACACTGAATAGTGCACGGTACATCCAAACCGTCAACGAACCCATCGTTCTACCATTCCTAGACCGGCAAGGGAACTTGCTGTTTCAACAGGACAATGCACGTCCGCATGTATCCCGTGACACCCAACGTGCTCTAGAAGGTGTAAGTCAACTACCGTGGCCAGCAAGATCTCCGGATCTGTCCCCCATTGAGCATGTTTGGGACTGGATGAAGCGTCGTCTCACGCGGTCTGCACGTCCAGCACGAACGCTGGTCCAACTGAGGCGCCAGGTGGAAATGGCATGGCAAGCCATTCCACAGAACTACATCCAGCATCTCTACGATCGTCTCCATTGGCGAATAGCTGCCTGCATTGCTGCGAAAGGTGGATATACACTGTACTAGTGCCGACATTGTGCATGCTCTGTTGCCTGTGTCTATGTGCCTGTGGTTCTGTCAGTGCGATCATGTGATGTATGTGACCCCAGGAATGTGTCAATAAAGTTTCCCCTTCCTGGGACAATGAATTCACGGTGTTCTCATTTCAATTTCCAGGAGTGTATATCAACGGGGACGGGTGAAAATGTGTGCCCCGACCGAGACTCGAACCCGGAATCTCTTGCTTGCATGGCAGACTTATATGGATATGCTGTCTGTTCTGTCGAACATGTCCGAAAGAACAGACACCATATCCAAATACGTATATAGTTCTGGCAATACTGGCCATGACCTTCTTCTTCTGTGCGGATGCACACATATTACCCGAACTCTTACGGGACTTGGTAAGAATGTCTTCCACGAGTAATGAGTGTGTTGGGTAAAGACACTACGAATGTAGTGTGAGGACATACAAGGTGAGAATGTGGGTCTAGAAGGAGGCGTGCCCGAGATAGTCCCTGCAGTCGCACTATCCTCTGTGCCCCTGGTGGCTCAGATGGATAGAGCGTCTGCCGTGTAAGCAGGAGATCCCGGGCTCGAGTCCCGCACAGAGCACACATTTTCACCTGTCCCCGTTGATGTATATCAACGCCCATCAGCAGCTATAGGTATTAATATGTAATTCTAACTTCGTACTAGACGGCTGCAGGTCATCAATGGTGTCTCTTCTTTCGGACATGTCAGAAAGAACAGACATCGTATCCATATAAGTACAGAGTTGTTGAACGTCCTCCTGAGGGATATCGTGTCAAATTCTGTCCAATAGTCTCGTTAGATCGTTAATATACCAGCTGGAAGGTCTAGCCCATAATTCTTCAAATCTTCTCAGTTGGGGAGGGATCTGGAAAAGGCTGGGTTGTCAAGCAATAAGACAAGAAACTCACGCTTTGTGTGGAAGGGCATTATGTTGCTGAAATGTAAGCCCACAATGGTCGAAGTAGAGAGGATATAAAATGTAGACTGGCAATGGCAAGGAAAGCGTTTCTGAAGAAGAGAAATTTGTTAACATCGAGTGAAGATTTGTGTGTCAGCAAGTGTCTGAAAGTATTTGTTTGGAGTGTAGCGATGTATGGAAGTGAAACTTGGCCGATAAATAGTTTTTAAGAATAGATGGGTAGATCACAGAACTAATGAGGAGATATTGAATATAATTGGGGAGAAGAGGAGTTGGTGGCACAACTTGACTAGAAGAAGGGATCGGTTGGCAGGACATGTCTTGAGGCATCAAGGGTTCACCAATTTGATACTGGATGGCAGCGTAGAGGGTAAAAATCGAAGAGGGAGACCAAGAGATGAATACACTAAGCAGATTCAGAAGGATGTAGGTTGCAGTAGGTACTGGGAGATGAAGGAGCTTGCACAGCATAGATTAGCATGGAGAGCTGCATCAAAACAGTCTCAGGACTGAAGACCACAACAACAACAACAATGGCTTGCCATGATGGGTAACAAAACGGGACTTACAATATCGACGACTTACCGCGGATGACAACCAAAGGGGTCTTGCAGTGAAATGAAATGGCGCTCTAGACCATCACTGCTGGCTCTCGGGGCTTATGATGGGAGAAAGTGAGGTTGGTATCCCACCGCTGTCCGGGGTGTCTGCAGACGTGTCTTGGCTGCTTATCGGGGCTCAGTTGGAGGCGAGACTGATCGCTGTAGACAGTTCTACTACAGAAACTGAGATTCCAGGCCGAAGACGTGCCTGTAGACACCATGGACAGTGGTGGGATACCAGCCTGTTTTCCGCTGTAGGGCCCGACAGTCAGGAGTGCTGGCCTGGCGTGCAATTTCTTTTTATTGCAGGAGCCTTTGGTTGTCATCCGCGGCAGCCTTACAGCACAGAGATAAGTCGGCGATATTCTACGCTCCATTTTGTTGCTCTTCGTGGGAAGCCATCCTGATCTTACATTTCAGCAATATAATGCCCTCTCGCACACGGGAAGAGCTTCTGCTTCTTATATTCGTGCTTGTCAAACCCTACTTTGGGCAGCAATGTCGCCAGATCTATTCGCAACTGAGAACGTTTGGAACATTATGTGAAACCCAATTGTACGGAATTGGCAGGACATCCCTCAGGACACCCAAGTCTGTCAATCAGTACCAAATCACTGCTTGCGTAAGGGCCAGAGGTGGACCAACGCGTTATTAATTTGCTCCGTTAGTGAAGCTCTTTCTCTTGAATAAATCATTCACTTTTTCTGAAATTGTAATCATTGGTGTGTCTGTACATGTATGTCATATCTACCGATTTCCGTTGCATTTGGATAATCCATTAGTGGTGCGTCCTTTTTTTTGTCTTGAAGTGTGTGACTGTACATTGCAGCAGTTTGAAGGCAACACCATAGCGGCTACACATTGCCATGAAATATGGTCCATATACTGATGAATGAGCTTCTAAGTTCAATGTACAGTGTGTGTGTGCTTGCGTGAGAACGAGGGGAGAGAGAAAGAGAGAGAGAGACAGAGGGGGGGGGGGGCGGAGGAGGGGGAGAGAGGGGCGGTGAAAGGTATTACTTAAGAAACAAGTTTCAAAGAGCCACCAGACCAAGGGAGAAAGTCGAACGTCAAATGTAACCGAACACACTGCAGAAATGTAAAATTTATGATTTTTAAGTTAAGTGTATTAATTTATGAGTGCTGTTCACTAAAATAACGTATACCGTGGTTCTGTGCCTCTATCTCCAAGAGTGGAACGTGTGTATGAGGACAAGGACAAGAGGGAATAGTAATAAAATATATTGTCGCGAAATATTAACATGTAACGAAACTACGGTACCGCTAGAGGAAAAAATGATACGGCTAATTCGCTAATCACTTTCATGCAGTCATCACGTTACTACAACTAACATCTTGTTTGAAAATTTAGTGAAGGACCTACGAAGCCTATTTTTCTAGAGACTGAGATAAAGATAACAATAAATATAAAAGTTTTTATGTATGACTTAATACAGTCTCCATTTCGTAAGACATTTTGTGTTTTCTAGAGCTGAATAGAACATGCCCCTCTAACGATGCCACAAATAAGCTGAAATAAGTCTGAGCAATAAGAAAAATCTGCTACTGGTATAATCAGGCTGAAGGCAATTGCCACAAATTGTAGGACATAACTGTGCGAGACGGCGTCTCGTGTACCCTGCCATACTTGAGACGTTCGCTGAGCAACTAGATCAACAGCTCCAAATTTAATGGAGTGCTATTTGTCAAGATACAACGAACAGGATGCTACACAAAATACTGATTTCACTATGTGAAAAAGTCAATTTTTACGTGTATGATGAATCCGTTGTTACGATAACATACAGTGCACTACCCGTGTAAGATATAAAAAAATTGCATTATCTCGCTGGCTTTCTTTCGTCTGGGATCATAATTCTTCTCCTTGGTCGTTCTTCATTCCCCACCAGTGTATTGTAAGAGCCGACGTCAAGCGTGGCACGCTTGTGCCATAGGAATCTGCGCCAGGAAACACGTTGTTTCACAGATATGAAGTAGAAGTCTACGAAAGCAATGTTATCTCTGTTGGACGAGCATATCCTGTTCCTCATGGCGTAATTCCTAGGCGTAAGCTCTGACGCTTGCTGCGTCTCTGACTACTACTGTTAAATGGTGGAGCTGCAAGTGAAACTGGGCCGCGAGTGCAACATCTTGAAAAGTCTTGAAAGTTTAACATGAATACTTAAAAAAACTCGTGTTTGCAATTGTCTGGTTGGTACCTGATAAATATATAAATCTTATTCTGATGTTAAAATACGTAGAGCTCAGTGCAGGGCAACAGAACTGTGTTAAAATTAAATTTTGAATGCAAATAGCCTAGGCGCTTCACTCCGGAATCACGCGGCTGCTGGGGTAGTAGGTTCGAATCCTGCCTCGGGCATGGATGTGTGTGATGTCCTTAGGTTAGTTAGGATTAAGTAGTTCTATGTTTAGGGGAATGATTACCTTAGATGTTAAGTGTCATAGTGCTTAGTCATTTGAAACATTTTTTTTTAATGTAAATATGTGAATCGCACGTTACAAGAAGCGAAATCCAGACTAGGCAGTACATCAAACAATCCGTTTTCAATAGAATTTATACAATACTGGCCATTAAAATTGCTACACCACGAAGATGACGTGCTACAGACGCGAAATTTAACCGACAGGAAGAAGATGCTGAGATATGCAAATGAATAGCTTTTCAGAGCATTCACATAAAGTTGGCGCTGGTGGCGACACCTAGAACGTGCTGACATGAGGAAAGTTTCCAACCGATTTCTCATGCACAAACATCAGTTGACCGGCGCTGCCTGGTGAAACGTTGAAGAAGAAATGCGTGCCATCACGTTTCCGGCTTTGATAAAGGTCGGATTGTAGCCTATGGCGATTGCGGTTTATAGTATCGCGACATTGCTGCTCGCGTTGGTCGAGATCCAATGACTGTTAGCAGAATATGGAATCGGTGGGTTCAGGAGGGTAATACGGAACGCCGTGCTGGATCCCAACGACCTCGTATCACTAGCAGTCGAGATGACAGGTGTCTTATCCCCATGGCAGTAACGGATCGTGCAGCCACGTCTCGATCCTTGAGGCAACAGATGGGGACGTTTCCAAGACTACAACCATCTGCACGAACAGTTCGACGACGTTTGCAGCAGCATGGAGTATGAGCTCGGAGACCACGGCTGCGGTTACCCTTGACGCTGCATCACAGTCAAAACAGCCTGGTGTACTCAACCACGAACTTGGGTGCACAAATGACAAAACGTAATTTTTTCGGATGATTCCAGGTTGTGTTTACAGCATCATGATGGTCGCATCCGTGTTTGGCGACATCGTGGTGAACTCACATTGGAAGCGTGCATTTGTCATCGGCATACTGGCGTATTACCCGGCGTGATGGTATGGGTGCCATTAGTTACACGTCTCGGTCACCTAATTTTCGCATTGACGACACTTTGAACATTGGGCATTACATTTCTGATGTGTTACGACCCGTGGCTCTACCCTTCATTCGATCCCTGCGAAACCCTACATTTCAGCAGGATAACGCACGATCGCACGTTGCAGGTCCTGAACAGGCCTTTCTGGATACAGAAAATGTTCGCCTTCTGCCCAGGCCAGCACATTCTCCAGATCTCTCACCAATTGAAAACGTTTGGTGATTGGTGGCCGAGCAACTGGCTCGTCACAATACGCCAGTCACTACTCTTGATGAACTGTGGTATGGAGTTGAAGCTGCATGGGCAGCTGTACCTGTACACGCCATCCAAGCTCTGTTTGACTCAATGCCCAGGCGTATCTAGGCCGTTATTACGGCCAGAGGTGGTTGTTCTGGGTACTGGTTTCTCAGAATCTATGCACCCAAATTGCGTGAAAATGTAATCACATGTCGTTTCTAGTATAATATATTTGTCCCATGAGTACCCGTTTATAATCTGCATTTCTGGTGTAGCAGTTTTAATGGCCAGTAGTGTATATTCTATTTTACTGCGAAACAAATGACTGCGATTAAAATGTTGGCCCTGAATATTGTTAATCTTTATCTTAGTCTTTCAAACGATGTCTGTGCCAGAACTGTTACTGTAATTACAGAACAAATGAACATAGAAATTTGAGCATATGACCTTATGATAAAACTGCTTAAAAATTCACAAGATAGCAATACTTTGCTTGTATTAAGCCTCAGAACTGATATTTTCGCAAAAACACTCTAAAAATCGCTGTGCCATACAATGAACATGAATCTTGTTGGTAATTAAATTCACTGGCCTACCTGTGTGCACGGAACGCTCATCCGTTCTGCAACCTGTTACCATTAAGATACTGATGAAAATGTCAAAAATCAATTACTATTCAGAAAAAATTGCTTCTGCAACACACAATTCGCGATGCGTATAGAAACACGTTCATGAAGGTAAAGTATGGAAAATGGGGAACTAAACATAACGACTGATAAATGGGAACAAATACTCCAAGTTAAACTGTGCTTCTCTAAGCCACAACAATTGAGCATTTCGGATATCTCACGACTAGACAAATTGGCGAAATATTTCTTAATAACTTTCCTGTGCACTGTTACTTTCCTTGACACTCGTTTCACCGCCCACTTTCTACGATATATAAGTCGCTCTCAGACGTCCGACCCGTCAGTCGGCAAGACTCACCGGAGGAGAAATACCCCTCTGAAGATGTCCAGCGCAGCTCTGGACGAAACGTTAGGAGCTGAAGAGTTTCAGGGACCACTATCTTACATCCCGGAAGGTTTACCAGAATATATGTCATTCGGTCGTGAAAGCCTTCATACTATGATCAAAAGTAAAACTAACCTCTCTGACCAAGATCTGTGGTATTAGGAACAGACTCGCAAAGAATATGGTTACACTATATCAACACTATGCGGGTTGAATACATTTGGCAAATTTGCAACTTCATTAACATTTATGACCAACACTTCTTGAGAACCGACATGAAAAGTAGAACAGCCCCTTCCAATCCCTGGGCAGAGAGGGAGTCAGCTGGACGTTCACCATTTCCGTGATGCCGTGATGACGCAAGGTAGCCGGCCAGGTACTGCGGGCACGGAGGCGCTAGCGTCGCTAGTTACGAGATAGTCGTAGGCCCTTACGACGACACTGGAGTCAATCGTCGAAAGCTTAAGGCTTTATCCGATTTGACGCGAAAAGTAACACTGTCACAAAAGGCTTCGTAGCCCACATCAATGCCAGTCGTACATGTCAATGAAATCACTGTCAGTGTCACTTAGTGGTCAATACCTGAAAGACAACTGTGCGATGGCAGCTTACTGCCGTAGGATCTGGCCTTACGACTGGGACACGCGCTATCGTGTAAACGATCTCAATGCATTTTTCACTATACCATGTATTTAATTGACCTAAGACCAGGAAGCAGAAGGAAGATCGTGCTACGAGATCACCTCCAAAAAAATACTGCTCACTCAACGTTTTGTCTATGTTTTTATAATTCAAAAAATGTTCAAAATGTGTGTGAAATCTTATGGGACGTAACTACTAAGATCATCAGTCCCTAAGCTTACACACTACTTAACCTAAATTATCCTAAGGACAAACACACACACCCATGCCCGAGGGAGGACTCGAACCTCCGCCAGGACCAGCAGCACAGTCCACGACTGCAGCTCCTTAGACCACTTTTTTTTAAATCTCATTTTGTTCGTTTCCGTTCGTTGTATCTGCTCTGGGCGGACGTCGAAAGACACCCGTTTCATTTCGTTTTTGATCCATTAACTCAGTTTTTTTATTACAGAGGGCAGCTAGCACTCTGACCGAACACGTTGAGCTACCGTGCCGGCACCGCTCGGCTAATCCCACGCGGCTTTTATAATTAAAGTTCTAGCCTCAAAACGCTGTAGATAGAGAACCACTGCTCAGAATGACGTCAAAATTGAAAAGCATATTATTGCCTCAGGGGGAAACGTTAAGGAACAAAAGAAAAAAAAATAACGAAAAATTGACCAATAGATGGCGCTGAAAGCGTCAGAATACACTCACCAACAGAAGTGTGGCACACCCCTGTTCCTCAGTTTTGTGTCCGAGACGCTGAAAGTGACTGTCTCCGTGTAGGATCGCTCTCTGTTGCTAAATTTCCTATACAAGAACCGTGGCTGTGCGCCAGAAGGGCTACAGACACTAGTGTAATAGAAGGAATTGGTCCGATGTCTGCTATGGCTCTGGGGAAAGTGATTACAAAATTCGAAAAGACACGTTCTTTCGAGGTTCCACATGGCAGATGAAGGAAAGCAGTTCATCCGACATCCACCCGACGAACATGTGACCACAGCACTGCACGAGCGGTCGAGCGGTAGTGTGCAAGCATGCAGTGCGCGGGGAATTGCCTCAACTTTAGACGTGCCTCCGAACCCGATGCACAGTCCACGACTGCAGCTCCTTAGACCACTTTTTTTTAAATCTCATTTTGTTCGTTTCCGTTCGTTGTATCTGCTCTGGGCGGACGTCGAAAGACACCCGTTTCATTTCGTTTTTGATCCATTAACTCAGTTTTTTTATTACAGAGGGCAGCTAGCACTCTGACCGAACACGTTGAGCTACCGTGCCGGCACCGCTCGGCTAATCCCACGCGGCTTTTATAATTAAAGTTCTAGCCTCAAAACGCTGTAGATAGAGAACCACTGCTCAGAATGACGTCAAAATTGAAAAGCATATTATTGCCTCAGGGGGAAACGTTAAGGAACAAAAGAAAAAAAAATAACGAAAAATTGACCAATAGATGGCGCTGAAAGCGTCAGAATACACTCACCAACAGAAGTGTGGCACACCCCTGTTCCTCAGTTTTGTGTCCGAGACGCTGAAAGTGACTGTCTCCGTGTAGGATCGCTCTCTGTTGCTAAATTTCCTATACAAGAACCGTGGCTGTGCGCCAGAAGGGCTACAGACACTAGTGTAATAGAAGGAATTGGTCCGATGTCTGCTATGGCTCTGGGGAAAGTGATTACAAAATTCGAAAAGACACGTTCTTTCGAGGTTCCACATGGCAGATGAAGGAAAGCAGTTCATCCGACATCCACCCGACGAACATGTGACCACAGCACTGCACGAGCGGTCGAGCGGTAGTGTGCAAGCATGCAGTGCGCGGGGAATTGCCTCAACTTTAGACGTGCCTCCGAACCCGATGCACAAAATCCGACGAATGGTCCTGCATTGCTTTTCATACCGAATCTCCCACGTTCTGGAGTTTCTACCTATTGACGTTCCAGCAAGACAAACGTTCTCTCTATAATTTATTGTTCAGATGGAAGTGTAAAATGAATGGCTGTGGAACATTCTGCGGCCAGACAAAACCCATTTCAATATCTGAGGTCATGTCAATACGCAGAAATGCGGACTATTGGCAATGGAAAATCCGCACGCACACTACTTCATTCTGCAACGGTGATTGTGTGATGCCGATTTACGGCATCGCTTATAGTAAGGGCTGCCGCAGTGGCCGAGCGGTTCTAGGCACTTCAGTCCGGAACCACGCGATTGCTACGGTCGCAAGTTGGAATCCTGCCTCGGGCATGGATGTGTGTGATGTTCTTAGGTTAGCAGTTTAAGTAGATCTCAGTTCTAGGGGACTGATGACCTCAGATGTTAAGTCCCATAGTGCTCAGAGCTATTTGAACCATTTTGTTTATAGTAAGGCCGTATTTTTTCGAGGAGGTGAGCCTTACGGCTCCTGTAGCCTGTGCCGTCAGTGGTAAACGCTATGAGAGTAGTTTGCGCACCAACGTCATTCCAATCCCTGAACAACTTGTGAGTGAGATGATTCTTATGTAAAACCGCGTTTCTCCTTGTACTGCACAGCCAGCGAAGCGGCTGCTGCAGAGGCATTTCGAAATACTAGAATTATTAGCCGTCATTTCCCTACAGCCTGGCTGTTCAGATCACTGGATCTTAATTCTTGTGACTTCTGGCTGTGGTGTTCGTTGCAAGATGTTATGTTCAGTGCTCCAATTACTGACATAGCTGAACTGAAGGCACTCGTTAGGCAACGCACATGACCACAGCTACACTTAATTTGGTGTTTCTGCATTTCGACTTGTGGCAGAAAACGGTGGATAGCACATTGAACGTGTCTTGCGCCAGACTCACGACGTTTAGAAACCGATGTCATTTTGTTTTCAATGCGGGTTTTGGACTCAGGACAACTGAAAACCGATCTCAGTTTGCTTTTCATTCGGTTTTTGGACCCAGGACATTTAATAACAGATGTCATTTTGCTTTTATCCGGTTTTTGGCCTCAGGACAGTTAAAAGTCGATTTTTCCCATCCTATGAAGTACGACCTTGCCGTGTTGGATGGGCTTTTCTAGCAGAGTCACAACTGTTGACTGCCGAACTTGTGCAGTCATGCACACTGAACAGGACGGATAGTGATGAAGGTTTCTCGGATCTCCAGCCTGGTGGTAGCGTTGATATATCGCGACGTTTCGGGAAGTGTATGACACTTCCCTAAACGCCGCGGTATATTAACGCTACCACCCGGCGGGAGACCTGAGAAACCTTCGTCAGCAGTATACGCCGGGAAAGGCTACAGTCACACATAGGACTGATGGAGTAATGTGCAACTGAACTCATCGCCGTCGTATTGAGATCCATCTGTCATTTTTAGTGGAACCCATTTACGTTAAGGATCTTACTGCGCCATCTATTTGCAAAATTATAGTTAATTTTTTTCTTTATTCTATGACTTTTCCCCTGCGTCAATAATACGCTGTTCAAATTTGATGTCATTCTGAGCAGCGGTTCCACTTGAACAACATTTTGAAACTGGTTCAAATGGCTCAAATGGCTCTGAGCACTTCGGGACTTAACATCGGAGGTCATCAGTCCGCTAGAACTTAGTCCTTAAACCTAACTAACCTAAAGACGTCACACAGATCCATGCCCGAGGCAGTATTCGAACCTGCGACCGTAGCGGTCGCGCGGCTCCAAACTGAATCGCCTAGAACCACTCGGCCGGCTTTTGGAACTGGAACTTTAATTATGGGCACCTTGTGTACTTTCTTACTAGTTGTAGAAGAGTTGATGTATTCTGTAATACACAAACTGCAACTGCAACCGTTGGCTTACTACAATGGTAAACATATTCTATAATGCGAGAAATTTGTCGCACACAAATCTATGATAATCAACATCCATTAATATGTGTGGTAAAATGCATGGCCCTTCGAATCTTGCCACACATGATTCGTTCTTCTTCACTGATATTGAAGCGAAACAGACGCTTTACTCCCATGATCGCTTGAAGATTGTTTCCCTCTGCGTAAATTCCATCTCATTCTTAAATTGTAGACAAGCTGCAAATTGTGATTCTTCTGCTGTATTTCTTTAAGTTCATGGCAAAAATGAATATTGGAATGTTGGTCTTGCACCCTGAGAACCAGTACACGCTGTTCCCGGTATCGAGAAAGTAAGCGCTAGTGCAGAACAACACTTCCCTAGCTACAGTTCGTCGCATACTATTTTCAGTATCATCTGTTCGTCGCAATACTTGCTTCTCCACATAAGGCCTGCGAATTGCGCTAAATTGGCGCCAGTTTCTTGTCCTTGTTTGGAATTATTGGGTGTAGCTGCACTAAATGCAAAACACATTTTTTTTAACTTGAATGTCTAGCAGTTTACGCCGTTGAACATACATGAAATGTGGTACTGAATTGACGCCATTGCCGAATGCCGCGTCTGCCTTTTTCCTGGTGAAATAATTGAGTTCCCTGTGAAAGTTTGTGTTTTTTGCGACACTACGGTTCATCACTCCTGATACCAGCACGTACGCAGTGGTTTTGCTACGACTGATATCAGCTACCGTCAGTTCGAACACAAACAGTTAGAGATATGATTGTCTCTATATTTTGCAAGAGTATGTGAAAATTCTTATACCCTTGAGACTCAAAATGCAGCACACTTCCTTCCCCATTTCATTTATATCTACGCTTTTTTTGAAAGCCTGTTTCCTTTACAGATTCGTAACGAACATCTTCTTTTACTTCCCTAAACCAATGTAAGTTCTACAACACAGCTTTTACTAATCGTTTCCCACGTATGTATTTGTTGCAAAATATATTAGAGATAGCCCAAGTACGAGGAGAATTTTGTAAACTTTAGCACTAATACGAAGGATGTCACTGTGTCTTTTCAAGTTATTGTACATTTTCCTTGCATTAGAGGCAAGTAGATGAATTGTGGCTGACAAAATAATTATTTATAGCTTCATCACCTTTGGAAAAACAGAATTTTGTTTGTAAACAGACTCTTTGTTAGGGGCATGCTTTCTTAGTTGCACGTTACGTGATAGCTGAATGAATTACCATGTGAATCATACCAGTCAGTAGGTAGCGTTTTATGGATTGAAATAAGTACCGTAGCGGTTTCCATTGCAGAAGAATCAACATAATTACACGACTGAAAACGACTCGGGACGTAAGCGATGTAAAGCCTAACTAATGACAACTTAATACCTTATCAAATGAGCAGGCTCCGAATGGTTTGTGCCGCCCAGAGGTTGCGTTGATTGTTTCCTTGTTAAGATCAACGGCCCTTACTATTAGGCAACTGCGAATCTCGCAACACACTCTTGCATCCTGGCTCATTTCCGCGACGATATGCCAACACGGCTGAGACGACGAAATCGTGAGTCTTGGATTTCGTTCTAACTTGCGGGAACTTGGCAGCAGAGGCTTTTCCAGTGCCCCGTCCGCTATGTATTACTCAGCCGCAGCCAGATTCCGGACACTATTGTCACGCTCTGATACCTATCACAATTTCCTGCTACGCCTGGAGTTCCCCCTGCAGTGAACTTCCCCGATCTTGCCGCCCGTTGCCGCGATAAGCAAACTCATAGCACCCTGTGGAGAACGGCAGATTCCCTGGGTAATCCACGAAGTTATCTTCCATAGTACTACGGTGGCATGGAATTTTGCTGGTCGGTCTCCGTCACAATGACTTGGCTGTCGTACGGTGTGCTAAACGCATTAGTGGAAAGAAGGCAATTCAGAGCGAGAACAATACACTCGCGTTGGCGTCTCGGTGTAGGCCGGTGCTGCAACCGCTCGGAGGAGTTTTTAAGAAGCAATTTCCTGCGGGTGAATCATAATGGATTCAGCTACGTCACAGGTCTGAACTTTTGTGACGATTTTCCAGAAATAGACAACTTTTTTCCAAAACATTCCGTCACCTAACGATATTGTTCTATTGATTGAAAAGAATCAACTGCCTGTCCCATGCGTCACTGACTTTCCAGAAATGTGCACCACGTAGTAGGGAAAATTCGTAATTCCATTTCTTGCGGTATGTGAGAACCCTACTTAACGTATTTGTTCAAAATAAGGGCACGCGTCACGTGCCAAATTTCGAATCTGAAATTGTAATTAATCAACGAGTAGTTTCTCCAAGAATGAGATGAGTATGATAAGGGGTCCAAGGATTTGTGTATTATGCAAACTACCGCCCAAATTACTGGGAGGATAATTTTGATGTGCCCCAGAGTGACTACACTTCTACAGTTTGGCTAGGTGGCCCTCTCCGTTTCGAAATACATTTGCAAACAGATGCTCAGGTTTTTCTTTAACCCCTTTCACCAAGTACAGAACTGTTATTAAACGTTTTCTTCTCCTAACGGTGGCTGGCTCTTTCCCTGTTTTTATTAGTGGTCAGCAGCCCACATCTTCCAGGGAATAACTTTCAGTAATTTTCAAGTTAATTCTCGTATTAAATAGTATTTTCTGTTATTTAAGCATACGGAAAGGGCATGAACAGGTATATACTCTTGTGTCATTCCACATGTGATTTTTCATCATTACTTTCAATATATTGACAAACATTCACTGTACTGACGTACCTTTAAACTCTCCGTAAGGAATTTTCTCAAGAAGATTGCTTAAGAGGAAAGATTTTGCTCGTATCACTAAACATTTAGTTCATATAATGCAAGAGCGCTGATAAGCGTGCCGTTGAATGTACTGAACTTGTGTCATCACTATAATCACATTGGTGGTAATAGTCCTCGTCAGCTCAAAAAGTTTAATAAAAATAACAGAGTAGTTAAGAAGGTGGTTTTAATACTTCAAGATCTCACATTGCCTCCTACAATGCATAGAAAGTTCATACAAGCATGCGAAACTGCCAGAAAAGACCCTCTTTGAGATGTTGCTCAACTCGCGAATCAGACTGGTATGAATATCGGTTATGATGTCAAACCATTCATCCTTCATGTGAATTTCTGCAGTTGGTCGTTATGTGACAGGTTCGTATAAGCAACACAAAGTCTCATCACCTGTCATGATTTTTTCCAGAAAAGAAATGTCCTCGTTTTGCATTTCAATGAAGTTCCGGGAGGCGTACACGCGTCGTTGTTTTTGTTCGGCAGCCTAGGCGTGTGGGACGAACTTTGCGCACACTTTTCTCTTCTCCAAACCAGTCTGAAGAATGTTTTGAATATTTCATTTAGAGATGTTGCTCTATTACCATTTCTGACACAGTAAAATTGACACGCTACGGTCACACGTCCACTACTCAACACTGCCTGCTCACAGCTGCCTGGTCGAATGCACATCTGTTGTTTACAGTTGTTAGGCCAAGCTGCCATCTTGACTACTGCACTGACGTCGCTTGTACACCAGGAATAAAACTAGTATCGGGGCTTTTAGGACGGACGGTGGGGTGTCACTTGTGCCTTACGTCTGTAAGTGAGATTTCCACACTCCTAAACATCCCTAGGTCCACTGTTGCCGATGTGATGGTGAAATGGAAACGTGAAGGGACACGTACAGTGAAAAAGCGTACAGGCCCACCTCGTCTGTTAACTGACAGAGACAGTCGACAGTTGATGATGATCGTAATGTGTAATAGGCAGACATCTATCCAGAATATCACACAGGAATTCCAAACTGCATCAGGATCCACTATGAGAGTTAGGCGGGAGGTGAGAAAAATGGATTTCATGGTCGAGCGGCTGCTCATAAGCCACACATCACTCCGGTAAATGCCAAACGACTCCTCGCTTGGTGTAAGGAGCGTAAACATTGGGCGACTGAACAGTGGAAACATGTTGTGTGGACTGACACATCACTGTACACTATGTGGCGATCCGTTGGCAGGGTGTGGGTATGGCGAGGCTGGTGAGAATGGTGTCAAAACCCTTCTGGAAACCTAAAAATCTGGAATCAATTTGACGTCCCCTGTCGATAGCACTCATTACTTCGTGATAATAAAGAGGTAGTTATTTTTCACAAGAAGGACGTTTTATGAATCCATGTTGCCTATTTGTCAATAGGTTGTTTTCTTCGAGGTAATTCATAGTATTCGCGATTAGTATTCGCGGTGCAGGAGGCGTCTTTGTGAGTCTATACAGATAACTTCATCTTCTGTACACAGGGAGCGAGGTGTTTTACTTGGAGCCTTAGTTTCCCCCTCTGCTCTTCGTCAATCTTTCTTTCTTTTTGCACCATGTACAGATCGATATCACAAACGGTTCCGAGGTACAGGGTAGCCTCCATGGGCGGCAATGCAAGTGCTGACTCTGACATTCAGTCGATCGCACAGATGGCAAAACTCTCCTGGGATGCATTATGTTACGCTTGCTCGACTTTTACAAGTAATTCTGTGAGGGTTGATAGCTGACGAATCGCACCAGGTACCTCTAGTCCCAATTTTTACCACACCTGCTCTATTGGAGACAAGTCGTGATATCGCTCTGGCCATGGAAGTCGCTGCAAGTCTTGCAGAGCTCTTTGAGTTTCACGGGCAGTGTGTGGGTGAGCATTATCCTGCTGGAACAACACATACCTTCCTGTTGCAAGACCGGCAAAAAGAAACGGTCTACCAACATTCTGCACGTACCAAGTGCTGGTTAGCGTCCCCTCCAGAAACATCACTATCGTACCCCAGACCATAAGGCTTGGGGTAGGGCCGGGGCGAATGCAGTCTACCAGACATCGCTGAACAAATCTACGTCGTACGCGCAAACGACCTTCACTTGCGTGCATATAGAATCTGCTTTCATCGCTGATGACCTTGACGCACCATTCCATCCTCCAAGACATCATCCGACGGAGCAGTGAAGCCGTGCACGTCGATGCTATGGCGTGACTGGAAGACGGGCTAGAGGCGTGCTTGACTGTAGTCCCACTGCTGATAACCTGCTCACGTGTTGACACGTGTGGGCTCACACTCCCTCTTATCTGTCCTGTGCTAGCTGTACGATCCGCCACTGCTGCTCTTACGTTACGATGATTCTAGCGGGCGTTTGTGTTACGTGGACGTCCGAAACCTCGTCTATGGATAGAGGATGTTCACGTGTCCACTGATGCCAGCATCGCTGCACATCTGACGCAGCACGTACAACTTGTGTAGCTTAAATTTGTGACACTATCTCCACCATTTCGTGATAAAACAAAACTAGCTTTCCTTCGTTGGACTTTTGTGATATCCGCTATCAATCCTCTCTGGTGAGGATCCCACACCGCACAACTCTAGCAGAGGACAGACATGCGTAATGCAGGCAGTCACTTTAGTAGACGTACTGAATCTTCTAAGTGTTCTACCAATAAAACACAGTCTTTGGTTTGTTTCCCACACAACATTATGTATGTGATCGTTCCAATTTAAGTTGTTCATGCGTTGTAAGTCCTCGGTATTTACTTGAATTGACAACCTGCCGATTTGTGTGATTGATCATATAACCGAAATTTGATGCATTCTTATTTGACGTCGGTTGGCATCATTCTCGAAGAGACAGTAAATGTTGTAACATTTATCGCTTTCATTATGACCTCATCATCATCATCGACATCATTGTCTTGAGGCCGTTTTTCCGCTGCATTGCGGCCTTGTTACTGTTTATTAGACGTGTCCGTTGCAGAGGGTGGCCGGATGCCCTTCCTTCCGCCACCCCGAAACCCCCAGGATGGAATTAGTAGACCCCAGCTGTCTGCTTCTAGTGAAAGCCATGGAATAGTGCGAACGTTCTGCAAATCTCTGCGAGTCATGTGAGGCAAGACGTAGGGACCAGTCCGGTATTCACTTAGTGGGATGTGGGAAACCGCCGAAAAAACCACCTTCAGGCTGGCCGACAGACCGGTCCTCGTCGTTTATGTGCCTGGCGGATTTGATGCGGGTCCGGCCCGCCTTTCCGAGTCCAGGAAGCAGCGCGTTAGCGCTCGTGGCTACCCTGACGGGTCCGCGTTCATTATCGTCTCGCAGCACAGTCTTCAGTGGCGTTCTTCCCATTTCGAGAAGCAGGAATACATCTTAGGTGCTTACAGACGAGAATGAAAAATAAGAGAACAAGATATAAACCTGATGGATTCCGATTTTGTTACAATTGGAGTTATGTCCACCGCCACTGGAGTAAATGAGCGTTCAGAGCGACTCGCAGGTTACTGGCAGTATTCATGAAACTACCACGATTATCATCAGCTCTCGAAAAATATTCTTATGCCATTTCGCCGGAGAGTAACAATAAGAAATTTTTGCTTGTGTACGTGCCATCTGATACTAAAGTATTTTGTTTAATCGAATGTAGTAAGTACCTTGTGACAGTCAGTGATCACTCAGACCTGGAAGCTCCAGATCACAATATTTTTAATCCGCTGGAAGAAGCTGTCAGTGGCTCAAGGTACGCTCATGATGAGGAAGTCCTGCAGATGGTGAGGAAGTCCACGCAGCAACGCGAAACTGGTGGCGCACACGCCTCCAAGAATTCTTTGAACATGGAACTGACAAGCATGTACACAGATCTGGAGGAGGATAACGTTGAAAAATAAATAAGAGTTGTATTACATTTTCCTAACAGTTTCTTTAAAAAAATTCTAGTTTCTTTATTCAATGACCCTTGTATTTACATTCAAGTTAATTGTTAATGTCTGCAACAGTCATGTGATCCTCAGCAAATCTTTCTGCATTTCGTTACCGCTACAGTCTTCTGGCGTTGCAACCACCTTATAGACAACAACATAGATTGCAAAAAGCCTCTTAGAGCTTCCGGTGTTATCCACTAGACCATATACAAGGTATTCCGCTTAACTCTTCCAACTCTATATTTCCGAAACGATACAAAATGTCAGAAATACAATTTGTCAGGATGCACCTATGTCAGGTGCTCACATAATGGGCAGGAATGCAAATCAATGAATGTATATAAATATCGCTTTCAACGCAAAGGTACTTTTTTTTAAACGGTACATGTATGTTTTCTCTGTAAAAATGGAGAGTAGGGTTACAATCAGTGATGGCAGACTTATTTTTACTGCATCTAATGCTTACCGAAAGTCAAGAACCACAATATCAATCTGGGCGTCTTTGTCTACTGCACTCTCACTTTCATGAACGAACGGACTGACATGTGCTTCGCAAGACCTTTGTTTACGGTAATGTTTTTGTGAAAATAGCAGCGCCCAAAAAGAGTCAGCCTACGCAATCTTCGGAATATATGCAGAACTTCGTGCAGAAGTAAATTATAAAGATTACAGAGCGATATCCTACTTTTAGGACTACCTCCTGAGACCAGAAATGTCATGTCATACCAAGTACAATCTCTGAATGTTGTTGTAGTAGTTGTCTTCAGTCCTGAGACTGGTTTCATGCAGCTCTCCATGCCACTCTATCCTGTGCAAGCTTCTTCATCTCCCAGTACCTACTGCAGCCTACATCCTTCTGAATCTGCTTAGTGTATTCATCTCTCGGTCTCTCTCTACGATTTTTACCCTCCACGCTGCCTTCCAATGCTAAATTTGTGATCTCTTGATGCCTCAGAACATGTCCTATCAACCGGTCCCTTCTACTTGTCAGGTTGTGCCTCAAACTCCTCTTTTCCCCAATTCTATTCAATACCTCCTCATTAGTTATGTGATCTACCCATGTAATCTCCACCATTCATCTGTAGCACCACATTTCAAAAGCTTCTCTTCTTGTCCAAACTATTTATCGTCCACGTTTCACTTCTATACATGGCTACACTCCATACAAATACTTTCAGAAACGACTTCCTGGCACTTTAATCAATACTCGAAGTTAACAGATTTCTCTCCTTCAGAAACGCTTTCCTTGCCACTGCCAGTCTACATTTTATATCCTCTCTACTTCGACCATCTTCAGTTATTTTGCTCCCCAAATAGCAAAACTCATTTACTACTTTAAGTGTCTCATTTCCTAATCTAATTCCCTCAGCATCACCCGACTTAATTCGACTACATTCCATTATCCTCGTTTTGCTTTTGTTGATGTTCATCTTATATCCTCCTTTCAAGACACTGTCTATTCCGTTCAACTGCTCTTCCAAGCCCTTTGCAGCCTCTGACAGAATTACAATGTCATAGGAGAACCTCAAAGTTTTATTTCTTCTCCATGGACTTTAATACCTACTCCGAATTTTTCTTTTGTTTCCCTTACTGCTTGCTCAATATACAGATTGAATAACATTGAGGAGAGGCTACAACACTATCTCACTCCCTTCCCAACCGCTGCTTCCCTTTCATGTCCCTCGACTCTTACAACTGCCATCCGGTTCTTGTACAAATGCCGGCCGCGGTGGTCTCGCGGTTCTAGGCGCGCAGTCCGGAACCGTGCGACTGCTACGGTCGCAGGTTCGAATCCTGCCTCGGGCATGGATCTGTGTGATGTCCTTAGGTTAGTTAGGTTTAAGTAGTTCTAAGTTCTAGGGGACTAATGACCACAGCAGTTGAGTCCCATAGTGCTCAGAGCCATTCTGAACAAATTGTAAATAGCTTTTCGCTCCCTGTATTTTACCCCTGCCACCTTTAGAATTTGCAAGAGAGTATTCCAGTCAACATTGTCAAAAGCTTTATCTAAGTCTACAAATGCTAGAAATGTAGATTTGCCTTTCCTTAATCTATTTTCTTATATCTGTCAACACCTGCTTTCTTCACCATCTGGTGAGCAAGATGTATGAGACAGGTGAGATACCCTCAGACTTCAAGAAGAATATAATAATTCCAATCCCAAAGAAAGCAGGTGTTGACAGATGTGAAAATTACCGAACTATCAGTTTAATAAGTCACAGCTGCAAAATACTAACGCGAATTATTTACAGACGAATGGAAAAACTGGTAGAAGCCAACCTCGGCGAAGATCAGTTTGGATTCCGTAGAAATGTTGGAAAACGTGAGGCAATACTGACCCTACGACTTATATTAGAAAATAGATTAAGGAAAGGCAATCCTACGTTTCTAGCATTTGTAGACTTAGAGAAACCTTGCGACAATGTTGACTGGAATACTCTGTTGCAAATTCTGAAGGTAGCAGGGGTAAAATACAGGGAGCGAAAGGCTATTTACAATTTGTACAGAAACCAGATGACAGTTACAAGAGTCGAGGGGCATGAAAGGGAAGCAGCGGTTGGGAAGGGAGTGAGATAGGGTTGTAGCCTCTCTCCGATGTTATTCATTCTGTATATTGAGCAAGCAGTAAGGGAAACAAAAGAAAAATTCGGAGTAGGTATTAAAGTCCATGGAGAAGAAATAAAATCTTTGAGGTTCGCCGATGACATTATAATTCTGTCACGAGACAGCAAATGACTTGGAAGAGCAGTTGAACGGAATAGACAGTGTCTTGAAATGAGGATATAAGAAGTACATCAACAAAAGCAAAAGGAGGATAATCGAATGTAGTCGAATTAAGTCGGGTGATGCTGAAGGAATTAGATTAGGAAATGAGACATTTGAAGTAGTAAATGAGTTTTGCTATTTGGGGAGGAAAATAACTGAAGATGGTCGAAGTAGAGAGGATATAAAATGTAGACTGGCAATGGCAAGGAAAGCGTGTCTGAAGAAGAGAAATTTGTTAACATTGAGTATAGATTTAAGTGTCAGGAAGTCGTTTCTGAAAGTATTTGTTTGGAGTATAGCCATGTATCGTAGTGAAACATGGACGATAATTTGCTGTCAACTTAATTTGAAAAATCAAGTGTTTTGTCATTATACATCGTCGACGTAAAAGGGAACGACATCATATGTTAGCAAGGTTAATCGTTTCAGAATGATCGGCTTCTGCGAAAGTGTTTGTCTATTGCTTGAAGGTAGATAGTCTAGATGTGATCTCGAGGGTCGCAGTACTGCACTTAAGCACGAAGTATGAACTGGAGAATGTATAGTCGGGAAACTTAAGGAGCAGCGGAGGGGGGCGGAGGCTGATATATGTTGAAGAATATACGCAACATTTGTGATTGTCATGTTAACATGGTCTGGGCAATCTAAAATAGCCTTGAAGAGCAAACAGTGTTTCAAGCAACTGAAATTTATTTGTCACATCTGCAAGGAACGATTCAAGCGTTCTGGTTTGAAACGAGAAGATCATTGCCATTTTGTAGACAGATTAGGAGGAGCTGCCCATTTTACCTGTACCTTAAATTACGGACCTAATTTTACAGTGCTTGTTGTGCTTCACAACCTGATGAATTACGATGCTCGCTTTATATGTATGAACTTGCGCGAACAACTTGAAGAAACTGAGTGTTAAAAAAGGGTGTAAATAAATAAGCCTATGTTTCTATAATTGGGAATAAATGAGAAAGAATGAAACATTCACAAAATCAGTAGCATTGGAGGCTCATTATGACACAGAATTTCGATTTGTTGATTCCTGCTGTTCCTGGCGTGTTCTCTAGAAAAAATGCTAATCATATTTGAAAACTGCTGGAAAAGGGTAAGTATTCCCCTACAGTAAACAATTAAACTTGACTAATAAAAGAGGTGTTTTAACATATGAATCCTTTTTTTCGGATAACAACTCTTATCAGTTGAAGCGTTCGTAAGCTTACTGATTTGTGAAACAAGTATGAAAGAATATGAATACCAAATAGCATGCACGTTGTGGTGTTTGACTGTAAGCAATTAGTAGATTATTTCAAATTATATTTGGAAAACGATGGATTTCCGTACACTCGGTTCAAGACCTCTGTACTGGATGGAGCCCAAAATGTGCCTTGTCCTGGTTTAGCGTAAGTGAAAACGGCTAATGTAAAACTGAAGACATTTTCAGTTTGTTGGACGTGTCATCAACTGTACATTTTCCCCTATTTGTATACACTTTCTGTTGCAAACAATAGGCTCATGGCTGATTACAATGGAAATAACAATGAAATTTACGTTATATACCTGTTGTTGTTGTTGTCTTCAGTCCTGAGACTGGTTTGATGCAGCTCTCCATGCTACTCTATCCTGTGCAAGCTGCTTCATCTCCCAATACCTACTGCAACCTACATCCTTCTGAATCTGCTTAGTGTACTCATCTCTCGGTCTCCCTCTGCGATTTTTACCCTCCACGCTGCCCTCCAATGCTAAATTTGTGATCCCTTGATGCCTCAAAACATGTCCTACCAACCGATCCCTTCTTCTAGTCAAGTTGTGAAACAAACTTCTCTTCTCTCCAATCCTATTCAAGACCTCCTCATTAGTTATATGATCTACCCATCTAATCTTCAGCATTCTTCTCTAGCACCACATTTCAAAAGCTTCTATTCTCTTCTTGTCCAAACTAGTTATCGTCCATGTTTCACTTCCATACATGGCTACACTCCAAACAAATACTTTCAGAAACGACTTCCTGATACATAAATCAATACTCGATGTTAACAAATTGCTCTTCTTCAGAAACGCTTTCCTTGCCTTTGCCAGTCTACATTTTATATCCTCTCTACTTCGACCATCATCAGTTATTTTACTTCCTAAATAGCAAAACTCCTTTACTACTTTAAGTGTCTCATTTCCTAATCTAATTCCCTCAGCATCACCCGATTTAATTTGACTACATTCCATTATCCTCGTTTTGCTTTTGTTAATGTTCATCTTATATCCCCCTTTCAAGACACTGTCCATTCCGTTCAACTGCTCTTCCAAGTCCTTTGCCGTCTCTGACAGAATTACAATGTCATCGGCGAACCTCAAAGGTTTTACTTCGTCTCCATGAATTTTAATACCTACTCCAAATTTATCTTTTGTTTCCTTTACTGCTTGCTCAATATACAGATTGAATAACATCGGGGAGAGGCTACAACCCTGTCTCACTCCTTTCCCAATCACTGCTTCCCTTTCATGCCCCTCGACTCTTATTACTGCCATCTGGTTTCTGTACAAATTATAAATAGCCTTTCGCTCCCTGTATTTTACCCCTGCCACCTTTAGAATTTGAAAAAGAGTATTCCAGTCAACATTGTCAAAAGCTTTCTCTAAGTCTACAAATGCTAGAAACGTAGGTTTGCCTTTTCTTAATCTTTCTTCTAAGATAAGTCGTAAGGTCAGTATTGCCTCACGTGTTCCAACATTTCGACGGAATCCAAACTGATCCTCCCCGAAGTCTGCATCTACCAGTTTTTCCATTCGTCTGTAAAGAATTCGCGTTAGTATTTTGCAGCCGTGGCTTATTAAACTGATAGTTCGGTAATTTTCACATCTGTCAGCACCTGCTTTCTTTGGGATTGGAATTATTATATTCTTCTTGAAGTCTGAGGGTATTTCGCCTGTCTCATACATCTTGCTCACCAGCTGGTAGAGTTTTGTCATGACTGGCTCTCCCAAGGCCGTCAGTAGTTCTAATGGAATGTTGTCTACTCCGGGGGCCTTGTTTCGACTCAGGTCTTTCAGTGCTCTGTCAAACTCTTCACGCAGTGAAGGTAGCAGGGGTAAAATACAGGGAGCGAAAGGCTATTTACAATTTGTGCAGAAACCAGATGACAGTTACAAGAGTCGAGGGGCATGAAAGAGAAGAAGCGGTTGGGAAGGGAGTGAGATAGGGTTGTAGCATCTCCCCGATGTTATTCAATCTATATATTGAGCAAGCAGTAAAGGAAACAAAAGAAAAATTCGGAGTAGTTATTAAAATCCATGGAGAAGAAATAAAAACATTAAGGTTCGCCGATGACATTGTAATTCTGTCAGGGACAGTAAAGGATTTGGAAGAGCAGTTGAACGGAATAGACAGTGTCTTGAAAGGAGGATATTAGATGAACATCAACAAAAGCAAAACGAGGATAGTGGAATGTAGTCGAATTAAATTGGGTGATGCTGAGGGAAGGAGTTTTGCTATTTGGGGAGCAAAATAACTGAAGATGGTCGAAGTAAAGAGGATATGAAATGTAGACTGGCAATGGCAAGGAAAGCGGTTCTGAAATAAAGAAATTTGTTAACATCGAATATAGATTTAAGTGTCTGGAAGTCATTTCTGAAAATATTTGTATGGAGTGTAGCCATGTATGGAAGTGAAACATGGACGATAAATAGTTTGGACAAGAAGGGAATAGAAGCTTTCGGAATGTGGTGCTACAGAACAATGCTGAAGATCAGATGGGTAGATCACATAACTAATGAGGAGGTATTGAATAGGATTGGGGAGAAGAGAAGTTTGTGGCACAACTTGACTAGAAGAAGAGATCGGTTGGTAGGACATGTTCTGAGGCATCAAGGTATCACCAATTCAGTATTGGAGGGCAACGTGGAGGGTAAAAATTGTAGAGGGAGACCTAGAGATGAATACACTAAGCAGATTCAAAAGGATGTAGGTTGTAGTAGGTACTGGGAGATGAAGAAGCTTGCACAGGATAGAGTAGCATGGAGAGCTGCATCAAACCAGTCGCAGTACTGAAGACCAACCAACACACACACACACACACACACACACACACACACACATCTCAATTGTTTTCTTTTGGTTCATACTTGTCATGCCTGTTCGAACTTGCGTGGGAGACAGGCATCCTACAAGGAGGACATTTAAATAACTCCCATCACCACTGAATGAGAAAAATGTCATTTCAGTCACTCAGTATTGTCTTAGGAAGCCGTGTTATTGGCTGTTTCATTTTTCTGGCAGTACGCTATTGAGCCGTTACCGAGAGAGCTAAATATGTTTAAAAAATTGGCTTAAAAGTCCTCTGATTGACCTATTTACGAGAAATAGAAATTGACCTAGAAATAGAAATTGACTGAGGAAAGAAGGAATGTGGAAGTGAGTTGAACTGAATGTTTTGTGAAGCGAGTAGGCTTTTTGCGGTAGACCAAAGTCGACGGTAAAATTTGATGCGGAGTATCCTTTACATTCCTGCTGCTGCCCAAATAGCAAACCTTACGTACTACTTTTAGTGTTTCTTCTCATAATATAATTCTGTCAATATTGCATGCTTTAATTAGACTACATTATATTGACTTTTTTTACTTTTTCGATGTTCTTGAAAACCTCTTTACAAGACACTGCCCACTTTGTTCGACTGTTCTTCCAACTCCTTCGCCTTCTCTTACGGCATTACAGTGTCATTGGCTAACAACAAGACCGTTATTTCTTTTACCTGAACTTAAAGTGTCTTTCCAAATTTCTCCATAGTTTCATTTGCTGCTTGTTCGGTTTGCAGGTTGGATAACATTGAGGAGTGCCTGCACCTCTGTCCCATTCCCTTCTCAACTAATGCTTCTCATTCCTTCTCAACTAACGCTTCTCACTCCCTTCTGAACTAATGCTTCCCTTTTATGCTTGTCGATTCTTAAAACTACAGTTATAAATAACATTTCGTTACATGTCGTTTATCCCTGCTAACTTCAGAATTTCAAGTAGTGAGTTCCAGTCAACAATGGCAAAAGCTATTTGTAAATGTATATGTATTACAAATGTAGGTTTGCCTTTCTTTAACCTATCTCCTAAGTTAAGCCGTAGTGTCAGTATGGCATCGTGTCTTATGAATTTCGTCCGAAATCCCTGCTGATCTGCTAAGAAATTGGATTTCTCCATTCTGGTCTTCTGGAAATAATTCGTGTCATTATGAGTGTATGTTCAACATAGCTGTGGACCACTTGAAAAAGTTTTAACCACCCTTGTCACACATATCGCTTTGTACTAGCAGACAATCACCTGTGACACGTAACCACATCTATGGATCACTTGAACCAATTTCAACCAAACTTGACATGGATATCATTAACAATTTGGAAAAATATACAGTTGTAGTAAGTCACCCTGGTAGCCTCAGGGAATTATGGGGCAATGAAGGCAATCGAAAACTAATTATGCTAGTTTCGAATTCATAGCTTTCTGGGTTGGTTGGTGCCACTCAATGACTTGTAACCCCTCGGTTTAGGGTGATAAAAAGAAGGGGTGATACATTAGGTTGGTGCATAAGTACGTGGCGTTTTTGTTTTGCGTGTTGGTATTCCGGTTGCTGTGGGTTTATTTCACGATTGTCATTTTTTAATTTGTAGTTCAACGTTGCTGCTTGAGTTTACATACTGTCATTTTGATATTTTGAGCTGGCGAATGGAGCCGTGGAAGCTAAAAAATGGAGTGTCAAGTGGAGAAATCAGCACATTTCCGACAACTCCTTCTTTTTGAGTTCAGCAGCGGAGGCAGCCAGAAACATTTGCTGCGTGTGTGGGGATAATACCATTGGACAGGGAACGGCGAGAAAATGGTTTTCTCGTTTTACGGAGGATCGTTTTGACATTAGTGATTCTCCACGTTAAAAAAGATCTTCGGGGCTGGATGAAGATCGTTTAAACGCATTAATGCACAATGATTCAAGTCAGTGTACTCGATAATTAGCAAATGTGACGAACTGCAATCATTCCACCATCGTGAGATACTTGCATGCAGTGCAGAAGATTCCAAAATCGGGTGTATGGGCACCGCATGCTCTAAGCTAAATTCACAAAAATCAGCTGGTTGCCATATGTGCATTATTGCTTGCCCGCCATCAGTTGCCTCTTGAAGAACACCGATCACTCCCATCCTGTATCGTTATTGGTGGCAGGAATGGTGTTTTTATGCCAACGTGAGGAGAAGAAGGGAATGGTTGAGCCCAAACAGAGCAGCAACTCCCGGTACGAAGACCTGCACGCATCCCCAAAAGATTATGTTATGCACCTGGTTGAACAGTGAGAGTGTGGCATACTGCGAGTTGCTTCCTCGAGATGTAACCATCCCTGCTGTCAACAACTGAGACGTCTTGCAGATGCAGTGCAAGAACAAGGATCATGAAGACTGAGTGAAGTGACGCTGCTCCACGATAACACCCGGCCACATTCTGCTAAATTGACAAGAAATACTATTCAGGAGTTGGGTTGGGAAGTCATTCCACAGCCGTCTTATTCAACTGATCTTGTGCCCTCAGATTTTCACCTTTGCCACTCATGCATCGAACAACATTCGACAAACTTTCTATCCGGATAAAAATATGCTCCCGACATGGCTCAACGAGTTGTTTTTCTCAAACCGACTTGATTTCTACAGTCCCATGAAGTAATGAGTGCTGTCGACAAGGGCTCTCAGATCGATTCCATAACCCTCGATCTCCAGAAGGCTTCTGTACCGTTCCGCACAAGCGACTATTAATCAAATTGCGTGCATATGGAGTATCGTCTCAGTTGTGTGACTGGATTCGTAATTTCCTCTCAGAGAGGTCACAGTTCGTAGTGATTGACGGTAAATCGTCAAGTAGAACAGAAGTTATATCTGGCGTTCCGCAAGGTAGTGTCATAGGCCCTCTGCTGTTCCTGATTTACATAAATAATCTAGGTGATAATCTGAGCAGCCCCCTTAGATTGTTTGCAGATGACGCTATAATTTACCGTCTAGTAAAATCATCAGACCATCAATTCCAATTACAAAATGATCTAGAGAGAATTTCTCTATGGTGCGAAAAGTTGCACTTAGCACTAAACAAAGAAAAGTGCGAGGTCATCCACATGGGTACTTAAAGAAATCAGATAAGACTTGAGTATACGATAAATCGCACAAATCTAAGGGCTGTCAATCCGACTAAATACCTAGGAATTACAATTACGAGCAACTTAAATTGGAAAGACGACATAGATAATATTGTGGGGAGGGCGAAACAAACACTGCGCTTTGTTGGCTGAACACTCAAGAAGATGCGACAGACCCTCTAAAGAGAGAGCCTACATCACACTTGTCCGTCCTCTGCTGCAATATTGCTGCGCAGTGTGAGATCCTTACCAGGTGGGATTGACGGAAGACGTCGAAAAAGTGCAAAGAAGTGTAGCTCGTTTCGCGTTATCGCGAAGTAGGGGTGAGATTGTCACTGATATGACACGCGAGTTGGGGTGGCAGTCACTGTACCAAAGGCGGATTTCTTTGCGGCGAGATCTATTTACGAAATTTCAATCACCAACTTTCACTTCCGAACGCGAAAATATTTTGCTGACAGCCACCTAGGTAGGCAGAAATTTATGTATGGTATCCTGCCTTACGGCAGGTCTTGTCATGGGTTAAGCATCTTCCACTTTTGTTGTCAATAGCCAGTCTTTTCATTTCTGAATATTTGCCTCTGCTTTTTCCTCTTCCCGCCCCCCATCCCTCCCCTCCACCATTCCTTCTATTCCGGCCTTCAATAAACAGACCCTCCTCAAACAAAGTCCAATACAGTTCCGTTTTCTCTTTCTGTTGACTGTCAGCATGTTTCTTTCTTCTCCAACTCTTCTTAATACTTCTTCATTCCTTACTCGGTCTTCCCATTTCACTTTTACCATTCTTCCCCATATACACATCTGTAGTGGCTCCAATGTTCTTTCATCTTCCTTCTTCAATGTCAAGGTCTCCGCATCATATAGTGCAACGCTCCTGATGTAATATTTGGAAAGTCTTTTCCTCAGATCTTTGTTTAGTGGTCCAGAAAGTAATTTCTGTTTCCTCTTGAATCCTTCTTTTGCCATTGCAATTCTTTTCCTAATTTCTGTTGAGCAATACATGTCACCCCGTTTATGGGATGGACCTCTTTGTACAATATTCCGGAGGTAAAGCTTTCCCTGAATCGGATTTCCGGGAGGGGAATACAACGAGGACTCCAGAGATTAGGGCAAATGGAAAAGGAAGGAAGGAGAAGAAGAAGAAGGAAAAGGAGTGGGACTTGGAATGTTTTAACCCTTCTCCAGAAGGGAAATTAGGGAGAAATGATAATCATAATAAAGAAGAGAAATCAGAGCTCGAACGCAAAGATTTAAGTGTTCTTTTTTCCCACGCGCCATTCGAGAATGGAATGGTAAAGAATTAGTATGAAAATGGTTCGATGAACCCTCTTCCAGGCACTTAAATGTGAATTGCAGAGTAACCATGTAGATGTAGATGTCGCTGAATGGAGAAGTTACCCCAGCATCGACAGACTGTTGTGAGTAGTGAAGAAGTCTGAAGTCACTAATTATGTTTATCTGCTGTGTTTATGAAACGTTACGACCTTATGCACTAACCCAATATGATGTATAACTCTGGAAAATGTGGAGAGCCTTCAGATGAACTTGATACACATATCTTTGCGGAGTAAGACAGGTTTTATTGCTTTACCTATTCAGTATTACACTAAGGAAATCAAATAACAGATAAATGTGGGTAAATAAGTTAGCAAATAAATAAAGCATAGCAGATTGCCAAAGGAAGAGTAAACACAGTGTAAGGGTAGCAAGGAACGTAGTAAGCATGTGTGCGGGGGAAGCTAGGCGACGGCAGTTCTGCAAGCTGCTCAAACCTCGCCCCCGCGGTCTGTGCCTGTCGTGGTTTTATGGCGCAGGGTGAGCATTCCTGGCAGAAAACACTGTGCACCGGTCTCGCGGAGTGCCCCTCGTGGAGAGTCGCCATCGCAGCCGCTACCGGGCGGTGTTCATTCAGAGCTGCGAGGCACGTGAACGCTTAATTGCTCCATTAAGTACATTGTGCGTCAACTGCGCGGACGGCGACTTTTGTGTCGGCGTTTTGCGCTTTGCGGCCGCCGCATTATGTGGCGGCGCCCTGAGAGGCAGCACGCCGCGACTCACTCCTCCTCCAGCTGCCGCCCCACGCCACCCGACTCTTTGATGAGAGAATAAAAAGCGCGAGTACACGGACTGCTGTCTGGAAGCGCGCCATTGTGGAACAACTCGCGCGACTCATTCTTTGTTTGTAAAACAGTCAGCGGAGTGAAGAAAAAATATAAATAAAATTCTTATTGTCTTCCTACGAGATTGGATTTTCTACTTATTAATCTTATGACGCAAGACACAATCGCTTTAGCACTTCAAGAGATCTCTGCAGTGCGAAAGAAATTATGACAGCAATGTTTGTAGCACCATGTACGAGGGACGTTCAGTAAGTACTGCAACACTTTATTTTCTCGTCCAATTTAGGTTGAAAAAAATGCGGGATTTGTTGTTGGGCTTCGCGGTATATTCTCGCCTCGAGCCCTACAGCCTTTAAAATGGCGTCTGTAACGGAGGTGCGTTCCAAGCAGAGAGCTGAGATTCTTTCGGTAGATAACCAGAGCACCACATATATTCACAGGCGCTTGTAGAATGTCTACGGAGACCTGCCAGTGAACAAAAGCATTGTGAGTCATTCGTCGAGGCAATTATCATTACTGTAACAAGTTTACTCAAAACTGTCCGATCTCCCGCATGCCGGCCGGCCACACAAACCTGTGACACCTGCCATGTTGGAACGTTCGGACACTCTCATTCGATTTGATCGATGAATCATGATCAGACACCTCGCTGCTCACTGGACATCTCTGGTTGTTTGTCGTTAGCGAGGGTGTGGGAGGGGGAGGGGGAGGGAGGGAGGAGGGAGGGAGGTGAATCGTAGTGTTTGGAATAATCAGCACTAACGTAAACATATAGGGATTTGTGAGGTCTTTCGTGAGGTCCAGGAAGAACCAGCCCGCACAGCTGTAGGCGAAGACGAGAGCAGGAAGACGACAGATACGCTATTAGAATCTAGGAAAATGACTGGAAGCTATTTTTTTTATCAAATCGTCAGTATTCCGACAGGTTGACTGCGTCCCGCTACGAATTTCTCAGCTTTACTAACCTCTTCATCTCAGAGACAGACTTGCACCTTACATCTTCAGTTATCTGCTGGATATATTCCAGTGTATGCATTCCCCTACTGTTTTTATCCTTTACAGGTAAGTCGGGTGGCATGTAAGCTGTTCCTTATGTTTAAGGAATTTAATAAGGCGTGACGCAGAATCTTACTTTCCTAAACACCGAATTCATTTACTAACAGTTACAAGGGAAAAGTAAGGAACTTATTCACTTGCAAATGTTCAAATGTGTGTGAATTCCTAAGGGACTAACCTGCCTTAGACTTACACACAAATTAAGTTAAGCTAAGAACAACAAACACACCCATGCCCGAGAGCTTGAGTGCCTTGTCACGGTTCGCGCGGCTGTCCCCGTCGGAGATTCTTCTCCCTCCGTCATGAATCTGTGTGTTGGCCTTACCGTAAGTTAGTTTAAGTCAGATTAAAGTAGTGTGTAAGCTTAGGGACTGATAAACTCAGCAGTTTGGTCCCTTAGAACTTACCACAAATTTCCAAATTTCCATGCCCGAGTGAGAACTCGAGCCTCCGTCGGAAGGGGCCGCGCAATCCGTGACATGGCGCCTCCACTTGTCAGTTTAACATTTTAGTGTGTAGAAAAACTTAAAACAAATTGTCTACATTATTCATAAGGCAAAATGAAACACCGTGTTTAGCATACGGTACTGATACACGACAACAAAGCCTTGATGTGATGTGACCACCAACGCCTGCACACAGCTAGTATGTACGGATAGATTTCTGATACACTCTTTCCATCATATTGGTTTCTAGCCAGTCTGCTGTGTAGTCGCTAGCATTCGTGGCAGCCGTTTTCTTTTGTGCCTACAGATTGCACAAGGAAAAAAATCCAGTGGAGTCGGACGCGAAGATCATGAGGGTCATAAGGTGGACCGCCTAGGACCATCCATCTTCGCTTCGATCCTCTGTTGAGAATTCCGCGAATTTCAAGCGAAAAGCGACAGCAGGTGATCGTCTGACCCCGTAAGTTTCTGTAAACGAGTTCCTGTTCATAATCAGTTCCCTGTACATGCTTGCAACCGGAACTTCCGTACAGCCTGTACATGAGAAAGAGACAAGCGAGGAGATGCACCATTTACGCCACTGGATTCGCCTTCGTCCGTAGAGGTGTTCAAATCCCCGTTTGGTCATTAAGCCAGACATTTTCAGAGGTTTCGCCAACTTCAAGCGAATTCCGGAATGGAGTCTGTGACTAGGCTGTAGGGAATACCTTTCCGTTCTTGATCGGCTGATGAAGTCTATGTCGACAGGATACGACGATGTAAACTTCCTTCACTTCCCTGAAAAAGGAAAGTATATGTGGGATGCAATATGGAACTGAGCTATGACATTTAATACGCTACAGTGCTTAAACAATTTTTTTTAAATGTTCATTTGTCAGCTGTCACACTTGTGCCCACTGCACTGTTCGGTCTACAACTAGGAGAAGGCAAAAAATCAGAATTAATGAATCTCAGGAACAGTAAAAGGCTCCTTTACTGCGAATAGTTTCCGTCATATGTACAAACTATCCTTCTGACTTTTATTTTCACTACTTTATCCATCTTTTCTCTTAGAATCTCTAGATAGAAGTAACAATAAGATTAAACATAGTGTGGTAAATAATAACTTTCTTCTTCTTCTTTGCTTTTTCCCGTTTCTCTGTGGGATCGGCATTATTATGTGGGTTTCGACAATCTAAGTGGCATCTGATGGCCGGACGGCCCTCTTGGCACCGTTACTGTCCCGAAACGGAATTTATCATCTACCTGCTTCAGGCGTAAATCTCATGTTTAGGTGTGACAACGATTTCTAAATGTTTGCGTGTTAGTCTGTACCAGAAAAGTCGAGTCGGTGTAAATAGATCCCTGAAAGCTGCACTGGGCTGTGAGCGGCTACTTCGCGCACCAGCCTTAACTAGTCACGTATCTCTACTTCTACACCCGTAGAGTGTCACAGGACGAATGATCAGTATTCAGGGATATGACAGAAAAAGCAAACAGCTTCGTATCGACATGTGCCCCATTCCGAATGGTTTCCTAGACAGGTCACGTTTAAAGCTTGTTTTTAATAAACACTTGTATTTGGGCTAGTGGCGCGCAAGTATTTCTCTTGCCCACCTAACGTCTTGGACGTTGTAATCTAGCTCTACTCATCTCGTTGCTTACAACCTACATGCTTGTGATGTTCTTCTGTCATAGGAATAGGAGTGGACCCAAAATTGAATCTTAGTAAGTTATCAGCACTCACTAAAATCTTTTCTATCTTCCCAACATCTTTTAAATTATTAAAAAAAATTTTGCTTTATGTTTGTTAAGTGTGATTCAAACCAGTTCTATGTAAAGCTATCAGTTCCATGAATAACAATGTACATTGAATAATATATCTAGGAAAAATTTGCAAAAAGAGCATATGTCCAAATGACTTTTTTTGCATCAAATTCCTGTCAAATACTTAAGTATTGACCATTCTTCCTGGGTCACCCTGCGTACTCTGCAAGCCACTTTTCGGTGTGTGGTGGAGTGTGCTTTGTGTATGTAACTCAATTTTGTGAATTGCTGTTGTTTTCATCTGCAACTGTTTTGCTTTGCAGTTGATAGCTGGCAAAAACGTTGTCAGCTGTTAACGATCACCTTACACACGCCCGACAGTAGCTGGACGTGGGAAACCGCGAAAGAACCACACCCAAGCTGCCTCGTCTCCCTGAATCCTGGAAGTGCTGCCTTACGCTCTCAGTGATTTGGCAGGACTAATAGTAATTTTCTGTGTGATATCAAGGAAATAGTTTCGTGCCTTCCCTCACACTGCATAGTCAGACTGTCTATGAAAACAAGTGGACAGGTTGTGGTTAGGCGTTGGAGTAACCAGGACGTCGCCGAACGGCGAATATTGAGCGATACGCATAGCTACAGCGAGAAAGGCTACTGCTACGACGGCAGTAAAAAACTGACGTGCCTCCGTGGGGACCGATTGCGTACCAATTAACATATTCTTCACTTAGCAGAATGGAACTTGGGTGCTAGTTTCATTGACAATATCAACAGAGCCGAATATTTCGCATAAGTATTCGACGGATGACAGTATTCAATATTCTGGCTGTTGCTTCAGTCTATTTTTGAACTGTTTTTAAATGTAAATACAAATTTAGTCAATTTCAACCAACATTATTGTAGATCCTCAGATAGGATCTTGCTAGTTACGAGAGTTGGTCGAAGCCACCTATAGTACGGAACTGTATGTGAGAGCAGCGGTAATTTTTTTCCAGATATTCGACGCCCATTCTCAGCTAAAAACCAGCGCTTGGGAAAAATTGTCGTATTTGTTTGAGGTCTATAATGATAAGCGGAAGGTGGGATGTTCAGGACTACCATAATTACGGGAAGAGGACTTTTGTGAGGTCAGGGCTGTTCTCGACGAATGTCCAGCCCTCATCCCGCCAGACGAAGTCGAGAGTGAAAAAAGACAAATACCCGAACTAGAAAAATGACTTTTAGTATTTTTCTTTTCTCCGCCTGATTTCCTCAACTATTTGTCGGATGAATTTCAGTCACTGTCTTCTCCTACAGTTTTACCTTCTATAGCTCTCTCAAGTACAATGCAAGTTATTCCCTGATATCCCAATACACGTTATGTCATCCAGTCGCTTTATCCTGACAAAGTTTTTCCATACATTTCTATCGTCGCCGATTGTGCGGAGAACTTCTACATTTCTTATCATATCAGTCTACCACATTTTCAACACTCTCCTGCAGCATCACATCTCAAACGCTTCGAATATCTTCTTTTCCGTTCTCCAGCAGTCTATAACTCACTTCCATCAATATTGCGCTCCAGAAATTCTCAGAATTCTCAGAAGTTTCTTTTCGCGTTACGGACAATATTTGATACCAATATAATTCTTTTGGCTAGGAAAGCACTTTATACCTGTGCCAGTCTGCTTTTATGACCTCCTTGCTATGTACGTAATAAGTTGTTTTGCTTCTAAGGTACCTAAATTCGTTCACTTTTTCTGCCTCGTTAGCCCAAATTTTGATTTTAAGTTTAATCTTATTTCTGTCACTCCTCGTTAATTTTGTCTTTCTTCGCTGTACTCTAAGTCCATATTCTGCGCTCAGTAGAATCTTAATTCCATTCATTACGTCCCGTAATTCTTCCTCCCTTTCCCTAAGGATAGCAAATGTTATCAGCGAATCTTATCGACGACGTTCCTTCACTCTGAAGTTTTATCTCACTCTTGAACCTATCTTTCATTTCCGCCATTGCTTCTTCGGCGTACAGATTGCACAGTGGAGGCGAAAGGCCGCATCCAAGTGTTACACCTCTTTAATTTGAGCACTTCGTTCTTAGTCTTCGATTGTCATTGTTGCTTCTTGTTTCTTATGCATATTGTATATTGCCGGTCTTCCCTATACCTTACACCTATTTTACTGAATGTTTCGAACAACTTACACCATTGTACATTGTCGAACGCTTTTCAGGGCAGACAGACCCTACGAACTTGTCACGATTTTTCCAAAGTTTTGCTTCCAGCGCAAGTTCAGAACTGCCTCTCTGGTGTCGTTACCCTCCCTGAACGCAAACTGATCGTCTCCTAAGATATCCTCAATTATTTTTCCATTCTTGTGTATATTGTGCTTCTCAACATCTTGAAACCATGAGCTGTGAAGTTGATTATGCGATAATTATCACTCTTATTTGACCTTGTTATCTTCAGAATTATGTGGATGATATCGTTCCGACAGTCTGGTAGTATGTGTCTAGTCTCTTGGATTCTAAATACCAACTTGAATAATCTTTTGGTTGCCGTTTTCCCCAAAGATTTTAGAAATTTCCAAGGATGCCTCCTGTCTTATTCGCTCGCAAGTCTTCTGAAGCTCTGTTAGTCTCTGACTGTAATGCTGAATCACCTGTGTCTTCCAGATCGACTCCCATGTCTTCTTCTATCACTTCAGCAAACAATGCCGATTCCCCGCAGAGGCGTTCACTGTATTCTTTCCGCCTATCCGCTCTCTCCTGCACGTTTGACAGCAGAACTTTGCCTGCACTCTAAATGTTGATACCTTTGCTTTTAATTTCACTGCTCGTTGTTTTGATTTCTCTGTGTGCTGTACCTTCTCATACGACGATCATTGCTTTTTCGATTTATTAACATTTTGCCAAATATGGCCACTCAACGAAATTCGACTAGTGTAAGCGGCCGTGACAATCTAAGATCATGTGACAGTCTCATGTTCTGTACACTTGACAAACACACAAAAAATGTGACATTAAATTTAGACTAGGGAAATTAGATTGGACATGCGCCATGGGGCAGAACACGTCCGAACAGCGAATCAGATTCTGTATTCGATCGAAAAATAGATTTAAAAATTTCTGTTCACCAATCGGTTACAACTGAGATAACACCACACTTAATTACACATACAGGGACATTGCTTATTGACTGAAATGCTTCTACAGTTCAAATTAAACGTATCTTAGAACCTGAAAAATGCAATTGCAAACATGCAAACTGACGACGTAAAGCTTCATTCCTTTTCAACATATTCGTAAGAAAATAATGGCACCAGACACGCCAACATCCAAGCGCACAATGATCGCTGCTTCTTTGCAATAATCTCAGTAAGATAAATTATAGTTTAGAGAAAATAGATAATACAACAGTTGAACAGAAAATTCAGCAATAAACTAGACCAAAAATCCCATCACTAGCATAGAAAACGCGTCCTTGGTATCCTTGTGTGGTTACCTCAAACGTTATCATACTAAGGAAAACCTTGACAGTGTAGAAGACTACAATAAAGTTAACGTATTTTTGAAAGAATATAAATTCAATTTTTATAACTATCAAAACCATCAAGGATGATTAAAACTTTTTGTTGGTATAAGGAGCGATGAAAAGTTTCAGTTTGACACCGTTGCTGAAGCTTTTATGAAACGTAGCACGACTCCGTTGGGCGTATATAAGCACCGATATCTAGGCAGGGGATAAGTGCGGAATCGTGGACTTTTGTGACGTTATTACCAAATTCGTTCAATCAGAACCAACGAACTATTATTCTTTTCTTAGCGGCCGAAGAACCAACACCGGCAGACATCGGAGAATGAAAAATATGTATGGGGCAGCAAGTTTGTTGAAAACCTCGGTGGTGGAACGGCGCGCCAAGGGGTTGTTGCTGCTTCGTGGTAGTGCACGCATCCACATAGTAAATGTCGCAATGCGGAAGTTAAGCCAACTTAAGAGGAAGGCACTCGAGGACACTCGCTATAGTCCTGATCTCCGACTATGCGATTGTCACGCCTTCGGTCACTTAGAAAAGTCTTGAAGGGTCAACGATTCCCGTATTTGTGAATACAGTCCTGTGAATGAAACTGGCACCTGAGTATAAAACTAAGGAATTCAACAATTTCGAAATGCCACATCAATGCAATTCGCGAGCACACTATTTGATGTGCTGAATAGTATAATTTGCGGAAAAGGATCGGCTGCGATAGGTCTACATGGCATTACGAACAGTTACTTTAAGGCATTACCACGTAAACCTTTGGCACTGATAACTCGAATGAAGAATACGTGGTTTCTAGTAGCATATTTCTCTAATAAATCGAAAAGGCTAAAATAATTACAATCCCCAAACCAAGAAAGGACTTCAAATAGCCCGGAATTACCGGCGCTATGAGTAAAGTTTTGGAAGAACTAACCTTCATTGGAAAATAAAGTCCGCTGCCAGAAAATTACAAGATCAGAGCCGAACAGTTCGGTTTTAAGAGAAAACTGTCACTAGAGACGTAAGTCTGATATCTAACCGAACAGACCACTATTAATTTCTATTGATTAATACACACGGCGGATGTTTACGTTAATTGTGAAATATGATACGCCTAAGCACGGTGCGATGACCTAACACATAACTTAATCACTGTAACAATTATACAAGACAGTTACGTATAAACAGCAGACAACTTCTTGCAAAGTATATTAACCACAGTGTACATCGACCGTAACTTCTCAGACACTAAAACTATAGACTTTGGTATTCCACAAGGTTTGGCATTGTCAGCTAGTCTCTTTTCGTTATATTGTTCATCAGGCAGTAAGTGCTGCACAATGTATGCTGTCTACAAATCAGGTCGACAATACTTTATAAATTGAAAAGAAAACCAGCACTATCATTAAGCAGTTAGAAAAGGAATGAAATGAAACTAAGTGCAAAATAGACGACGGCTGCGTACTTTACAAATCTTTGAATAAAAATTTAAAAATCCTTGGTTAGAATTACTCAAATTTTGGGATATAAGAACAGACCAACAAATGTTTTACAAGCACCACTGATAAAGGTAGGAAGTGTATGGAAATGGGAATTGAGCTAGGGTCATTTTTACTGAGCGTCTTTTTTACTACAGGAACTAAACGGCAACTGCCATACTGCCAGACACATTATATAGGTGTACGGTTTGGAGTATTGTCTCAAAATCTTTTTCTAAAAAGTACTTGAATGGATTTTTCGAGATCCTCACTGGGTGCTAAAGACTGAAATACAGCTAGATTAGTAGACTGAAGCACCAGAGTCATAAATTGGAACTGTAGCACAAAAACGTTTTAAAGATATTAGATTTACACGTGACTCAATAACAATATACAGGATTTATACAAGCAAGCTCCGGATCCTAATCAGCGATGAAAAGTGCCATCCACATTAATAACGCAAGAGGAAGCAGTAGAAAAAATAGTACTATAAAGCATGATGCCAGCGGGTGTTGGGAACGAATACCAGTAGCTCCCATTCGTTGAACCGTATATATGAGTCTCTCAATAAAGAGAGAACCGGCAGACCACTAGAAATGAAAATACGAGCAATTTTACAATAAAAATAAATAAATAATTAAATTCTGGCTAGCCAGCAGTTCGAGAGAGATACTATCTGATATAACACAATTGATCCAGACACTGGCTCTCTTCGTTATGTGACTAATACAACAGTTTTCATGTCAGCTAATCTTTCTACGTTAAAATTGCAAGGTTTCTAAATGTGTGCCGCAAACGACCAGTTGTAATATCATATAAAATACCTGATAAGAAAAGTGTAGCATCCAGAAGACATGGTCAGAAGTTAATTTAATGGTCTGTAAATGATAAAGAGTTGCAATTCTCTGTGTCAGGTAGAACGGCCAGCAGAGTGCATTAGTCTTGTTTAATGTTGTTGCCTGAACTGGTAGGGTAAATCAGGGTGATTTTTTCCACCGCGTACAAACTCTTGGTCCTGATCGATGAGAGGATACGGAATAAAAAAAGGTCTAATGAACTTATGCACGGAAATGCATGGTTTCAATGCCAGAGACCATTTATTCAATCATACATTGTTATAGAGACTGCGGTCTAATACGCCCTGTACCTTGCAGCCACAGTTACAGTATGTGCTGGAAGTCGTCTCCATGTGCCTCAACGCATGCGAGTATACGCAGTAGCATGTTCTGCCTCGTACCTTTACATCGGCCAGGCTGCATCCGAACAGTGTCGAAGGAGCATTAATAGGCTGCTCCAGTGTCGCCACATTTGGAACGATCTCTTACTTTTGAGACGCCCTCATAACCAGAAACCGCAAGGGATGAGATCCGGTGACCGAGCTGTCCATAGAACTGGACCTCCTTATCAGATCCACCGACCAAGGAAGACGCGACTGAGATGCCTCCGGACGTTAACGGCGAAGTGGGCTGGACCACCTTTATGTAGCAGCCACATAGCCCTTCGAATTATCAATGGCGCTTCTTCCAGCAGGGGAGGCAAAGTCACCCGCAAGAATCGCCGATAGTTCCGGCCCGTTCGGCGACGTGGAAGGAAGATTGGTCCCAGAATACGGTCGCCAATTATCCTGGTCCACACATCCCTTCATAACTGCGCCTGTCGGCCGACAACAAGTCCTCTATTCCTTGCAACATTATGTGTCCTACCACCGCACTGATCGGATTGTAGCAGCAGCCGGACTAATCGTCACCCACTGCGCAGGCTGCTGTAAAAAACCGTAACACAAATGGCTTCCTTCGGAGGAGTGCTGTAACATGGAAGTATGGAGTGTCTCTGAATAACGTCGAATTTTGTTCTGTGACAGATCGCCGTTCCGCAAAGCCCCAGATGACCGTCGGCGCAGAGTTTGGAGGCGAATTGTGGGGCGGTTCCATTCTTTCAGTGTTATGGAGAGGTACAGCACTGTTGCTGCTGGCGTCATGGGGAGGGAAGCTGAAGTATCCTGAACCTCAGCACTCTCGGTTAACCGTGCGGTCTAACGCACTGCTTTCCGGCCGATTAGTGACGAGGTCCGGTGTGCCGGCGAGACCGTGGATGATTTTTAAGGCGGTTTTCTATCTGCCACGGTAAATGCGGGCTGGTTCCTCTTATTCCGCTTCAGTTACACTATGTCGGCGATTGTTGCGCAAACACTTTCTCCGAGTACACCATAATTACTCTACCATGCAAACATTGGGGTTAACTCGTCTGGTGTGAGACGTTCACGGAAAGGGGGGGGGGGTGTACTGGGGGTCGAATCACACAATAACTGTGGGTTCACTGTGAGGCGGCGGAGGGGTGAGTGGACTGCTGTAGCCTGTTGTGGGGTTGTGTATCACTGAGGCTACGTCGTTTCTGGGTCCCCAGTTCAATACATACACTCCTGGAAATGGAAAAAAGAACACATTGACACCGGTGTGTCAGACCCACCATACTTGCTCCGGACACTGCGAGAGGGCTGTACAAGCAATGATCACACGCACGGCACAGCGGACACACCAGGAACCGCGGTGTTGGCCGTCGAATGGCGCTAGCTGCGCAGCATTTGTGCACCGCCGCCGTCAGTGTCAGCCAGTTTGCCGTGGCATACGGAGCTCCATCGCAGTCTTTAACACTGGTAGCATGCCGCGACAACGTGGACGTGAACCGTATGTGCAGTTGACGGACTTTGAGCGAGGGCGTATAGTGGGCATGCGGGAGGCCGGGTGGACGTAATGCCAAATTGCTCAACACGTGGGGCGTGAGGTCTCCACAGTACATCGATGTTGTCGCCAGTGGTCGGCGAAAGGTGCACGTGCCCGTCGACCTGGGACTGGACCGCAGCGACGCACGGAAGCATGCCAAGACCGTAGGATCCTACGCAGTGCCGTAGGGGACCGCACCGCCACTTCCCAGCAAATTAGGGACACTGTTGCTCCTGGGGTATCGGCGAGGACCATTCGCAACCGTCTCCATGAAGCTGGGCTACGGTCCCGCACACCGTTAGGCCGTCTTCCGCTCACGCCCCAACATCGTGCAGCCCGCCTCCAGTGGTGTCGCGACAGGCGTGAATGGAGGGACGAATGGAGACGTGTCGTCTTCAGCGATGAGAGTCGCTTCTGCCTTGGTGCCAATGATGGTCGTATGCGTGTTTGGCGCCGTGCAAGTGAGCGCCACAATCAGGACTGCATACGACCGAGGCACACAGGGCCAACACCCGGCATCATGGTGTGGGGAGCGATCTCCTCCACTGGCCGTACACCTCTGGTGATCGTCGAGGGGACACTGAATAGTTCACGGTACATCCAAACCGTCATCGAATCCATCGTTCTACCATTCCTAGACCGGCAAGGGAACTTGCTGTTCCAACAGGACAATGCACGTCCGCATGTATCCCGTGCCACCCAACGTGCTCTAGAAGGTGTAAGTCAACTACCCTGGCCAGCAAGATCTCCGGATCTGTCCCCCATTGAGCATGTTTGGGACTAGATGAAGCGTAGTCTCACGCAGTCTGCACGTCCAGCACGAACGCTGGTCCAACTGAGGCGCCAGGTGGAAATGGCATGGCAAGCCGTTCCACAGGACTACATCGAGCATCTCTACGATCGTCTCCTTGGGAGAATAACAGCTTGCATTGCTGCGAAAGGTGGATATACACTGTACTAGTGCCGACATTGTGCATGCTCTGTTTCCTGTGTCTATGTGCCTGTGGTTCTGTCAGTGTGATCATGTGATGTATCTGACCCCCAGGAATGTGTCAATAAAGTTTCCCCTTCCTGGGACAATGGATTCACTGTGTTCTTATTTCAATTTCCAGGATTGTACATACATCCTAAACCTCGAAAACTTCTACAAGAAACACACGAGCATGTTGTTCATCCTCTGTATTTAAGAACGCGATGAATTAAACACAAACACAATTCGTTGAGCGGCAAAAAAAAAAAAAAAAATGTAGACAATGATGGCTTTCACGGCAGGTGTTGTCATCACTTAACACTTCCGGGGTGAGATGCCGTGGTCCATACATAACACTCTCCCCTGCCTTTTCGCCTTCGACTGCGGAAGGCATCCTCCGAGGACAATCGGCGAACTTATGTATGGACCAGGGCATCTCCGCCCGGAAGTGTTAAGTGATGACAAGTAAACAACTTTGTAACTCTTTCATAACAAAATTAAAATGGCTCTGAGCACTGTGGGACTTAATTTCTGAGGTCATGAGTCCCGTAGAATTTAGAACTACTTAAACCTATCTAAGGACATCACACACATCCAAGGCCGAGACAGGATTCGAACCAGCGACCGTTGCGGTCGCGCGGTTCCAGACTGAAGCGCCTAGAACGGCTCGGCCACTCCGGCCGGCTTTCCTAACAGGGAAATAAGTTCACAGTTAAACGAAGGTACCTGGAACAACAAAAGGAAGGCTTTCGTCGTCAGAGTTCGTTCCCTACTAATTGACTATCAGATGTTTGAGTCTTCGCTCTCCTTGAGCGGAGCGCATTCGAACAGATTAACACTTGAGTTCCGGTCTGTACGAGTTCACCGTCTTTACAGTCTGGCCAAGTCAGTCTGACCGTATACCAACAGCCCCACGACCAGGTTGCAAGGTTTCTTGGCGTGCGGTGGGCGGTGCTGGATCTGAAGTAGACTTCGCGTTGCTGGCGTGACCATCGCGGACGCGTTCCTAAGTACCAGCACGGCGGATGCATACTTTTTCTGCCTGGCTGACCGTGACATTGGCGCATGCAGCAAAAGTTTCATGGTATGAGCGCCCTCTCTCGCTGATTTACACGACTGGTGTATGCAGAGGCCAGGGGCTGAGTTGCCAACCAACCCGACGGCTGCGTGGCGCCGAGTGGCGTCGGTGCAGGATGACCTTTGCGACAAGCCAGAATCAATCGGGTATGACTGAGAAAACTCTGACGGCGCAACAGCACGTCAAGGAAATCATGAGCCCTCACGTGTAATCTCCCGTGATACAGTATTGTGGTGCTATTTTTAAAGAGGACAACGTTCATCCACAACTGGCACGTGTCTCCGTGAACTATCTGTGCGATGTTGAGGTAGACCTGCGGCTAGCAAGACCCCAAATCTGTCCCACCAGAAGCAGCCTCTACAATTGTGTTAATATTTGAAACTTAAGCCAGTACGCAATTCACTTCGTTAGCTATGGAAGTCATTGTAATGGTATCACTATTGTTGACTTATTACCTAATTTAACTAACGTACGCATACAACTACCAGTTAAAAAAGTAAACATTTTTGTGTTCTGTACTACAGCTTTTACGAGTCTATCAGCAGTCTACTTGCAGAATATACATAATATTTCAGCAGAAATTCTTTCATTTTAAATTTAAAAACTGCTTTATTCAGCTGGATAAATAGTAAAAAATTACAAACTGGTTACTATAATGATCGATAATCTAAGTTATTTTTTCTGTTGTATTAATTAAGGACATGGTATTCTTTTATATCGTAATGGGATATTTATACTTAGTTTCGTTAGAAAGTGTGCGTATTGTGTGGGCACAATTGGAATAACTCATTTATGACAGATAAGCCTTACAAAATGACTATTTTTTACACTATATCGTTGAGCAAAATGCTCCCTAGAAAATTATGTCCTCAGATTTGTGAATGAACAAGCACAAAACATGTTTCACTAGTAACGAGAGCATATGAAAAGTCAACATGCCCATTTTTATTAAATATAAACGAGTGTCCTATTCAGTAATCAGTAAATTGACAACATGCAGCAGTAGACACAAACAACTCATGTGAACACTGATTCGTTCAATACAATTTCCACATAAGCCTTGGAATGTTTAATAAAACATGGAAGTTACTAACTTGCATCCTGGAACTTTTCGTCTGGATGATCTACCGTTAACAATTCACACTTCACACTAATACACACATCAAAAAAAGCTTTGCATAACCTCGGTTCCGAGAGTTCCGGAAACTGTGTAGAAAGAGACCAACATAAACATCATTTCCACCCCTTTTAATTGCTCACGAAAACCACACATTGAATGTTGTGCCGCCATACAGCGAGACCTTCAGACGTGGTGGTCCAAATTGCTGTACACACCGGTGCCTCTAATAACCTTGTTGCAGATCCTCTTGCATTGATGCATGCCTCATCTTGGCATACTATCCACAAGTTCATCAAGGTACTGTTGGTCCAGATTGTCCCACTCCTCAACGGCGATTCGGAGTAGTCCCCTCAGAGTGATTGGTGGGTCACGTCGTCCATGAAAAGCCCTTTTCAAGCTATCCCAGGCACGTTCGAACTTGATGACAATCCTGAGCGGTCCATTCGGCACGTTGTTGGGCCGTGGGGCATGGTTCGTGGTTGCTAAGATGGACCTCGTCATGGACGTCGGAAGTGAAGTTGCGCATCATGCAGCCTATTGTGCACAATTTGAGTCGTAACACGATGTGTTGTGGCTGCACAAAAAACATTGTTCAACATGGTGGCGTTGCTGTCGGGGTTCCTCCGACCCATAATCTGTTGGTAACGGTCATCCACTGTAGCAATCCTTGGGTGGCCAGAGCGAGGCATGTCATTGAAATTTCCTGTCTCTCTGTATCTCCTCCAAGTCCGAACAACATCACTTTGGTTTACTCCGAGACGCCTGGACACTTCCCTTGCTGAGAGTCCTTCGTGGGACAAAGTAACAATGAGGACACGATGGAACCGCTGTAGTGACAGTCTAGGCATGGATGAACTACAGACAACACGAGCCATGTACCTCCTTCCTTGTGAAATGACTGGAACTGACTGGCTGTCACTCACGGTTGTTCACATCTTCGGGTGGTTCAGGGACATCTCTGAACAGTCAAAGCGACTGTGTCTGTGATACAATATCCACAATCAACGTCTGTCAGCAGGAGTTCTGGGAACCGGGGTGATGCAAAACTATTTTTGATGGGTGTATAATTCACTGACAGATGTCAGCCTGTGTGCATGAGCACACGGTACTAGAGAGACAGAGTCAGATCACTTTCCTGCCCTCCACGCTCATCTGACTGTAACAGGCATTTGCATATGTGTGATTTGTGCTACACATGTCAGAAGAAGCACAGTTTCTCGCGGAAGCTGTAGAAACATGTGAGACAGTACGCAAAACAACAACTGTGATGGCTGTGTATATTCTACATTTGGTTGCACCACATCTGACGAAAGTATATTTTGATCCATTGCGGTATCCTGTTTCTCTCCTGTGAAGATGGTTGTTATGACTGAAACCGGTAGAGAATAAATACACCACGCAGCAAAATTAAAGATTCGCTTTTTCGAGATCACATAATGGTCTCCCATCGCGACGCATAAGTTTTCCCTGTAATGGTTCAGAAGCATGCCGCCATGTGACGTCACCCTCAATCTCGGCGACTTTTCAAACCGGAAGACGTCGACATATTAGAAATAATGGCCACAGCTAAGAAATTCACCAAATTTAACCACAATCTTGCCCAACGCCAGCGCAGATGTTTCATTCCATGAGTAGAAAGTCATAGACCCTCTTCCCCACATTTCACGCCTTCTTTTGACGTCTGTGTGATGGAGGTCAGAGTCACAACACCCAGGGTTGACATCACGCTATTTTCGCATGAGTGGTCGAGGTAAACATTTCAGACACACCGCCGCTCAGAATCAACACGAAAAGGCCTCATGGAGTGGCATAACGAGCCTCAGTGAAATCACTCTTTTCTCTGGGACGGTGATTCCCGGTCGAAAACGACAGTTTTCTGTACGAGGAACAACAGGAGGCCGACGTTCTTGACTACCTTTGACGCTGATGATTTCCTATCACGTTTCAACCCCTCTCTAACGATATTGCGTGGCTGCATCTCCATTGCAATTCATCGCACCAATCTGGTGTGCGGCGTGACGGCAATTTTTCCTGTTGTGTACAGTTTGCAACCACTAGGGACCGTTAAAATCATTCGACGAAATTTGAACATCATCCAATTTATGCTCATTCATCCCTCATCCATCCTGTTTTCATCGCTCCTGTGGCGTGATCACGCCAGAATGCAACATTAACATCTGCTTGAGTTGAAAAGCAAAGGTCGCTCTAAGCTTCCTCCAGCTGGGCAACAACCTCGGTCACACTCACGTACCTTTGTTAGAAATATACCTCCAAAAACTTCGATAGCAAATCAATCTGCCGGCTGCCCTGATGCCTGAATGTTAGGCAACACTTTCGACACTCCTTGAGTGTAGTTTGCTCACCTTCAGGCGATAACCCACCTTAGAGCTGACATGAACTTCTGAGCTCTGACTGTTTTTTTTTTTTTTTTTTTTTTTCATTTGTCGACGCCTTGCTGTTGGAGCGTCGCTAAGGCCTAGGGCGATGTTACAGGACGCCGCTTTTTCACCATGGCAGAGGAAGCTGCATAGTTCACGTAAATACGAAGTTAATTTGACAGTCTTTACGAGCATTAGGTTTTGTTACCTGGGATAACATCACTCATCCACTTGCTGGAGTTGACAGCAAAGAACTTTGAACACAATGAAAATGCTCACAGTCACATTGCAATTACTGTTTTGCTACCTACCAAATGAGTAGCGATCTTACATTCTCTTCGTTAGTGTACATGTACTCACACAAACCTTTAACTAAATTAAATTTAATGGCATATGGCAATGTTGAATGGGAAATCTCGCTAGGTGGGTTCACACAGCTAGTTATAACCGGTGTTCTTTGGCCAGGCATATTCGCACACTCGCCCCTTTCCCTGAGAGTCGTATCATGTGTGTAGTTTTAGAGTGTACGTGAGTGTAATGGATGCGAGTATAATATAGTTCTCTGTTTGCGTGGAATACAGAAGCAAAAATTACAACAACCAACATCGCCAATTATAATTTTATTTAGGATGACCGGTTTCGGTAAATCTAAGTTGCCATCATCGGACTTTATGCATAAAATCCGATGATCAGAGCTTAGATATCCCGAAACCGGTCATCATAAATAAAATTTATTGTTTAAGGTTTTACTTCTGTGTTTCATACTACTGTAGGTCGCTCCTATACTTGAGTGTTCTCAAGCATATACGTTATATTTCTGCCATCCGACGGACGAATCACCACCGACAGTGTCAGATTAGATACTGCTGAGAGGTTTTAAATTTCATCAAGGATACTGGGAAGAAGATTTGTTATCAGGACCTCTACGTCACCACTTCTCCTCCCCTTACTGTCCTAATACTAGCAACGGAAATACCATCCACCATTAGGATTCGAACAATCTTCGAGTCGAGTCCCACTGCACACACGCGCTTTAGCGACCTCTACGGAGGCGGATTAACCTTCGACTGAAGACGGTTGACGGAATGACCAGCGCGCGCTTGCGTTGTGTTAATATTTGTTTACTGCCCGCTCCAGCAAGTGGACGAGTTGCGTCAGTCTGGGTGCATGCGCTTTGCGCTGGTACAGGAGAGTGAAAATCAATTTGTGTAATGTTCTCGATGACGTCATGTTTATTACATGACTGGGGCTCTGTGACACATTTCTGATTAGGTCTTGGAGAGAGGAAGCGCATTACCATACAGAAAATATAGGGCAGTATTTGAAAAAGACTTACTGCTGATTATACACTGCTGGCCATTAAAATTGCTACACCACGAAGATGACGTGCTACAGACGCGAAGTTTAACCGACAGGAAGAAGATGCTGTGATATGCAAATGATTAGCTTTTCAGAGCATTCACACAAGGTAGGCGCCGGTGGCGACCTACAACGTGCTGACATGAGGAAAGTTTCCAACCGAATCTCATACACAAAGAGCAGTTGACCGGCGATGCCTGGTGAAACGTTGTTGTGATGCCGCGTATAAGGATCAGACATGTGTACCATCACGTTTCCGACTTTGATAAAGGTCGGACTGTAGCCTATCGCGACTGCGGTTAACCGTATCACAACATTGCTGCTCGCGTTGGTCGAGATCCGATGACTGTTAGCAGTATATAGAATCGGTGGGTTCAAGAGGGTTATACGGAACGCCGTGCTGGATCCCAACGGCCTCGTATCACTAGCAGTCGAGATGACAGATATCTTATCCGCATGGCTGTAACGGATCGTGCAGCCCCGTCTCGATCCCTGAGTCAACAGATGGGGACGTTTGCAAGACAACAACCATATGCACGAACAGTTCGACGACGTTTCCAGCAGCATGCACTATCAGCTCTGGGACCGTGGCTGGGGTTACCCTTGACGCTGCATCACAGGACAGGAGCGCCTGCTATAGAGTACTCGACGACGAACCTGGGTGCACGAATGGCAAAACGTCATTTTTTCGGATGAATCCAGGATCTGTTTAAGCATCATGATGGTCGCATCCGTGTTTAGCGATATCTCGGTGAACGCTCATTGAAAACGTGTATTCGTCATCGCCTTACTGGCGTATCACCCGGCGTGATGGTATGGGGTGCCATTGGTTACACGCCTCGGTCACCTCTTGTTCGCACTGACGGCACTTTGAACAGTGGACGTTACATTTCAGGTCTGTTACGACCCGTGGCTCTACCCTTCATTCGATCCCTGCGAAACCCTACATTTCAGCTGCATACAGGAAATGTTCGACTGCTGCCCTCGCCAGCACATTCTTCAGATTGAAAACGTCTTGTCAATGGTGGCTCGTCACAATACGCCAGTCACTACTCTTGATGAACTGTGGTATCGTGTTGAAGCTGCATGGGCAGCTGTACCTGTACACGTCATCCTAGCTCTGTTTGACTCAATGCCCAGGCGTATCAAGGCCGTTATTACGACCAGAGGTGGTTGTTCTGGGTAGTGATTTCTCAGGATCTGTGCATGCAAATTGCGTGAAAATGTAATCACATGTCAGTTCTAGTGTAATATATTTGTCCAATGAATACCCGTTTATCATATGCATTTCTTCTTGGTGTAGCAATTGTAATGGGTAGTAGTGTAATTTCTCTAGGAAGGAAAATGAAAGAAAGGGAGTCATGCTGTTTGCTGTTATCGAAATAACTGCTAGACGAATTTTTTATTTTGCTTCTGGACAAAATTTATTTGGGGTGGGTAAGATACCTGGGACATCCTGCATAGATGCAAAGAAATAGTCAAGAACAGGAAGCGGCTGACCAGTCAGGAATCAGTGTGGTGCCGGATGTCGGTGCCACCCACGCGGTCACTTGCCATCGGGTGAGGTCATCGGAGCAGCAACAATGAGCTCACTGTCGCAGTAAAAATGCAGAACGGCTGAAAATCCCCGGCCGCACCGTGCCGTGATCGGCAGCATCCGGCAACCCAGCCAGACACACAGCCCGGGGGGTCTGTGTGCGGTCACCGCTTCGGGTTGCCCGATCTCAGCCTCTGTCTCACCTCTCCCCTTTCCTTCCGACCCTTCCAGGAAGCTGAGGGCCGTTACCGCAGGTGCGCTCCAATTATGGTGCTTACATTTTCCTCCCACACTACGACGGCTCTGTTCGAGACGGCCGCACGTCCTAATCTGATGGAAATTTCCCTGCCATAGTCCTAGCGGCGAAGCGGTACCCTTATATAGCTCTCAAGCTGGCCGTCTACTTTTAATATCTAGAGCACCTCGTTCCCGCATCGAAAAGAGTGTCAATATAAGGTATGTTGTAGTATTGACTTGTTTCTAGGACTAAATCTATACCACTTTTAACACTAAAGCAGTATGTGTGTGCATTATGTTATGCCATCCATTCTCTCTAGTCTACATCTCCATCTACATATCCACTCCACTAGATAAGTCACAGTGCATGTTGAAGGGTGAGTTGTGTCGCTATTTACCACTTCCTGTCCAAAATTTTCACATGTGGGAAAGATTGTCGCTGTGACTCGGTGTGCATCCTAATCTTTCTTCATAGCCTGGGGTTGCCTACGGAAGATATACACCGACGGAAGCGGAAAGTGTTATTGGTGACCACCACCAGGGCAGGAAAATACTCTAGCACTCGTTCTCACATGAAAGCAAACATACACTGAATGTCATGTTAAATGTTGTGATGACAGGAAATACTTGTGACAGGAAGAGAACCCCCTACCTCTGAAAGTAGTAGTTGTTATTGAGGTGGCTTACTTTCGCAGACGAACTTGAAAACCTCGTCACAGGGTCAAATAGTTTTAGGTAAACTGCGGCAGAAATGATGACGGTACACATCAGGTACAGATTATTGATTGAAAGTACGCATTATGTAACTTGAGTGTGAAAATGATATGTGGCAATGTTCACTTGCACTAACCAATGCTTCACCACTGGTCTAGCCCTGAATGTAGTGAACGATGACAAATATGTGTTGGACAATATCCACTTAGACACTTCCAGTTGGCGATTGTAGATAAGTCCTGATGCTGTCTTGAGACACGTTGTTGATACCGTCGACCTAGCTATTGATACACACTGCGAGAGTGGAGCGGTGCGTCCGCCTATATCCGCGTTTGGCGGATAGATGTTCACTTGAGAACCATTTGTGTCATGTACACGGGAAGCATAACAGAGTCCAGATTGTGTGTACCCTGTATGGGGTCCGATCACAGCTATGTTGTGCCTCTCTGGAAGCTGGATTTGCCACTTTTTTTTGAAGGTTGGGGCCCTTCCACGACCAGACCAACGTGAACCAAACCAAAAGTTCTACTGTCACCTCTGTATAACATGTTAGTTTTCAAATCGTGAGTCACAGGATGCGGGTTGTGATGTTGTCCATGCGTCTGGGTAGGATTACTCATTGACATTGTACATCAGGAGACAGAAAGTGGACGAAAGCGATCGAAGGGTAGCGGTTTGTAAGGGCAGAGGGAAAAAGTGACAAGGCAAGCGCCAAGGGAAAAAAACCTCTGCGCCACTAGGACGGGTAGTAAGGGCAGTAGCGGTTAGATACCTGCGACAGTGCATACAAGGTGTGGTTATGTTAGTGCGAGGTATCGTGCATCGTTACCTTTGTCGTTGCGGGTGCTCGTTGTATGCCCTGCTGCAGTTGCTGCGTCCCTGTAACAGTTCGAGGTCGCCATACATTAGTGGGCGATCGGTCATAGATCAGCTCACACTGTAGGGGATGTGCGTGGCTGGTTTGCGTGCTGTGTACAGTACTGTTTCCCTGCGATCGCCTGTTTTTCGGCGGGTCGAGCATCTGGTGTTGCTAGTAGTAGCTTTGTTGCAAGGACTCGCCAGTACTGTCGTGTTAGCGAGCTATGGACCATAGATGTTTAGTTTCTTACCGTGTGGTGCCCTCACTATATATAGTTGTATCTAGTATATTCTGGAGGACACAGCATTAAGGAATTCCCTTCCATGCCTGAAAACCGTGATGTGCCAGTTCATTTACATTGCTGGCTGGAGTTTAGTATGAGCGACTTCCCATCGTAACAAGCATATACCCTGTAGAAGACAGATTAGGAGACCACATGGGACACTCAAGGATATTTACTTGTTGTAGTGTCGAGTCTTGCGTTATTCTGCTGGAATGTTTTACGTAGTGCCCTGACTGCAGGATTAGCCATTTTTGCTATATACGGACGAGCATTCAGCCTTCCTTCAACATTTACCAAATCAATCATGTTATCATAGTAAGTCCCCACAACGTCATTCCATCAACAGACAAGCCATGGGCTTAGACACTCGCTGCTTACTCTGCCTACGGACACCCTGACGTCGATCTGACCGCCACAAACAGAAACGAGTCTCTTCAACGTTCAGGACGGAGTGCCCCTCCGAGATACAGATGACAGTGGCTCTATACTAGACTATGTAGCCTATAATACGGTGTCAGCGAAGTACGACGCATGGAAACTCTTGATCAGAACCTAGTCTCCAGCCATCTGTTCCAGACGATTGGTGGTGACACTAAGCCTGGAACCGCTGCCCTGATTTCAACTGTTGCCATCCGCGATTTCGTCAGAGACAGTCGGAAAATCTTACGATCGTCTCGTCCTGTAGTCCTTCCAGAAGCTCCCGAGCCAACTCTTTCTGCCGCGCTGTCGTTACACGTCCATCTTGTCGCCACTCGCTCTGCACTCATTGCGCTGTATCCGACTGTCTGTGCGACCTAACTGTATGATTCTCTCATGTCCTTTATGATTCGACTTTTCTCAAAGGGCGAATTCATTGTATTGATAACACACTGACGAAAGCGGGGTGTCTGTCACCATGAAGTACCACTCCGACGTTATCACACTTTGTGGAGGTATTCATCACATCACGGGTTTTAAAGGATTACAATTTCATTCCATTCGCAGCTGATAAGAATCATCAACATCAGAATAAGGTGTAACCCTCCCCCAGGCATGAATACACTTTAGTATTCGTTATGGAATGGAGGAATATAATAATTCCAATCCCAAAGAAAGCAGGTGTTGACAGATGCGAAAATTACCGAACTATCAGTTTAATAAGTCACAGCTGCAAAACACTAACGCGAATTCTTTACAGACGAATGGAAAAACTGGTAGAAGCCAACCTTGGGGAAGATCAGTTTGAATTCCGTAGAAATGTTGGAACACGTGAGGCAATACTGACCCTACGACGTATCTGAAAAGAAAGATTAAGGAAAGGCAAACCTACGTTTCTAGCATTTGTAGACTTGGAGAAAGCTTTTGACAATGTTGACTGGAATACTCTCTTTCAAATTCGAAAGGTAGCAGGGGTAAAATACAGGAAGTGAAAGGCTATTTACAACTTGTACAGAAACCAGATGGCAGTTATAAGAGTCGAGGGACATGAGAGGGAAGCAGTGGTTGAGAAAGGGAGTGCATAGGGTTGTAGCCTCTCCCCGGTGCTATTCAATCTGTATTTGAGCAAGCAGTAAATGAAACAAAAGTTGGAATAGGTATTAAAATCCATGGAGAAGAAATAAAAACTTTGAGGTTCGCCGATGACATTGTAATTCTGTCAGAAACAGTAAAGAACTTGGAAGAGCAGAATGGACAGTGTCTTGAAAGGAGCGTTTAAGATGAACATCAACAAAAGCAAAACGAGGATAATGGAATGTAGTCGAATTAACTCGGGTGATGCTGAGGGAATTAGATTAGGAAATGAGGCACTTGAAGTAGTAAAGGAGTTTTGCTATTTGGGGAGCAAAATAACTGATGATGGTCGAAGTAGAGAGGATATAAAATGTAGACTGGCAAAGACAAGGAAAGGGTTTCTGAAGAAGAGAAATTTGTTAACATCGAGTATTGATTTAAGTGTCAGGAAGTCGTTCCTGAAAGTATTTGTATGGAGTGTAGCCATGTATGGAAGTGAAACATGGACGATAAATAGCTTGGAGAAGAAGAGAATAGAAGCTTCCGAAATGTGATGCTACAGAAGAATGCTGAAGAGTAGATGGGTAGATCACTTAACTAATGAGGAGGTATTGAATAGGATTGGGGAGAAGAGAAGTTTGTGGCACAACTGGACTAGAAGAAGGGATCGGTTGGTAGGACATGTTCTGAGGCATCAAGGGATCACCAATTTAGTACTGGAGGGCAGCGTGCAGGGTAAAATTCGTAGAAGGAGACCAAGAGATGAGAACACTAAGGAGATTCAGATTCAGAAGGATGTAGGCTGCAGTAGGTACTGGGAGATGAAGCTTGCACAGGATAGAATAGCATGGAGAACTGCATCAAACCAGTCTCACGACTGAAGACCACAACAACAATAACATGGAATGGAGGAAACTGCATCCGAATTTAGTCATGGGTAATTTATTACCACGCCTTCAGTGTGTGAAAACTGCTGACTAGAGCCTGGTGTGAAATACATGTCTTTCCGTCGCATCCGAGACATACTCTATGAAGGACAATTTAAGGGACCAGGCAGACCCGTGGAGGATCCGCACAGTTAGCAAGGCATTTGTTTTGTGAACTAAGTGCAAGGTCTCGCATTATTCTGCTGGAATATGCCATTTGATTCCTCGGTTATGATAATCGCTGGTTCATGTGACATTTCATGAGTGGTCTACTGATAGCCACAAACGCTGACTCATCAATGAGCAGCGGAGAAAATCAATGTCCCAATTAACTCGTGTAAGCCTCTTTTGTCTGTGGTGTGGTGTCAGCAATAAACGATCCACGACAACTCACAAAGTCAAATCATCTTCCGTTAATCAGTTCGTGGTCACACTTAGCCTGCAATCTCTGCCAGGATAACAACCGTTGTCATCCATTTTGTCTCTCAAAAAATACAACCATGAGAGAGATTGGAACTGAAATGGCGTTCTCTAGGGCAATGTAACTGACTATCACCGACTAATTCGGTTGTTGTTTTATTTTTTACGTGTACTAGCGCACTCAAACCGTGTCCACAGTTGATAAATTGGCGCACGAAGCTGTGGTATTCTTTTTAAACCATCAACAGACTGAAGGGAAATTCGTTTTCGAATTTGGTACAGAGGTCGGCTTTCAGTAGCAGTGCAACCCATTTTGCATGAATCTTACTCATAGTTAATTCTTGACATATATCTGAGACCGACGGAATTTCGAAGACATTCAAACGCTCCTCTGCACTTTCTAATATTTGAATTATCAGGCCATTTCTGTATCGTATAAAATGAAGGCCAATTCTCCTCAAAAAGCTTCAGCAACTTTGGATGAATTTTTGTCGGTGATAATAGAAAATAAAGCTTTTTGTAACATAACTATGACACAGAACATGAATATCTTAAAAGGCGAATAAAAAAAAAGTTTCTGCAAATAAGATTGAAACGTGGCTTATGTTATTGAACAACGAGCATCAATTGAGCAGTCACGACGTAAAACTATTTACAAGCCGAACAATATCAAAGAGTGTCTCAGATCTGCAACGGGCAAAAGAGAAACCACTCGTAATGGCGATACTGTACCATAATCGCGTGCATGTGGAAAAGTCTATGTTGGAATGAGGCGACAATCCCTCTGTATCAGTGTCATCGAACATAAACGGTATTGCAGGCGCGAACAGGTAGAAAAATCAGCTGTGTCGGAACATGACCACATAATTATATCCGCCGAGACTAAGGTTCTCGAGCCGGCAGCTGTGGCCGAGCTGTCCTAGGCGCTTCAGTCAGGAACCGCGCGGCTGCTACGGTCGCAGGTTCGAATCCTGCTCTGGTGCATGGATGTGTGTTATGTCCTTAGGTTAGTTAGGTTTAAGTAGTTCTATGTTCTAGGGGACTAATGACCACAGATGTTAAGTCCCGTAGTGCTCAGAGCCATTTGAACCATCAGGTTTCGCTCTGGAGAAGGGCTATCACGCCCATTTGTTCAGGGAGCCATAGAACATGACAAAAGCTTTAGCAAGAAAGAATAAAGCCACAAGCTAAACTGATCCTGAATTCTCTCCTTGCAGCGAACAACCGTTGCCGATAACAAGGAACTGACCAGTAAAAGCCCTCAGACCTTGGCGCGACAGAGATACGAGTATATTATCTCCGGACGGGGGTTCGCTTCCAATCTGCCACCAGCAATGGCAGGTGAACCTTTGACAATGACAGCCATTTGTGCTGCCGAAACGTCAGAAAAAGTGTTAAACAAACGTTGTCTGAAAATCCTGAGGCAAAAGCCAGCATGTATCTACATCTACGTTCAGACTGCGCAAACCACCATATGATGCATGGTGGAGGATACCTACTGCCACTGCTACTAATTTTCTTTCCTCGCAGATGAGGATAGGGTAAAACAAATGCCTATATACCTTCCTGCGAGCCCTATTTTTTCTTATCTTTTCTTCTTGCTTCTCACGTGACATGTACCTTGGCGGCATTATAATCGTTCTACAGCCATCTGAAAATGCGAGCCCCTACATATTCTGAATAGTGAAACTTGCTGGCAGATGAAAACTGTGCGCCAGACCGAGATTCGAACTTCGGAACTTTCCCTTTCGTGGGCAAGTGCTCTACAAACTGAGCTACCCAAGCACGACTCACGCCCCGTTCACAGCTTCAGTTCCGCCAGTACCTCGTCTCCTACCTTCCAAACTTCACAGAAGCTCTCCTGCGAGCCTCACAGAATCAGCACTCCTGGAAGAAAGAATATCGCAGAGAAATGGCTTAGCCACAGCCTGGGGGATGTTTCCAGAATGAAATTTTCACTCTGCAGCGGAGTATGCGGTGATATGAAGCTGTGAGGAAGGGTCCTGAGTCGTGGTTCGGTAGCTCAGTTTGTAGAGTACTTGCCTGTGAAAGACAAAGGTCCACAGTACGAATCTTGGTCTGCACGCAGTTTTAATTTACTAGGAAGTTTCTTATCAGCGTACACTCCGCTGCAAAGCGAAAATTTCATTCTGGATTCTCAACAGTGTTTCACGAAAAGCAGGAATGCTTCTTTGCAACGACTGCCATTTGAGTTCAGAAAGCATCTCCGTAACACTCGCATACTCGTCGAACCTACTGATAACAAATCTAGCAGCACGTCTCTGAACTGCTTGGAAGTCTTCCGTTAATCCGACCTGCTGCGGATTCCAAACACATGAGCCGTACTCAAGAGTGAGTCGCACTAGTGTTGTACACGTAGTCTCCTTTATAGACGAGATACACTTTCCTAAAATTCCCTCAATAAACCAAAGTAGACAATTCACCAACTGCCGGCCGGGGTGGCCGAGCGTTTGTAGGCTCTACAGCCTGGAACCGCGCGACCGCTACGGTCGCAGGTTCGAATCCTGCCTCGGGCATGGGTGCTTGTGATGTCCTTAGGTTAGTTAGTTTTAAGTGGTTCTAAGTTATAGGGACTGATCACCTCAGAAGTTAAGTCCCATAGTGCTCAGAGCCATATGAACCATTCCCCATCTCTAATACCGACCTTACGTCTTCACTCCATATCATATCACTTTGCAATGTTCCGCCTAGACAATTAATAGACGTGAATGTGTCAAATCGCACACTGCTGATACTGTATCCGAACATTATAAAATTGTTTTTCCTACTCGTCTGCATTAAAATACGTTTTTGTACAGTCAAATCATTTATAACACTACGTGATCTTGTATCCTCCTACAATCATTCAATTGCGATAGTTCCCCTTATCGTACAGCGTCATCAGCAGTCATTCTCAGATTGCTTCTCACCCTGTCCGTCAGATCATTTACGTATATAGAGAGCAAGAGTGGTCTTATCGCATTTCTCTGGGGCAGTCCTGAGGAAACCCTTGTTTCTGACGTACATTCGCCATCGAGGACAACGTACCTTACTGGTTCTGTTATTCGAGTTGCTCGTGTTTCTGGGAACCTTATTTGTAGGCTATAAATAAAAAAGTGGCCACGAAAGCTTCAATAATTACATATATAACAGGTATATATAGCAAAAGCAATACTTAATTTGTCTGGACGCCATCAAAATACTACAAAGCAATAAAATTAGAGAAGGACCGTTATATATTAACATAACTGCATGCTTATGACCAAACAGCCAGTTCGGAAGAATGATTACAATAAAATATTTTAAAATTAAACCAAATCAGCCAAAATTATAATTTCAAAATGTCTGCAGTAATGGTATTCCGAGGAAAACAACAGGTGCCCTCAAAAATATTGATAGAAAAGAAAGTTGTCGAGCAGGTAGCCTATTTTAACAACCACAGCTGCGGCATTTCATTTGATTATGATAAAGATATAAAGAATAAAACAGCAAAATACCAGAGCGTCTGTGGAATAATAAAAGGGGCTTTATGTAAAAGACATAAAAAATCCAACTGAAATTCTATAAAAACACTACCTTTTCCTGTGCTACTGTACGGTTCTGAGGCTTGGATTCCAAAGAAGGAAAACGTAAATCGAATAATGATTTCATAAATGAAATTACTCAGACCAGTGAAACAATGTGATCTAGCAGTTATGACGGAGTGCAAATGAAAACTGCACACCCGCGACAACGGGACTTTGGAATGGTTCCACTCAAAAGTAATCAACAGGCGCTTTAAGACATTTATTCCATAGGGAGACGAGACGATCAATTCCTGTTTCGTAGAACAGGGTCGGCCGCTGACGGTTCCAAAACGCACCCACTATTGCAGTTCCTAGACCGACTGAAACCGACGTCTACGTATACCTCTCTTCAGGTCGGCAATGATGTGAAAGAGCCGCCACGTACGGAGGATGTTGCATTGTTTCTCAACCAAATCGTTGAAGCGTGACTTACATATATACATATATACCTATACATTTATACTCCGCAAGCCACCCAACGGTGTGTGGCGGAGGGCACTTTACGTTCCACTGTCATTACCTCCGTTTTCTGTTCCAGTCGCGTATCGTTCACGGGAAGAAAGACTGTCTGAAAGCGTCCGTGCGCGCTCGAATCTCTCTAATTTTACATTCGTGATCTCCTCGGGAGGTATAAGTAGGGCGAAGCAATATATTCGATACCTCATCCGTAAACGCCCCCTCTCGAAACTTGGCGAGCAAGCTTCACCGCTATGCAGAGCGCCTCTCTTGCAGAGTCTGCCACTTGAGTTTACTAAACATCTCCGTAACGCTATCATGGTTACCAAATAACCCTGTGACGAAACGCGCCGCTCTTCTTTGGATCTTCTCTATCTCCTCCGTCAACCCGATCTGGTACAGATCCCACACTGATGAACGATACTCAAGTATAGGTCGAACGGGAGTTTTGTAAGCCACCTCCTTTGTTGATGGACTACATTTTCTAAGGACTCTCCCAATGAATCTCAACCTGGTACCTGCCTTACCAACAATTTTATATGATCATTCCACTTCAAATCGTTCCACACGCATACACCCAGGTATTTTACAGAAGTAACTGCTACCAGTGCTTGTTCCGCTATCATTTAATCATACAATAAAGGATCCTTCTTTCTATGTATTCAATACATTACATTTGTCTATGTTAAGGGTCAGTTGCCACTCCCTGCACCAAGTGCCTATCCGCTGCAGATCTTCCTGCATTTCGCTACAATTTTCTAATGCTGCAACTTCTCTGTATACTACAGCATCATCCGCGAAAAGCCGCATGGAACTTCCGACATTATCTACTAGGTCATTTATATATATTGTGAAAAGCAATGGTCCCATAACACTCCCCTGTGGCACGCCAGAGGTTACTTTAACGTCTGTAGACGTCTCTCCATTGATAACAACAGGCTGTGTTCTGTTTGCTAAAATCTGTTCAATCCAGCCACACAGCTGGTCTGATATTCCGTAGGCTCTTACTTTGTTTATCAGGCGACAGTGCGGAACTGTATCGAACGCCTTCCGGAAATCAAGGAAAACATCCGATTGAGAGAGTGTGTGTGTGCGACACACACACACACACACACACACACACACACACACACATTATCGTGCAACTGGATGATTCCGTCCGACAACATGGTGCGTCAAAGTTTCTACAAAGTATCTTCTTAGCAATGCGAGTTGTGGTTCCTCACTCCTCACTCGAGGACCTCGACGGCTAGAGACGTCAGAAGAAGGCCATCGTTACCTTTAGTGGTGCCACTATTTTGAGTCGGATGGACAACGGCAAAGCCAAAGGTGGAAATATTCCAAATATCCCCTGACAAATAAATCCAATGCTGCGCACACAAGTTCCGGTAAGTTGGACGGTAACGCCTACCCCCACACTGCCAGTCAGACGAAGGTTTTGGCTGCATCGATCTGGTTGGGAAACATTTCAGTTCTTACCGTACTTCCTGGATATTTCTCTGTGTGATTTTCACATCTTCGCCAGCGTTAAGAAAGACATGCGTCCACGTCAGTTTCAGTCGGACGAGGAAGTGCAATAGAGGATGCGGTTTTGAATTCGTCAGCGTCTACGAAACAAGAATTGATAGTCTCGTCTCCCAGCAAGATAAATGTCTTAACGCTTGTGGTGACTACTTTTGAGCAGAGCCATTCCGCGGTCGCGTAGGGGCGTGTGTTCGGTTTTCATTTGGCAGCCCCTTGTAGAGTAAGAAACGAAGATACATGAAATGAGCTTAAAATATTTTCCAGTAACAGAAAAAATCGACATATGCAAGACGAAATGGAAGCAACATGCTGACAGATTGGGACAAGACATTCTAAAACGGTTTTGCAATATTTGCCGAAAGGCGTGAGGGATGGAGGTTGGCTCAGGAAGCAATGGAGACGCTGAAGCCGGAAAAGATTCCTCGGACCTAATCCATGAATGTAGATGATAGTGATGATCTACCTACATCTACATCTACATGACTACTCTGCAATTCACATGTAAGTGCTTGGCAGAGGGTTCATCGAACCACAATCATACTATCTCTCTACTATTCCACTCCCGAACAGCGAGCGGGAAAAACGAACACCTAAACCTTTCTGTTCGAGCTCTGATTTCTCTTATTTTATTTTGATGATCATTCCTACCTATGTAGGTTGGGCTCATCAAAATATTTTCGCATTCGGAAGAGAAAGTTGGTGACTGAAATTTCGTAAAAAGGTCTCGCCGCGACGAAAAACGTCTATGCTGTAATGACTTCCATCCCAACTCGTGTATCATATCTGCCACACTCTCTCCCCTATAACGTGATAATACAAAACGAGCTGCCCTTTTTTGCACCCTTTCGATGTCCTCCGTCAATCCCACCTCGTAAGGATCCCACACCGCGCAGCAATATTCTAACAGAGGACGAACGAGTGTAGTGTAAGCTGTCTCTTTAGTGGACTTGTTGCATCTTCTAAGTGTCCTGCCAATGAAACGTAACCTTTGGCTCGCCTTCCCGACAATATTATCTATGTGGTCCTTCCAACTGAAGTTGTTCGTAATTTTAACACCCAGGTACTTAGTTGAATTGACAGCCTTGATAATTGTACTATTTATCGAGTAATCGATTTCCAACGGATTTCTTTTGGAACTCATGTGGATCAACTTACACTTTTCGTTATTTAGCGTCAACTGCCACCCGCCACACCATACAGCAATCTTTTCTAAATCGCTTTGCAACTGATACTGGTCTTCGGATGACCTTACTAGACGGTAAATTACAGCATCATCTGCGAAAAGTCTAAGAGAACTGCTCAGATTGTCACCCAGTTCATTTACATAGATCAGGAACAGTAGAGGTCCCAGGACGCTTCCCTGGGGAACACCTGATATCACTTCAGTTTTACTCGATGATTTGCCGTCTATTACTACGAACTGCGACCTTCCTGACAGGAAATCACGAATCCAGTCGCACAACTGAGACGATACCCCATAGCTCCGCAGCTTGATTAGAAGTCGCTTATGAGGAACGGTGTCAAAAGCTTTCCCGAAATCCAGAAATACGGAATCAACTTGAGATCCCCTGTCGATAGCGGCCATTACTTCGTGCGAATAAAGAGCTAGCTGCGTTGCACAAGAGCGATGTTTTCTGAAGCCATGCTGATTACGTGTCAATAGATCGTTCCCTTCGACGTGATTCATAATGTTTGAATACAGTATATGCTCCAAAACCCTACTGCAAACCGACGTCAATGATATAGGTCTGTAGTTAAATGGATTACTCCTACTACCCTTCTTGAACACTGGTGCGACCTGCGCAATTTTCCAATCTGTAGGTACAGATCTATCGGTGAGCGAGCGGTTGTATATGAGTGCTAAGTAGGGAGCTATAGTATCAGCGTAATCTGAAAGGAACCTAATCGGTATACAATCTGGACCTGAAGACTTGCCCGTATCAAGCGATTTGAGTTGCTTCGCAACCCCTAAGGTATCTACTTCTCAGAAACTCATGATGATGATAATGACGTGGATGCCATCGATATGCCAGTTCGGGGAATTTTCACCTAGGTGTGATAGACAGGACATACCATGAAAGTCCAAATATGTTTGTAACCGATTGTGTCCGTAAACATAGCGCAACTACAGATGTTTCATCACTATTACTAACGTGGCCGAGCGGTTTGAACGGTTGTTAACTTCTTCAGGTGCTGTACGCTATAGAGCTTCACGGTCACCGTGGACACACCAGTTAGTTAGCAACACAGTTTGCCAAGCGGAGATGGCACTGTCTGCTGAGGCGCAGCGGCTTGTGGAGTGGGAGGCGCGAACTCAATGGGGGCACGGGGACAGGCGCGACAAGACAGGCCTTTGTGGAACCGCGGCGCGTCTGCCGTCCGACGCGCACTTCATTCGCAGAAGGGGCGTTGGCCGCATACCGCACATTCCTACGGGACGCCAATATCTGCCGGCTCCATCAGAAAGGCCGGCGCAGCAATGAGAGCCCAGTCGGGCTGCCTGGGGCTCTCCGAGAAAGTCGCTCCTTGGCTATTCCGCAGGCACACGTCGTTCATTATAGCACGCAGCGCCGCTCGGTGGTCACGCTTCTGTCCCTTTCCTTATTATACCACTGGCCCAAGGGATTATTCACCTAAGGGACGTGCTTTGCCTCTAAAATTTAAAATTTGGTCCTGCCGTACAAAGAAAAGGAGATCTCTGGTATCCGGGCATCTGAACGTTATCCCACTCGGTCGTAGTTATAGTTTTATACGCTCGGTGGCTCAGTGGATAAGCACAATGTTACCACGTACAAAAGTCTAGGATTCGATCCCCAGACGATGAATTTTTTTCTTTTACTTGTCGTCTCTATCATCTCTGACATTGACTTGTCAAGTGAAGACTTCGGAAACAGGTTGGAGACTATGGGTCAAGCTGCTGGAAAACCATTCTGGAGTGTAATTAGCAGTCTTCGAAAGGGAGGTAAGAAGGAAATGACATTTTGGACAGGTGAGGAAAACTTCTGGTGAATCCTGTGGATGCCTTGAGCAGATGGAGGGAATATTTTGAAGAGTTGCTCAAGGTAGGTGAAAATACAATCAGTAATGTTTCAGATTTCGAGATAGAATGGGATAGGAATGATGATGGAAATAGGATCACATTTGAGGAAGTGGAGAAAATGGTCCGTAGATTGCAGTGCAATAAAGCAGCTGGGGTGGATGATATTAAGTCGGAACTCATCAAATACAGTGGAATGTCAGGTCTTAAATGGCTACACAGGATAATTGAAATGGCCTGGGAGTCGGGACAGGTTCCATCAGACTGGACAAAAGCAGTAATCACACCAATCTTTAAACATGGAAACAGAAAAGATTGTAACAACTACAGAGGTATCTTTTTAATCAGCGTTGTGGGTAAAATCTTCTCAGGTATTGTTGAAAGGAAAGTGCAAGTATTAGTTGAGGACGAATTGGATGAAAATCAGTGTGGGTTTAGGCCTCTTAGAGGTTGTCAGGACCAGATCTTTAGCTTACGGCAAATAATGGAGAAGTGTTATGAGTGGGACAGGGAATTGTACCTATGCTTTATAGATCTAGAAAAGGCATATGACCGGGTTCCTAGGAGGAAGTTATTGTCTGTTCTACGAGATTATGGAATAGGCGGCAAACTTTTGCAAGTAATTAAAGGCCTTTACATGGATAGTCAGGCAGCAGTTAGAGTTGACGGTAAATTGAGTTCATGGTTCAGAGTAGTTTCAGGGAAAGACAAGGCTGCAACCTGTCGCCACTGTTGTTCATATTATTTATGGATCATATGTTGAAAACAATAAATTGGCTGGGTGAGATTAAAATATGTGAACACAAAATAAGCAGTCTTGCATATGCGGATGACTTAGTTGTGATGGCAGATTAGATTGAAAGTTTGCAAAGTAATATTTCAGAGCTAGATCAGAAATGTAAGGACTATGGTATGAAGATTAGCATCTCCAAAACGAAAGTAATGTCAGTGGGAAAGAAATATAAACGGATTGAGTGCCAAATAGGAGGAACAAAGTTAGAACAGGTGGACGATTTCATGTACTTAGGATGCATATTCTCACAGGATGGCAACATAGTGAAAGAACTGGAAGCGAGGTGTAGCAAAGCTAATGCAGTGAGCGCTCAGCTACGATCTACTCTCTTCTGCAAGAAGGAAGTCAGTACCAAGACTAAACTATCTGTGCACCGTTCAAACTTTCGACCAATTTTGTTGTATGGGAGCGAAAGCTGGGTGGATTCAGGTTACCTTATCAACAAGGTTGAGGTTACGGATATGAAAGTAGCTAGGATGATTGCAGGTACTAGTAGATCGGAACAATGGCAGGAGGGTGTCCACAATGGGGAAATCAAAGAAAAACTGTGAATGAACTCTATAGATGTAGCAGTCAGGGCGAACAGGCTTAGATGGTGGGATCATGTTACACGCATGGGAGAAGCAAGGTTACCCAAGAGACTCATGGGTTCAGGAGTAGAGGGTAGGAGGAGTCGGGGCAGGCCAAGGAGAAGGTACCTGGATTCAGTTAAGAATGATTTTGAAGTAATAGGTTTAACACCAGAAGAGGCACCAATGTTAGCACTGAATAGGGGATCGTGGAGGAATTTTATAAGAGGGCTATGCTCCAGACTGAACGCTGAAAGGCATAATCAGTCTTAAATGATGATGAAGATGATGATGATGATGTCGTCTCTATCATCTCTGACATTGACTTGTCATGTGAAAAAAGCCAAGTTGAACTGTGTTTATCAGGCAATGTTAAACTGCTTGGTACATGTAAGTGGTTACGGAAGTCAGTTCAAAAAATGGAAAATGGTAAGGGAACACCACTTCGAATAAGATCATACTTATTTAAGTACTGAGATGTTAGAAACAATCTTCAGATTTCCGGTAGCTTTACTTTACAAACAGTTTCATTTTTAGTGACTATAGAATGATGCTTCAGTGTTGAAGAGCGAGGTATTGTGGAGTCTGACTGGGAGTAGAAATTGCTGATACGAACGAATGTTCAGAAACCGTTTCTAAAGAAAATGGAACACAATAAAAACAAAATTTAAAGGAAACATAGATCAATTACTGAACAAAAAGGAACCAGTGGAATTCGACATTATGTTTTCCGTAATGATTTTCAGTGCAAAGACAGATATGATTCAGTTGTCCATGCTAGTATCTGCTGTGCAAGCGTCTTCGCGTCTGAATAACTATTACTACCTACATCTATTTCAACCTTCTTATTGTATTGACATCTAGGTCATAATCTAAAATTTTTAGCCAGCACACTTCCCTCCATTACAAGCTGACTATTTCTTCAGGCTTCATTGTGTGTCCTGTCAGCCGATCCCTTCTTTTAGGCAAGCTGTGGCACAAATTTCTTTTTGACCCACTTCAATCCAGTATCTTCTTTTCATTTGTTCTGTCTACCCTTCTCGTACAGCAACACATTTCCAAAGCTCCTACTCGCGTCTTCTCTCAACTGTTTATCTTCCACGTTTTACTTCCGTACAATCCTCTACTAAAGACAGATATCTTAGGAAAATACTACCTAACAGTTAAAATTATATTCGATGTTAAAAATTCGTCTTTTTTAGAAACACTAATGTAGCCATTGCTAGTATCGATTTCATATCTCCTCTACGTCGAGAATCAACAGTTACTTTGCCACCCAAAAAGCAAAACTCATCTACTACAAGTAGGATCTCATTTCCTAATCTACTTCTCTCCATCGTATTACTTAATTCGACGTCATTCCATTACTGTTGTTTTACTTTTGTTGACGTTCATCTTCCGATGTCATTTCAAGACACTGTCCATCCTGCTGAGCTGCTCTTCCGAGTCCTTTGCTGTCTCTGTCAGAATTACAAGGTCATCAATAAACGTCACAATTTTTTATCTCTTCTCGCTGAACTTTAATTGCCTTTACAACTTTCTCCTTGGTTTCCTTTACTGCGTGCTCTATGAACAGAGAATAATCTAGGACTCTGTCTCACTCCCTTCTCAACCACAACTTGCCGTTAATGTCCTTCGACTTTCATAACGGCATCCTGGTTGCTGTATAAGTTCTAATTAACCTTTCTCTCCCTGTGATTTAACCCTGCTACCATCAGAATTTCGAAGAATGTTGTCCAGTCAGCGTTGTCAAAATGCGTCGTCTACAAGTTTTTCTCCATTCTTCTGTCAGTAATTCGTCTCAGTATTTTGAAAGAGTGAGTTATTAAACTGATGGTTAGATACTATTCTTACTGTCTGCTGCTGTCGTCTTTGTATCTGAAATTATTAGACGTTTCTTGAACTTTGGGCGTATTTCACCTGTCTCATATCTCTTGCACAGCAGGTGGAATAGTTTGTCACGGTTAGTTCCAGGAATCTCACTAATTCTGAGGGACTGTCATCTGCTACAACTAACTTGCTTCTTCTTGGCTTTGTGAGAGCTCTCTCAATTTCTTCTTACAGTATCACATCTAATATGATGATTACGGAGCTTTCTAATGGAATATTTGCAAGTCGTTAACGGAATTGTACAGCAGAACTGTGAGATTACCTTAGAACTGTGTCTGATATTCAAAGGCTTTGTGTAAGCTTTCGCTCAAGTTTCAACAAAATCAACAGGTTGTTTCAGATAAGGTTTTTTCCTCTGTAACTAACAAAATAGTAAGTAAAAGCAATATCTGTTTAGATAGGTAAACGTCACTAGTTATGAGGAATTAGTAACACTCTTTACTTTGTTATTTTCCTGAGAGTTACATCACTTTTTCAATAGAATTTTTTTTTATATTTATTATATTCAAACCGATTGTGTATAAAGCAGTTTAAATAAATTTTGGTTTTGAAGCTAGTAACGTTCAAGATTTTTGGGGCGAATGAAACACGCTGTTCATAACTGGCTGTGTGAGATGGATGTTCTAGTGGTAGAATGTTAATTGAGAAAACGTGTGCCAATTACCTGAATGCACAACTCGATGTGCCTCGTGCTACACAGCCTGTGTTATATCTACTTTTGAATTTGAAAAATAACCTTTAGAAGGACAATGTTGACCTACGGCCTTGTCATTTACAAAAACAGTCCGCCGTTTCTTACAAGGTAATTTCCCCCCCCTGCCCCTCTCCTCAGATGAGGGTCCAGTGGGCAGCCCCCTCAAAAACTGAACGGAAACAAGAAGAAGCCGTACTGAAATGTGAAAAAAGCAAAACACGAACAGTGAACGGTTCAAGTCTAAGAACTGCAACGTAGAGCAGTGTGGAACAACCATGGCGTCGTGGTAACTTAGTCAAGGTGTGCAAAAGGGGCCGCGAACTATGCCCAAAGCTCTCTCGTGCTAATTACATACGTATATATCTACTTTTCGCTGTTCGCTGTATTCAAATTTGTGCCTGTGTGATGGTGCAACGTCCGTTTGCAACAGGGAGGTGTAAGGTAGGGACCTATAATGACAGTTGATTCTGCAAAACTACTGTGTTAGCAGCCGAAAGAAGTGGCTTTCGAGTGGGAACCGCAAACGTTGGTGACAAGGCGACAAGTCAACCGAATCCTTCACGGGAAAACCCGTCTGCTGTGTCATACACGGCATTGGTGACAGTACGTGTGTCGTATGATGGGAATCTCCTATCAGCGCACCTAATTTGAATGACTGGTAAGTGCGTGGGATATGCCTTCTTGCCCGATTTAGATGTTCGTGTAAATGAGAATGATCACTCGCAAGGAAATGATGAGAACTTAATAGTTTGTCACATAAGCTGCAAGAAATGAACGCAACAGTTTCACATTCACACAATATCTCTGTGCTCTGTCACCCATAAGTTTTTAATGTATTGGGAGCTGCGTTCCGTTTTGGAAGTTTTGACTCTTGAAGTTCTCTGTTGTAACATAGTTCACACATGTTTATTTGTTGTTTTCATTTCTATGAGACGTCTATGTGGTATCTCGCCTGCTCTCTCTATTCATCTCAGTTACTTGCGACGGTAATGTATGCTTACCACATGACTCGCATTCTTTAAACAGAGTATAGTATAACTGCCAAGACTACAGAAAGAAGACAAACATTTCAATGACCGGCAGGCAGTTCGTAACGTTGGGGGAAAAAATGAAAATAAATGTCACAAGCGAATTTTGAAACCGGCTCCTCCGCTTTGCAATCCAACACCGTGACCCCTTAACAATCACGCCATAGATGTTGCACGTCATTCAACGTTGCACTTGTTGAGCTTGAACCGTTCACAGTTTCTATTTTTTTTGTTTCATAGTTCAATAAACTTTCATCCTTTTTCCATGCTTCATCTGTGTTCAGTTTTGAACAGACTATGCAATGGGCCATCTTACCTCAAAATCTGAGGGGTAGCGATGGGGAGTTTCCCTTGTTCGATACACTGCTGGGTATTAAAAATGCTTTACCATGAATTCGACATGTCATCTATGTTCTGTATGCAATAAAAGGTTTCTCGTACGGAAATCACATTTGATCTTGGTTGTTTGTGCGAAGATAGTGCTATACAGTAGGTTGGGGAAGTTGTTGTGCACTGGGCTAAGGATTACTGATCTAGATTACGCTGGAAGTTCGAAAGAAAGTTGGCAGAATCGTTTCTTCATAGATAAGATTCTTTATTTTTTAATTCGGTCTACTGCTGTACAACCTTTAAGTGTTTAATTCAGATTATGAAAGCTATCAAATAAAATGTGTAGTGTTCATATATTCACTTTGTTTTTAAATTTTGTTCCTTTTAACTGAGAAACGTATTTTTCTTGGTGAACATGTGTTTCTACAAGGCGATAAATACATGGATTTAGTGCAGGAGACATTTGCTGAATAAATCGCGGGAAAATTTGTCTCACATCGACTGTTAATCGTCGACTCATTGAGATATGTCGAGAGACAGGTTCAGTATTAGGTGTCGAACGGACTGGGAGACGATATAAGCTAAAGGAACAACAGTTGTTGGGTACTTCTGACTATATGCATCAGAGCCCAGCAAAATCAATCCGCAATTTGACACAAAAAAAACCATCTCGGGCTTGCAACCTCGCATAAGCAATTTCTTTTATAGGTCTGGCCTCAATGTCTCCTCTCTCCCGTCCTGTGGATGTGGTACAAGGGATGAAATGTTTTTTTTTGTTTTTTTTTTATTTGGTTACTGGTGTTTTGTTATTTTATTTATTTCATTATTTTTTAAGCCGTAAGTAACTGAAACTAATAAGTACACTCGTTGCGTCGAATTAGGGACGCACATAACCGAAAACATTACTAATAGTTGCAGCAAAGGGCAAAAAGAAAGAGAACAATGTGCGATGCTAAGGAAGCCATTAAATAAATCCTAAGGGTGGAATCCGTACCACCATTAACCAGTACTACATCTTGCACCCGATGGGAAACAAAGAACTGCGAAGACAAAAAGAGGAAAGGGGGCAAGGGCTGCTACATAGTGCAAGGGGTCACGACGAAACTCTCCATTTGCTTTATCATCCAGGTACGACTTCCCGCAATGAGCAAGGTAGACCCCACGTTGTAACGTGTAGTGTTATATCATCGTCTTGTAATTTTAGCTTCTCTTGCCCGTGATGATCCAGCTGTGTGGAGGGTCGTGGAACGCACTTCACAAATAAATGGAAAAATATTGTCGATACTGTGGGTTACGGAGGATCTTGCAATGTCGTTCCTGCAAATAGTTCCAAACGTCTGAAGTGTCATTAGTGCCGTCTTGAAACAAATAATGCACTGCATGACCACGAAGCCACGTCACGGCACTAGTTTTCGTGCGTGGGTACTACCTCTCATCCAGGAAGAATATAGTCTTGGGTTCGACATGATTCGGTGTCACTCGAAGGAAGTGCGCTGACATTTGCTTCAGTAAGCGCCACTGCCGTAGACGCGCCACAGCTAAGACGGCGTTGTCTTGAACGCCACAGCTCGTGCACATGGGTGAGTCCACCATATGGATCGCATGCAGCCCTGATCTAGTCACTTGCTTACAGTTGACAGTGATACACCACAACGCCGTGACGGCAGTGTCCAGTGTTACGTGGTTAATCGTCCTCCACACTACTCGTCAGTTGACGTTCGGGTGCTTCCTCTCCACGATGTTATCGGGTCGTTCCACGCTGCAGGACACGATAAACCTTCCGTGCAGTCGCCAGTCGAGTAGCTGGTAAGGCAAGTCGAACGTAACTGAGTTCTAGGTAAATACACCGATGTAGAAGAGGAACGAGGGACGTGATGTACTGGCACAGTGACGAGAGGGAGGGCGGCCCTAATTCTTCTAGTAACAAACTCGTCACACTGTCCGGACGGCGGTACCATAGTTTGACTAACATGCTCACGAAAAGGGCTATCGCTCTGTCATGAACGTGATAAAGACCAAGCCTTCGCCTGTCCGGGGGAAGGGTGAGACCTCGTATTTGATCTTGAAAAGTATTCCTGAACTCGCAAAGGACCCAAAAGAAGCCAGTATACGCTGAGCTAACATCACCAGTATAGGTAATATCTGGGCAATGTGTGGTATGCGTGACGCTAAATGTGTGTTGACATACTGGGTCCGCTGGACGATGTCAGTAGTCACAGGCGCTTATTGGCTATCCCAGTCGGAACATTTCGTAAAAGTCGTCGAAAGTTGTGAATAGCTGTTCGTTGTATATCGTCTGTGAAATGAATGCCGAGGCATTTCGACGTATCTCCGAGCTGTAAACGGGGGACGCTGTCCTCAGGCATTCCGACCTCGATGTTCATCGCCACCGATTTTGCAACGTTGATACGACTACCAGTGGCCATAAGTAGCTATCCAAGTCAGTGCGATGACGGTGTCGTCACCGTTACGGATGACAATCACCAGGTCGTCAGAGTATTCTTTACATCGGAAAGTGTGGCCTAGTAACGTCATACCCGTTAGTCTTTGGCGCAGGCCGCATAGGAGTGGTTCCATGGCCATAGCGTAAAGTAAGGTGGACAGAGGGCAGCCTTGGCTTAACGATAGAGAAATGGTGAGGGGCTACATATGTCGGCCGTTGACAGTCACGTTGGACGTCACGCCACGGAGTAGTCGCATGACGACAGTGACATGTGGCTATGGGTATCGCATATGTTGGAGGACCGCTCCCAAATACTCGTGGTCCAGGCGATCGAAAGCTTGACTGAAGTTGATTGACGCAGCGCATCCTTCAGACGAGATGCCCTCGTCAGTGAGATCAAGTCACGATATCCACTGAGTGCTGTTTGAATGTTATTGTCGCCTCCTAATAACGTTTGATCGGGTGAGATGACGTGTTGTAAGGTCTGCTATATTAGCGCCGCCAACAGTCGGAAAAAGATCTTAAAGTCGTAATAGCCTCAGTGTGCCGTAGTCCTGCATCCGTGAGCCACGGGATGGCTTGTGAATAGGAATAATCATCCCTTCTTCAAGGGCCTCAGGGAGTGGTACATCTAGGGATAGTAGTTCGCGACAGATGTCCGGGTGGCCAATAAACATTGAAAAGTTGGGGAAAATTTCAAGGGGAGGCCATCAGGACCCGGAGACGTGTTTACAGCTCCTTTTCTAATGGCGCCGATCACTTCTTCTTCCGTTCTTCTTCCGTAATTTCTTGCATCAAAGCCGCTTCCATTGCCGGGGTGACGGCGGTGCCATAAATCGTCTGAGAGACGTCCTCCAGTGCTACCGGATGAGGGGTCGAAACTGAACAGAGTTGGGAATAATGAACGTAGAACGCTGTGTTTATGCCCTGTTGCGTGGTGAGGCGACTACCGTCCTCCGTGTCGATGAAGCGTATCAGCGCTCTTTGGCGTCGTTGACGATCACAAAGTACGTGGAACATAGGCGGGCGTTCGCTCGCTATCCTATCCTGCGTTCTCGAGCGGATAACCACTCCCTCTAGGTGGCGCTGCATATGAGCGATTATCTGAGCCTTAGCACGGTGGAGCGCTGTTTGTCGTTCCGGAAACGGCGCCATAGCATTGCAGTCCTGCAGTACCCTGAAGTAAAAGTCGTGTGTGTGTCTGCGCCAAGCAGCATGGTCGCGTTCACCTCATTGCCGGTTTGGCACAGTCCAACCACCAGAGGATCGTTGTGGGATAACCAAAAATTTCCATCGGCTGCGGCTTCTCCACACTTGTTGTCGCCTCAGGGCGATGGCACAGATGTAAGCTGAGTGGTCCGAGAAAGCTGCAGGCCACAGTTCCGCATCCTGTGTCCCAGGGGTAAGGAATCGTGAGAAATAAATCCGGTCGATGCGACTGGACGACTGACTTGTGAAATGTGTGAATCCCAGTCAGTGACCGTGAAGATATTCCCAAATGTCCACCATCTGCAGGTCTCAGATTAGCGTCTCGACTTCCGGGCAGGGTTTGGTCGTGGGAGTTGGTCTCTGGGTACTACGGAACTGTCGTCACCTCCAAACACCAGATGGTAGTGGCGACCTTGGAAGTGCGAGGCGATGTCTTCCACAAAGAATCGTGAACGTTCGCTACGTTTGACCGTCCCGGAAGGTGATAAGGCGGACACCCAGTACTGTGAGTGCCGTTCCTCCTTCCCCAGCCCCAGAAAGAGGATATCATCCGCCACCATCCCTTTCCGAAGAAGTACAGCGACGCGGTATGGTGTTGATTTTTACAGTCGCAACAGTTTGAGGTCTATCCATAGCACCCGTGTTGGCCATCAACACCCTTGTAAGGGGTGTGTGCACGTGAATTCAGGCTGTCTCATCGCTGTTACTGATGGTGGAAAAGGATCAACACTGGTGGGGGTGAATTCCCCCGCGTATCGTCCGACGCGATGGGCAAGGAGTTTTCCTCACCGTCGTTTGCCCAGTCGCCATGAAATACCATCGGCTGTTCGTGGTTGCTGGTGGCTGCTGCGGCATTCGGCGCAGACTCCTTCGGCGCTACTGGCTGGTAATCGGCAGCAGCAGTCTGCATTCTGTGAGGTCAGAGGGACTGAAGACGTCACCTTGGCGATCTGTTGGATGGGATGTTACTGTGGCCGGTACCGTCGATAGATTGTACACTGTCCTTGTCAGACGTCCGCTGCAAGCATTCATCCGATGGAGCACGCCGCCGTCTGTTGTGTTTCCGCGGAGAACGCTGTTTACGGACGTGTGTTTCAGTATCCGAATAGGGGTGGATTTCTTCAGCTGCTCCGGTGTCTGGAAGAAAAGCCGCTGTCGGCACAACTCGAGAGTCAATGTCTATCCTGTCATCCGTGCTTTCTTCAAGGTCGATAGGTGATTGTCCTCAGGAGGGGGCGCCATTGTGTTGGCTGGACCAGGTACCGCAGCATCCATCGTGGCCTCGCTATCGGGTGCGGCTATCTGACGAATGTGATCGGCATCGAAAAGAATGGCCGCCCGTGCAACCCGGGCATAATGAGATGAAGGGTCGTCACCATAGGAGGAGTCATAGATTCACCTGTCGAGATTTGAGCAAGCCGTCGTTGTAGACAATCCGACCTGACGTCTCCTTCTTGGTCACAACCAGAGCAAATGCGTCGCTGTCCGTCATACATAATAATCGCCTTACATCCGTCGATGACAAGACAGGATGGTACATGTTTTGTCAGTTCAATTTTGATCTGCCAACCCCGTTAAGTACCCAGTATGTTGTGAAGATGGTCCATTTTTCGGCCACATGGCTGACCACTCTGCCGTAAGGTTGGAAAGCCGCGGTGGCTAGGTCCGGTGGTACTTCGAACGAGAATTCGAAGACTCGTATCGTACGGAGGCTAAGCAGAGCGTGTTCGATAGAGACTGCCCCAATATGGTGATCAGAATGTTTGAATTTAAGATCGTTCGCATGTGCACACACGATTCTGTTGCGCACCTCGTCACTTACTAACTTTACGTAGACAACATTGTTCGTGATAGAGAGACGGATAGCAATTATGTCCTGCGGATCAATTTTAACGTCGTCACGTAGATAATGTTCCACTTCAAAAGCTAGCCGCCATGCATGATCGGGCTAAAAACTGATCTTAATGGTGGTTTGTCTGTATACATGAGCCATATTACGTCAGCAGTGATGGCGACGAAGTAGTAAACAACTAAGGACACCCGCAACCGCGAGGACGGGACGTAAACAGGACGTCCTTGCCGCAGTGCTGCGGAAAGCAGTCTGGGCTACTAGATGAACACTGAAATACTTCCCGTATAAGGCGATAATAATGCATTGATTGAAAGATGTGGGTCGCGAAAAGCGGACCGTACTGCAGATAGCTTAAATCTTTTATTGAGAGGAATACCACTTATATTCTTATCAGAAAATTGGAGAGTGGGTAGCATTATCCAGGCGGCGCTTTATTGGACCTTTATTTTTGAAGAAACCATGAACAGTGAGCGTTATTGTTTGATGATCTACGGTTTCGTTGACCAGCTAAAGCAAGACGAAATCAACTAATCACGGTTTCAAGAATATTACACTGTTGCGCACTCAGCCAGCATCAGTATGCGTCTTCTGAAGGTTTTTTAAAGGGAAAGTGTCATCTCAAAAAACCCTGTGGCCCTCTCGCTCGCCGGACCTTACTCAACTAGATTTTTTCTTTGGTGAGCACCAAGTTCTGTAGTGTATCGCAGTCGCCCATACTCGATTTGTGACTGAAAAATTGAAATAACTGCGTACGTGAGAAGCATACCGCAATCAGATCTGCAGGAAGTGTTTTCAGACAAAATTAAGTGGGTTCAGACCGGTGTAGCCTTCCTTGGACGTCATTTCCAACATACGTCGTGGCTGCGCACCAATTTTCCGAACGCCCTATACCTCGTGTAAGAAGGCCAAACCTCTTCTAGCACGTGCCAGGATTCGCAGCTTATCAAAACTGAGGTATTATTTAAAAAGCTTTAAGAGTTTTCACATAGAAAATTCGGTGGTATAATTTTCAGCAAGCCCTCGTAGCACTGGAGAGGCAGGCATCTTGATCGCTTCTTGTGCAGCATGGTACACCTATATGACGTTCTGCATTAACGTAAGTATCCTCACGGAAAGGGCGAGACATCTGGAGCGTCATGGCCTGTGAGCACAGCGGACACTATTGAGTCTTCCCCAGACGTTGCAAGACGTACTGTAGGAGTGCAGATAGTTGTTCGCTATAAGACAGTCCTGGACACACGAATGGCAACAAGTAGTCTTTCCTGACGACTCCCTGTTTTGTGTATATTGTTACTATGGACATACGGGTGTGTGGACATGCCGAGGAAATTGAAAGTTGTGAGGTTGTATTGGCCGTCATATGGGCGTAGCACCTGGAGTGATGGTACACTATGTGATCAAAAGTATGCGGACACCTGGCTGAAAGTGACTTACAAGTTCGTGGCGCCCTCTATTGGTAATGCTGGAATTCAATATGGTGTTGGTCCACCCGAAGCCTTAATGACAGCTTCCACTCTCGTGGGAATACATTAGATCAGGTGGTGGAAGGGTTCTTGGGGAATGGCAGCCCATTCTTCACGGAGTGCTGCACTGAGGAGAGTTATAGATGTCGGTCGGTTAGGCCTGGCACAAAGTTAACGTTCCAAAACATCCCATAGGTGTTCTATAGGATTCAGGTCAGGACTCTGTGGAGCCCAGTCCATTACAGGGACGCTATTGTTGTGTAACCACTTCGCCACAGGCCTTGCATTACGAACAGGTGCTCGATCGTGTTGAAAGATGCAATCGCCATCCCTGAATTGCTCTTCAACAGTGGGAAGCAAAAATGTGCTTAAAATATCAGTATAGGCCTGTGCTGTGATTGAGCCCCCTCCATGAAAAACACGACCACACAATAACACCACCGCCTCCGAATTTTACTGTTGGCGCTACATACGCTGGCAGATGACGTTCACCGGGCATTCGCCACACCCACACCCTGCCATCGCAACGTCTCATTGGGCACCGTGCATACAACGTTTTTCCACTGTTTAATCGTCCAATGTTTACGCTCCTTACAACAAGGGAGGCGTCGTTCAGAATTTACCTGCGTGTTGTATGTCTTATGATCAACTGCTCGACCATGAAATCCAAGTATTTTCCACCTCCCGCCTTACTGTCATAGCTCTTGCAGTGGATCCTGATACAGTTTGGATTGATGTCCGCCTATTACACACTCCGACTCCCTTCAGCTGTCAGCGGTCTCTGTCAGTCAACAGACAAGGTCGGCCTGTACGCTTCTGTGCTGTAAGTGTGCCTTCAAATTTCCACTTCAGTACAACATCGGGAACAGTGGACCTAGGCATATTTCGGAGTGTGGAAATCTCGCGTACAGCCGTATGACACAAGTGACACCCAATCACCTGACCACGTTCGAAGTCTGTGAGTTCCGCGGAGGGCCACATTCTGCTCTATCACGATGTCTAATTGACTACTTGGGTCGCTGATATGGAGTACCAGGCGGTAAGTGGCAGCACAATGCGCCTAATAAGAAAAACGTATGTCCGGATACTTTTGATCACATAGTGTATATGCCGCGACTGGATAAGCAACACGAACAGTTCGGGTTTTCATAGCCGGTATTGTATACATCAGGCTCTATGTTTATGACCTGTTACAGCAGGTTTCTGTGATGTATCTTCGAGGTCTCTGTGGCGTTATATTTCAACAGGATAACGCGAGACCTCCATACCGAGGGTGCTCCACTATTGCCTTATTACGCATGATCTACAGATCACTCAACCAGTGAAAATATCTGACCATGAGTTGCCAGGACACTATCAAGCTATCACTCCCCAGCACTATGACTGACGATCTCTGGCACAGAGCTGAACCAGCTTGGAATTATGTACTGATACGCGTCTCCCAAGATCAGTTCAGGTCGACGCCCAGGCGCATTAGAGCAACTATTGCTGCCAGAAGTGGCAGCCCTGTGTACTAAATAGAACACCCTCCCCAAAATCATCTGTTGTTGTTGTTGTGGTCTTCAGTCCTGAGACTAGTTTGATGCAGCTCTCCATGCTACTCTATCCTCTGCAAGCTGCTTCATCTCCCAGTACCTACTGCAGCCTAAATCCTTCTGAATCTGCTTAGTGTATTCATCTCTTGGTCTCTCTCTACGATTTTTACCTTCCACGCTGCCCTCCAGTACTAAATTGGTGATCGGTTGATGCCTCAGAACATATCCTACCAACCGATCCCTTCTTCTAGTCAAGTTGTGCCACAAACTTCTCTTCTCCCCAATCCTACTCAATACCTCCTCATTAGTTAAGTGATGTACCCATCTAATCTTTAGCATTCTTCTGAAGCACCACATTTCGAAAGCTTCTATTCTCTTCTTGTCCAAACTATTTATCGTCCATGTTTCACTTCCATACATGGCTACACTCCATACAAATACTTTCAGAAACGACTTCCTGACACTTAAATCAATACTCGATGTTAACAAATTTCTCTTCTTCAGAAACACTTTCCTTGCCATTGCCAGTCTTCATTTTATATCATCTCTACTTCGACCATCTTCAATTATTTTGCTCCCCAAATAGCAAAACTCCTTTATTACTTTGAGTGTCTCAGTTCCTAATCTAATTCCCTCAGCATCACCCGACTTAATTCGACTACATCCCATTATCCTCGTTTTGCTTTTGTTGATGTTCATCTTATACCCTCCTTTCAAGACACTGTCCATTCCGTTCAACTGCTCTTCCGAGTCCTTTCCTGTCTGTGACAGAATTACAATATCATCGGCGAACTTCAATGTTTTTCTTTCTTCTCCATGGATTTTAATACCTACTCCGAATTTTTCTTTCGTTTCCTTTACTGCTTGCTCAATATACAGATTGAATAGCATCGGGGAGAAGCTACAACCCTGTCTTACTCCCCTCCCAACCACTGCTTCCCTTTCATGTCCCTCGACTCTTATAACTGCCATCTGCTTTCTATACAATTAATAATGCAGTCTGCCTGGATAGTGGAGTGTGGGGTAAAGTGCTCATGCTAAGGGAAATTGAATTTTTACCAAACCGTTGTTGTTTATAGAAGCTTGCCATCTACCTATCTTGAATGTACATGTTATAAGGTATGACATAAAATATTTTCAACCTGGAAAATATTTAATGTACAAAACCTATAATCATTTTTATGTATGCTTACGTAGTAATAAATTTTCCCACCTTTCTCCGACAGTGGGCAGCAACCCTTTTTCGACTGAAGTAACGCCTCCCGCTTGGCGTCTTCCTTTAATTACAAACGCTTTGCTGCTCTTGGAGTGAACTGTCAACTGTTTCAAGCTTATTATAAATTTGATGAGCACTGTTTTACGGATATCAAAAAACATGTTTATGCTGGCCTTGTTAAAAGCTTGTCTTCTAGCTATCGAGTTAGGTTTCCTCAGACTAGTGTTAGGATGCTGTCTTTACCCCCCACTTCAATTCTTTGCGATATTTTTTTCCCTCCTACCTGCTCCAATGCCAGCCACTATACACAATTCACTACGAATTCACAAAATCGCTTTTCCACTTCAAAAATATAATCAAGGATTTCCTCGTTCTCGTTTTTTTTTTAAAACACTCCATAAACTTCCCATAATCCTCTTGCCACCTACTGTATTTCTATTTTTTTCTAGAATTCTTTAATTAATTAATTAATTCGAAATCGTCACAAAGCTATAGAGTGACAGATGATAGCTTTGTACACTGCCGAAAAAAAATTAGTACACCGTTTTAGAAGTTTCCAGTTCGCTCAGTATTTGTTGTTGAAACAGTGCAAATGATTGCATTTACAGATCAATAGCACAAGCGATTCTGAGGTACCAGGTATCACCCCCTACTGAAACATTCAGATTAATGTGTGCTGTAGCCTTCACAAGCAGTAATGCAGGCTCTGACTCTGACATCGATTCGACGCCACAGATGACGAATGCTGTCCTGGGATACGTTATGCCACGCCTGCTAGACCTGTTCACGTAGTTCTGTAAGAGTTGTTGGTTAACGAGTCGCACGAGTCACTTCTTGTCCCATCGTATCCCACACGTGGTCCACTGGAGACAAGTTAAAAAAAAAATGTTCAAATGTGTGTGAAATCTTATGGGACTTAACTGCTAAGGTCATCAGTCCCTAAGCTTACACACTACTTAACCTAAATTATTCTAAGGACAAACACACACACCCATGCCCGAAGGAGGACTCGAACCTCCGCCGGGATCAGCCGCACAGTCCATGACTGCAGTGCCTGAGACCGCTCGGCTAATCCCGCCCGGCTGGAGACAAGTCCGGAGATCGTGCTGGCCAGGGAAGTTGCTGAACGTCTTGCAGAGAACGTGGTGTTTCACCAGCAGTTTGTGGATGAGCATTATCCTGTTGGAATAACGCACCGCTTTCCTGTTGTAAGAGTAGTAAAAGAACGGACCTAACAATATTTTTGCACGTACCGAGCGCTGGATGGCGTCCCCTCCAGAAACACCAAAGGTGAAAGTGGGGTATACCTTATCACAACCTATTTATAAGGGCAGCGGTGGGATCATTGTGTCTTGAACAAATGCACTCTACGAGTGAGTGCTGACCAGGACTACTCACATGTTCAAATGACCATCACTTCCGTGCAGGTGTATTTGCTTTCTTCGCTGAAGACAAGGTAGCGTCAGCTCATCTTCCAAGTGATCCTCTAAGAGCACCAGTCGAGCCTTACTCGTCGATGCAGTGGCGTGAGTGGAAGACGGGCTAGAGGTGTGCGTGCCCGTAATCCCACAGTTCGTGTTGATACGCCTGGGCTCACAAGCCCTCTTACTTGTGCTGTGGTAGCTGTACCGACTGCCACTGCTGCCCTTACTATACGACGATCCTGGCGGGCGTCTGTGTTACTTGAACGCCCAGAAACTCGTTATGGGTGTGAGAACGTTCACGTGACCACTGATACCAGTACCGTTGGACAACTGACACACACGTCCGACTTGTTTGACAATTCTCCGAAAGGACCTTCTCACCACTCGAAAGGCTACTATATGGCCCCTTCCAAACTCGCTCAGTTGGTTGAAGAAAGCACAAGTGCATTTCCATGGCGTGGGTGCCTACTTACTTCACATATCTCCATTGCACTGTGCCTTCTGACCGCGCAAATTCCCTATTAAACTGATGACCTCAGACGTTAAGACACATACTGCTTAGACTCATTCCCTATTAAAGGGTAGACGCAGACAAGACTCTGGAAACATTGTACTATGTGTTGGTGGACGACGTTGGCATTATCAGTACATCTTCTATCTCGCAGGTGGCATAAGCCATCATTGGATCAAAATCGACGTCCTCTTTCCAGCTGTACTAGTTATTTTCTGTCAGTGTGTACAGATGGATTTGGAAGTAAATCTGTAGTATTATGTGTGACATACGAAGTAACTAATTCGTATGTGTGAAAAGCACTTGGACCACTTTTCTCGACGAGTAGTGTGGCCACTTTTCCCGATCGAAAGCCATGTCGGCTTTAATGGTTCACAGACAAAACTATCAAACTAGAAGAAACGCCAAGGAATTACATTTGTAAGCGAAAAGACGTAGTTCGAACATCGCTATTGTAAAAAGATATTACTCTGCGTTTAAGTGAGATAATATAATATCAATATTTCACATCAGGTGCCTCAAAATCTTAAAAGATTTTACAAAAAAGTAGAGGAGATCAGGGGAAGATGCTGTACTTAAGGTTTGGAGGACCAAAAGGCGAGTTAGAACTGGAGATTTAGGATCAGCACTGAAATATTGTTCACTGGTGAGATTTTTTTTATGTAAAGGCCAGTTGACGTTACGAAACCATTAATAATTATATGCGTATTTAATTTTTTTATGAACAGTGTCGTTTAGGCATCTCACCCCAGACATCGGGGTGAGATGACAGTTATATTGCAAGGAGATTTCAGCACTAGTTTTGTGCATTTATGATACAACATAGCTACATAAGTAATTCAGAAAGCAAATTTATTACGTTTGTAAGGAACAGAATACAAAACAAATTTATAAATACATTTAAGAATAAGCAAATGCCAAGAAAGCATCCAAATGATATCAGAATTCATTTGCACAGTTTGCATATGTTTTCTTCCTCTGTACAAGTTTCATCCAACCATTTATTGCAAAAGACACACTGAATCCAATCCACCTGTGGTCTAAAGAAACAACCTTCTCGTTTCAAACTCACTGATGATAATGATGGAATACACTGGAATTAGTTCGACCACTTCTCGGCAGGCATCAGCAGTGTTCAGGGCAAAAGATAAGCTATGGCTACTTTCACCGCCCTGGGAGCCTATTCTGTATCTTTCCGCCATTGTGCCGACCGCTTCGGTACTCAATAGCACCGAACGGTCTAGTACTCGAATTAGAGCGATGCATTATTCAGTATGCACTTCGGCAGCGATACCGTTCGGGTCTAGAGAACCGAAGCGCTGTAGTCGGTTCGTGTCGCGCAAGCCAATCAAAAGCAAGCGGCTGCAGATCCGCTCATGCGCACTGCAGGGCGCACAGCGCCACGAACACAAAGCAGTTAGCAGACGACACAGGCGCGCTATTTTTCCAAGCACCGAAATTGGGTTTACGTTGCCATAACGCAGAACGCATCGAGCTGACGTGCCCGCCTTCATCGCCCTTGCCTCCTCCTTAACAGTATCAGGCGAAGAATATCCATTTCCATGATTCTCAGCTGAAATGCATAAAATTTTTTACAGTTTCTCTGACCGCATGTTTCCGTTTCCATGTATGCATAATAACGATATCGTATTTGACTGTATTCTGCAGATTGTCGTAAATTCCGTATTATGTCGTCTTATTCTCAATCACACAGACATCTTGTTTTGGATTTTACGTTTCGGAAAATGAGTTAGGAATAGTATGTAGTACCATATTGTACTAATACATCTATAAAAACACCCGAAAAATTGATTCTAAGAGTTTCAAACAATAAGAAGATAAACAGAATGTGGTTATAACACGCTCCTAGAGATCCAAATGATTAAGTAGCCCACTTCCCTATATGATGCGTCAACGATTTGGCTCTTAAAAACAAAACTGAAGAAAAAAAACGCACTTTAGAGAGTTCCTGCACTTCGTCGAAGTTTATAATATGCATCTCATGAACGAAAAGGTTTCGTATATGGTGCTACAGTCTAAAAATATTACGCAGAGATCTTTCGTCTCTGTCTTGGTTGAGGATTAGATCGCAAATAAATACTTGTGATAAGCAAGATTATGAAGATGCGTGCTGCTAGTTACATTCCCAGTAATTTTTGTTGTGCTCTTAGATTCCTGTCTAACCGCATACTAGGAAATCGCTGCATATTCGGAAAAAATGGTGCATTATTTCTTACAAGAAAAAATATAAAGGTCACTGTCGGTTGTTTCACTCACAGCAGTTCCACATTTCGTATTTTAAACACACAGAAATCACAAAACTCATTACTGAGGAAGTGCGCTCTTACATGCAAGTAATAACGAATGTTGCAGAAAAATCTTAACTTACACGAATAACAATATCTCAGAACGTGTTGCATATATGAAAAGGGGAAGAAAGTTCTTGAATCCACCCACGCACGAACCCAGGACCTTTCGTATCGCAATTCCGCTCGCTAACCACTTGCCCACGCCAAACAACATACGCAGACACTCCTCAATTCTTGTAGTATACTCAAGAGGAACGTAGACTGACTTCGTTGGCAAACGGTACTGCGTAAGTCATAAATGCGTGATAGTTTGGAAGGTTTCCAATATCAGGCTTCACATAATTGCTTTCCATTGTTACTTGAAAGTTGTAAACACGTTGCGATAATCACTAACAAATTTGTGGGAAAAAGTACACAAAGCCACTAGTAACGTCAGTTCACACTCACGTAATATACGTAAGCAGAGCCGATGTCTTGATATTTAATAATTTTTAAACTCTTATTTGCATAAAAATAACACGTATTTTGAGAAAATATTGACTGAAAACTTTTTTTGTGTAATCATTCACAGTAACAACTTAACCTAACCTTATTTCTTACAAACGAAAATAGTCTATTAGGAACTTACTTTCCAATCGGATGCATCCTCTGGTGATTCTTTAGTAACACAATCACTAAATCCAAAGCTAAAATCGCTAAATATGTTTAAAATAACAAATTATATGTGTACATAAACCAAAGCTTACCGATCGACAGGGCCAGATCGAAATCCAAAACCTCTCGATACAATTGTCGTAAAATCGGTGGCAGAACCGTTCGGTAACAAGTATCAGAAGCTTACTGAATAGGATATTTCGACATGGAACCGAAAATGACCTCACTAACGAGACTAACCTACTACTCCGATCGGTACGACCGATACAGAATAGGGCCCCTGGTCACTTCAAATCTGCTTTCCCCTATATTTTCTATGCAGTAAGTGGAATTTCGTAATTCACTCCACTTTCTGTTGTTGCAATTTTAGTGACCAGTAGTGTACTTATCATGCTTACCAAACCACTCACATAATAAAAGGAAGAAAAGGAGAGGAAACGAGTAGTGGCAGGAGCAGTCGACTTGCTCCTGACCTCCGCAAGGCTAGCGCGTCCGCGAACCGTTTGGGCTGTCAGCAGACGCGGGCACGCAGCGAGACTGGGACGCGTCGCCTGCCACTCGACGCTCCCCTAACGACTGCATTGTGCGCGCCGCGGCACAGCCTGCCTCCAAAGCGGCGACCCGCATACCCGCCTCCTTTGCGTCGACGGCTGTAATTAAAACTTGCTCGGCTCTCCAATTAACGGCACACCGCCAAAATGCCGGCGTGTCACTTACCGGGATCGTCAGCAGCGCACGAGTACTAATTGCTTTCTGCGGCATATCACGGGCAGTCATGCTAGCATCCGCGAGTGTTAATAGAACAGCAGACGAACCATTTCGCCCTGTCACCCATATGACAGCGTCCACGTCACAGTCTCGAAGTTCGGATTCGACACTTCTCTACAAAATGTTTTTAATCTGAGCAAAAACTTCGAATAACAAAATCCACGGTCACTAATTCGTTCTGTATTATGCTTATCAACTGAATTTTTCTTTTATAGTTAAAACTGATTCTTTTTGTCAACAATCTTATACGTTTATATCTACATCTAATTCTATATCTATACTCCACAGTCGATGTTATGTTTTGTGGTTGAGGGGACTCTGCGGTGGCCGAGCGGCTCTAGGCGCTTCATCCGGACTGCTACGGTCGCAGGTTCGAATCCTGTCTCGGGCATGGATATGTGTGATGTCCTTAGGTTAGTTAGGTTTAAGTACACTACTGTACATTAAAACTGCTACACCACGAAGATGACGTGCTACAGATGCGAAATTTAACCGACAGGAAGAAGATGCTGTGATATGCAATTGATTAGCTTTTCAGATCATTCACACAAGGTTGGCGCCGGTGGCGACACCTACAACGTGCTGACATGAGGAAAGTTTCCAACCGATTTCTCATACACAAAGAGCAGTTGACCGGCGTTGCCTGGTGAAACGTTGTTGTGATGCCTCGTGTAAGGAGGAGAAATGCGTACCATCACGTTTCCCAGTTTGATTATCGGATTGTAGCCTATCGCTGTTGCGGTTTATCGACATTGCTGCTCGTGTTGGTCAAGATCCAATGACTGTTAGCAGAATATGGAATCGGTGGGTTCAGGAGGGTAATACGGAACGCCGAGATGACAGGCATCTTATTCGCATGGCTGTAACGGATCGTGCAGCCACGTCTCGATCCATGAGTCAACAGATGGGGACGTTTGCAAGACAACAACCATCTGCACGAATAGTTCGACGACGTTTGCAGCAGCATGGACTATCACATCGGAGACCATGGCTGCCGTTAGCCTCGTTGCTGTATCACAGACAGGAGCGGCTGCGGTGGTGTACTCAACGACGAACCTGGGTGCACGAATGACAAAACGTCATTTTTCAGATGAAACCAGGTTCTGTTTACAGCATCATGATGGTCGCATCCGTGTTTGGCGACATCGCGGTGAACACACATTGGAAGCGTGTATTCGTCATCGCCAAACTGACGTATCACCCAGCGTGATTGTATGGGGTGCCATTGGTTACACGTCTGTGTCACCTCTTGTTCGCATTGACGGCACTTTGAACAGTGGACGTTCATTTCAGATGTGTTACTAGCCGTGGTCTACCCTTCATTCGATCCCTTGCGAAACCCTACATTTCAGCAGGATAATGCACGACCGCATGTTGCAGGTCCTGTACGGGCCTTGCTGGATACAGAAAATGTTCGACTGCCTGCCCTGGCCAGCACATTCTTCAGATTTAAAACGTCATGTCAATGGTAGCCGAGCAACTGGCTCGTCACAATACGCCAGTCACTATTCTTGATGAACTGTGGTATCGTGTTGAAGCTGCATGGGCAGCTGTACCTGTACACGCCGTCCAAGCTCTGACTGACTCAATGCCCAGGCGTATCAAGGCCGTTATTACGGCCAGAGGTGTTTGTTCTGGGTACTGATTTCTCAGCATCTATGCATCGAAATTGCGTGTTATTGTAATCACGTGTCATTACTAGTATAATATATTTGTCCAATGAATACCCGTTTATCATCTGCATTTCTTCTTGGTTTAGCAATTTTAATGGCCAGTAGTGTAGTTCTACGTTCTAGGGGACTGATGACCTCAGAAGTTAAGTCCCATAGTGCTCAGAGCCATTTTGAGTGGGCTTCGTGTACCGCTGTCCGTTCCCAAATTTCCCGTTCCAGTCGCGAACGGTCCGAGGGAAATATAACTCCTGGTAAGCCTTTACGTGAGTTCAGTCCTTTCCAATTTTACATTCGTGTTCTTTCCGCCACATCCTCGGTTGGTTAATTCTCCTAGGAACGTATGCTCTCGGAACAGTAAACCATAGCACTCTCTCGTGGCATCTGGCCTTGGATATGTCTTCAAAGTATCCTGGACTAAACGGAGGAGACTTTGAAGCATGTCAGCTTAAACTCCAGAGGGAAACACTGCGTGGCACATAACTCATGCGCCGTCTGCGGAGATAATGAATGCTTTAAAAATGTGTATTAGAATATCGAGAACACAGTAGCATAGAAAATGCGTTTCTGTGAAAAATGGTTCTGAGAATATTTGATATTTCCACTCTTCGTATGTTGATATGGGATGGGAAAAAGTAAAATTGACCCGCAAAATACACTGACGGAAAGAAATCGCAACACAAAAAATAATATATTTAGGGTAATCATATTTTGCGAATGCATTTGTCTACATAACATATTAAGTGAGTAATCTGCAAGAGCACATGTTCATGCAAGTGCATCTTAAGCCATAGTGAGCGTGAAACGCTGGTGCATTAGTAACCGCTGTAACCGCCAGGATGTACAACGTAAGAACGCAGACGAGCATTCATTGTTTTGTACAGGTGCTGGATGTCACTCTCTGGGATGGAGTTCCATGCCTCTTGCACTTGGTCTGTTAATGCTAGTTATGGGTGATGCTGCAATTGCCGACCGATGACGTCTGGTATGTGCTCGAATGGAGACAGATCTGGTGATCGAGCAGGCCAGGGCAACATGTCGACACTATGTAGAGCATGTTGGGTTACAACAGCGGTATGTGGGCGACCGTTGGAGTGCGCTTCGTGAATGGTAGCACAACAGGTCAGATCACCAGATTGATAGATTAACAGGCAGGGTGCGTGGGATAACCACGAGAGCGCTCCTGCTGTCATACAAAATCGCACCCCAGAAGATAACTCCAGCTGTAGGTCTGTCTAGCGCACAGAGAGGTTGGTTGCAGGTCCTCAGCTTGCCTACTTCTAACCAACAAACAGCCTTCATTGGCGCCGAGGCAGAACCAGCTTTAGGCAGAAAACACAACGACCTCCATCCTGCCCTCCAATAAGTTCTCGCTTGAAACAAGCGGTCGCAAATGGCGGTGGTTTTTGGTCAGTGCAACACACGCTACAGGGCGTCTGGCTTGTAGCTGTGCTTGATGTAATCGATTTGTAACAGTTCGTTGTGTCACTGTGGTGTCAGCTGCTACTCATATTGCTGCTGCAGACGCAGTAAGATGCACCAGAAGATACGGAGAACACCTCGCAGATGTTGTGTCCCATTGCTCGTCCGACGACTGTAACATCACGTTCAAACTCACTTTAATCTTGATAACCTGCCATTGTATCAGTAGTAACATATCTAGTAGCAGCACCAGATACTTCTCTCTTTTAGGCGTTGCCGAGCGCAGCGCCGTATTCTGCCTGTTTAATACCTCTGTATCTGAATACGCTTGACTATACCACTTCCTTTGGTGCTTCATTGTATTTTAGATGTAGAAACACGCCTACCAACTTTCGTTTATGTCGCACAACTCCTTCTCGGTGTAGCGATTTTTTTTATTTCGGTGTGTGTGGAAGATGTTGAAAGCTAGATAAGAGTAGGATGGTTAGGTTTTCAGTTTTCGTCGACCACGAAATCTTACTGACTGAGCATCTGCTCCGGTTATGCAAAAATGGGGAAAGAAATCCGCCACAACTATTTTAAACAGACCATCCCAGTATTTGCGGTGTGTGCTGTACAGAAACTACGGAAAACATTGATCTCTGCTCTAGCTTCTTCCGTAAAACCTGTGATGATGCTATTGATGCCTTGCCACACTAGTGGGCAATACACAGTCGATCAGAAGCGACATATGCTGTCAGAAAACCGGCTATTATCACTGAGACTGATGTTGAAGAGATTCGACATTAACGTGCGCGGCGTCAGTGCCATCGTTCACAGGATTGGACGAAGCAGAAAACGTACTCCGGAATCATATCGCATTAGTCGGTTAAGATTCAGACGACAACACAGATGTAGAGGGTAGGCGATTCCATTGACGCTTGACCGATGTCCATTACTTTTGCAAAACATCATGGCAATGCGTAGTGGAGCATGTTGCTTCCAAATCGCTAAAGGATGGAAGGGTACACCATTATGACTATAATGTCCAGCTACTCGTATCACACCACAAGACCGTGTTGTGGCTAAAAAACGGTGACTTGAAATCGAATGCATATATTTTGTTTCGCTACGTTCTTTTGATACTGTCAACAGATGTTTCAGATGCTCTTTCAATACTATGTCGCGTTTCAGTAGGCAAATACAACGCGAAACTGCGACGTACTTTCTTGTATATTGCAACACCCGACCGTAGTTTCACTCGATCTTAGAACACTCATTAGCAACAACAGTTCACACGTGTCGTGGTTTTCGTAAATGTTCTCACACCAGATACCTGAAAAACTGATGCAACATTTTTAGAGCTACTAAACAAAGAACTTCTTCTAAAACTAGAGTTCAGTGGAAAATGAAAAGCTTTGCTACTAAAACGGACTCTTCCTGGAACGACTGTGTGAATCAGTATGCTTACAGGCGTCTTCGGAGAACACTGACAGATGAAAGCATCATTGTTGTTCGAGCTGGAAGTAACGCTGGCTGACAAGCCATAATTTATCTCCATTTTTACGGGGATTGTGTCATCGTACCGAAGGAGAGGTTTCGCGAACAAAGGAGCGTAACATCGCACAGCCATGTTTACAGGTTGTTTAAACGTTCAACGATTTCTTAAGAAATTAGATGCTCTTTTCATTCGGGGCAACTCTGATGTCAGCACCTATTAAATCATGCTCCTCGAAAGAAGCGTTACTGCGTGCTAACAGCCTTCAATGCTAACTGAATACTCGTGACATAATATCTCAAAGAAGGAATGCATACTAACGATGTTGTGGGTTGTCTTTTAAAACGTAAATATTACACTGAAGCTCATCATGTATTGCCTATAGGTTAAAGCTGAATCTCACTTCACGTGAAAGACAAAACTGCTGTCCAGACAACGGGTTACCGACTGTTACAACGTGCATCTAAAAGTCGAAAAACATTTTGACGGACGGAAAAAGCGATGACTGTTGTTTTTGAGACTCAGAAGGCATCATCCGGACGACTGTTTGGAAAATGGTAAAACATTGATTGGCTTTTTGTTACGAAAACGACCAACATTACAGTGCAAAGCTTGTCCTTGTGCCAGGATAGTGCACCTGCTAATACATTGGGTGCTGTGACAGCAATGCTGTGGTCGACTTCAAAATAACCTTCAGCCACCCTATTCCGTAATTGACACCTCAGGTTTAGTTTCTGTTTCTAATGTTTTAAAGTATGGCTTCGAGGGAGGAAATTTTCTTTAAAGAAGAGGCTACCTCTGGACTGTTCGTGTAGATTACAGCCCAGTGACCAAGCATGTGACACTGGGACATGAGCCAGCCTGAATCGAATGTTCTTGTCAGATAAACGACTGTTGGTCTGCTACACCTGCATGCTTAAGTGTTGTTTCAGGAGGTGCTGTGTAGTGCTATAGGAAAGTGGTATGAAACCTATTTTCTAAACGTGCAGTGGTTGTGACCTCTCCAGACGACATAAATTGAGCTCAGCGGACATTACGTTGAGAAATCAGTTCGACGTTGGATACGTGGTTACCTCTTACTCTTTTATCACACTGGCCAATCTGCCGCCACACTTGTTACATATGAGAATTTTACCTACTAATTAATTTTCTACGACCTCAACAATCGACTATTTTCTTCAATGTAGGTGATTATCAGAAATACTGCCTGTGGACAACTACATTTATCACACCATTCAAAAAAATCTTAATCTTAGGATTATATAGGGTGAAACGGGTATGAGGGAAAATTTTAATTTCTGACTGAGGGCAGTATACTGAACAACATTACATGAGTATTTACTTCATTTGCAGACCAATAATTATAGCTGTTAGCAGTAGTGTGTTTTTAGGTTGGCTAGTACCTCCAAGTACATGTGGCAAGAGCAAGAAATTAATGGTTATTTTCTCCTGAATAGTAGATCAAGTTTTGTATTGCGGACATGTGGACGCAAAACGGTAGTCTACTTACAGGCGCAGTTAGGACTATGCAGAAAACATCAGCTCATAAGTTCTGTGACAGGTTTGTAGTAAAACTGTTTCGAGGCAAAGAAAAAACAACAAGTAGACTGATATATGTACACATTAAGGTACCACATACGAAAGATATAGCCGTTTCATCCTGTATTTTATTTTGGGAAGTGACTTAATAAAATAACACAATGAGTTGCTACTGTTCTTTGGATGCAGTACGCTTTTCTGCGAAGAACAGAAGTATTTTCAAAATTGTAAAACACTCTGCTTCAAATGTAGTGGTCCCTCCTGTACTTTCAAACCCAGAGAATAATGTATTATGGATAACCGAGCACCCGAGTGCGTAAGAAATCTGTCAGTGCAAATAATATAATGCCATAATCACGTCGGAAACCTTGCAATTGAAACTTGGGCATCAACATTAAAAGTACAATGTTAAACGCAAAGACGTATGCGATCCGGTATTAGAGCCGGAATTTTACAGAGCTTTGGAAGAGCAGCGGTTAAACAAGGCAGGAGGCAGAGACAACATTCCTTCAAAATTTCTCTAGTCAGTGGCAAAAATGACGATCAAACGGCTATTCAAATTGGTGTGTAGACTCTGTGAGAATGCACATAATAACCATCATATTTTCGAAAAAAAAAATCATCAACAAAATATCGAAGATAGCAAGGCCATATAAGTGCCAAAATACCACATAGTCATCTTAACAGCTGACGCATCCAGGTTGCTGACAAGAATATCATCTAAGAAAATGGAAAAGAGAAGTGAGGATCTATTATTTGACGATCGGTTTGGATTTAGGAAAGGCAATGGCACTTGGGCGGCAGATCTTGAAATTGCTCTTGATAATAGACACAAGATTAAAGAAAAATTAACAACCATTCATAAGATTTTTCGCCCTAAGAAGAGCGTTCGACAATGTAAAATGGTGCAAGATGTTCTAAATTCCGAGAAACATTGGAGTAAGCTACACAGAAGGACAGAAAATATGTAATATGGATGAGAACCAAGAAGGAACATTAACGAGGAAGACCAGAAACGAATTTCTCGGAATAGAGTCAGCGTAAGACAGAGGTGTAGTTCGATCAGAACATTAATAAAGCAACGACGGAAATAAAAACAAAGTTCAAGAGTGGTATTAAAATTAAGGGTGGAAGAATATCAATGATAAGATTGACTGGTAACATTGCTGCACTTACTGGATGTGAGGAAGAATTGCAGTACCTTGTGAATGAGTACGGAACATTGCTTGAGAATGAACCGTACAAGAGGGAAATAATGACTCTCAAATTGAGATTAGCGATTAACATCCATTTTGAGGCCTTGCAGCAGACGGAGTAGACGCATTCTGCTTCCTTGGACCAAACAGACATATGGCGAACGAAGCAAGGAGGACATAAAACGCAGATTAGCACAGGTGAAAGGGGTATTCCTTGACAAAGAAGTCTACTACGTAGAACTTAATTTGAGGAATCAATTACTCAGAATGTGCGTTTGGAGCACAGAATTGTATGGTAGTGTGTCATGGACTGTGGGAAAGCAGGGGAAGAAGAGATCGAAGTTTCAGATGTGATACCATCGAAGAGTATTGAAAGTGAGGTCGAATGATAAGGTAATGGAGCCGGCCGTTGTGGCCGAGCGGTTCTAGGTGCTTTAGTCCGGAACGGCGCGACTACTACGGTGGCAAGTTCGAATCCTGCCTTGGGCATGGATGTGTGTGATGTCTTTAGGTTAGATAGGTTTAAGTAGTTCTAAGGGGACTGATGACCTCAGATGTTAAGTCCCGTAGTGCGCAGAGCCATTTGAACTATTAAGGTAATGGATAGGGAGGTTCTCTACAGAATCAACGAAGAAAGAAATGTACGAAAATCTCTGAGCAGAAGAAATGACAGCATGACAGGGCATGTGTTAACACAACATGAAATAACGCCCATAGCGCTGGAGGGGAAAAATTGAACAGGAAAACAGATTCCAATACGAATAAAAAAAGGGCTTTCCTTCTTTCTTTACTCGGGGACGCCTTCTCTCTGTGAATTGAGTAAAATTATGTGTGTTGTCTTGGGGTCTTCAGTCCAGAGACTGGTTTGATGCAGCTCTCCATGCTACTCTATCCTGTGCAAGCCTCTTCGACTCCAAGTAACTACTGCAACCTATATCTTTCTGAATCTGCTTAGTCTATTCACCTCTTCGTCTACCTCTACGATTTTTACCCCACACGCTGCCCTCCAATACTACACTCCTGGAAATTGAAATAAGAACACCGTGAATTCATTGTCCCAGGAAGGGGAAACTATTGACACATTCCTGGGGTCAGATACATCACATGATCACACTGACAGAACCACAGGCACATTGACACAGGCAACAGAGCATGCACAAAGTCGGCACTAGTACAGTGTATATCCACCTTTCGCAGCAATGCAGGCTGCTATTCTCCCATGGAGACGATCGTAGAGATGCTGGATGTAGTCCTGTGGAACGGCTTGCCATGCCATTTCCACCTGGCGCCTCAGTTGGACCAGCGTTCGTGCTGGACGTGCAGACCGCGTGAGACGACGCTTCATCCAGTCCCAAACATGCTCAATGGGGGACAGATCCGGAGATCTCGCTGGCCAGGGTAGTTGACTTACACCTTCTAGAGAACGTTGGGTGGCACGGGATACATGCGGACGTGCATTGTCCTGTTGGAACAGCAAGTTCCCTTGCCGGTCTAGGAATGGTAGAACGATGGGTTCGATGACGGTTTGGATGTACCGTGCACTATTCAGTGTCCCCTCGACGATCACCAGAGGTGTACGGCCAGTGTAGGAGATCGCTCCCCACACCATGATGCCGGGTGTTGGCCCTGTGTGCCTCGGTCGTATGCAGTCCTGATTGTGGCGCTCACCTGCACGGCGCCAAACACGCATACGACCATCATTGGCACCAAGGCAGAAGCGACTCTCATCGCTGAAGACTACACGTCTCCATTCGTCCCTCCATTGACGCCTGTCGCGACACCACTGGAGGCGGGCTGCACGATGTTGGGGCGTGAGCGGAAGACGGCCTAATGGTGTGCGAGACCGTAGCCCAGCTTCATGGAGACGGTTGCGAATGGTCCTCGCCGATACCCCAGGAGCAACAGTGTCCCTAATTTGCTGGGAAGTGGCGGTGCGGTCCCCTACGGCACTGCGTAGGATCCTACGGTCTTGGCGTGCATCCGTGCGTCGCTGCGGTCTGGTCCAGGTCGACGGGCACGTGCACCTTCCGCCGACCATTGGCGACAACATCGATGTACTGTGGAGACCTCACGCCCCACGTGTTGAGCAATTGGGCGGTACGTCCACCCGGCCTCCCGCATGCCCACTATACGGCCTCGCTCAAAGTCCGTCAACTGCACATACGGTTCACGTCCACGCTGTCGCGGCGTGCTACCAGTGTTAAAGACTGCGATGGAGCTCCGTATGCCACGGCAAACTGGCTGACACTGACGGAGGCGGTGTACAAATGCTGCGCAGCTGGCGCCATTCGACGGCCAACACCGCGATTCCTGGTGTGTGCGCTGTGCCGTGCGTGTGATCATTGCTTGTACAGCCCTCTCGCAGTGTCCGGAGCAAGTATGGTGGGTCTGACACACCGGTGTCAATGTGTTCTTTTTTCCATTTCCAGGAGTGTATATTGATGATCCCCTGATGTCTCAGAGCGTGTCCTACGAATCGATCCCTTCTTCTAGTCAAGTTGTGCCATAAATTCCTCTTCTACCCAATTCTATCCAGTACCTCCTCATTAGTTACGAGATCTACCCATATAATCTTCAGCATTCTTCTGTAGCATCACATTTCAAAAGTTTCTATTCTCTTCTTGTCCAAATTATTTATCGTGTTATTGTATTTTAAGTGTTTATGTATCGTATTCTTTCCGAATTTGAGAAGCAGCCCAGCAACTGCAAAACCGAGTGTGGAAAACCTCTAGAAATCACACTTAGGCTGGACGGTGTATGAGTTCATGGTCGTTAATTCCTGGCCCGGATCTGGCTCTCCTCGGTATATCGCAAGTTAAAGCGCTGCGCCTTACGCTGCCCGAGGAGGTCTGTGTTGTAGCTAACCATGATAGTATTATTGTACCACTAACAACTTTTTACGTGAAAATATAGGTTATGGAGATCAGTGAGCTTCCCATCTGAAACATTCCATTAACTGTATATCGAATGCTTCCAACTGAATTTAAATTGATAAATAGAGATGACAATTCAACAAAATTACATCACAAGCTTCATATGAATAAAGACGTGAGTAATTCCACGAAAGCTTAGCTTTGTTAGGACCTAGATGAATTAAATTAAACTAAGGCCAACTGTTGTTTGTTAACGACTTTTACATTGACCGAAATAAACGCAGCACGAAAAAATAATTCACGTAGGGTAACGAAGTTTTGGGAATATATTTATCTAGGTAACGTATTTAAATGATTAATATCGCAAGATCACAGGTTAACGAATGTGCGAGATAATCCATTGAAAATGTGAAATGCTGACACATTAATAACCGGTGTGAGCTCCAGAAAGTTGTATGCAACAAGCAAACGGGCATGTATTTTGTTCTACAAGGTATCAGTTTGTGGGACGGAGTTCCATGACTGTTCCACTTGGTTGGTCAATACGGGGGCGTGTTAATGCCGGTTGTGAATGACGCTGGAGTTGTCATTCGATGATATTCCACATGTGCTCGATTGGAGACAGATCTATATCAACATCTACACCTACGCGATTACTCTGCTATTCACAATAAAGTGCCTGGCAGAGGGCTCAATGAATAACCTTCAAGCTGTCTCTCTACCGTACCGGAAGGTGTCGTCGTTGAGTGACTGTAGGAGGATACAAGATGACTTGGACAGGATTTGTGATTGGTGTGAAGAATGGCAGCTAACTCTAAATATAGATAAATGTAAATTACTGCAGATGCATAGTGTGGTGTCACCGCCAGACACCACACTTGCTAGGTGGTAGCCTTTAAATCGGCCGCGGTCCGTTAATATACGTCGGACCCGCGTCTCGCCACTATCAGTGATTGCAGACCGAGCGCCGTCACACGGCAGGTCTAGATAGACTTCCTAGCACTCGCCCCAGTTGTACAGCCGACTTTGCTAGCGATGGTTCACTGACAAATTACGCTCTCATTTGCCGAGACGATAGTTAGCATAGCCTTCAGCTACGTTATTTGCTACGACCTAGCAAGACGCCATGATCAGTTTCTATTGATATTGTAAATCATGTACCGTCAAAAGCGACGTTCGTTGTTAATGGATTAAAGTTAAGTATTCCACCAGCTACGTCCGTTTTTCTCAGTTCTAATTCCCTTGTCATGTTCCAGACATCACGCCAGCCTGCGTGAGCTAAAACGCGTGCATTTCGGCCTCCTTCAGTAACACGGTTGGCTCTCCTGGCAACCACAACAAATAGGAGAAAGAATCCTGTAATGTTTGGATACGCCATTAGTAGTGTAGCGCTTGACACAGTCATGTCGATTAAATATTTGGGCGTAACATTGCAGAGCGATATGAAGTAGGACAAGCATGTAATGGCAGTTGTGGGGAAAGCGGATAATCGTCTTCGGTTCATTGGTAGAATTTTGCGAAGATGTTCATCTGTATAGGAGACCGCTTATAAAACACTAATACGACCTATTCTTGAGTACTGCTAGAGCGTTTGGGATCCATATCAGGTCGGATTGTGGGAGGACATAGAAGCAATTCAGAGGCGGGCTGCTAGATTTGTTACTGGTAGGCTTGATCATAACGCGAGTGTTACGGAAATTTTTCAGGAACTCAGGTGGGAGTCTTTAGAGGAAAGGAGGCGTTATTTTCGTGAAACACTACTGAGGAAATTTAGAGAACCAGCATTTGAGGCTGACTACAGTACAATTTTACGGCCACCAAATTACGTTTAACGGAAAGACCACAAAGATAGATAAGAGAGATTAGGGCTCGTACAGAGGCAGTCATTTTTCCCTCGTTCTGTTTGGGAGTGGAACAGGGAGAGAAGATACTAGTTGTGGTACGAGGTACCCTCCGCCACTCACCGTATGGTGGATTGCGGAGTATGTATGTAGATGTAGATGTAGATGTAGATCTTTATCGGCTTTAAGGCATAGTTAACTAACATCAACCCACCATGTCCAATCTCAAAGGTAACAAATACTGACGACCGTCACAGAGCTTCTTTAAACGCAAACCTGATTTGCATCCTCATAGTGGCGTTATTAGCGCGACTATTTGCGACTGGTGTGAAACGTGAATAGATATCATCTTTCCGATGTAAAAACACGATTACCAACTTTCGTTTATGTCGCACAACTCCTTCTTGGTGTTCCTGTTTTGCTTCCGCCTTGCATGTTGACGGGTCGTGATTCTTTATTTCCCATTGGGGTCTAGAAACAAGTTGTTGAGCTGCATTGACTGTTGGTCCTGTCGGCATTAAATCATGCACCTTCGTCAGATGAGTCAAATGGAACTATAGGAAGTATTGCAGAAGCTTCTTGCTGAAAGGATAGAAACGGCTGTATAACCTTCCAACAAATTTATCAATCACTGTGCTGAAAAATAGTTAACGTTTTTACACAATATTTGTACATAAGTTCTTCCCTGCTTTCATACTTTTTCAATTTTCGGCCCTATTTTAATGTAAAAACAATGCTAATAAGTTCGCTATAACGACAACATAATAAGTCAACTTCTTATGTTTACTTACAGGTGTTTTTTATTTTTCATGTATTTTTTCAGAACATTGCAGGACAGCGCGATACACACGCTCAACGTGTAGAGTGTGCTATATCCTGTTATGTACATACCCGTTTCACCTCAGTTTACGTGTATTACGCAGCATCAGCAGCGGTAAAGAATTTTGCTCTTCCATTAATTGTGTGCTCGCTTTACTGCTGATGAAGCCGGTCTTTAATTTTCAGTATTATATACGCTTGTCAACACAGCACATCTTCATCCACACATTTTCACTACATTATTGTGTTCACTCCTGCCCTTCTAATGCAGCACATTTTTCACCAGTTTCTTCTCAAAATTCGCAGCTGGTAACATTTCTAAGTATTTTACCATTGCATTCGTCTTTTCATAGTCTCTCGAATTCCTTGGTAAGGAATAATGTTTTCTTTTCACTGCACATATTTACTTTGATATCTCGTCAGATTAAAACGACACTGTCCATGCATAAACGCAAAACACTTACAAATCCGCGATTTGTCGAAATTGTCAATATATATCTTGAGCAGTGTATGTAATATCATGTGAGATGCATCATTTTGGCACTCTTTACGTCTTATCAAAATTAGTCATAATCTCATTTCTTTTTCTGGAGGATAATCTTCTTCTGTATATGGGTATTGCGAGATGAGTGTGACTCCTCAAATTTGACGCCCATAGTCTGAGCTCACTGGCTTTCTTAGATTTGAAAAATTTCTCGTACTAATGTCACCTAGTCCAGTATTATAATATGCTCGGAAGATTCAACTATACTCAGTTACCATAAAGGTTCTGCTCTGAGGAACAACGAATCTGCTCCGTGAACACTTATTTTTAGAACATAAAATTTTAAAATAAATATAGAAATTAAGAGACTCTGAATGCGGAATGGCAATTGATGTTAAACGCATGGGACGTCCCACTTCGGACATCGTTAGGGAGTTCAATATTCCGAGATCCACAGTGTCAAGAGTGTGCCGAGAATGACAGATTTCTGGCATTACCTCTCACCTTGGACAACACAGCGGCTGACGGCCTCCACTTAACGACCGAAAGCAGCAGCATTTACGTAAAATTGTCAGTACTAACATAAATGCAACACTGGGTGAAATAACCGCAGAAGTCAATGTGGGACGTATCCATTAGGACAGTGAGGCGAAATTTGTCGTTAATGGCCTATGGCAGCACACGACCGACTCGAAATGCTTTTCTAACAGCACTACATCGCCTGCAGCGGCTCTCTTGGGCTCGTGACCGTTTCGGTCGCTAGACGACTGGGAAATCGTGGCCTGGTCAGGTGACTCCAGATTTCAGTTGGCTGATAGTAGGGTTCGAGTTTGGGGTAGACCCCCGCGAAGCGATTGACCCAAGTTGTCAACAACGGACTGTGCATGATGGTGGTGGCACCATAATGGTGTGCGCTGTGTTCACATCGAATGGAATGTGTCCTCTAATCCAATTGAACCGATCGTTGACTGGAAACGGCTATGTTCGGCTGCTTGGAGACCATTTGTAGCCATTCATGGAATTCATGTTCCCAAACAACGATGTCATGTCACCGGGCACAAGTGTTCAAATTGATTTGAAGAATATTCTGGACAATTCGAGCGAATGATTTGGCCACCCAGATCGCCCGACATGAATCCCATTGAACATTTATGGGACATGACATCCTGCGCCAGCAACACTTCCACAGTTATGGACGGCTATAGAGGCAGCATGGCTCAATACTTCTCCAGGAGACTTCCAACGATCTGTTGAGTCCACGCCACGTCGAGTTTGCTGCACTGCGCCGGGCAGGATATTACGACGTATCCCAAGACATTTGTCAACTCAGTGTAAATTTCAGTCTTGTTTTCATCATTACAAAAATTAGATCTGAGTCTATTTCTACTCCTGCCTACTCCTATAAATGTAAGACCTGATTTAGGAATCTCTGACTACGGAGCAATCCAGCTGGAATCTTCCTCTGTCCTCATGTCTCTTCAAAGTATTCCTCCTCCTCTTGTAATTTTTGAACAGTGTGTCCGCTATTCCTAACTACATTTATCTGCAGTTCTCATTTAGTCTTTCTCCTCTCCCATTTTTTATACCAAACCCACATTTTACCGTCGATGTATCGTCTCTAGCCTTCCATAGTATAGCGTTACTATCCCCTCTTGATTATTAGACTATCTTCTTATCCTCCTACACCTCAGCTACAGCAGAAAATTGCTTGAAATTATCTCTTTTACTACCAGTCATTTCACTTACATTGACTCTATCAACTGCCATCCCGTGATTTAAGATTTCTCTTCTGGTTTCCTTCCTAGAAATTATATCTACGTCACTAACATTTATTGCAAGTCAGAACCACCTCTTATTGGTAGTATGATAATAAGCTTTGTGGGGAACAGTTGCAGTGTGGTTTGCTCACCTTATTCACTGAAGAGCTAAAGAAACCGGTACACCTACCTAATACGAGTAGGGTTGCCGTGAGCACGCAAAAGTACCGCAACACGGTGTGGCATGGACTCGACTAATGTCTGAAGTAGTGCTGAAGAGAGTTGGCATCATGAATCCTGCAGAGCTGTCCATAAATCCGTAAGAGTACGAGGGGATGGACATCTCTTTTCTACAGCACGTTGCAAGGCATTCCAGACAGACTCAGTAATGTTCAGTCTGGGGAGTTTGGTGGCTCCATGGTTCTGCAAGCTGCCGCCACGAAATTAGGCCACCACTAACTGCGAGCTTAAAGCTGATTCTGATGCTGTAGACGCATCACCTTCTAGCCGTTGGTTCGCCTGCATCCTACTTCCAGCTGCTGCCGGCCTTCTACCCTGGAGGGCAGTGGTTCGTGATCAGGGTGACGCAGCCAGCCGACCATCTGCGCCTGGGCGGGCAGACTGCTGTGGTATGCCTCTACCCGAAAGGGCGGACAATCCTGCTGAGGGCCGTCCTCCTCTACAAGGAGCATGGCGCTGCAGACTTCAATGCTGGGTCATCAACAAGTGTCAGCGTGCGAACCGTTCAACGAAACGTCAATGATACGGGGGTTTCGAAGCCGAAGGCCCACTTGTGTACCCTTGATAACTGCACGTCAGAAAGCTTTACGCCTCACCTAGTCCAGTCACCACCGACGTTAGACTGTTGATGATTGGTTCGTTCTGCCCGGTCGGACGAGTCTCGTTTCAAATTGTATCGAGCGGAAGGACAACCTTTTGCATCCATGGACTCTGCATGCGAGCAAGGGACTGCTCAAGCTGTAGGCTCTGTAATGGCTTGGGGCGTCTGCAGTTGGAGTGGGACTCCTGATACGTCTATATACAACTCTGATAGGTGACACGCACATAAGCATCCTGTCTGATCACCTACATCCTTTCATGTCCACAGTGGGCCTTCGGCTTCGAAACCCCATATCAATGACGTTTCGTTGAATGGTTCGCACGCTGACACTTGTTGATGACCCAGCATTGAAGTCTGCAGCGCCATGCTCCTTGTAGAGGAGGACGGCCCTCAGCAGGATTGTCCGCCCTTTCGGGTAGAGGCATACCACAGCAGTCTGCCCGCCCAGGCGCAGATGGTCGGCTGGCTGCGTCACCCTGATCACGAACCGCTGCCCTCCAGGGTAGAACGCCGGCAGAAGCTGGAAGTAGGATGCAGGCGAACCAACGGCTGGAAGATGATGCGTCTATAGCATCAGAGTCAACATTAAACTCGTAGATAGTGGTGGCCTAATTTCGTAGTGGCAGCTTGTAGAACCATGTAGCCCCATATACCGGCCTAGAACTGTCCTCATGGATGGTCGTTGCCAGACTACGATCATTTGGTATTTATAGTGATTCCCTGCATACTTGTTTTCCTATTGCATCCAGTCTGGTCATGTGGATCACAAAACGTCCGCAGTTCCGGTGTGAAGTAACCAGGCCATGTAGGCCGCGGTGTCCTTGCCTTTCTGCTGTGCCGATATTATTTATGATCTTGGATCCTCTTCTTGTCGACAGCTGGAGGTAACCATCATAACGCTTTTCGACAAGCGTGTTCGCTACATCAACATGCAGCTCTGTGTAACTTCTGCGTAGATGTCTGTCTTGACCTGCTTCTCTGTCTTCTAGTACTGGACAAGGAAGGTATTTTAATTTTACGCAGGTGCATCAAGTAATCTGTTTGCCACCCAATACTAATTTCAAATTATAAAATAAATAATTTAAATTAAAAGATACGTTTTGATTATGTGGTATGGTCTACTTGACACTACAACAATGTCGTCACAAGCCATCACTGTAAAAGAAACTGCCCCTGATAGAGACAGGCAGACAGCAAGCAATGGCTGATGCGACAGCGAACACTGAAGGTTAACAACATACTGCGCAATACTTGAGGCGGTTTTGTATTTTAATTATAAATAGTTGTGTCGTGGTATTTGACAGGTATTTCAGTACTCAAAAGGATATCAAAAATCTAATAGCCTGTAGTTACAACTTCTTCTGTTGACCACACTGCATTCATGAGGCATCCTCACTACCAAGACGTTCCCAGTACACTCACAAATTTCGTATGGTACATCTGTATGAACCTATTTTCATTAATAAACGTTGGTGTGATGTGAATCTTCTAAAATCGAATCTGATATAAAATTCCCATGAAGCTACAGAATACATGTTGTATTTACCAGTTAGCTAGAACACGCAGGTGCATCAAGTAATCTGTTTGCCACCCAATACTAATTTCAAATTATAAAAAAAATTTAAATTAAAAGATACGTTTTGATTATGTGGTATGGTCTACTTGAAACTACAACAATGTCGTCACAAGCCATCATTGTAAAAGAAACTGCCCCTGATAGAAACAGGCAGACCGCAAGCAGTGGCTAATGCGACAGCGAACACTGAAGGTTGACAACATACTGCGTAATACTTGAGGCGGTTTTGTATTTTAATTATAAATAGTTGTGTCGTGGTATTTGACAGGTATTTCAATACTCAAAACGAGATGAAAAACCTAACAGTCTGAAGTTACTCTTTCTCCTGTCGATCACACTGCATTCATGATGCAACCTCACTACCAAAACGTTCTCAGTCCACTCACAAATTTCGTATGGTACCGCTGTGTGAATCTATTTTCATTAATAAAAGTTGGTGTCGTGTGAATCTTCTGAAATCGAATCTGATATAAAATTTCCCTGAAGCTGCAGTTTACATGTTTTATTTACCTAGAACGAGTGGAAGGGAAGCCGCAAATGAAGGCGTCTTAACTTCCGCTGTAGAGATAGATGTGGGGGACAAATATGAAAGAGATACCGACGAAAGCAACACCCTGCTTTCTTTGAGTTATTTTTCCGTTTTTTTCCCCGCCTCGCATCGCGTCAAGTTCATTAGCGTGCATCGCGTGTCTCCTCTGCCGAAGATCAGCAACCATTAATCATGACTGTTTGTCACTTGTTTTGAAATGTCATTCTACTGTGACATCATTATCCGCCGACTCATGTTGTCATCATATAGCTTCACTTGCCTCAGCACTCGTTGTCTGAATGCAGGAGCAGATGCCTTGCAGCGGGAGTTAAAGAAAAGTTACGACGTTTACCGAAATTTGATTTTGGGGTGGGAACTGACTCACCTGTCTAATGAAGTTCTCTAGTCTTTCCCTACGCTGTCGTAGTTTTGGATGCGATATACTAGCCTCGAGACATGTTGCGCAAACCACAAAAACTTAGTTAAAAAACAAATTTTTTAATAAAAATGAAGGAAAAGGAAGTAACACTTTCAAACTAGAAATTAGAAGGATTTGACTGTTTTATACAGAGCATTTAAAAAGTTTGCCGACAAAATTTGAGCAACACTGGCAAAATATTATTAAGTAGACTTCGTTGTCTACGACTTACAAGTATGTTCTGAAAATAAACAACATTTTTTATGAATTACATTTAATTTAATGTGTGATCAAATAAATTTACAGAATGAGGTGTGTCATTTTTTGCCACGGACCTCTTGTTTATATCTTTATTAGCGTAAAACTTCACCGAACATAGCAGTATTCTGTTTCGTGTTGTGGAACGCAACGTTGATTTCAGTACAGCTCTTCCGTCAGTTAAAGTAATATACATTGCAGTCTTGACATGCACCCAATCAAGAACATCAAGGATTATTAAATCAGGCGAACACGCTTTCCATACAGGAGGTCCTGCTCATCCGTTGATGATAGGACTGCTGGTTGTGATCTCATATGGGAGTTCAACTATGTTGCAGTGAATCATTTTGTAAAACTACTCCATGTCAGTTCCCTGCAGTTTCATTTGTACATAATGCAGAAACGGCCACATGAACACCCATATGCGAAACGGTAGATGTTCAAATTTTCAAAGATAATACCAGTCATTCCAGCCAAAATATACACGGAAAACATTGTTGGTGAGATTGGGTGTTGGTTCCCATAATGGAGAGTTCTAGAGAGCATGCGATATACATTGAGATGACAAGCGTCATGGGACACCTCCCAATCAAATCGGGCCTCCTTTTCCTCTGCGTAGTGCAGCAGCTCGGTATGGGGTCAACACGTCGTTAGAAGTCTCCTATAGAAGAGCTGAGCCATGCTTCCTCTATAGCGATCAATAACTGCGAAAGCGTTGCCCATGCAGGATTTTTGCACTACCTAACCTCTCTAGTTTGTGCCATAAATGGACGACGGATTTCATATCGGTGATCTGAGTGACCAAATCATTGACTCGAATTGTCCAGAATTTTCTGTAAACCAACGGCCAATAAATGAGGCCTGGAGTCATGGCACATTGTCATCCACAAAATTCCATCGTTGTTTGGGAATATGAAGTCCATGAATGGCTGCAAATGATCTCCAAGTAGCCGAATATAACCATTTCCTGCCAATCACTGGTTCAGTTGGATCAGAGGACCCAGTTCATGCCATGGAAACACAGCCCACACCATTACGGAGCCACCACCAGCCTGTACAGTACCTTGTTGACAACTTGTGTCAATGGCATCGTGGATCTTGCGTCTCACTCGAACCCTACCATCAGCTCTTACCAAGGGAAATCGAAACTTATCTGGCTGGATCACGGTTTTCCAGTCATCTAGGGTCCAATCGATACTGTCAACAGCCCAGGAGAGCTGCAGGAGATGTGCTGTTAGCAAATTCACTCTCTAAGGCCGTCTGCTGCCACAGCCCATTAACACCACATTCCGTCTCACAGCCCTAACGAATACGTTCATTGCACGACTCACATTTATTTCAGCAGTGTTCCTTATCTGTTAGCACTGACAACACTGCGCAGTCGCCACTGCTCTCGGTTGTTAAGTGAAATCCGTCGGTCAGTGCGTTGTCCGTGGTGAGAAGTAATACCTGATATCTGGTATTCTCGGCACACTCTAGACACTGTGAATTTTGGAATACTGAATGCCCTAATGATTTCCGAAATGGGATGTCCCATGCGCCTAGCTCCAGCTACCATTCCGCGTTCAGTGTCTGTTGTTTCCCGTCTTGCGGCCATCATCACGTCGGAAACCTTTTCACACGAATTACGTGAGTACGAATGGTTCTGAGCACTATAGGACTTAACATGTGAAGTCGTCAGTCCCCTAGAACTTAGAACTACTTAAACCTAACTAACCTAAGGACATCACACAGGGTCGCGTGGTTCCAGACTGAAGCCCCTAGAACCGCTAGGCCACATCGGCCGGCTGCGTGAGTACAAATGATAGCTGCGCCAAAGCGGATGACTGCCCTTTCATACCTTGTGCGCTCGATACAACCGCCGTCTGAGTATGTGCGTATCACTACCCAATGATTTTTGTCACATCAGTATATTCTTTGTGTTAAAATAGCCGACAAGATCTTTGTGTTAAAATAATCGACAACTGTAAGGCAGGCCTAACATGTCAATATTATTTGAGATGTACTGTAGCATCAGATGAGTTTTGATGAAGATGCTATTGCATAAATTTGATGCAAGGTTTCTGCGGGTTTTGAATCTAGTACACAGCGCTCATGCACTGCCCTCCCATGACTACGTGACCAACGCCCATAGCATATGCCACAGAACACGCACTGCTTCATGGTGCTTCACCAAACACCTCGCTACTCATCATCAAAATCCTGTAACGGCACGTGGCTAGACAAGAGAGCTCGACGTCGTAAGTCGTAAAGACGATGCCTTGCACCACGCCGGCCTGTGTGGCCGAGCGGTTCTAGACGCTTCAGTCTGGGACCGCGCGACCGCTACGGTCGCAGGATCGAGTCCTGCCTCGGGCATGGATGTGTGTAATGTCCTTAGGTTAGTTAGGTTTAAGTAGTTCTAAGTTCTAGGGGACTGATGACCTCAGATGCTAAGTCCCCTAGTGCTCAGAGCCATTTGAACCATTTGAACCTTGCACGATGGTACCCGCTGGGCCCCGCTTCTGCCTGGCCTGCTGGACAGTGTCCGTCTAGTTGCCGAAACCAAAACACTTCGTTATATGGTGTATGTGACATTTGCAGCAACAACACCACAACAAATCGGCTTTGGTGAAGGTAAACTAGTTTAAATCGTATCCTGGTTAGTAGAAGACAGATTCCGATACAAAACAAGTCTTATAGCCATAGTATTGCTGTAAATATGCTACTCGCGACACAGTAAATTCCCAATACAATCCACATTAACGGCAATGTATCTAAATTAGCAATATTTTTTATGTATGTCCCGTGAGAAATGTTTCAAAATAAGGGAACAGAGAACTGAATATTTGTGTAGAGCCACATTTGGATATTACAACCATACGTGTAGGAACACCAGTATTCAGACACATACTTATATGAGATACATAGTGACACACATCTAGAGGCTGAGCGTTCTGCGTGCTGGGAATATAGACACTTAACGGTGATTGTGCCCTGGCATTCTAATTGCCACTGGCATTATAATTACCATGAACATTAGATTAGCAGCGCAGGGAGCAGTATGTCGATGTTAGCACTGTTGATGAAGTCTTTCAGGCGCTTATATTTTGCTCGGTCGTTGGATGCTGACAAGGTTTGGTAACGGCTTAGGAACTGATGACCAAGAAGGTGAAGGTTACTTGGAAGAACATTATGTGATACGTGTTACGAGGATAAAGTACGAATATATGAACTGGATGTTCTTCCCGTCCGCAAACATAGAGAGGGATGGTGCTGAGGTTGAATCAATAGAGGTGTTTGTTTAACTTCCAATGATTTCACTATAACTGTCGTGAAAGTCCTTGATGATTGTGTCTCATTATACCATGGGACTCTTCGAACCGTGGGATGAACTAGTGTGTAGTTAACTAATTTTGATTTAAGATGCTCCCCACCATCCCTCTTGATGAGACCGCTTTCTGAGCATGGGTACTGAATCGGCGAGAGGCATTTGGTCAATTGAGAAATGCTTGTTTTTCTAGGACATCTTCTTGTTCATTTCCACGTATCCCAGAGTGGCCTTCACGATGTTGCGATAGTTCCGCTGCACTCCAAACACAACGTCGACAATTGCGGCAACAATGGGGTTGGTGCAACTTTTATGATGGTGTCTAATAAGTTGTAAAGGCGATAAGACCATTGTGTCTGCTGTAGTCGACTATGCAAATAGCACGGCTTGCAAAATGGCAACCCAAAAAGAAAAGAAAACTAAACGATCTCCGCCCATAGTTGAGCAACAGAAAATGCACCGCCTTCAGCCCTTGTCACTTCTGCATCACTGCATGACTCAGGGCAGCAATGTGATTCACTGTTTGTCTTCTCGGCAGTAACATTGTGTCGTTTCTTTGAAATATGCCATTTAACAAAGTTATGTCTTGATTTACCAACACTTAATATTAGCCTGTTATATGATCTGAAGGTGTATATGTCTAAAGTACCTCTAGGTAGTAGACACTCAGCAGGTTTCAATCAAGTTTGAAGTTGATCACACCTACTTGCTCACAACTGTTTTCTATCAGTACTTAGAGACTGATGTTGACGTTGAACTGAAGAAACGTCTTCCGGATTTCAACCTAGATCTTGGTGGTTGACGAGCATGCATTGGGTGTAAATGATTTAGTTCAGCGTTTTTCGTTTCAACATTCGCAGCTACTCTACGATGTATATAAGGTGGTACAACAGCTGCCAAGCAATAAACCTTGTGTGTAGGTGTCGGTTTAAAACGTCTAGTGATGAGTCACGTAGTTTCAAACAGTGCGACGTCCACTTGGGTTGTATGGGAACGCATTGTCCACTTGGGTTGTATGGGAACGCATACTCCACTGAAGAGAAATAGTGTGCCGTAGTGGAGATTCTGATCACTTGATGTTGGGGTCCCTAGTTATTGACAGTGAGTTCTCGCTTGATGCTACTTCTGGCTGACACTCTAGCTTGGCGCTGAGACAGTGTTTGCCGTTTGTTAAAGACCTGTCTAAAGTGACATCAAGGCATTTAGACGTAAAGGAATTTTCTAACTGAATGCCCTCCCAATTAACTTTTGGTCTCCTATTTGCCTGTTTCTTTCGGAGGATTGGGTTAGGTGTTTGTTACTATAATATATAGTGAAAGACTTCAATGCTCTTGTAAGACTTTGCTCAAGTTTATCAAACTTTTTTTATTTGGGTTGCTAAAGCAAGATCGTCCTCATATATGACGATTTTGCGTATGTTAGGCCATGGCTGGTTGTTGGTGTTACAGGGCGTCACAGAGGGACGTTTCTAAAATTCAAGAGATTGTGGAGGATGAAGTTTTGAACGTTTCGATATCAGGAATCTGTAACTGGTACTGCGAAATAAAGTTTATGCAGTCATTACTGGAATGTTGAGAATACACGCACTACGTCCACAAGAAGTTACCAGGTGTGATTGACTGTGAACATTTAGGCTGGAATTGTTGGAAATCATTTCACTGGACAACACATATTACCAGATTGTTTGAATGGTGCATGGTATTTGAACTTTCTGGACAATGCTTTGTCTGAACTTCTGGATGGCTTTTCCTTGCGATTGCTCACTAGTTTGTGGTTTCAGAAGGATGATACTCCAGCGCTCTTTGATCACGGGCCAGGGCATTTCCCATACGTAAGTTCAGGCAAAGAGTAATTCGAAGGGAATGCTCAGACCCATGGGACGTGAGCTCCCCTGACCTCACTACTCTGGAGTTATGTGAAGCCCATTGTGTAGTCAACGACAGTGGGAAGAGCACTTGAGCTTCTTCAAAGCATCTTTATGGCGTTTGATAGCATCAGAGTGGAGTGCGAAATCTTTCAGCAAATCAGACAAAATATGGTTGGCCGTTGCACATTATGTAATGAAGTGCTCCATTTATTTCCTTGGAGTCATAATCGCGTGTCATGCTGTAGATCTTGATGTTGAACAGTATCAAAGGCCGAAGACAGATCAATAAAACCCACTCCTGTGATATCACCTCTTTCAAATCCAAGTTGGCTACTTGTACTATGGAATTCCTTTGAGGCCTGAAGCCTTATGTTCAGTTATTAATATACTGTCAATATAGGGCTCAAAAATATTCAGTAACTTCTTTCAAATACCTTCTAAAGATGACGTACGATAGAAAAAGGTGAGAACTTTTGAGGTTGCATGGTTCATTCCGATGTTTCAAGATGGCAACTACTTTGGGTTTTTCTCCACAGTTTAGGCATGTGCTTCTTTCGCGAGAAGACGGGAACTTAATCGAGATGTTTGCATACCAAATGTTTACTTAGCAAGTACAAAGCTAAAATTTTACAAAGTAATGGGGACTCCTATACTACCATAGAAACCGAATCTAGGACATTAACTACGAAAGACAAAAGAAAAATGCAGTTGGCTGAAATGAATTTTTTGAAGGAAGACAAATAATATACAGTCAGAGATCAAGTACAGAACAACATTGTAAGGGATAAACTTAATAGCCGGCCGCGGTGGTCTCGCGGGTCTAGGCGCGCAGTCCGGAACCGTGAGACTGCTACGGTCGCAGGTTCGAATCCTGCCTCGGGCATGGATGTGTGTGATGTCCTTAGGTTAGTTAGGTTTAAGTAGTTCTAAGTTCTAGGGGACTGATGACCACAGCAGTTGAGTCCCATAGTGCTCAGAGCCATTTGAACCATTTGATAAACTTAATACATACTGTACAAATGATAAAAACAGAGCGAGGATACATGAAACGAAAACGACCTATTAACACAACGCGAGGAGACTGATTGGTTAAACAAGTAATCGACTATAAATCAATACGAAAACGAGATGTAAGCAAACAAGAAGCACATGGCTTCTGCGAAGATGCAGCAGGCTTAATTTTTTTCCATGCAATGAAGCAGAAGAGGAACATGTATTTGTACTAACTAGGACAATATTTCATACCGATGTCAGTGGGGCTAGTAACCACTTATTCACAGTTATCTCGCAAACAATTCGTTTGTGGTCCCATGTTTACTGAAAAAGGTTTGCTTTTGATCCACTCTGTGTATCTGTTGGTGCAACTCAGTACGTGTGGAAATCTCTCGCCGCAATCCCGGAAATAATGTGAGCGCGGTACTGTCGTTAACTGGCATATCCGAGCAGGAAGAATGGACGTACACGGTTGAATTCTATTGCCGAAACATGTTTTCGTCAGTGACTGTGCAATACCTTGAATGAGCAAAGCTGTGAGGTTCGCTTTTGTAAAGGTACCTGCTGCATCGTATTTTGTGGCGTCATCTTGAAGAAAAATACAGAGTTACCTGTGATGTATAAACGATGGAGTTTACTACTTGTCGGGGCCGTATTACACTATGAAATAGCGTTCTCAGTGACCTTTTAAAAAGTACCTTTAACAAAATATCTGACAATGTACTGGTGTGCTGTTATCGTATTCGTTCATATACACCGACGAGAAGAAAGAAAAGATAAGGCCGTAACACCAGGAAGGTGTGTTACGACAAAAACGAGAGTTGATAGGGGCCTTTCCACATTTTAAAGATGATGCCTAATCAAATTTCTCGCCAGTCGCATGAAAGTGTCGCTAGTAGCGCCGCTATGAGAATGGAAATCGCTTTTACTTTAAATACACGCTGTAACGGTCGTGGCCGTTAGCTACCTTTGAGATTGGAAGCGGTGAGTTGACGTTAGTCAAGAATGCCTTTAAGACGACCGAGATGCCGTTATCAACACCTCATGGAGTTTGGACAAGGTCATGTAATAAGGCTACTGGAAACTGGTTGTTCCTTCTGTGATACTGCAGAAAAAACTGACAGGAATGTAGCTATTGTAGGTGGTTGCTGGCAGCGGTGGTCACGAGAATCTATGGTCACAAGAAGAACGGGCTCCGGACGATGAAATGGCACTACCGAGGGTAAAGACCTCCTTGTTCGGCGTATGGCTCTGGCGCATTGTTTTGCATCTGCAACAGCAATTTGAGTAGCAGTTGGTACCTCAGTGATGCAACGAACTGTTACAAATCAGTTACTTCAAGGACAGCTCCGAACCAGGCGCTCTGTAGTGTGCATTCCGCTGACACCATCGCCATTTGCGACTCCAGTGGTGTCAATGAAGACCGCATTGGAGGGCAGAGTGGAGGATCGTTGTTTTTTCTGATGAAAGCTGGTCCTGCCTCGGTGCCAGTGATGGCCATTTAATAGTTACAAAGGTCAGCCGACCCGTCTGCCTGCTAGTCATACTGGCCCTATACCTAGGATTATAGTCTGGGATGCGGATTCGTATGACAGTAGGAGCACTCTCGTGCTTATCCCACGCGCCTTGACTACAAAATTGTACGACAGTCTGCTGATTCGACCCGTTGTGCTGCCATTCATGAACAGAATTCGAGGGGGTGATTTCTAACACTGTAAAGGTCGTCCACATAAATCTGTTGTAACACAGCATGCTGTACACAGTGTCGACATGTTGCCTTGGTCTGCTCGATCACCAGATCTGTCTCCAATCGAGCACCTAATGGACGTCATCGGACGACAACTTCGGAGTCGTCCACAAACAGCACTGATCGTCCCTATATTGATTGACCTTGATTGTTCATGTGGAACTTCATCCCACAAACATATCCGGCACAATGCATTTCACATTTATAACGGTTCTAGTCCCGCTTACATTAAACTGTGTCCTTGCATTGTTGATCACTTTAATATGTTAGCTAAACAAACGTGTCTCCGAAATTTCTTTACTCTACGTTAACTGTTTTTTGGTGTTGCATTATTTTTAATGTCAGTGTATTATAAAAATGCCTTGTTGTATTCAGGCTTTTTCCTCAATAGTTTGTGAAAAGCGCCAGCTTTTAATTTATGTGAGTCAAGTTTAATGATTCGCTTCTTTATGTTGATGTCTGTAGCACTGTAATTTGGTTACGTATTCTACGGAAAAAGTTACACGTGTCACTTGCTGATGTTCCAAAGCTAGGTTAAATTTTGTGTTGAATATTTTCGTAAAAAATTTTTCTTGATTTTCAGATTTGAGGTCACTGAATTGACATATGTGTCAAAATGTTTGTTTATACTCAGGTCACTTGGTTCAAACGGCTCTGAGCACTGTGGGACTTAGAACTACGTAAACTAAGGACATCACACACATCCATGACCGAGGCACGATTCGAACCTCCGACCGTAGCGGTCGCGCAGTTCCAGACTGTAGCGCCTAGAACCGTTCGGCCGCCCCGGCCGGCTCAGGTCACTTGGCAGATAATGGCCTGTCTGTCGCCTTTCCCTTTTTCGCACTGTACTTTCCAGCTTTGTGGTCTCCTCCTCTCTTGTCAAGCACTGATACATCTGTTTCAAGCTCATAAGCAATGGCATTCACTCTTCTTTGACCAATGCTGAAAAGCTTCCTGATGAAAGCAGTTCACACAGAACCTTTCCACCATTTGAATACATCTGAAAAGCACTAAAGGCAGCTGTTAAAATATTATTCGTTTGACAAGTTCTATCAGAGAAATGATACTGCACTGTTAGAGGAATTGGTTTATTTTTCGGATCATTCCGGACTCTCCTACGCTTAGGACTCCTCACAGTGCGAAGGCAAGAAAGCCTTTTATCTTGTTCCCTTTTGTGTAGTTTAGCAACCACTGCTCTTTTACGTTTGTGTAGACTGTTTACTGGAATCAAACAACACCAGAAGCGTCCTACTTTGTGTTGGCAACAGGATACAAAGCTCTTGAGATGAGGATCTTTATCTAGGTATCTAACAATTAAAAATGACAAGAATAATAATTGGGAGGAAAATTTTCAATTAAGTACATTTCGAATTATTTGTACGTCTTTGCAATAACAGTAATTTTATTTCCCTTTATTGTTGTTTTTTTATTCTCTAATTCTCTTTTTGATTTTCTTTTCATTTGTTTTCCCGTTCCATGATCCACGTCCCCTCCAACTGTCGCACACGCATCCGCAATAATATTCTCCATCTCAGTGGAACGAAATTTTCGCGTCTGACCTTTGTATTTCTGATAGTCAGAACGACAAATACTTATACACAAAGATGCTGTAATACTGAAAACAAATACCTACTGGTCATTGTTGGTCAGTTAAACAATTACACTTCAGCTTACCAGTCTTACGTTGTAGCCAGCATAGATTAATGAAACGAAATAAAGGAGATGTTGGACTTAATCCAGTTTGATTCAATCTTACTAAAGGACAAGATGCTATATGTTGCATTTGCTACTTTTCAAAGCTCTTTCTGAAGGTAGTATTATGCGTTTTCACGTGGTCCGATTGGAGGAGTGTGTAGAGCGGGTGAAAAAGTACAGGATTTAATATCAAACTTAAATTTGGCCCACCAGTGGCCATAACGCTTTTTGAAAAGTTGCTCCTGATTTTCTTTTATCTGTGTGTGTAATACGAGAAGCGCGCGATATACACAACATTTTTGCCTGCTACCTCGCCTACGTGGGCGAAGCTGCGGTCAAAACGTTATTCTTAAATAAACTGGGAACTTGGCGCTAGCTTACATAAGTGATAGATCAAAGATATTTGACAGTACAACGGTTGTCGACGATAACGGATTACTAGTTGCAGGAAGCTGCGGACAGGCACTTAGTGTGTGGCGAAGAAAGATGTAGAGCCTGGACAGCCGAACGAAGGTAGAGAAAAAATGCTACACAAAAGGCGACCTCTTAATAGGAATAACGTGTTGTCGTAGATAGAAACTTGAGAGAAAGTGAGTAATTCAAACTCCAGAGGCTGCGAAAGGTTTTCGTTAAAGAATTATCCACAAAGTAGAATTTGGGTGGGGATTCGATCATGTGGGAGAACGTTCATCCGTGAGCGGGAGCCAGCTTCAAAGAACTCAGTGTGGGTACTGCTGAAGCAGTGAAAACCTATTATCATAATCAACGTGGATCAGCAGTGGTGTCGATTCATTTTGAATCCAGAGTTCAGTTATGCCAAAGGGTTGTACTGCGTAGTACAGCAAGGCTCAATTTCCTACTGTCAGCTGAAGTTATTTCTATGAAGTGTCAGGTGTTTGTGTCATGAAAAAACTTAATACTCATTCCCGACCCTTAGTTCCCTGTCTCGAAGTTCCCAGTTCTGGATCCTGTCCAATCAGTACGACTTTCCACCCTATAGTTTTGGGATAATTTTTACATGTTTTAGGCAGTCCACAGCGAGAGAGTAATTCAGAGTCTAATGACACAATTAAATCATAAAATAAAGTGCCACGCGAAGACAGCAATTGTGCGCCTGTTCTTCAGATTTTATAGTCTTGGTCGTGTAGACAACGGATGAAACTGACCGTATAAAAGCAAGCGAAATTGCTGACCAGTTATATGTCAATAACCTACCAATAAAAAGTGCTACAGAAGTTAATTCTGCTCCTATTATAAGTTCATGGAATAATTCAAAAACTGTTGGCAAGCAAAAGTCCCCAAGCGTTAGTTGTACCCTCTCTTTTTAAAAGTGCATAAATAAAAAATTGAATGTCATGAAACAGAACGTCAACTCTTAGCGTGTGTAGTGATGTGACCAAATAACGGTGTCTAGTAACAGACCGGAGATGCAGAGAGACTGATGCAAGAAACTACCTCTCGATCAAATTATGACAAATTTAGAGGTACTTTAAGAACAAACGTAGTCTTAATGGGGAGCAGACTTACATTCTGCACAATAAACTAAGGTTGCAGGCTGTGAAAATCAAAAACCTTCATCAGCTCGTATGTCTAAAAGGCTGCCCGGAATGTCTGTCACTATCGAATGTTCAAATCTGTGAGAAATCTTATGGGACTTAACTGCTAAGGTCATCAGTCCCTAAGCTTACACACTACTTAACCTAAATTATCCTAAGGACAAACACACACATCCATGCCCGAGAGAGGACTCGAACCTCCGCCGGGACCAGGCGCCTGTCATTATCGTTGGATGCACTGAGTTTTCTCATATTTAAACGAGGAAAAGGTACGGTGAGAATGAATTGTAAGATCAAGGACTTGAAAGTGGAAGAGGTTGCTAATTCCTCTACTTTCCACTTCTTGGGGTATGCTGATTTTATGAAAGCAACTGACTTCGCCAGTGAAATTTCTTTATCTCAGATTCACGGCATTGAAGCACTTAATTTGGACGATTCAAGAACTCATATAACGGTGAAACTAACTTTTCAAGATTAGTCGCAAACATGCTCATGTCAACACGTGACTTGTATATAGCTTTTAATTGGTCTTTCCATATTTAATTATGATGTGTGGGGTTGTGAATTATACAGCACAGTGTTAAGATTCGGTTCAGTAGAAGCCATAGGTCAGAACTTCATATACTGGGTAGTAGTCTTATGATTTCATCATTTATAAGTAAAAGTCTGAAACTTCTTTGCAAACTTAAAATGTGTCCCTAGCCGAAACTCGCTTTTCACAGGCAAGTGCTCTATCGACTGAGATGTCCAATCATGACAATGCCTAACATCTCCTACCTTTATTCACGTCTCTAGTTGTCTTAATCATTAGTAATCACTACGTTCATCTTGCATAAATGTTAATTGCCTATCATGAGAAGTGTGAAAGTGGAGTAATAAGTGTGGTATTTCTGTAATAATAAAGCAAGATCTGTTAAATGGCTTGACTGTCAGCAAATATGATTCTTGTAATGGTTTTATTGTAACAAGCAGACACCTGTCGCAATATTTTGCAAGCTGTGACCTTGAGACCGGCGAGATAAACACAAGTATGCTTTCAGTAAATCCTGCAGTAGTTAGCTAATTTTTTAAATAAAAATTGACTGGTACCAGATACAAACTGAATCGAAGATCCGGAGGTAATTCATGCGGAATCTGGACCAACACTCAACATCGATAACTAAAATTTAAAAGGGGCTGTACAAGCAATTGCGGCACGTTCCGAAGTTTCTTCTGAAGAAATGGCCGATAAAATTCCATCCATCGTTGTAGAACGTCGTCTATTTAAATGACATGAGATGCTTTAGATGGTAGGTGAACTATTTGATATGGTTCATAATATCTGTAGTGAAGTAACACATGTGTAAAAGCAGTCTGCGCAATTAGTGTTGCCCTTATTGACTCTAAACAATACACGCCTGGAAATGGACATTTTGAAATCCTGTTTGAAGAAGCTGGAGTACTTCTTGCTTCCCTGTATGATAGTAGACGAAACTTGTATCCACTATTACGTACTACAGACAAATACGTTGTTCAATCAGACAAACCAATTTATGTCGGGAAAATTGATGGCGACGGTTTATTTATAACAAATGAGGCTACCGCGATAAATTGCTTGTCAAAGGGTGGAATAGAGGCTAGCTCTGAGAATACAATAGTTTAGTAGCATTAGTAGTGAATTAACTTAGAAAAATTTAAAAGTAATGCGAAATTATGCAACTTCGCACAAGGACAATGTAGCCGCTAGCACATCGACGGTTGCGACTACAAAGGAGCAGAAGGTGGGCTTTTATAGTTGCTCTATCCATCCTTTTCATCGTTTTTTGTCTTTTGTCTAATCTCTAACAATGGTTTTCAAGTAAGAACTTTATTTGTAAACAATTATTATGCAGAAGTGGAAACAAAATTATTTTCTGAAGGAATAAAAGAATTTCAGTTCACTGGACCGAATAAAATAAGATCAGTGCAGATAGTTCTTGCTTTTTCAAAGAAAACTGATATTTATTACGTTCAGTGGCAGTTGATACTCTGTCTTCGTATTGGACGCGAAGTATTTGTTTAAGATAGTTCTAAGGCGCTTTGATTTATATTTCTAAAAGAAATATTTCTAATTCTGATGAATATCTTTTTGAAAGTGTTTCTCTGAAGTAAACCATAGCACAGTTCACGGAATTTCGCTGATTTTGTGTAATTGTTGAACTTAGCTTTAACTGCAAGAAAGCGGTATAAGCGCCACACACGAAATTGGAATCACCCTCATCGGATAAAGATGTTTCCAACTTAATACAAATCGAGAGAAGGGTTAGATAGGAAAGAGTGCAATTTCCATTTTCATTTAGCCTTTATTCGGAAGCAGTATTTTGAGAGGGTTTGGAAGATTTGAACCTCGGAATTAAGGTAAGAGGAAAGTGGATCAAGAACAGGCGCTATCCGCGTCTATGGAAACTCAACTTATTTCAGGACATAACATTTAACGCAATGCGCATAGAAAGAATTGATAAATTTAAAATTGAGAGTATTTGAGTTTTCGAATAATTTTATTATTACAACGAAGTAAAATGTCACATTTAATTAGCTGGACAGTCGTTCTCAAAATTGAAAGAAAGTACGTGTTTTTTCATCTCCTAACCTAGGCTTTTAACATTTTAATGTTCAGATAGTTAGTTGCCGTCTCTTTAATCTAAGAATAGATGATCAATGCAGCTAGCCGCTATCTCTGTGTAATGTCTTGTCTGTATAGACGTGTATCTGTTGTCTTTAAGATCCCTTCACCTTCACACATAAGTCTATACAGTAAAGTAAGGCCCTCCTAGTTCTTGGCTGATCCGTGATAAGACAGGTGAAAAATTAGACTAATGGAGGATTATTAGTATTATCTCTATTTTCATTCCCTCTATCTATTCCTCTCCTTTATCTATGTATAGTTTTCAATATAAGATTTCATTACGTGATATAGTTATAAAAAGAATCAGCCTAATAGAATCTTTGGTGGAGTCCTTCGTCTTGGTAATCAGCGGCTGACTTGATGTAAGAGATCTTTACATTTATTATTACTGTTAAACACTGCAGTCAGTCGGGAGAATCAATCGTTTGCACAATTTGTTCCTTTTACGAAATATTGCGAATTCTAGATGTGTACGGAGCCTTTTTGGACGATTTAACACAGACTCAGTGATTGCAGGCTCTCTTCGACACAGCTGAAACTTCCCCACTAATTACAGGGCCAACGTGATCAACAAATGATTCAGGAAAAACTCATTCGTTCATTCGCTCCAGAACAAAAAAGTCACAAACCTTATTTATGGAGGAAATCGTGTATTAAATCCATCTCCATTACATGTCCAGATCTCCGGTGATTCCACGCCTTAATTATTTTCCTTTTACAGTCTCTTTCTCTTCAAAACAAACCGCTAGCGGCACATATGTTAATTGGCTGGCTTTAGCGAGAAGAAAAGCAGAATATGAATCTCTCAGAAACACGTCAATCCCTCAACAGATATTCCAGAAGCTGTCCTAGTTACCACTCTAACAACCATGGAGAATGCATATATGCATCTCTGTTATTTCAAAGAACAATTGCATTAGAAAATAGTTTGGCGTCGACGAGCTGTCACCGCATATTTTACAGGGAAATCAGATCAGATAACTTTTCCAAAGTGAATAAATGTGGATGGTTTGATTAAAAATGATTAATTGGTGCGTGGTAGAGGGTATTTGCTGTGGGGACATTACAGACTTAGGACGAATACTTGTAAAATGTATGGTCGATTTTCTTCATTTACACAAGTGTGGACACTGAAGGAAACAACACAAAAAATGGAATCTCTTGGGACGTGTATACATCGCAGACACCAACGAACCGTGCAGAGCGATAAATGCAAATGCAAACATCTTAAATGTGTCAGCAAGCAGAAAGAAGAATGCAGTTTAATCCAGAAGAAAAAAAGACTGTTTAGGACATGTAATGCAAAACGAAAAAATAGAGTTACTTACAACTGATAATATTGAAGGCGGAAAGAAATTCGATGAAACTGGACGCTTTGAGTGAGGTTCATGAGTGTATTATATTATTTAATGACACACGCCGCAAGAAACTGAGAAGCAACAAAAAATGTGTTTTTCACGTACAGGAAACGCACTGACCTCCATGTTCTCAAACCATCACCTTTAAAAAAGTTTCATGTTGTTATTGGCTGTTCTCTTCTAAAAACCTTTATTAAACCAGTAGATTCTTAATTTTTTGGTGTTTGTGATAAGTACTTACGCAGAAAGCTCACTGAGTATTGACATACTGGGGAAACGTATGAACGAGCAACTCTGAGGCATACTGGGGAAACGTATGAACGAGCAACTCTGAGGGTAAAACCTATTTCCTCTTACTGCAGAGGCAAAGAACAACGCCGCCATTGTTACTGTTTTCCTGGAGGAGGTACAGTGAGTTTCACAACGCAGCAAGACTCCCTGAAATGCCGCTCAAGGCAGGACTAAAAGAAAGGGACTGGACTGCATAGGAGGCAATCGGCTGCCCGTCCTTGGAAGACCGGGCCGCCTTAACGAGCGGTGCGTCGCGGCGTTGTGTTGGTCTCCTTTGTGCCAAATGTGTACCAGACCAGCTGATGTAATCTTGAGACGAAATGGGAAATTCTCTACAGGCAGGCGTTTAGAAACACCCCTTGACTGGTTGATAGTTGATCGTCTTAAATCGATCTGGACACAATGTACGTGTCCAGACAGAGAGAGAGAGAGAATACTGTTCTGAGCTGTCAGTGGCGAGTTTCTGGAGAAAGTCGACGGTGGCAAGGACTAATTTCCAGTTTTTCACGTGTGTCCGAAAATGAGAAAGGAGGAAAGAGGTTTTTGGATTTATGCGTAAGTTCGTAAAGTAAATGCAACAAATGCGTATAACAGGCAATTTGGTCATCAACAATATGTTCTTCTTCAATACTTACAACAGTCTGCGAACCCGGGGCTAACTTTTCGGTTCCGCAACCATCGAAATTACGTGGTTTTGAGGCGAAGAACTCGTTGAACCATGTTCGGAGTGCATATTTATCCGGAAAGAAAGTTCCTTGAAGTTTGTCGATATAGTTTGGAAAAGGTGAAAACCTGAGGACGCATGATCAGGTGAAAAAAGGTGCGTGTGGAATGACTTTGGGACTCGCTAATTTTTGAAATTTTGGGTTAGAGTATGTGGTACCCATACACCCGATGTTTCTACCTTCCCCGTTGCATGCAAATGCCGCATGACAGTGGAATGATCACAGTTCATCACATTTGCCGGTTGTCGAAAGCAATGGCGTGGATCATTGTCAATTAATGCGTTTAAACGACCTTCAGCAAACCCCGAAAGTCTTCCTGAACGTGGAGGGTCACTAATGTCAAACTGATCCTTCTTAAAACGAAAAAACAATTTTCTTGACATACTTTGTCCGATGTTGTTGTACCCAAGCACTGAGCAAATGTTCTGGCTGCCTGCCTCGGTGTTACCTCTCTACTGAACTCACACAGAAGAATATGTCGGAAATGTTCCGATTTCTCCCCTTGGAACTCAATTATATAGCTCCCACAACTCCATTCATTATCTTTAAATGGCAAAATGATAATATATAAACTCAAATAGCAACAATGAACTACAAATAAAAAATGACAACCGATAAATAAACCCATACCAACCTCAATAACAATAAGTCTACGGAGTTATGCAACGACCTAATACACTCTAATTATTACCTTTTTGTTTATTGTTTATCTTCTCTTGCATGTATGTGACTGCAAATTAATAAAAGTTACTTGTAAAAATGAATATTTACAGATGCCACCCTATCAATTAAAGTTACTTGTAATGACAGATTACAGTTTCCAACCAGTAAATTATTTTTAATGGCAAACAGGTGTACAAATATGTCTTATTACTTTGTGTGGTATACTAAAGCAAACTATCTTCATTCACTATCTCTGTCATTGAAAAGAGGAAACAAAATAAGTGAATCCACAGACAAAATATTATTATTGTGAGTAACATCCTACCTGTCTTCACGAAGGTGACTAAGCTTCTAAGGCTGGACTGCTTGTCTGGCATGGTGATAATTTTGTTTGTGTGGCGTAAAGTTACAATTAAAATTCAGAGAACAATATCAGCTAACTGAATACATCACTCCCATAAAAAAAGTTCAAATGTGTGTGAAATCTTATGGGTCATCAGTCCCTAAGCTTACACACTACTTAACCTAAATTATCCTAAGGACAAACACACACACTCGAACCTCCGCCGGAACCAGCCGCAGTCCACGACTGTATATCACTCCCATACAACATAAAGAATGTAAGCAACGCACATCGGAAATGTTCTCAGGAGGCACGATTGTTGTACGTTCCATGTTTAATTGGCGTTTGGAGTGACATCTCGTAACAATGATCGGACTTGCGAGATAGCGCGCCACCCAGGATGCCCATTTGCAGTGCAAGACGGCTGTAGCTCGTGGCAGCCTCCAAGCAGTGCTAGCTCACGTTTGCCTGTTGCAGCAGTTCGGCAACTGCACGCAATTCCAAAGAGTTCTCCCATTCAGCTCCAGATGACACTGACATTTTCACAGCAGCAGGGTCTTTAATTCATCATAGTTACCCCATTTGCATAAAATATTTGTACACTATACTCACAAATCATCCTTGTGAATCAGTCTGTCTGTTAGTGAAAACCATAATAGACCCGTACTGTAGTTTCTGGGATTAGCTAGAATATGCAGGCAGAAACAGCAGCAGGAGACTGTACTTTAAATAACCTAAGTAATCGTACGTTGTATAAGCTTGCTGCATTAGGGCGTAGCGTCTTCCATAAGTTTAATAAACATAACACATACACCGTCAGGTGGCTTGCGGAGTATAGATGTAGATGGATGTAGATAATATATTGTCCTTCAATATTTGCAACAGTTTGCCAACGCTGGGGTAACTTTTCGATCCAGTGACTGTAGCAATCACCAGAAAAGGACATTCCTTGACTGTTGTTCCGTAGAGAGCGGAAAAGGTGAAAGGCAGAGGGAGCAAGACCAGATGAATAAGTCGGGTGCGGAATGACTTACCAAACCAACTGCTGTATAGTGTTTTTTGTCAGTCCAGCAGAATGCGGGCGGGTGTTATGTTGGAGTAGTGTCCCTTCGCGCTGTCTTCCTGCGTTGCTCTTGGATTGCATTTGCAAGAGGTCTTAGCTGTTGACAATGAACGTCGGTAGTGATGGTTATACCTCGGAGAAACAGTTCGTAGTACATCATCGTCGCTGTTCCACCAGATGCATCATTTGTAGACGCGCCAAGCCTTTGTACGGGGAGTTCCTGCTTCATTTGGGTTCAACTATCCCTTTCTTTTCTTTATGGTAGCGTAAAGACAACTTTTCCCGTCACCAGTAACGATACAATATAGGAATGTTCGCTGTTGCTCACGAGCTACTTAATGACGAGCAAGCGGACGTGCACATACGGCCAGCCTCTGATTTTTGTGATTTTGGCTTAGAGCACGCAGTACCCATTCACCCAATTTTTGAATCTTCCCCATTGAATGCAAATATCTTACGATTGTGGAATGATCACATTTAATTACATTTACCAGTTTTCGAGTACAGTGACGTGGATCATTGTGGATTAATGCTTTTGCAGGATCTTCGTCAGACCCTGAAGGTCTTCCAGAACGTGGAGCTTCACTAATGTCAAAACGATCCTCCTTAAGGGGAGTAGGACGTCAAACGGGCCTACTTGGAGCAGGAGAAGCGCCACAGGACATTTTAATTTCCACTGTCTATACTTTTACAAATAAATACATAAAACTTTGTCAGCATGACCAGGAATGATTCAGGATTCACACTCGTAGCAGCGGAAGTTCAAAAACATAACAAAACAATTTTTTTTACGAGTGAAATTTCATCATTATTTGCACTTACTATTGGCTGCATTTGTTGCTATAGGTACACTTTTATTCATACGTAAGAGAGACTGTTCGATAAATTTTGCACAGCGTACAAACCATACTTATAGGTGTCTGAAACTCTAGAATCTATTTAATTTATGAAAAAAATGAATGAGCTGTTACGTTCTAAACTTTATGTTTAGAAAAAAATCAAATTGTGTAGTTAATTATCTCAATTTTTACCACAGTTTATCATAGATTTGGAAAATTCTAGTTTCATACACCTGTAAGTATGGTTTGTATGCTGTGCAAAGTTCTCTTACTTGTGAAGAAAAATGTATCTATAGCAACAAATGCGGCCAACAGTAAGTGAAAAAATGATGAAATTTCACGTAAAAAAATTATTTTGTTATGTTTTTGCACTTCCACTGGTATGAGTGTGAATCATAAATCCTTCCTGGTCGTGCTGACAAAGTTTTATGAATTTATTTGTAAAAGTATAGACAGTAGAATATAAAATGTCCTCTGGTGCCCCTCCAGCTCCAAGTCTGCCCGTTTCACATCCCACCCCCCTTAAAATGGGAGAACCATTTTTTTTTTTTTTTTGCTTTGCCCTGTACACTGGCATTATCCCTGTACTCGGTGAAAATGTTTCTGGCTGCCTTCGCTGTTTATACTCTTCTACTGAACTCAAATAGAAGAGTATTTCGGGAATGTTCTGATCTATCAACTTGGCTCTCCATTTCCTAGCGTTCACAGCAGCACTCACTATCTTAAAATGATGAAATGGCAATACATAAGCTCAGATAGCAACTGTGAACTACCAATAAAAAGGTACAATCGATAAATAAACCCACAGCAATACCAACATGCGAAACAGAAACGCTACGACCAAATATTTGCTCGTTGCTAATGGCTGTATATATTTATACATTACCGATTTCAATCATAACCATGCTAGAGTCGAAAATTAAGAAGTATTACAGACGTAATCACTGTGTTTGGTGTTGCGAGGATACTCCGTAGTCAATCTGCAATAAACGCGAAGACGCGGCGGTCCGTTGCTTAGACAGTGCGGCGGGTAGCGTATCGGTTACTGAAAGTTTGCAAATTAACGGTAGAGAACTGAATGACCAATTCAGATACTGTAGCTCGACATCAGTACAGCATCGTATGCTAAACACCCTGTCATTAGCTGCACTCCTTACCCCTTAATACAAGTCTAGTCTCGCTGACGTACTGCCTTTCCTTACACCATAGAGAACACCAGACATGAGTACACAGTTCATGGAAATGGTATTTCATAACTGATATCTAAACAAGATAATCCAACAGAAAGATGTCAGATGAATTTAAGTGAGGAAAGCTGAGCACTATGGGACTTAACGTCCGTGGTCATCAGCCCCCTAGAACCTAACTAACCTAAGGACATCACACACATCCATGACCTAGGCAGGATTCGAACCTGCGGCCGTAGCGGTCACGCGGTTCCAGACTGAAGCGCCTAGAACCGCACGGCCACACTGGCCGCCTTTACTATTCTGCCAGAATACTACTCTACTCGCCTTCCTGCGTCATTTCAATCCTCCTCCAGAACTTTTTAGACGCTGCTTCTGAGTCTATGAAAGAGGAACACCGTCCCAAATATAGCAGTCATCAATTATGCTCCTGATGACAATTTCGGAGACAGCTATCGAAACGTCGAGGACTATATTCGAAATGACGTCACAAGAACCAAAAGAAGATTTTATTAGTGTTGTGTTTTTTTTTTTTTTTTTATTTTCGCTTACATACTTCTCACTGAAGCGTAAGCACCCCAAAGGCTCTCCGTTGTGTTAACTGAGCTGCCGATCAACCGCTGCTTTATCTGTCACCTAAGACGTCTACCAAAGACAAGGGGGAAATTCTGATCTTGGTGGCGAAGGACTAAGTTTTGTTGGTCCGTAACTAATTGCTTTGCCTTTTAGGTCAATGCACGTCATTCAAAGATTTTTTCCATTCATTCGTTTTCAGCCATGGAGCGCAATTGCGCAACCTCTGCAAAACATGCATGTCTGTCTGAAAGTATCAAAACGTTTCCCATATACAAATTTCCATACAGATGGAAATAAATGGAAGTCAACGGGTGGCAAAAAAGAGTTATGCTCTAGCAGTTTTCCCACTTTCGACGCCCCTGCCATTATTCTTATTAAAGATGATGGTATTCTTTTGTACTCCCGCACTGTTTCCCATATATACTATCCCGTTGGATCAGAACATTTTACTAAAACTTTACAATTGTAGTTTTGACTTCAGCAAGGTAATTAGTCGTCATAACTCCGCCTGAACATCGCAAGGCAAAGACTTCAAACTTCCCAGTAAATGAAATCGACTTTCTCTTTCCTGATACGGAGTCAGCTGTTCCTAACCATTGCTTTGAACACTGTATCGTTTCTGCCCTGAGTCCTGGTTTCTTTTACAGTAAAACCGCTACGAACATATCTCAGGAAATCTTTACAGGTTTCATTCCGGCCACCACTCAACAAATGTTGTGCGCCTCTCGCCTACTCATAACTAATAATTGGTGTAAAATGTACCTCATCAGATGCTCTACCCTCCTTTTATCTTCGACTATGCAATATCATATTATGTTCTTTACCAACATTTTAAGTTGAGATTGCAGTTTTAGAACGCCCTTTCCGTGGATCTACACAAAGAAAAGTAAGGTCATACCTGAATTCAGACGGCATCTTCCAACTGTTGAGAATGTAAGACCAACTCGTCCTAAGCCTAACTACCTTTGAATGAAGTACATTAACCATAATCTGTCTAAAAGAATAATTATTTAATGATACCGCATTTTTGTTGTCCGTGTGAATAGAGCACATATAATTCATCTGGTAAAAGGACTGTATAAGCAAAACTGTTGCAGAGCTTAACTTACCACTTTACTTACATTATTGTTTCTGCGTAACGAAACTAAGATTTCGTAGAGAGAAACACTTTCTCTGCACCAGATCAAATTACCTCCTTGCCCTCGTAGTTTATATTTTTCGGACACAATTCACCTGGCCGTTGATATCGGATGTCATAACCCAAGTCTCTGTTTATTTGTCAAGTTCCTGTTCAGTTATCGTAACGTGGCTGAGTGCATTCCGTTCCAGTCGTCGCGTTAAGGGAAACCTCTTAGTGTTACAGGGACTCGAAACCTAGTCCTTTCATGTGGCAGTCGGGAAAAGCATACAGGGAGTGCTTCTGGTCTATGTGGCGGACAAGTTACTGTACAGCTAAGGGATCATTAACAAGATAGCACGTTCTTCCATGCCTCCCACCTCCACCTGCGTTAGGGATACGAAATTTCCAGCTCACTCCACACCGGGGAATGTCCTTTGGAGAGCTAATACCCAGAACATCTGAAGAGCGCAAAAGGAAAAAAAAAGACCTCAACAGGTATAGTGCGAGCCTAGTCTCAAGGAACAACCACGTACCTTTGTCAACAGTTCTTAGTAGTCCCGAAGAAAGAACAGAAGAAAAAAAGAAACACCCACACAACAGCTTCTAAGTGACCACCTGTTGCATATTTCAGACGCTTTCTAGGTTTATTTTGAGAAACAGGGTTCTAATTGGAAACATACAGAAAATATGATAGCATCACGAACAAAAATTCTACATCTATAAATATAAATCTGAAGGAAAGATTGACAGGACAGTGACACATACGACTGAAAAGACCAATCTACTAAAATGGCATGCTTTCAAAGTTTCTTTCGCTCAGTGACATCCTGAGTGTAAATTCAGAAGCTTAGAGCTGAGACGGAACTAAGATGTTTTCAAGAACTTACTATGTAGGGGAACCATACTTCATTATCAGAACGTATGTTTGCATACCATACCTACACGGGAAGAAGTAATACAGTTCTCTGAAGTTTACTTGCCAGTTAAATCGCCAACTGCTTTCCACAAAAAAATTTTAAGTTACTGTTTTATTCTAGGTAGACGTCAAGCGATCCGAACCTTGTTAGATTAATATTTTGTCTTAGTAGATAGATGCTTCAAGAGTTACTGTTGTCGAAGTCGAGTGACGGTAGAATCAGATTAGCTTCACAAAGGCAAGCTGTGCGAGCACAAAACATACACAGGATGAACACCAGTCTGGTGTCGAGTTCTATAGAAATAAAATCCTTTAGTTTCCTAATATTTAGATGCGACTGGATCCTGCACAAACAGTAAAACATAGCACATTCTCTACGAAAACAAGTGAGACAAATTAATATTGATCAGTGAAAGAGCTGTTAATATATAGAAAAGTATTGTTAAGAGGGCCATACATGGTAATTAAAGAATAATAAACGAAGAAACATGCGGATGGAAACAAACACTACAAACACATACTCACACACACACAGACACACACACACGAACGCGCGCGCGCGCGCGCTTCTACTGTGGCGTACACATGCCTTCATACAAACATGTACTTACTCACAAAAGGGAAAGAGTGACTATTATGAGAGAGGGGTGAGGAATCTCTTATTAATTTTGACCACTTCCTGCACAGTGCTGGTGAATTCCAAATAAAACAGTTCGTGAGACAGTCAAGTTAAATTGTTTCTTTCATATTTTTGACTGTGCAAACTCTAGTAGCCGGCCGGGGTGGCCGATCGGTTCTAGGCGCTACAGTCTGGAACCACGCGACCGCTCCGGTCGCAGTTTCGAATCCTGCCTCAGGAATGGATGTGTGTGTTCGAGGAATTGACTTTCATAGTGATGAAGCGGTGCAAGTAAGGATGAGATTTTGGCTCCCTCGACAAGTCAAACATTCTACAGTGACGGTATCAACAAACTGGCCTCTGGGTGGGAGAAATGTATTCGTTACCACGGTGACTTGTTGACAATTAAGTATATAAACATGAAGAGTAAAGGTGGAAAATTTAATAACGTCTGTTTTATTTAAGATGCTTTAAGAGTTCTCACAAAAAAATTCACACGCATTTCTTTTCGCAGGCACACGTAAACGCAAAACAAAACTTTCAGTTGTCCTGGTAACTCGGACGAAGATTCCAAGAGGAATGAAAAGAGAGTCGAACGCATATTTGCCGTTAGTAGAGGAAAATGGTTATAATTCAGCTGTCAGCGTTTTCATGCAATATGTAAATTTATTTAAGCCTCGACGGTTAAGGTTTTGTAACTGTTCACTTATAGGTTTTAGGATGACTTTTGACATATAACACAACTTCCTTTAACATAAATGTTTTATGTATATTGAAGTGCCAAGGTGCAATGTGTTTCAAGTTTCGCCGGCCGCGGTGGTCTAGCGGTTCTAGGCACACAGTCCGGAACCGCGCGACTGCTACGGTCGCAGGTTCGAATCCTGCCTCGGGCATGGATGTGTGTGATGTCCTTAGGTTAGTTAGGTTTAATTAGTTCTAAGTTCTAGGCGACTGATGACCTGAGAAGTTTAGTCGCATAGTGCTCAAAGCCATTTTTTTTTTTTTTTTTTTGTTTCAAGTTTCGTGTGATCATGGCAGAAACTCTCAATGGGCTTGCAAACCAAATAGTACGTTGCAAAGATAAAGATCATGAGGTCGTAATCGGAAAAGCTGTGGGCTTCCTGATTTACAATTTAGGCGACTTACTACATAATTTCAAATGACGGACAGTAGTCTTCAATGAACAAACCCATGGTCGATTTCCTCCTCCGTTCTTACATATTTTAGCTAATAGCTATACTGTGCCCTCCAGGAGTCACGGTACAGCACACAGCGAAAAGCGTTGATCCGCCTGCAGCTCACGCGCAACGTAGTCTAACTAGAGAGAGCGTGCACACGACAACGGTTACGTTACGCATGCGCCTTACGTCCCATACATACTTCCCCTAGTGAACTTCCGTCCGCTTCAGTCAGGCAGTTCCTCGAGATAATTGTCCGACAATTGTCAGACAATACGCCTCTGGTAGCTAAGTGGTCAGCGCGAAGAAATGTCATACCTAACGGCCCGGGTTCGGTTCCCGGCTGCGTCGGAGATTTTCTCCACTCAGGGACTGGGTGTTGTCCTTATCATCATCATTTGATCCATATCGACACTCAAGTTGCCGAAGTGGTGTCAACTCGACAGACTTGCACCAGGCGAGCGGTCTATCCGATGGGAGGCCCTAGTTACACGGCATTTCCATTAATCGTCAGATAGCACCAGAAGTGTCTCAGGTCTCACCTGCAGTCGCCAACAACAAGTGCCAGACTGGACATCATCCAAGCGCGTTTAGACACTATTCACTGGACTTAGACTATACCAGTGTTTGAAGGCGGATTAGTGCAGGTGAACACTGAATAAGACTGCTACGTACAATATTAGTACGCCCGTTAGGTACAGTAAGACTTCTATCAATGAACCATTGTAAATGATAACTAATGTATGTTGCTATCTACGAGTATTTTTGCCATAGCTAATGTATAACCATGTTTGCCCTGTGACGAATCTGCATAAGCGAGCCACACCATAACAGCAATTACTTCGGTGGTAGGTTCTTCTCTTCCTGTCACATTTATACACTCCTGGATATTGAAATAAGAACACCGTGAATTCATTGTCCTAGGAAGGGGAAACTTTATTGACACATTCCTGGGGTCAGATACATCACATGATCACACTGACAGAACCACAGGCACATAGACACAGGCAACAGAGCATGCACAATGTCGGCACTAGTCCAGTGTATATCCACCTTTCGCAGCAATGCAGGCTGCTATTCTCCCATGGAGACGATCGTAGAGATGCTGGATGTAGTCCTGTGGAACGGCTTGCCATGCCATTTCCACCTGGCGCCTCAGTTGGACCAGCGTTCGTGCTGGACATGCAGACCGCGTGAGACGACGCTTCACCCAGACCCAAACATGCTCAATGGGGGACAGATCCGGAGATCTTGCTGGCCAGGGTAGTTGACTTACACCTTCTAGAGCACGTTTGGTGGCACGGGATACATGCGGACGTGCATTGTCCTGTTGGAACAGCAAGTTCCCTTGCCGGTCTAGGAATGGTAGAACGATGGGTTCGATGACGGTTTGGATGTACCGTGCACTATTCAGTGTCCCCTCGATGATCACCAGAGGTGTACGGCCAGTGTAGGAGATCGCTCCCCACACCATGATGCCGGGTGTTGGCCCTGTGTGCCTCGGTCGTATGCAGTCCTGATTGTGGCGCTCACCTGCACGGTGCCAAACACGCATACGACCATCATTGGCACCAAGGCAGAAGCGACTCTCATCGCTGAAGACGACACGTCTCCATTCGTCCCTCCATTCACGCCTGTCGCGACACCACTGGAGGCGGGCTGCACGATGGTGGGGCGTGAGCGGAAGACGGCGTAACGGTGTGTGGGACCGTAGCCCAGCTTCATGGAGACGGTTGCGAATGGTCCTCGCCGATACCCCATGAGCAACAGTGTCCCTAATTTGCTGGGAAGTGGCGGTGCGGTCCCCTACGGCACTGCGTAGGATCCTACGGTCTTGGCGTGCATCCGTGCGTCGCTGCGGTCCGGTCCCAGGTCGACAAGCACGTGCACCTTCCGCCGACCACTGGCGACAACATCGATGTACTGCGGAGACCTCACGCCCCACGTGTTGAGCAATTCGGCGGTACGTCCACCCGGCCTCCCGCATGCCCACTATACGCCCTCGCTCAAAGTCCGTCAACTGCACATACGGTTAACGTCCATGCTGTCGCGGCATGCTACCAGTGTTAAAGACTGCGATGGAGCTCCGTATGCCACGGCAAACTGGCTGACACTGACGGCGGCGGTGCACAAATGCTGCGCAGCTAGCGCCATTGGACGGCCAACACCGCGGTTCCTGGTGTGTCCGCTGTGCCGTGCGTGTGATCATTGCTTGTACAGCCCTCTCGCAGTGTCCGGAGCAAGTATTGTGGGTCTGACACACCGGTGTCAATGTGTTCTTTTTTCCATTTCCAGGAGTGTATGTTCGACGCCGAGCACGCACCGAAAAATGTTATGCATCACCCCGGTTCCCAGAGCTCCTGAGGACAGACGTTGACTGTGGATATTGTATCACAGACACAGACCCATTGACTATTCAGAGATATCTCTAAAACCGCCTAAAGATGTAAACAACCATGAATGAGCAGCCCCTATTTGACGGAGGGGGTACGATAGCCGATCAGTTCCAATCACTCGATCAGGAAAGATGTACACGGTTCTTGTTTGTAATTCAACCATGCCTAGACGGTCAATACGCGGTTCGATCGCGCCCGCATTGTTACTTTGTGCCAGGAAAGGCTCTTAACAAGGGAAGTGCCCAGACGTCTCGGAGTGAACAAGAGATGTTGTTCGGACATGGAGGAGATACAGACAGACAGGAACTGTCGATGACATACCTCGCGCAGGCCGCCCATGGGCTACTACTGCAGTGGATGACCGCTACCTACGTAATGTGGCTCGGAGGAATCCTGCCAGCAATGCCACCATATTGAATAATGCTTTTCGTACAGCCACAGGACATCGTTTTACGACTCAAATTGTGCGCAACGGACTGCATGATGCGCAACTTCACTCCCGACGTCCATGGCGAGGTCCATCTTTGCAACCACGACACCATGCAGCATGGTACAGGTGGGCCCAACAACGTTCCGAATGGACCGCTCAGGCATCACGTTCTCTTCACTGATGAGTGTCGCATGTGCCATCAACCAGACAATCATCGGAGACTTGTTTGGAGGCAACCCGGTTAGGCTGAACGCCTTAGACACACTGTCCAGCGACTGCAGCAAGGTTGAGGTTCCCTGTTGTTTTGGGGTGACATTATGTGGGGCCGACGTACACCGTTGGTGGTCATGGAAGGTGTCATAACTGCTGTACGATACGTGAATGCCATCCTCCGACCGATACTGTTGCCATATCGGCAGCATATTGGCAAGGCATTTGTCTTCATGGACGACAATACGCGCTCCCATCGTGCACATCTTGTGAATGAATTCCCTCAGGATAACGACATCGCTCGACTAGAGTAGCCAGCATGTTCTCCAGACATAGACCCTATCGAACATGCCTGGGATAGATTAAAAAGTGCTGTTTTTGGACTATGTGACCTAACAACCACTCTGAGGGATCTACGCCGAATTGCTGTTGAGGAGTGGGACAAACTGGACCAACAACGCCTTGATGAACTTGTGGATAGTAGGCCACGACGAATACAGTCATCCATCAGTGCAAGAGGGCGCGCTGCTTGGTATTAGAGGTACTGGTGCGTACAGCAGTCTGGACCACCGCCTCTGAAGGTCTCGCTGTATGGTGGTACAACATGCAATGTATGGTTTTCAAGAGCAATAAAAAGAGTGGAAATTATGATTATGTTGGTCTCTATTCGAATTTTATGGACAGGTGGTGCAAAACTCTTTTTGATATATGTACATTCGATGAATGCAACAATCACTGATGATGCCGAGCTTGAACTGAAAACGAAATTTCAATATTTCATTACGTTATTAGCTGCAAATACTTAAGACACAATTTACAGTATGTGACAAATTTTGAAAGAAGGTATGTGACAAGTGTTAATGAGTTAAGTTAGTGAGATGCCCATGAGGCTCTGAGAATGAACAACAGCTGTTGTATTCAAATGACGTTTGATAAAATGTTTTCGAGCTTCCAGTCAAATCAGTTGATAAAAAGAAGATCAGTTTTCGTCCGAGAGCCCTTCCGTTATTGGCAAATGGTGACTGTCTAGTGGTTGCTGCTGCCGTCCTTAAACAGCCACGCTACCGCCTGTGACGTCACTGGTGTCCAGACCAACGGCATATGCTATATATGACGCAGCCAAATGAAAACGGAACAGATGGAAAAAAGTAAGTAGGCAATTTATTATTTTAGAAGTAACCGCCGTAACAGTTAACACATTTATCTCACTGTGAGACGAGAGGGTCATCGCCTCCGTGGAGAAACGTATCAGGTTGCCTACGGGACGACGATTGTACTGAGGGGTACACCTCTTCGGCGGGTTCATACGTTTCCAAGGTTGTTTCAAGTACATTGCAGAAGTTTCGCATCTCCATACGGTCCCAATCTCTCCCCATGCGAGTTCCGTATGTTTGGGGCCCTGAAGAAAGACATTCGAGGCAGTCGATTTGTTTCGTAAGATGAGGTCCACTCGTAGGTACAATCATGATCCCGTAGGCAACCGCAAATATTTTTCCATGATGGCATTCACCCTCTTGTCTCTCAGTTGGGTAAATATATTAACAGTTATGGCGACTACATTTGAAATAATAAACAGTTTATTTACTGTTTTCATCTGTATCATCTTCATTTATCTGCAACTTACAAGATATGTTTCCGTTACAAAACCGCCGCCCCTGCTTCAGTCTTCCGACAGTCGGGTTCCAAGCTGTGCCTGTCTGCAGACTGCCGTCCTAATTTACGGTGGTCACAGATGTTTTTATCCCGGATGCTTCGTTTACAGCGCAGTTCCAAAAACCATTTGTACTTGTAGTAATAACCTTTTTCTCGAATGTGTTTGTGTGTCCGTTTTCAAGAGCACGTTACGTTATCGCTGATTTCTCAGACTACGACTTGTGGAAACACCTTTCGTGTTTTATAGTCACTGTGTAGCAGTGCACACAATCTTTTAGTCATAAAACTGTCAACACACACACGGTATTTTTTTACATTCTTGGGGTTCTGTGGTACACATCATCATTCACAGGCCTTATGAGTTGTGGAAGTTTTGCTGGAGGCTCCAAGGCTGAACCCGTTTTATGCGTCTTGAGGAGCCAGTTAATCTTACTTGTCATTTAGCCACAGATTATTCGAAACGCAGCCTTCTTCGTGATCTTCTCTGGCTCCTTCTGCTTACGAGTTTTCGGTCAGATGAAAGAAAAAGGACCCTGCGATCAGGCCTTGAAGATGACTCGACAATCAACCGACCGTCTGCCTTGTGAAATTTGAGAGTTGTTGCAGCCGTTTTCCGTTCTGTTTCTTAGATAGTTTTTCAGTGTCTGAAATAGCTTCCGCACAGTTCACCAAGGTTCTGAGAATAGAGCATTCTTGTGCTGGGTAGAGGTACCTGATAGCGTACAGATACTGGTATGTGAGGGTGGCTTTCCAGTAAACTCTGTGGTTGAAACACCCATTTGCTTTTCGGTGGACAGGAAACCGACAGACTCTACCACAATCATGAAAGTGATACGGTATTCGACGTTATTGATGTGGTTCAATGTTCAAATGTTAAAGGAAAACCTCCACAGATGTGCCGTCTCAGTGGCCGCATGATGGTTCTTAAAGCCTAAACGTGTATGTTGTGGTTGTTTATAATACCGTCTCAAGTAAAGCATGCTTCGCCTGTAAATGACAAGCAAGATTAATTGTGGATCTTTGCTACTCTGCATAAAAATAAGATGACAGAAGACAACCCGGAATGGAAAGTCAGGTGAGACTAGGACTTCCATACTTCGTACATTATGTGTGTGCAACTGTCCCTCATGTAACATCTACCACGTGGTGGAAAGCGAAACGCATTCTGGTGCAGTACTCCTTTCGTTCCCGTAAGGCATTGCCTCCATTTTTTGTAACACACGCTCGTTTATTCGTGGTGTCGACAGTCTCCTTGAGCTACCTGCATATTGCATGTGGGATTTAAATGAGCCGGTAACCGGCAGACGCTGACTCGACCTGGTGAACATACGGCTGCCTGGCTGTCTTCTCTCAGCACATGCTTCGAGACGAAATTGTGCTGCCGCCCATTAGCACGTCCGTACATGGAGTGGATGTCGGTCATTTGTTCGTTTGAAAGTGTGTAGAGCTATGGCAATCGCTTCAAACGGTACACGTTCACACTGCGTTTGCTGCTCACTGTGGAAACTGCGAACATAAGGCTGTGTTTATGCTGCAGTAAATCGACGGCACGGCCCGAAATTTGAACTGTGGTTCGTTGATTCAAGGGGAGACTACGCTGCATACCAGTGAAAGAAACGTTCTCAACTAACCAACAGAGAGGTGTCAGCAGCGAAGTTGAGCATAACTGTAACCTCAGAAATCAACAGTGTTGCAGAATTTGAGATATATGCACTTGAGGGTACATCAAATAGGGGAAACCATTGATTTACGCACCTTTATTTATTAGGATTACTTGATCCTTTCCTTGTCATTGCCACTTTCATTTATACATGTAACAGTCAAACAGCCTGTGCATCAGTGGCATGTAACTGTGGGACTGGTTGTCATCTCTCTCTTCCCCTTCCTTCCTCCCTGTCTAGAATGCCTTCTATCGAAATAGTCTGCTTTCTCTCTCTTATCAGTTACTATCGTTGTCATTGCGGTCTTCTTCTCTGCCATTATCTTTCCTGTTTCTGTTGGTAGTAATCGTGGTTTTAGAAGTGTTGAACGAGGTAATATTATGGTTACTTTGAATTTCTGATATTTTTGTTATCAACAATTATTACTGTTTACATTGATAATTACAATTACTCTCGTAACATATGTGAAACAACGCGAAAATGGGAAAAAACGCGAAAATGGGAAAAAACGCGAATATGGGAAAAACATATGAAATTAATAAAACGCATTAGAGGAAAAACGAAAATGTGGGAAAATTCGGGATGCGTAAAAAAAATCAAATGTTCCCCACATCTGCAATTCTCCCTCTTATGCACCTCATTAACTTCAAATGTTTAGTTATCTCATATCTTCCTCTTCCTCCAAATGGGAAAAACGCAAATATGGGAAAAACGCAAATAAACGCAAATATGGGAAAAAAGCAAATATGGGAAAAACGCAAATATGGGAAAAGTGCAAATATGGGAAAAACGCAAATATGGGAAAAACGCAAATATCGAAATAACGCAAATATGGGAAAAGCAAATGAAATTAATAAAACGCATTAGATGGAAAACGAAAATGTAGGAAAACTGGGAATGCATAACAAAAGCAAATGTTCCCCACATTTGCAGTTCTCCCTCTTATGAACTTCATTAACCTCAAATGTTTTGTTGCATCATATCTGCCTCTTCCTCAAAAGCAAATAAGGGAAAAACGCAAATATGGGAAAAACGCGCTTATGGGAAAACCAAAATATAGGGAAAAACGAAAATATAGGGGAAAACAAAAATATAGGGGAAAACGAAAATATAGGGGAAGACGAAAATATAGGGGAAAACGAAAATATAGAGGAAAACGAAAATATAGGGCAAAACGAAAATATAGGGGGGAAACGAAAATATAGAGGAAAATGAAAATATAAGGGAAACCAAAATATAGGGGAAAACGAAAATATAGGGGGAAACGCAAATAAGGGGAAAACGCAAATATGGGGAAAACGCAAATATGGGGAAAACGCAAATATGGGGAAAACACAAATATGGGAAAAACATATGATATTAAAAACCGCATTAGAGGGAAAACGAAGCTGTGGGAATACTGGGGACGCATAAAAAAAGCAAATGTTCCCCACACCTGCAGTACTCCCTCTTATGCGCTTCATTAATTTCAAATGTTTAGTTAACTCATATCTGCATGTTCCTCAAAACACCAATATGAAAAAAACGCATACATGAGATAATGCAAATATGGGGAACACGAAAATATGGGGAACACACAAATATGGGGAAAACGCAAATATAAGGAAAACGCAAATATGGGGAAAACACAAATATAGGGGAAAACGCAAATAAGGGAACATGTAATTATGGGAAAAACGCAAATATGGGAAAAACGCAAATATGGGAAAAACGCAAATATGGAAAAACGCAAATATGAAAAAAAGCAAATATGGGAAAAACGCAAATATGAGAAAAAAGCAAATATGGGAAAAACGCGAATATGTGAAAGACGCAAATATGGGGAAAACGCAAATATGGGAAAAACGCAAATATGGGGAAAACGCAAATATGGGGAAAATGCAAATATGGGGAAAACGCAAATATGGGGAAAACGCAAATATGGGAAAAACGCAAATATGGGGAAAACGCAAATATGGGAAAAACGCAAATATGGGGAAAACGCAAATATGGGGAAAACGCAAATATGGGAAAAACGCGAATATGGGAATAACGCGAATATGGGATAAACACGAATTTGGGAACAACACGAATATAGGAAAAACGCGAAAATGGAAAAACGCGAATATGGGGAAAATGCAAATATGGGAGAAACGCAAATATGGGGAAAATGCAAATATGGGGAACACGCAAATATGGGGAAAGCGCAAATGTGGGGAAAACGCAAATAGGGGGAAAACCCAAATAGGGGGAAAACGCAAATATCGGGAAAACGCAAATATGGGAAAATTCCAAATAAGGGAAAAACATACGAAATTAAAAAACCGCAATAGAGGGAAAACGAAAATGTGGGAATATTGTGGATACATAAAAAAAGCAAATGTTCGCCACACCTGCAGTTCTCCCTCTTATGCGCTTCATTAATTTCAGATGTTTAGTTAACTCATATCTGCATGTTCCTCAAAACGCCAATATGGAAAAAACGCATAGATGGGATAATGCAAATATGGGGAACACGCAAATATGAGGACCACGCAAATATGGGGAAAACGCAAATATAAGGAAAACGCAAATATGGGGAAAACGCAAGTATAGGGGAAAACGCAAATAAGGGAACACGCAATTATCGGAAAAACGCAAATATAGGGAAAACGCAAATATGGGGAAAACGCAAATATGGGAAAAACGCAAATATGGGAAAAAAGCAAATATGGGAAAAACGCGAATATGTGAAAGATGCGAATATGGGAAAAACGCTAAAATGGGCACAAGCGAATATGGGAAAAATGCGAATATGGGAATACGCGAAAATGGGAAAAACGTGAATATGGGAATAACGCGAATATGGGGAAAATGCAAATATGGGAGAAACGCAAATATGGGGAAAACGCAAATATGGGAAAAACGCAAATATGGGAAAACGCAAATATGGAAAAAACATAGGAAATTAAAAAAACGCATTAGAGGGAAAACGAAGCTGTGGGAATATTGGGGATGCATAAAGGAAGCAAATGTTCCCCACACCTGCAGTTCTCCCTCTTATGCGCTCCATTAATTTCAAATGTTTTAGTTAATTCATATCTGCGTGTTCCTATAAAACGACAATATGCGAAAAACGCATACACAGGGATAATGCAAATATGGGGAAAACGCAAATATGGGAAAAACATATGAAATTAAAAAACGCATTAGAGAGAAAACGAAAATGTGGGAATACTGGGGATGCATGAAAAAAGCAAATGTTCGCCACACCTGCAGTTCTCCCTCTTATGCGCTTCATTAATTTCAGATGTTTAGTTAACTCATATCTGCATGTTCCTCAAAACGCCAATATGGAAAAAACGCATAGATGGGATAATGCAAATATGGGGAACACGCAAATATGAGGACCACGCAAATATGGGGAAAACGCAAATATAAGGAAAACGCAAATATGGGGAAAACGCAAGTATAGGGGAAAACGCAAATAAGGGAACACGCAATTATCGGAAAAACGCAAATATAGGGAAAACGCAAATATGGGGAAAACGCAAATATGGGAAAAACGCAAATATGGGAAAAAAGCAAATATGGGAAAAACGCGAATATGTGAAAGATGCGAATATGGGAAAAACGCTAAAATGGGCACAAGCGAATATGGGAAAAATGCGAATATGGGAATACGCGAAAATGGGAAAAACGTGAATATGGGAATAACGCGAATATGGGGAAAATGCAAATATGGGAGAAACGCAAATATGGGGAAAACGCAAATATGGGAAAAACGCAAATATGGGAAAACGCAAATATGGAAAAAACATATGAAATTAAAAAAACGCATTAGAGGGAAAACGAAGCTGTGGGAATATTGGGGATGCATAAAGGAAGCAAATGTTCCCCACACCTGCAGTTCTCCCTCTTATGCGCTCCATTAATTTCAAATGTTTTAGTTAATTCATATCTGCGTGTTCCTATAAAACGACAATATGCGAAAAACGCATACACAGGGATAATGCAAATATGGGGAAAACGCAAATATGGGAAAAACATATGAAATTAAAAAACGCATTAGAGAGAAAACGAAAATGTGGGAATACTGGGGATGCATGAAAAAAGCAAATGTTCCCCACACCTGCAGTTCTCCGTCTTACGCGCTTCATTAATATCAAATGTTTAGTTCACTCATATCTGCGTGTTCCTCAAAACGCCAATATGGAAAAAACGCATACATGGGATAATGCAAATATGGGGAACCAGCAAATATGGGGAACACGCAAATATGGGGAAAACGCAAATGTAAGGAAAACGCAAATATGGGGAAAACGCAAATAAGGAAACACACAATTATGGGAAAAACGCAAATATGGGGAAAACACAAATATGGGAAAAAGGCAAATATGGGAAAAACGTAAATATGGGAAAAACGCAAATATGGAACAACGCAAATATGGGAAAAACGCAAATATGAGAAAAAAGCAAATATGGGAAAAACGCGAATATGTGAAAGACACGAATATGGGAAAAACGCTAATATGGGAAGACGCGAATATGGGAAAAACGCGAATATGGGAAAAACCCGAATATGGGAAAAACGCGAATATGGGAAAAATGCGAGTATGGGAAAAACACGAATATGGGAACAACGCGAATATGGGAAAAACGCTAATATGGGAAAAACGCGAATATGGGAAAAAACGCGAATATGACGAAAACTCAAATATGGGATAAACGCAAATATAGGGAAAACGCAAATATAGGGTAAACCACAAAAGGGGAAAACGCAAATATGGGGAAAACGCAAATATGGGGAAAACGCAACTATGGAAAAAACATATGATATTAAAAAAACGCATTAGAGAGAAAACGAAGCTGTGGGAATATTGGGGATGCATAAAAGAAGCAAATATTCCCCACACCTGCAGTTCTCCCTCTTATGTGCTTCATTCATTTCAAATGTTTACTTAACTCATATCTGCGTGTTCCTCAAAACGCCAATATGGAAAAAACGCATACACAGGGATAATGCAAATATGGGGAAAACGCAAATATGGGAAAAACATATGAAATTAAAAAACGCATTAGAGGGAAAACGAAAATGTAAGAATATTGAGGATGCATAAAAAGACGAATGATTCCCACATCTGTTGATGTCCCTCTTATGCGCTTCATTAACTTCAAATGTTTAGTTACCTCATATCTGTCTCTTCTTAAAAACGCCAATATGGGTAAAACGCAAATACGAGAAAAAATACGAATAGGGGAAAAACGCAAATAGGGGAAAACTGCAAATAGGGGAGAAACGCAAATAGGGGAGAAACGCAAATAGGGAAGAAACGCAAATAATGGACAAACACAAATAGGGGAGAAATGCAAATAGGGGAGAAACGCAAATAGGGGAGAAATGCATGTAGGGGAGGAACGCAAATAGGGGAGAAAAACAAATAGGGGAAAACACATATAGGGGAGAAACGCAAATAGGGGAGAAACGCAAATAGGGGAGAAACGCAAATAGGGGATAAATGCAAATTGGGGAGAAATGCAAATTGGGGAGAAATGTAAATAGGGGAGAAACGCAAATAATGGACAAACACAAATAGGGGAGAAACGCAAATAGGGGAGAAACGCAAATAGGGGCGAAACGCATGTAGGGGAGAAACACAAATAGGGGAAAACACATATAGGGGAGAAACGCAAATAGGGGAGAAATGCAAATTGAGGAGAAATGCAAATAGTGGAGAAACGCAAATTGGGGAGAAACGCAAATAGGGGAGAAACGAAAATAGGGAGAAACGCAAATAGGGGAGAAGAGCAAATAGTGGAGAAACGCAAATAGGGGAGAAACGCAAATATGGGAAAAACAGAAATATGGGATAATGCAAACATGTGATAAAAGAAATATGGGAAAATCGGAAATATGGGAAAGTCAAAAATATGGGAAAAACGCAAATATGGATACAAAATTTGAAATTAATGATACGTATTAGAGGGAAAACATGAATGTGGGCGAAGTGGGATGCATGAAAAAAAAGCAATAGTTCCCCACATCTGTAGTTCTCCCTCTTATGCACTTCATTAACTTCAAATGTCTAGTTACTTCATATCTACCTCTTCCTCAAAACGCAAATATAGGAAAAATCAAATATGGAAAAAACGCAAATATGGAAAAAGGGAAATATGGGAAAAATGCAAATATTGGAAAAACAAATGATGTTAATAAAATGCACTAGAAAAAGTCCCGAAAAATAGGGAGAATTGGGGAGCCATAAAAAAAAGCCAATTTTCCCCACAGCCGGCTGCGGTGGTCTCGCGGTTCTAGGCGTGCAGTCAGGAACCGTGTGACTGCTACGGTCGCAGGTTCGAATCCTGCCTCGGGTATGGATGTGTGTGATGTCCTTAGGTTAGTTAGGTTTAAGTAGTTCTAAGTTCTAGGGGACTGATGACCACAGCAGTTGAGTCCCATAGTGCTCAGAGCCATTTTTTTGTTCGCCACATATACAGTTCTCCCTCTTATGAACTTCATTAAATTCAAATGTTTAGTTACCTCATATCTGTCTCTTCCTCAAAAGTAAATGAGGGGAAGAAAACAAATATGGGGAAAACGCAGATGTGGGAAAAACGCAGATATGGGAAAAACGCAGATATGGGGAAAACGCAGATGTGGGAAAAACGCAGATGTATGAAATTCGCAGATGTATGAAATACGCAGATATGTGAAATACGCAGATATGGGAAATACGCAGATGTGGGAAATACGCAGATGTGAGAAATACGCAGATGTTGGAAATACGCAGATGTGGGGAAAACTCAGATATGGGGAAAACGCAGATATGGGGAAAATGGAGATATGGGGAAAACGCAGATATGGGGAAAACGCAGATATGGAAAAAACACAGATATGGGAAAACACAGATATAGGGAAATGAGGATATGGGGAAAACGCAGATATGGGGAAAACACAGATACGGGAAAAATGCAGATACGTGAAAAAGGGAGATATGGGAAAAAGGCAGATATGGGAAAAAGGCAGATAAGGGGAAAAGGCAGATATGGGAAAAAGGCAGATATGGGGAAAACACAAATATAGGAAAAACGCAACTACGGGAAAAACGCAAGTATGGGAAAAAATCGAATATGGGAAAAAAGCGAATTTGGGAAAAAGCGAATATGGGAAAAAACAGAACACGGGAAAAAAGCGGATATGGGAAAAACGCGAATATGTGAAAAATGCGAATATGGGAATAACGCGAATATGCGATAAACTCAAATATGGGGAAATCGCCTATATGGGATAAAGTCGACATGGGAAAAACGCAAATATGGGAAAAACAAGTGATGTTAATAAAATGCATTAGAGGAAAAACGAAAATTGGGTAAAATTGGGGATCCATAAAAAAAGCTAATGTTCCCCACATTTGCAGTTCTCCCTCTTATGAACTTCATTAAATTCAAATGTTTAGTTACCTCATATCTGCCTCTTCCTCAAAAGTAAATAAGGGAAAAAACAAATATGGCGAAAACGCAGATGTGGGAAAAACGCAGATGTGAGAAAAACGCAGATGTAGGAAAAACGCAGATATGGGAAAAACGCAGATATGGGAAAAACGCAGATATGGAAAAACGCAGATATGGGAAAAACGCAAATATGGGAAAAACGCAAATATGGGAAAAACGCGGATATGGGAAAAACGCAGATGTATGAAATACGCAGATGTATGAAATACGCAGATGTGGGAAATACGGAGATGTGGGAAAAACGCAGATGTGGCGAAAACGCAGATATGGGGAAAACGCAGATATGGGGAAAACGCAGATATGAGGAAAATGCAGGTATGAGAAAAACTCAGATATGGGAAAAACGCAGATATGGGAAAAAGGCAGATATAGGAAAAAGACAGATATGGGGAAAATGCAGATATGGGAAAAACACAGATATGGGAAAAACGCAGATATGGGATAAACGCAGATATGGGAAAAACATAGGAATTAATAAAATGTATTAGAGGTGAAACGAAAATCTGAGAAAAATGGGGATGCATATAAAAGCATATGTTCCCAACATCAGCATGTGTTTCATTAACTTCAACTGTGTAGTATCTCATATCTGCCTCTTCCTTAAGAACGTAAATCTGGAAATAATGCGAATATGGGAAAAACGCAAATATGGGAAAACGCGAATATGGGAAAAACGTGAATATGGGAAAAACGCGAATATGGGAAAAACGTGAATTCGGGAAAAACGCGAATATGGGGAAAAAAGCGAATATGGGGAAAAAGCGAATATGGGGAAAAAAGCGAATATGGGGGAAAAAGCGAATATGGGGAAAAAAGCGAATATGGGTAAAAAGCGAATAAGGGGAAACTGCGAATATGGGGAAAAAAGCGAATATGGGGAAAAAAGCGAATATGGGGGAAAAAGCGATATGGGGAAAAACGCGAATATGGGAGAAACGCGAATGTGAGATAACGCAAATATGGGATAACGCAATTATGGGATAACGCAATTATGGGATAATACAAATATGGGATAAATGCAAATATGGGATAACGCAAATATGGGATAACGCAAATATGGAATAATGCAAATATGGGATAACGCAAATATGGGATAACACAAATATGAGAAAAGGGCAAATAAGCGAAAAACATATGAAATTAATTAAATGTATTAGGGGGAAACGATAATGTGGGAAAATTGGGGATGCATAAAAAAGCTAATGTTCCCCACATGTGCAGTTCTCTCTCTTATGCACTTCATTAACTTCAAATGTTTAGTTACCTCATGTCTGTCTCTTTCTCATACCGCAAATATGGGAAAAATGCGAATGTGGGAAAAAGGCGAACGTGGGGAAAAGGCGAATGTGTGGAAAAGGCGAATGTGGGGTAAAGGCGAATGTGGGGAAAAGGCGAATGTGGGGAAGTGGCGAATGTGGGGAAAAGGCGAATGTGGGAAAAGGCGAAGGTGGGGAAACACGCAAAAATGTGAAACACGCAAAAAGGGGAAACACGCAAAAAGGGGAAACACGCAAAAAGGGGAAACACGCAAAAAGGGGAAACACGCAAAAAGGGGTAAAACGCCAAAAGGGGAAAAACGCAAATATGGGAAAGACATATGAAATTAATAAAACATGTTACAAGGAAAACGAAAATGTATAAAAATTGGGGATGCATATAAAAGCAAATGTTCCCCACATCTGCAGTTTTCCCTGTTATGCGCTTCATTAACTTCAAATGCTTAGTTACTTCATATCTGCCTCTTCCTCGAAATGCAAATATGGGAAAAACGCAAATATGGAAAAAACGCAAATATGGGAAAAACGCAAAAATGGGATAAACGCAAATATGGGGAAAACAAGTGAAACTATAAATCGCATTAAACGGAAAACGGAAATGTGGAAAAATGAGGATGCTTAAAAAAAGCAAATGTTCCCGACATCAGCAATTATCCCTCTTATGCACTTCATTAACTTGAAATGTTTAGTTATCTCATATATGCCTCTTGCTCAAAACGCAAATATGGGAATAACGCAAATATGGGGAAAACGTGAATATGGGGAAAACGTGAATATGGGGAAAATGCGAATATGGGGAAAACGCAAATATGGGGAAAACGCGAATATGGGGAAAACGCGAATATGGGGAAAACCCGAATATAGGGAAAACGCGAACAGGGGAAAAACGCATATATGGGAAAAACATATGAAATTAATAAAGCGTATTAGAGGGAAAACGAAAATGTGGGAATATTGGGGATGCATAAAGAAAGCAAATATTCCCCACATCTGCAGTTCTCACTCTTATACGCTTCATTAACTTCAAATGTTTAGTTACCTCATATCTGCCTCTTCCTCAAAACGCAAATATGGGAAAAACGCAAATATGGGAAAACACAAATATGGGAAATATGCAAAGATGGGGAAAACGCAAATATGGTAAAAACGCGAATATGGGAAAAACGCGAATATGGGAAAAACGCAAATGAGGTAAGAACGCAAATATGGGAAAAACGCAAATATGGGAAAACATATGAAATTAATAAAATGCATGAGAGGGAAAACGAAAATATTGGAAAATTGGGGTTGCATAAAAAAACCAAATGTTCCCCACATCTGCAGTTTCCCTCTTATGTGCTTCATTAACTTCTAATGTTTAGTTACCTCATATCTGCCTCTTCCTCAAAACGCAAATATGGGAAAAACGCAAATATGGGAAAAACGCAAGTATGCGAAAAACGCAAATATGGGAAAAACGTGAGTATGGGAAAACGCGAATATGGGAAAAACGCAAATATGGAAAAAACGCGAATATGGGAAAAACGCGAATATGGGAAAACCGCAAATACGGGAAAATGCAAATATGGGAGAAGCGCAAATATGGGAAAAACGCAAATATGGGAAAAACGCAAAAATCGCGAATATGGGAAAAACGCGAATATGGGAAAAACGAAAATATGGGAAAAACGCAAATATGGCAAAAACGTAAATATGGGAAAAATGCAAATATGGGAAAAATACCAATATGGGAAAAACGCAAATATGGGAAGAACGAGTATATGGAAATAATGCTAATATGGGAAAAACATATGAAATTAATAAAACGCATTAGAGGGAAAACGAAAATGTGGGAAAATTGGGGATGGATAAAAAAAGCAAATGTTCCCCACATCTGCAGTTCTCCTACTTACGTGCTTCATTAACTTAAAATATTTAGTTACTTCATATCTGCCTCTTCCTCAAAACGGAAATATGGGAAAACGCAAAAATGGGAAAAACGCAAATATCTTTCGATCGGTTGCGATCTAGTGACTTATCACGACGACCTGTCCTAGCATTTTTCATGAACAGTGGATTGTAATAACAAAAATAACTGTGAAAGCGGACTGAAATTTCTTCTGGATAGAATACCATGCATAGCAATAAATTAAAGATTGCAATCATGAGTCTGACAAATGTTGCAGCTTTCGCTCGGACCGCGATCTAGCGACATCTGCTGGCACTATCTCCAAGACGGAACTTGCTGCTATAATTCGTTGTCGTAATGAAAATTACAGTCAACTTATTACTATATATATTTCATTAGTTCAGTGTTTAATTCTTCGTTAATTGTCTTGACTGTTCCGCCTGAATGTTGCTGTCTTGTTTTCAAAGTGTTTAAAAGGTGTTTACGTTATTATCTCTTATTCTAATAAGCGAACGGGAATACATTGCTCATTTGCAACCTACTCGATAAATCGTTACCTCTTCTCATAAAAACATAAAAAATTATACTTTTTTTGGAGGATAATGTTTTCATCTTAATTGTTATCTTTACTTAAAAATGAACTTAAATATACCAGTACTGGATGAGAACCCGTATTTTAAATTTAATCAAATTGGAGTTTATGCATTGGTAGGATTGAATGCTATTTCCTCCCGTATTTCACGAAACTGGCAGATTTAAAGCAGAGCCATAGCTTATTGTTGTGACTAGTTCGCAGTTTGTTGCGTATCCCTTCACTCGCGCCTCGCGAGTCATATGTCACGTGATTGTTCGAACAAGTTCGATACTGTATCGAACGCTGTGCCGTATCAGGAAATCTCGTGTTCGTTCGAACGCTATTATCGTTTGCCTGTCCGTAGTGTAAAGTGGCAGAGTTGAATCTACTTTCACTGAGAGCAATGTCCGGTTTTAAACTGGTTGTCATTTACAAGGGTTCCCCGACGGTTAAGATCTTTTTACGACCACTGTTCTTAAGTCGTGTTGACGGTACGGTCACGGGAACATCCAAACACGAAAGCTTCTTTCTGTCATAATGTCACATCCTCACGTCCACCAGTCTTATTGCTCTCTTTCCGTTACAACCGATTGGCACAAACAAAACCATTTCACAGCCGTGACTCACATCAGCGGTAGAGCGCCATGTAACCACCTGGTGACTGTTCTGCCTACAGCCTCGTCAAAGCGAGCAGTTCTTTCAATATTTTGTCCGTTACCTCTTCTACTGTGCGTCCAGCAGTGTCAAGTTGATCCCTTATATTTGTGCTGCCTCTCGGCTCGCCAGTGTTGACATGTAGCCGCATGGCGTTGCTTTGTTATCTTAACTCTTATATTTTGTCCTTCAGGTCTATGAAGTCACGTGACAGCAGCTAGCCGCCGTCACCAGTAAAAATCCTCAACACCTGTTTGCCAGTTTTGTAGTGTGCCGTCAACGTCCTGTCGTTTATGTGACAGATCGGTCCTTCCCGAATGCCGGCAGGATGGACGTGAACGAGTTCCGGGTGCGCGGCAAGGAGATGGTGGACTACATCTGCGAGTACATGGAGACGCTGGACAAGCGGCGCGTCACACCCAGCATCGAACCGGGCTACCTGCGGCCGCTGCTGCCGGAGGAGGCTCCGCAGGAACCTGAGGACTGGAGGGACATCATGCGCGACGTCGAGTCCAAGATTATGCCGGGGGTGAGTGCGAGCGCCTAGAGGCCCGCCAGCGGTCCGCTGTAGAACCCACCAGAGTTTAGAAATAAACCGCATCCCGAGGAAGCAGACCGGTATACGTCAGCTGCTTAAAATTCCACGAGTGTGCAGGAAAAATGGCTGGCAAAGACACATTCATCATCATAACTTGTTTAACTTGTTCCGCCTATTGGCAGATATTTCCGACTGCTGCCCGTTCCAAGTCACCTGTTCACAATTTTTTTTTTTTTTTTTGTCATCAGTCTACTGACTGGTTTGATGCGGCCCGCCATGAATTCCTTTCCTGTGCTAACCTCTTCATCTCAGAGTAGCACTTGCAACCTACGTCCTCAATAATTTGCTTGACGTATTCCAATCTCTGTCTTCCTCTACAAGTTTTGCCCTCTACAGCTCCCTCTAGTACCAAGGAAGTCATTCCCTCATGTCTTAGCAGATGTCCTATCATCCTGTCTCTTCTCCTTATCAGTGTTTTCCACATATTCCTTTCCACTCCGATTCTGCGTAGAACCTCCTCATTCCTTACCTTATCAGTCCACCTAATTTTCAACATTCGTCCATAGCACAACATCTCAAATGCTTCGATTCTCTTCTGTTCCGGTTTTCCCACAGTCCATGTTTCACTACCATACAATGCTGTACTCCAGACGTACATCCTCAGAAATTTCTTCCTCAAATTCCTTTTTTGCCATAGCGAGTCTGCTTTTGATGTCCTCCTTGCTCCGTCCGTCATTGGTTATTTTACTGCCTAGGTAGCAGAATTCCTTAACTTCATTGACTTCGTGACCATCAATCCTGATGTTAAGTTTCTCACTGTTCTCATTTCTACTACTTCTCATTACCTTCGTCTTTCTCCGATTTACTCTCAAACCATACTGTGCACTCATTAGACTGTTCATTCCGTTCAGCAGATCATTTAATTCTTCTTCACTTTCACTCAGAATAGCAATGTCATCAGCGAATCGTATCATTGATATCCTTTCACCTTGTATTTTAATTCCACTCCTGAACCTTTCTTTTATTTCCATCATTGCTTCCTCGATGTACAGATTGAAGAGTAGGGGCGAAAGGCTACAGCCTTGTCTTACTCCCTTCTTAATACGAGCACTTCGTTCTTGATCGTCCACTCTTATTATTCCCTCTTGGTTGTTGTACATATTGTATATGACCCGTCTCTCCCTATAGCTTACCCTACATTTTTCAGAATCTCGAACAGATTGCACCATTTTATATTGTCGAACGCTTTTTCCAGGTCGGCAAATCCTATGAACGTGTCTTGATTTTTCTTTAGCCTTGCTTCCATTATTAGCCGTAACGTCAGAATTGCCTCTCTCGTCCCTTTACTTTTCCTAGAGCCAAACTGATCGTCACCTAGCGCATTCTCAATTTTCTTTTCCATTCTTCTGTATATTATTCTTGTAAGCAGGTTCGCTGCATGAGCTGTTAAGCTGATTGTGCGATAATTCTCGCACTTGTCAGCTCTTGCCGTCTTCGGAATTGTGTGGATGATGCTTTTCCAAAAGTCAGATGGTATGTCGCTAGACTCATATATTCTACACACCAACGTGAATAGTCGTTTTGTTGCCACTTCCCCTAATGATTTTAGAAATTCTGATGAAATGTTATCTATCCCTTCTGCCTTATTTGACCGTAAGTCCTCCAAAACCCTTTTAAATTCCGATTCTAATACTGGATCCCCTATCTCTTCTAACTTGACTCCTGTTTCTTCTTCTATCACATCAGACAAATCTTCACCCTCATAGAGGCTTTCAATGTATTCTTTCCACCTATCTGCTCTCTCCTCTGCATTTAACAGTGGAATTCCCGTTGCACTCTTAATGTTACCACCGTTGCTTTTAATGTCACCCAACGCTGTTTTGACTTTCCTGTATGCTGAGTCTGTCCTTCTGACAATCATATCTTTTTCGATGTCTTCACATTTTTACTGCAGCCATTTCGTCTTAGCTTCCCTGCACTTCCTATTTATTTCATTCCTCAGCGACTTTTATTTCTGTATTCCTGATTTTCCCGGAACATGTTTGTACTTCCTCCTTTCATCAATCAACTGAAGTATTTCTTCTGTTACCCATGGTTTCTTCGCAGCTACCTTCTTTGTACCTATGTTTTCCTTCCCACCTTCTGTGATGGCCCTTTTTAGAGACGTACATTCCTCTTCAACTGTGTTGCCTACTGCGCTATTCCTTATTGCTGTATCTATAGCTTTAGAGAACTTCAAACGTATCTCGTCATTCCTTAGAACTTCCGAATCCCACTTCTTAGCGTATGTCTTGAACTTCAGCCTACTCTTCATCACTACAATATTGTGATCTGAGTCTGTATCTGCTCCTGGTACGCCTTACAATCCAGTATCTGATTTCGGAATCTCTGTCTGACCATGATGTAATCTAATTGAAATCTTCCCGTAACTCCCAGCCTTTTCCAAGTATACCTCCTCATCTTGTGATTCTTGAACAGGGTATTCTCTATTACTAGCTGAAATTTGTTACAGAAGTCAATTAGTCTTTCTCCTCTTTCATTACTTGTCCCAAGCCAATATTCTCCTGTAACCTTTTCTTCTACTCCTTCCCCTACACATGCATTCCAGTCGCCCATGACTATTAGATTTTCGTCCCCCTTTACATACTGCATTACCCTTTCAATATCCTCATACACTTTCTCTATCTGTTCATCTTTAGCTTGCGACGTCGGCATGTATACCTGAACTATCGTTGTCGGTGTTGGTCTGCTGTCGATTCTGATTAGAACAATCCGGTCACTGAACTGTTCACAGTAACACACCATCTGCCCTACCTTCCTATTCATAACGAATGCTACACCTGTTATACCATTTTCTGCTGCTGTTGATATTACCCGATACTCATCTGACCAGAAATCCTTGTCTTACTTCCACTTCACTTCACTGACCCCTACTATATCTAGATTGAGCCTTTGCATTTCCCTTTTCAGATTTTCATACTAGTATGGGTCAATTCTAGAGTGCGATTTGAGAGAGTGTGGTTAGACAGGAGCCCAAGAGCACAGTTTAAATTACAGTGGGTGAAAGATAATATCAGGTGATTAAGTTATTGCGAGTAAAACAAAATATCAGCTAACTTCAGTTACACAACAAAGAAAATTACGAATGAGAGTCTCATTAGTTGCCCACGCCTGTCACATCCTTGGTCGTGCTGACTTACCATCATTAATCGAGATATCCAAAGATCCAAAGAAGAGCGGCGCGTTTCGTCATAGGGTTATTTGGTAACCGTGATAGCGTTACGGAGATGTATAGCAAACTCAAGTGGCAGACTCTGCAAGAGAGGCGCTCTGCATCGCGGTGTAGCTTGTTCACCAGGTTTCGAGAGGGTGCGTTTCTGGATGAGGTATCGAATATATTGCTTCCCCCTACTTATACCTCCCGAGGAGGTCACGAATGTAAAATTAGAGAGGCTTTCAGACAGTCATTCTTCCCGCGAACCATACGCGACTGGAACAGAAAAGGGGGGTAATGGCAGTGGCACGTTAAGTGCCCTACGCCACACACCGTTGGATGGCTTGCGGAGTATAAATGTAGATGTAGATGTACTGTTGCCAAAATCAGCATGCAATGGAATAAATAAATATATATACGTTAGCACCGTTAGTGCACCTTTACCTTTCTTTATGTGTAAGTTATTGTTGGGTTATTGATGTGTCAAGTTGAGCTTTATAGCTTAACTCATGTTGTCGACATCACGTTTCGTAATTTTCCGCGATTTTTGATTAGGCGCACAACGAATTTTTTTTAGCGTTTTTATTTATTTCTGGTGTCGATGTGTCTAGCTGACCTGCACAGCTCAATCAAAGTTGCTGATACCACGTTTGTGTTTCTTCGTAATTTTCACATGTTTCATGTTCTTTTACTTGTTGTTATTTCTATATTTTACTATCGCTGTGGTTCTGAGGTTGTTACGTTATATGTTAGTTTCTCCCCACGCAGAATCCCATTTTCCCGTGGTTTTTCCATTAGTTATTATTAACAGTTTCCACCATTCCATGATTCGTGTTTATACATTGACGAAAAAAAAACGGAACCCCAAAAAATGATCAATATAGGGTAAATAAATTTATGGAATGCATTTGTGTAGGAAACATATTTAAGCGATTCAAACTGCAAGTTTACAGGCTAATGTAATCACGAGGTAAACCATTGAAAATATGAAATGCTGGTTCAGTCAGTTCCAGAAGAATGTGTATGCCTTCATTTTAAATGTAACGTCCGCTGCGACATCTCTGGTAGTGGTCTTGCATATGTACACAATGAGCTTTTGCACAGCGTATAGATAAAAAACGTGAGAGTTGAATGTTGTGATTTGTTTTTTCGGTTGCAGTTTAAAATGATCGAAAAATATCTGAAGCGCCACGTGGCAGTATTCCTTGTAAACCATCCAAAAGTCCATTAAGAAGCTATTTGGTTCGAGCAAGGCAAACTGGATGTCAAGAGGATGATAATTCGAAACATAGCAGCCATCTCTGTACAGCGTGGGAACTAGACAATGGGGTGTCAACGATAGATTGGCTTGCCATGTCTCCGGATGCAAATCCGAATGCAAATGTTCGGTTGTTTATTAAGACGACTCTTAAAGGGAAGTTAATAAGTTCTTTGAAGCAGCTGTCATATAATATCAGAACGATGTGGAGACTGTTACCGAGAGAATATGCAGAAAATCTTTTGAAAAGCATGCCAAAAAGGAGCCAAACTATAACAGATGGTGGCGGCAACTGGATTAAATATTAGATGATTGTGCAATTAGTAATAACATGTATTTCCGTGTAAACATATATTTATAATAGTGTATTTTATTTTATACAAATAACGGCACACACTTTCTTGTGGAACTGACTATACATTAATAACCGTTGCGACCGTCAGAATGTTGAATACAAGCATGGAAACGTGCATGCATTATGCTCCAAAGGTGCCGGATGTCAGTTTGCGGTATGTACTCTAATGGTCCTTAAAATTGCTACACCAAGAAGAAATGCAGATGATAAACGGGTATTCATTGGACAAATATATTATACTAAAACTTACATGTGATTACATTTTCACGCAGTTCGTGTGCATAGATCGTGAGAAATCCGTACCCAGAACACCACCCTCTGGTTGCCATAACGGCCTTGATACTACGCCTGGACAATGAGTCAAACAGAACTTGGATGGAGTGTACAGGTACAGCTGTCCATGCAGATCAAAACGATACCACAGTTCATCAAGAGTAGTGACTGGCGTATTGTGACAAGCCAGTTGCCCGGCCACCATTGCCCCCACGTTTTCAGTTGGTGAGAGATCTGGGAAATGTGCTGGCCAGGCCAGCAGTCGAACATTTTCTGTATCCAGAAAGGCCCGTACAGAACCTGCAACATACGGTCGTGCATTATCCTACTGAAATGTAGGGTTTCTCAGGAATCGAATGAAGTGTAGAGCTACAGCTAGTAACACATCTTAAATGTAACGTCCACTGTTAAAAGTGCCGTCAATGCGAACAAGAGGTGGTCGAGAGGTGTAACCAATGGCACCCAGTACCATCACGCCGGCTGATACGCCACTATGGCGATGACGAATACACGCTTCCAATATGCGTTCACCGCAATGTCGCCAAACACGGATGCGACCATCATGATGCTTTAAACAGAACCTGGATTCATCCGAAAAAATGACGTTGAGTACACCATCGCAGGCACTCCTGTCTGTGATGCAGCGTGAAGGTTAACCGCAGCCATGGTCTCCGATCTGATAGTCCACGCTGCTGCAAACGTCGTCGAACAGTTCGTGCAGATGGTTGTTGTCTTGCAAACGTCCCCATCTATTGACTCAGGGATCGAGACGTGGCTGCACGATCCGTTACAGCCATGTAGATAAGATGCCTGTCATCTCGATTGCTAGTGATACGAGGCCGTTGGGATCCAGCACGGCATTCCGTATTACCCTCACCACACCGATTCCATATTCTGCTAACAGTCATTGGATCTCGACCAACGCGAGCAGCAATGTCGCGATACGATAAACCACAATCGCGATAGGCTACAATCCGACGTTCATCAAAGTCGGAAACGCGATGGTACGGATTTCTACCCCTTACACGAGGCATCACAACAGCGTTTCACCAGGCAATGCCGGTGAACTTCTGTTTGTGTATGAGAAATCGGTTGGAAACTTTCCTCATGTCAGCACGTTGTAGGTGTCGCCACCGGCGCCAGCCTTGTGTGAGTGCTCTGAAAAGCTAATAATTTGCATATCACAGCATCTTCTTCCTGTCGGTTAAATTTCGCGTCTGTGGCACGTCATCTTGGTGGTGTAGTAATTTTAATGGCCAGTTGTGTAGTTCCATGCTTGTTGTTCAGGGACGGTTAAGGCTGATTGTGGATGACGCTGGAGTTGTCGTCCGATGATTTCCCACATGTGCGCGATTGGACACAGATCTGGTGATACAGCAGGCCAAGGCAACATGTCGCCACCCTGCGCCAGAGCCATACGCCGTACTCGGTGGTCTTTCCCCCTCTGTAGTGCCACGTCGCCCTCTGCCGCCCCGTATTCTTGCGACCGGTCAGTCTCGTGACCATCGTCGGCAGCTATCATGTACACTGTCTCCTCGAACCCTATCATACGACCCCGTTCGTTTAAACATAATTTATAATAATGTCTTTTATTTCATACAAATAATGGTGCTCACTTGCTTGTGGAACTGACTGTTCATTAATAACTGGTGCAAACTACAGAATGTTGAAGGAAGGAAGTACTGCAAGGAGGAAGTCCCCTTCAAAATGTAACCATTGACTCTAGGCATGAAAGAAATATTGCGTTACCAAAAATAGCAGGTAAATTATCTGTATGATTTCCATTTAATAACCAAGTTACTTGCCAGAGTCCTCTGTAGGTACTTGTCGATGGTCCTGCAACTTTGACCTACCTTTGAGCACCAGAAACTTGATACTGTGCAAAGAGAAAATAATGATTTCTGAAATTGTGCACATGCAACCATGATCCCGTGAGTAGCCCCCGATATTATTCACGGGTCGTTGGTAGACTCAACAATTTGAAAGCAACATGATGCCGTGTCATCATCATACACAATCGGCAAAGAAGTGTCGGGGTTTTGGCAGAGATAATTCAGATAGAAGTTCATTAATATGTTAGCAAATGCTTTTCGATTTATTGAAATAAAAAACCATCAGTGGTTTGTAAAAAAAGAATTTAAATTGCTTTCTAGATCGGAAAACGTTTCTTTGTAAGATATTGATTTTTAATTAACGATGTATCATGCCTGGTTTTTCGTTGACACACAAATGAAAAATTCATTAATATATGTCTATTCCGTTACTAGAACGTTGCAATTAATTTGTAAACTCAGTAGGTCCTCAAAGCAAGACAAAAATGCTTGAATTTCACAATGAACAGTAGAGTACTAAGTTTTCTGTACCCAACATCATAGTATCTCCTTTATAATTTAGGAGAGGGTGATGCCTTTGAACCTACAGCACGACACCTTGAATGGATCATATTGGTCACCAAAATCAACTTCCATTTAATCGAAATTGAGCAGCCTGCGAAGCTCCCTTTTGCTATGCGGATGAATACTGCCGCACACCTGATCGCGTAGTAATCGCGAGTAAACTGTGCAGTAATTTAGCAAGTAGTTCTAAGATAATCAGTTCAACTAAGCTTCACCACAGAAAGTACGAGTATTTTCTAATTTCCGAAAATTCCGGTACCAAGAAATTCATCGAATATAGAACTGTAAGTATATATTCAATTTCTGTCACAATTATGGCGAGGGAATTGAATCACAAATTGGTACATATGATGGAAGATAGCGAAGAGGAAGAGCAATCTGGTTTGATGGATGGGTGAGGCGCAAGCGATACTATTGGAACAAATAGAAAGACAGAAAAGACTGAGTTTGTGGTCCATAGAACGGGAAAAGGACTTTGATGGGGAGGAATGAGACAAATCGATAGAAATTCTGAAGCTGAAGAGGATGAACTGTAAAGACGAGTTATACACGAGGCAACCATGAAGCTAAGAAATGGTACGACAGACTAGTCAGAAATCGGAAGAGAAGTAATCCATCGTTGTTTACCATATACTCGTACATCGATGGCTTGGTGATGAAGGCGCTAGAAATAGAGACGGAAGGAATAGCACTTCATTAGGTTTGCTGATGATGTGGCGTTACTTGGAGATAAAACAGTACCTCTTCGAAGAACACTGTCCAGAACTGAATAAGGATTACAAGATTACGGAAGATATGAAAGTGAAAAGAAAATCAGACTGGACAGGTTACACATGACAATCACTTGGGGGCCGTGTTAACTGGTAAAAGGACGAATGACAAGAAAATTGAATCAGAATTGCAACAACGAAAGGAAAATTTTCCTGACAAATCATGCATCAGACAGGGGTAGGAGTTAAGGAAAAGGTTGGTTAAATGCTTCATGTGAAGATTTATCTTTGGTGTTGTAGTAGCTCCAATGGAAGAAGAAAGAAATAAAGTTCAACAGTTCGGGATGTGTGTTTGGAGGAGAATGTAGAAAGTAAATTGGGCGGAAAAAGTGACGAACAGCGAAGTAACGTAAAAGGTAGTTGAAGATGGAACTCTCCCAAAGCAGGTTAGAAAAGAAAAGCAGACTAGCTAGGACATATAACGAGAGGAAGATAAATTCTAAGAATTATCGAAGGTATGTTCGAAGGACAGAAGAAAGCAAGTGAGAGAAGAGTAAAAATGTTGATGAAGTGAAAAGAGGAAGACACTAGAGAATAAACTCTAGCGTACGACTCCACCCAACAGCTTCGAGGAATGACGTAAATCAGGTAAAAATGCAACACACACAACATTTAAAAAGGACGACCAGTACTCGTCAGTGTTTCCAAGGCGCCGAAATACACCGACGGGAAAAAATCGTAATACCAGGAAGGAGTTGTGCAACATACACGAAAGTTTGCAGGGGTGTATCGACATCTGAAAGATGATGTGTGTTCCAATATCGCACCAGTCACATGATAGCGGAGCTAGTAACGCTACTATGAGGATGCATATCAAGTTTGTTTCAAATAACGCTGCAACGGTAGTGAGTGAAAGTCACCTTTGAGACTGGACGTGGCTAGCTATGTTAGTCAAGAATGCCTTTAAGACGATAAATACGCCATTATCAACACTTCGCTGAGTTTGAACGGGGTCGTATAATAGGATTGCTGCTTAATATTCAAATGATAACGGTGCCAAATCCAGCTTCAGTTCCGCCAAAATTATGTAACTGTGTGTCTGTATGAGTATTCCGTTAATCATTGCGAGTCAGATTACATTTCCATTTACATTTTTGGGCTTAATGATTCACACTCAGTGCGTGGGTTAATACTTCACGGATTTTATATTAGCTGTTCATGGCAGTAGTTCACTTGTTACGTAACTCCCACAACTTACAGTTTATGAACATAACGTTTCATAGGCGATGTACTGGTCAAGGAGGTCCGGGAGCATGGCCTCTCCGTTCACCGGGCTTGATTTCATTGAATTTTTTGGCTATGGGAACAATTAAAGGCATTGGTGCATGCCGAAACCATCGACAATGTGCAGGCGTTAAAGACGCGTCTGAAAGAGTGTATGGCTCACTGCCAAGAAGGAGCTGTTGATAGTTTCCTGAAGCTCACAGACGAGAAGTCGGAAGAACACAAAATTAATTCCCACACAAAATGATCAAATTACAAAGTTTTCAGTGGCCTTTTTCGTCTAAACGATCACGTTTGATGCAAAATGTACAAAAAGTCCAGCAGTGAACCAAGCGATGGAGAGTCTTAACTCTGGAAGAACCGCATTTCCTTTGGTTTTGACAGGAAGCGCTGCTTGCTGAATGTTATCGAATGACTGTGCCTTGCTTTTCTTTGCACGTATCCGCCAAGTACTCTTGGTACGAACCAGGTAGTCACCTCTCGGCCTCTGATTCCGGCACCCGTGTGCGGAAGCCTTTTCGGCGACAGCTGTTTCCGATGCTAATTCCTGGAAACAAAAATAAATTTTGACGTTAATTATTGATTAAAACGTTGGTCAGCAAAACATGTAAGAGAAATTTTCGTGTGCGAATTACCTGTATGTTCTGCAGCCTACATTTCATTACACTAGGAAGTTACCGTGTATGTGCGGGGTGTTTCAGACAAGCTATATAACTTTGTAACTTACAAAATAACAAGTAAAAGGAATAGTCATACAGGTACCTAAACGTAAGAAGCATTACACTTTCTGTGGAGTTACCAAGATAGTTTATCTATCTACTTACCAGAGAGTTTTAAATTGAGCATTTTTGCTGTCATGTGGCTGATACATTTAAACCATCTGTGTGCAAAACTATTTAAACCAAAAATTTTATGAATTTTAGTTAGTGAGTTAGAAACCTTTGAATATTTAAGCATAGATGCCACATGATGTACATAATTGGCATTGCTGAGATGAACCTTCTGGTAGCCGAATGTTCGCTTAAGTGTGATAATGTGATGATCAAACGAGTACCCTTTTTCCTGGGTGCACAACGTAATGGATGATGAAGCACTCGACCTGGGTATCGCGTGACATAAGTATGACTCCTTCTGTGTCATCGTGTCGGCATTTGCCGTGCATTAGCAACATTTCAGCGTACTCGTTGTGTATGTATTCCATCTTTATTCCACAGCAGTATTACCAGCCGACCGAACCTCATTTGTTTGTGCATTCCGCTCTGCCTTGTATACGGCAATGTTAAGGATACGCTTTGCAATCTAACCGAACATGGCTTCAAAGAGCTCATCGAGGAAGTTTGTCGCTCCGTGACACCAGCAGCTTTTCATCACTTCCGCAGTTTGTATAAAAGTGACCATGAGTTGTGCACTCAAAAATGGGCGTTCCTTTGAACGCCTCCCTTCGATGAACACCCTATCATCAGAACGTCCATGTGAACACAGTCGATTACGTACAGCATGTTGCATTCACCCCTTTTTAGGTTACTAACAAAGACTAATAGAAATTAGATTTGTACATAGATAATTTACGGGCATCAGCTGGACGATAGAAAAACATATGTTCTATATAAATAATTGCAACTCGTTGCTGTAGCTTTCCGGATAACAACTACAAAAACCACGCTCATAACTCAGCAGAATTTGGTAAGGTACGCATGTCCCGAAAGGTGCCTTTTGGGTGCAAATGTTGAAGATACGGTGCGATACTTAATGGTAGATCGAGAACGTCTTCGGTATCTCCTCAGTCCCTTACATACCACTGTCGTCCGACGACAACAACGGCCGCGGGAGGTAGTACGTTGGCAACTAGGAGGGTTAAGACTGTGGTACTCAACAGACCCGCACCAGTGTTAGTGGACAGTGCGTTTAAAAGCATGCATAGCTGATATATACTGTGCAACGAGCAGCAGAAACCCCATGTCGAGCAGTGCTTTAGAGCACCCAATACAGCACTGCGTACGGCGAAGTGGGAGATTTCAAAGTAATCCGATTTTCAAACTTACTTTACGTTAAACGGTACATTTCTACACATGGGTTCCTTATAAAAACATTATCTTCTAAGCCCCATGTATAGCCAGCGGTAGCCTGTGATACGATTTGTGGGACAGCCTGAATATACACTGCCTGACAATAAAAGTGAAGCACCCAGAAAATACACTCGGTTGTCAGTGTAACATCGTACACGTGCACGCCATCGGTGGGTATGTAAATAATTAGAGTTGCCATTCTGTGTGACAGTTAGAATGGCTACCAAATTACATTCGTTTTCTTAGTGTTTAGTATTGTCGCCAGGGGTATATAAAGGGGCGTGAACAGCGTGAGATGTTGGGTGATCACTGTAAAGGACTCGGAGATGCCACACACGAGTGAGACAGCGTTATCAGCACTTAACAGAGTTTGAAATGGATCTCATTGTGAGTCTAAATTTGGCCGGCTCGTCGAATCATGCAATACCCAGATTTGTGGGGCATTCGGATGTGACAGTGGCCCGATGTCAGACTGCATGGGAACGTAAGGGCAGGCATACTCATCATCAAGGTGCCGGTCAACAGTATCTGACCACCGTATGGGAGGTTTGCCATATTGTGCGCCACCCATATCGTAATTTCTTCACAGCTGTGCTTGCTATTAGAGAACAACTAATGGACTCCCTATTACATATTGTGTCACCCCTCTCCATTGATCGGAGACTAGTAGCAGTTGGACAAGGAATTACCGCCCCCTCCGTAGGCTGCCGTTAACCCCACGTCACAAACGGCTGCATTTGGAGCGGTGCTGAGACCGGCAAACAGGGACTGTTAATGATTGGCGTCGCATATTGTTCAGCAACGAATCGCAGTTCAGGACTATCCTGCACGACAATCGTTGGTGAATATTCCGGTGACCTGGAGAGAAGTCTCGTTTATCCAGTGTTCCGGAGAAGCACAGAATTGCTACTCCTGGCGTTATGGTATTGTGAAGCATCGGGTATGACTTGAGGTCGCGGCTTGTATTGACTGAGAGAGGGTACTATCGCGGCTCAACGACATGTCACGGACTCCTGTCCTCGTGTGTTACCTCTCATGCGACAATATGGCGGTGCCATTTTCAACAGAAAGATGTTCGTCCTCAAATGGTACATGTCTCTATGACACGAGGTACTCCTGTAGCCAGCAGTATCCTTAAATTTGTCCCCGACACGTATGGGTCCAATGTGGACTTCAACTACGTTGGATGCCAGCATCCATGATACCAAGGATCAGCTACAATAGTTGTGGGCTGGTTGTCTCAGGAGGTGCAACAAGTGATTTACGGCACCATTCCCAACCGAATCAATGAAACCATCCAGGCCACAGTTGGTGCAAGTGAGTTCGTACTGCCAAGTTCTGTGTAAACTTAGTTCGATTTCGTAATCACTGGAAAGACGTCACAGACACTCTCCAAGATAACCAACATGTAAATAGCAACGCCATGACTATGGCGAGTCGTGATTTTTTTTGCTGTCGTAATTGATTTTGCGGTTTTCTTTTTGAATTAGATTCTAGGCTGTTACTTTCTTTCGGCTTTTCTTTAACGTGCCAACGCCCTCGCCCCAGTGGTAATACCGATTCCTGTCAGATCACCGCCGTTAAGTCCGTCGGGCTTGGCTCGCACTTGGATAGGTCACCGTTGCGAAGCAGGGTACACTCAGCCCTTGTGAGGCCAATTGAGGTGATATTTGATTGAGAAGCAGCGACACCGGTCACGAAAACAGACAACGGCCGAGGGAATCCCTCCGTATCCGCAGGTAGAGGCGCCTAAGGGCTCAGGATGACACGGCGGCCGATCGGTACCGCTGGATCTGCAAGTAGGTGTTTGCTTGTTTGTTTTTCACCACCATAACCTTAACTGTCTTCGTCTTAGTTCTTCCTTTGCAGTTAGAGCGGCGTATAAAATGACTTAGACTGGAAGCTGCGGTTCAGAAGTCCCTGACAGACGGTTGGTGTAGACTTGAGTGGTGGTGTCGTGTGTTGGCAGGTGACGCACTGGCAGCACCCCAGGTTCCACGCGTACTTCCCATCCGGCAACTCGTACCCGTCCATCCTGGGGGACATGCTGGGTGACGCCATCGGATGCATCGGCTTCTCCTGGGTAAGGCGAGTTTCATGTCACTCTCTGTTTTCATGACGTATATTCCATGTGAAAATATGTGTCCACCTGGTTTTGTGTTCCTGTTTGTTACTGTTATGAGACCAGAGATAAATTTGCTGATGTTCTCTGCAACCTTTCGATCAACTGACACTTTCCACTTCCTAGCGTTTGTTGTGAGTATTGAAAAGGATCCATTAGATCGTTTTCATAATAATTAAGCTTACCTTTATGTTTGTGATAGTAGCTGAATTAGAGGAAGGGGAAGGCCCTTTGTTTTTATTTTTATTTTTATTTTTTGTTTACTTCTCTCCAAATAGTATCTGTATTAAACTTCCTGGCAGATTAAAATTGTGTGCCGGACCGAGACTCGAACTCGGGACCTTTGCCTTTCGCGGGCACGACTCACGCCCTGTCCTCACAGCTTTACTTCTGCCAGTACCTCGTCTCCTACCTTCCAAACTCCTTTCTTTCAGGAGTTCTAGTTCCGCAAGGTTCACAGGAGAGCTTCTGTAAAGTTTGGCAAAGGTCTCGAGTTCGAGTCTCGGTCTGGCACGCAGTTTTAATCTGCCAGGAAGTTTCATATCAGCGCACACTCCGCTGCAGAGTGAAAATCTCATTCCAGTATCAGTATTATTCCTGTCTCTCACACTCCTATGAATGAACCTGAATGAATGATAGAACGAATTGACTGTATTTCGTCGTCGGTGATGGGGCGCATGTCCTGCCAATTCCATCTTTGGGATTTTAGCGCAAGGACAGAGAGGTTAACTGTACCGACATGTGTAGTGCTCGACTGCTGTCCCGCGGCGTTGACGAGGGTGCGGCGAGCCTCTTTGGAGCCATCGCCTCTCCCTCCACGGCTTTGTGCTGGTAGGTGAACTTGGACGGTTTGAACCGGCACTCTTCTGGCCGACTCTAGGTAAGGAAACATGTTTTCGATTCACTCCGTGAAACGTACTGGAATGGGTAACTGTTCTTCAAGAGTGCTAATATTTTGATTAGCCATTTTCCTTACAGCATTAGGATGTCAGTTGAGTTTTTAACTGTGGAAAAGTTAAAAGAGCTCTTATAATTTTCGCAATAATGCTTTGTGCTGAAGCTAAATGGCCCATGTGCCTGTGGTGTACGAAAGGACCCACGTTTTTACTTAAAGTTTATCAAAGTAAATTGACTATTTTTTAGAATAATACCAGAGGAAGTAATTGTACCTAAACGCAAGATCGAAATTTTTGATATTTTATGAGTTAGGAGCCTTAGGATGTTGTGTTTTGTATTGATTTGGTTCAAATGGCTCTGAGCACTATGTGACTTAACTTCTGAGGTCATCAGTCGCCTAGAACTTAGAACTAATTAAACCTAACTAACCTAAGGACATCACACACATCCATGCCCGAGGTAGGATTCGAACCTGCGACCGTAGCGGTCGCTCAGTTCCAGACTGTAGCGCTTAGAACCGCACGGCCACCACGGCCTGCTGTATTGATTTCATGTCCACGTGTGAAGCATTAGGGCCCAAATTGAGTGAATTTAAATTATGGATGAGTAGCTCAATTATTTAATTTGTGTGTAATACTCAAATTCTTATGCAGTGTTGTGTTGAAATATTTAGTTTTCTCTTTTTCGTTGTTGTTCGATCCGTTCGCCTGTGCTTTATTATCAATTAAACACAGTGCTACATTCTAAGACTACAATTAAACGGATAATGTGTTTCACTTACCAAATACGGGTAGTTAACTTGGCTTACTGTTGTTTACTCCTGACCAACTACGTGTTCTCCAGACACTCCATAAGTTCCTGTGATGTTACTAGATGAATAGAACTGCACTTTCAAAGTCTTTCCGCTGTCAGTACCTATGGTGAATCTTGGTTCTTTCTTTCCGACACAGTTTACCTCTCTGCCTAGCATATCGAAAGTGTGGCATATTTCTGCAACTCTATAAGAGCCATTCTGTGGGTTTAGCCTGGTGGATGTACGCACGAATGACTGACATTTTTTTGTGTGCTGCCACAAAGCGCTACCACATGATCATCCTGACTCTATTTTTGTATATGGCACTCTCAACTAACATACACAGTACAGTGCCTGTATGAATGCTATATTTGTTCCAATCATAATTAGTGACGCCCAATATCGTTTATTCTTTATGTATGTTCAATTTTCAGTGAGGCGTGTTTTTTATTGAGTTTACAAAGTAAATATGGAAGTTCTTAGCGATTTCCGACTTCTATTTACCAACTTTCTGTTAATCACCATTCCAGTTTGCCAGTATGAACCATTAAAAGCTAAGAGATACAGAGCATGACACAGTTAATTCTGTTTGGTCCTGATCGTAGTTAACAAAAACATTATGAGTGGACTATCCCTGCCGGGTGGGATTAGCCGAGGTTCGAGTCCTCCCTCGGGCATGGGTGTGTGTGTTTGCCCTTAGGATGATTTAGGTTAAGTAGTGTGTAAGCTTAGGGACTGATGACCTTAGCAGTTAAGTCCCATAAGATTTGACACACATCTGAACATTTGGACTATCCCTGGTTGCTTTTACGTATTAGTTAAGTCATTATACACTCCTAGCCAAAAATTAAATCATTTCTCCTCATAGCGCAATCAGAGCGTCCTTTCCCTCCTTACCTGTCCCCTCCCCCCACCTCCTTCCTGTGTTATTCGTGATTCTGTACGAAGATTATGTAAAAGCATTATCAAATTATCACTTAACGGTTCACATGTTCCGACGCCAGAGGCAAAAGGTTGAATTAAGTACTTTATTATTGCTTCTCCCCCAGACGTGACGCTCCACACATAGCTTACTCCCCTAAGATATAATTGTTGTTACCAGAGAGTGAGTTCCATAATTAACTGACATTTTCAGCAGCCCGTAGCCGGAGCCCCATGACCGGTACCTTACAATACGATCTAGGGAACATGGAACAAATTAATCAGCTCACTAACTAATTTGAAGTATTACAATTTTCACTCATAAATGCCAGTTCGGTTGTCTCTGCACCACAGTTCTGTATTTGTAATTGATACATTTGCCTTTCTCTATCATACGTAGTAGTTTCTATTATATTCATAGCAACACTCTGTGCAATATTTCAATCATTCCATGTTACATTTCCTACCATTATTAAATGTAATTTGAGAACTACATGAAACTCTCACGCTCAACTTATTTTCTAAGCACTCAGTTTCGTAAATTTTGACACGCCTTGCAGTCGTGTTCGCCGACACTGGTGAGCCAAAATGTTACGAATACCTGCTGCACTGGTCCATCTTCGGAACACAGTACAGTGTGGCATGGATTCAAGTAGCCCTTGCTAGATTTCTCGAGGAACCCGGCACAACGTGTTTACGTACGCGTCACGAGCCGGTAGTTTGTGTCCGCGGAGCAAGCACCGGATAACGTCCCCTACGTTCCATCAGCACGGAACTGTTGAGCCTTTCTTGGCCACTTGGTGGCGTATTGCCTGTTGCCTTCTGTCTCGGGACCTTCATTCGATATTTGTTTAACGATTTTCCTGATGCACGCCAGAATAAGTGGTTGGTGTATATGGAAAAGCTAGAAACGCTCACCGACACCTGGAGATAGATCATCATCCAAGCCAGAAAAGAGGTTCGCAGTGCTGAAAGGACGAATATGTGAGTTGCAACACCACGGACGCGAGATGCAGCTCCTGGAATCCGTTCTGTGGAGCAATGGATACTCGATCTGTTGCATATGGTCACGAAACTTTGCACTCGGCGAAATGACAGGCTTTATCCGAACCCAGTAAGAAGACCGAAGAGTGTCTGAAATCGGCAAAGGACAAAACGGGCCAAAGTGAAAATATGCCGCACACTGTGCTCGTGTGGAAAAGTCTATGTACAAATGTGTGGTGTGCGTCTGTAAGATCTTCAGTACACACACCATCAGATTATTTGACTTTTCGCTCTAACGAAGTAGACGAGTGTCAGCAATATGTCTCGTAGTCTTATTGTGGCGTGTTGATCTTCCGCCGTTAGGTCAATACGATAGAAATGCCACTTGCACGCTTAGAGTAGCAGATTGATGGTGACCAACTATAAACAGAACTTGATTAATTTTCACACACATTTATTAAAATAATAACAAACCTTACGTAACTTGATTCTGGATGCTATTTACAATTGACAATCTGATGTTCCTTTGGTCTTGGTACATTAATCTTATTCTCACATATCTCTGATACTTGACAAAGTGTCTATACATTTATCTTCATGGCTATGTACAGGAATATGGTAATCTTCTTAGGTGCAGACTGAAACTTGACTATAGACTGGTACAGACTAATGCAGACTGGTACGGACTGGTGCAGACAAATGCAGACTGACTAATTGGAAGTCTGTACACTCGTTATAATACCTCGTGCGTTCATGTATCACTGCGCGAGGTGATCCGCGAGGAGAAAAGGTTCTACGTTAGCAGCAATCTCATTGGCTGCGTTACATATTAATACGCGGATCGGCGGAAGCAGAATTTGATCCGTCTCTAAGACAGCGCCATCTCGTAGTGTGGAGACGGACGAGAGCTGCGCCTGCGCTGTTGTGCTTAGCAGGGCGTGTTCTAGTGGGAAAGTTGTGCACGCGCTGACTACGCGGAACTATGTACACAATAAAATGACTGGACGATCCATCAATACGAGGATCACGGAGCGCAAATGATATTGTAATTTAGCACAAGTGGAGAAATGAACCGTGGCGGAGAATGCCCAGTGTGGGACCAAACCACATAAAAAATTTGCCAATACTAAGGTTTTTCGCTGTGGAGAAGGCGTACCACACCCGTTTATTCAGAGGAAGGTGTATAAATTCACAAACATGATAGAACTTTCAAAAAAATGGAAGAAAGCCTCAAGATAAACAGCCCCGGGATTTTCTACATCTACATCTACACCCATACTCCGCAAGCCGCCTGACGGTGTGTGTTGCAGAAAACTAACGTTACAGGCTACAAGTGGGGAAGCACAGCGGTAGTGACCAGGGAAAAGCCCTTGGGCGTTGATGCGACAGGTACATTCAACAACAGAAACCAACATATCATACGTCTTGTTATTGGGTTCAAATTAAACCAATGTAGCTGCACTTCCGTGCTCCTCGAACCACTGCAGCACGATTCTGGTTTTGTAACATGCTGCTGGGAAAGACATCAAACATGAAATGATGCAGGTGTTCTGAAATGCTGTTCACAAAGTCCATTGTTGTCATGGTGACTTAAGTACATCCAATGGATGCTTGGGTGAATGTCCTCCACTACCATGGTTACGCGGTGCGTTGCATACGTCTAGTATCTGGTCATCTGTGGGCACTGCAATCGACCTGGTGTAAGAAGGAGCGTGATTCATTCGACTTGGCGAAACGTTTACGTTGACCTACGGACCAGTTTTCACATGACAACACACAGAGGTCGTCTGCTGAGGAGCCCCACGTTCGACAATGTGGGCTGAACGGTGTCCTCCGAAATACTTGCGCCTGCATCAGTAAACGTACTCTGTCGTCCAGTCTGCCACACTTGCTGCCTATCTTTTTTCACAGAGCGAGCAAGCTTCCGATGTTCACGTTCTATGATGGGACGTCTTGTCGCCTACCCCGTTCGACAGATGCTCACGTCAGCAGCACGTGAACAGTCGACGAACTTCGCCGTTTCCGAGACTGGTTGGTTAGCTGATTTGAGTGAGGTACCAAACAGCGAAGTCATCGGTCCCATCGCATTAGGGAAGGAAGTCGGCCGTGCCCTTTCGAAGGAACCGTCCCAGCATTTGCATGAAGCGATTTAGGGAAACCACGGAAACCTAAATCAGGATGTCCAGACGCTGGTTTGAACCATCGTCCTGCCGAATGCGAGTGAATGTCCTCCACAGCTAGTACTGCCTCCACTACCATGGTTACGCGGTGCGTTGCATACTTCGAGTATCCGATCATCTGTGGGCGCTGCAATCAACTTGGTGTAAGAAGGAACGTGATTCATTCGACTTGGCGAAACGTTTCCATTGACCTACGGACCATTTTTCACATGACAACACATATGGGTTATGACGTAAAATAAGAGCTTTCCTTTGTACAAATACATCTCAGTCAACTGTCATTCTTCGGCCTATTGCATGTAATCAGGGTCTCAATCACATATTTCTGCCTATTTGATAAACAAACAATCAGTGATGCAAATGATATTTTCTCTTTCCGAGATGGTCAAAGTCGCTTATGTCACAGGGTTTCCCGGTTGCAGCCCGATCGTCGCTAAAATGATTCATCACTCCTCTCTGCTCTTCTTATGTACTTCCCTTACCGCGTCGTGTACCCGTAACGCCAACACATTCAACTTCGCGTTGGGTAGTGGTTATAATGTCTTGGCACATCAGCGTATCTTGTCACCTCAATCACAGTATCACGGTACGGACGTCCCTGTCTTACCACATGGCTCATGTACAATGTTATACTACCTGGATGGCTATTGCTACGAGTCTCACCAGTCGGGACGTTGTTTCGCGATAATTTTGGAACGCACATGGACACTAGCATATTGTAGCACATGTGCTACTTATCATAATCACACATAAGAGAAAGGCCTGGGCGTTACACTGTTTCACATCCTCCATTCCTTGCCATGGATCTCTCACCCTGCTTCTGTCAACAAGACTGGTGTTTTATAGCCTAAGTATCACTGCAACCGCCTTTCCAGAAAGTGGTCTTCGTTTCTGAAACTGGAGTCGTTCTCTGTGTCAACTACTGCCAATTGAACCAGCTCTCGTGTGGACACTAAGACTACCATAGCTAGCTCTCGACGTTCTTGAGACCAGAGAAAGTCTCCCATTCGTCCCGTAATTGACACATTGTATAAACCAAGAAATGAAGTAAAATAAGAGCTTTCCTTTGTACAAATACATCTCAGTCAACTGTCATTCTGCGACCTATTGCATGCGATCAGGGTCTCAATTACAGATTTCTGGCTATTTGATAAACAAACTGTTGTGTACATAGTTCCGCGTAGTCAGCGCGTACACAACTTTCCCACTAGAGCGCGCCTCGCTAATCACAACAGCGCAGGCGCAGCTCTCGTCCGTCTCCACACTACGAGATGGCGCTGTCTTAGAGACGGACCAAATGCTGCTTCCGCCGATCCGAGTATTAATATGTAATGCAGCCAGTGAGATTGCTGCTAACGTAGAACCTTTTCTCCTCACGGATCACATTCGTGCAGTGATACCTGAATGCGTGAGGTATTATAACGAGTGTACAGGCCTCCGATTAGTCAGTCTGCATTTGTCTGTACCAGTCTACAGTCAAGTTTCAGTCTGCGCCTAATAAGATTATCATATTCCCGTACATAGCCATGAAGAGAAATGTATAGACACTTTGTCAAGTATCAGAGATATGTGAGAATAAGATTAACGTACCAAGACCAAAGGAACTTCAGATTGTCACTTGTTAACAGCATCCAGACTCAAGTTACATAATGTCTATGTTATTTATTATTTTAATAAAGGTGTGTGAAAATTAATCAAGTTCTGTCTAAAGTTGGTCAACGTCAATCTGCTACTCTAAGCGTGCAAGTGGCATTTCTATCGTCTGACCTAACGGCAAAAGATAAACACGCCACAATGAGACCACGAGACATATTGCTGACACTCGCCTACTTCGTTAGAGCGACAAGTTAAACAATCTGATGGTGTGTGTACCGAAGGTCTTACAGTACTCACACCACACAAACAATCAGTAATCCAAAAGATATCTTCTCTTAGTGTAAACGTTACGAGAGATCGAAAGCTAAATTTATAAACGAACTGAGGAAACTCTATCGTTGTCTTCCGCTCCATGTTGTCATATTACTAACCAATCCAATCAGAATTCTATACAGCTAAGTTTTAAGTAAAGCAAAAACGTAAATCTGCAAGGAAAATACACTGATGAGTTAAATCATTATGACCACAGCCCACCGCGAGGTTGCATGCCTCCTGCTGGTGCTGCGGGCACATGACGCTGTAAGGAAAGAATGTAGGCGGAAGAGAAACGAATAGGCAGTCATTGTAGCAAACATACGCGCGGCAAATGCGGAAATCCCCTGAGATAAGCCGTTTTGGAAAAGGGCATTTTCTTATGGCCTTGCGACTGGAAACGAGAATCTATGAAAAGGCGAAACTGTTCGGCTGTTGGCGTACTGCTATCGTGAGCACGTATGGAAAGTGATTGACGGATGGTGTTATAAGGGGTAGGCCGTATGATATTGGACGACCACGTCTCATCACAAAACGTAGAGATCGGAAGATCCCCCACTGTGTAAACCAGGACAGACAGCGACTTGACCACAGAGTACAGAGCTGGTGCAGGATCAAGTGTTTCGCAGCACACCGTTCAAAGATCATTGTTGAACATGGAGCTCCACATCACACGATCAGGTACATGTTACTGTGTTGACCAAAAGACATCGTCAGTTATGACTGCAGTGGGCACAGCATCACTGAGTTTTCACCGTGGATCAACAGGAACGTGTCGCCTGTCGAATAAACAGCATTTCTTGTTATACCAGGTCGATGGCTGGGTCCTTACACGCCGTCATCGAGGCGAATGGCTGCACGAAACGCGCATCACGCCACAGACGCAGGCTGGTGAGGACAGAACTATGGTATGGGGTACACTGAGTTGGGCTCCAATGGGATCTGTGGTGGTGATCGAAGGCACCATGACAGCAGTGAACTGCGTGAACATTATGCCGGACCACGTGCATCGCTTCACGCCTTAAGTCTCCCCGTACGGCCATGGCGTCTTTCAGCAGGATAACAGTCCATGCTGCAAGGTCAGAATCGTGCTATAGTGGTTTGAAGGGTGTTATACTGAGCTCACCTTGATGTCTTGGTCAGCAAATGTGCCTGATGTGTACCCACAGGAACACATATCGGGCGCCTGCTGTGTGCCTGTAAATCACCGTCCTGTAATCTGTGGGAGTTGCTTCGCCCGTGCATAGACATCTGGGGCCAAATACTTCTGGAATCCTGCCGATGACTTGTAGAATCCATGTCAATAGGAATCTCTGTTGTACTGTGTTTGAAAAGTGGAACAACACGCTATTAAACACGTGGTCACAAAGTTTTGGCTCATCGGTCTAAATGTATGCAGAATACATCTTCTGTTTTACGAGGGGATTTCTGAAGTAAGTTAAACATTATTATGCAAAGCCAAGTAACTTTTATTGAACGCTGCACAATGCTTCAAAGTGTCACAAATGGATGACATTATTTTTCATCATACTCACCAAGCGTCTATTTTTAGTATGTGACAGCGGCTGCCTTAGCTTACAGTTGAGCCTTGAAAGCGTAATAGGTCAACATGAGGTGGTCTACAAAGAGTCTTTTGTTTGAGAATGCATGTTTTCGGCTATATTTTTACTTCTGACGGTTAGTAATGGGATAGAAGTGTAAGGTATGTTATACTCTAGGACGATATAAATATTTATTTGTCGTCGTCAGAACGTATAATATTGCGATGTACTGATTTGTTTCATTGTTTTATAGAAAATGATAATGGGATAACGTAACCGATTATGTTTCTCCTGCCGGTCTCGGTGGTCGTGCGGTTCTAGGCGCTCCAGTCCGGAGCCGCGCTGCTAACTACGGTCGCAGGTTCGAATCCTGCCTCGGGCATGGATGTGTGTGATGTCCTTAGGTTAGTTAGGTTTAATTAGTTCTAAGTTCTAGGGGACTGATGACCACAGCAGTTGAGTGCCATACTGCTCAGAGCCATTTGAACCATTTATGTTTCTCCTTTCTGAAGTGCATTCGTCTTTAAACTATGTATATGGTATAGGTACATAGAAAAAAATCAGAGCGTCACGAACATGTGTTTCACTTTAGCTGCACGTGACATTACATCATATCTGTGAAACCTATTACATTTCTTAATTTCTAATGTAAATTCAGCTCCAAAATATATATACTGCACAGAATCACACAAAAAAAAATCAAAGTGAATATGTGTCGCAGTTTGTTGTTGTTGTGGTCTTCAGTCCTGAGACTGGTTTGATGAAGCTCTCCACGCTACTCTATCCTGTGCAAACTTATTCATCTCCCAGTACCTACTGCAGCCTACAACCTTATGAATCTGCTTAGTGTATTCATCTCTTGGTCTCCCTCTAAGATTTTTACCCTCCACGCTGCCCTCCAATACTAAATTGGTGATCCCTTGATGCTTCAGAACATGTCCTGCCAACCGATCCCTTCTTCTTGTCAAGCTGTGCACAAGCTCCTCTTCTCCCCAATTCTACTCAATACTTCCTCATTAGTTATGTGATCTACACACCTAATCTTCAGCATTCTTCTGGAGCACCATATTTCAAAAGCTTTTATTTTCTTTTTGTCTAAACTATTTATCGTCCACGTTTCACTTCCATACGTGGCTACACTCCATACAAATACTTTCAGAAACGATTTCCTGACATTTTAATCTATACTAGATGTTAACAAATTTCTCTTCATCAGAAACGCTTTCCTTGCCATTGCCAGTCTACATTTTATATCCTCTCTACTTCGACCATCATCAGTTATTTTGATCCCCAAATAGCAAAACTCCTTTACTATTTTAAGTGTCTCATTTCCTAATCTTATTCCCTCAACATCACCGGTCTTAATTCGACTACATTCCATTATCCTCGTTTTGCTTTTGTTGATGTTCATTTTATACCCTCCTTTCAAGACACTGTCCATTCCGTTCAACTGCTCTTAGCTGCACATAAAACTGCATCTTGGCAAAGTAAACTGTCAATATTGTAGTGAGAATCATCAGAGTTTATTGCCTGCACCTTGGACGGTATGAACCTGATGATATAATCAACAGATAGTCATAAGGAAATAACTACAGACCACCATGACAGATATTTTACTCCTCTGCAGAGTGAAAGATTCTTCTTGGATGTCTCGCAGAAACTATGGGAACAGCGTAATAACATCTAAACAGGTGCTGGAAAATTCTCAGTGTGACAGTTATCTTTAGTGACGCAAGCATAAGAATAATTTGAAAAGGAAAGCCATTTCGGTCAGAATTAATTTTCGGTGCTCTCACGGTGTTAGTATGATAACTCTTTAAAATATACACACAGTTTGCTACTTACAGATTGTGTAATGTAAGAAATATTGGCAACACATTCTCTGTAGCTTTCAGCTGCCAGTCGTCACTACATATACTATGCAGAAAACACAAATTCTCCTCGTGCTACATCCATACACCAATTCCCTGCTACCTCTACAAATTTGTTTTGTAGGACCGCCTACTCATCTACTCATTCATTGTAGTATGTTATTATCTCCTACTATTTGTCGGCTACTGTTTCGACTCGTAATTTATAACGGCTGTTTTGAAGAAGCGAGGCCCACTGTTCTAATTCTTTTCTATTGTGTTCGCCCACCATCCCCTAAAAATCCCTCAAGTTGTCACGAAAATGCTGACAACAAGGGAAAAACCGATACAGCTCGTAACTTTGACGATGCACTGAAACGGACATATAAGAAAACCATACGTATTTTTCTGAGTTATTGCAGATGGAAGGCCAGTGGCTGAGACGCTGGGATTGTATTCTAGGGAGAAGGATTCGGTTCTCCGTCGACCATCGTACCATCCTCATCTAGGTAGTTCCTGGTCTCTCTGAGTGACCAGCTGATTCCGCGGTGGTTGCTTCAACGAACCTTCTACCGATTTATTTGCCCACCCTCCACTACCTAGAGCTACCTGCCCATCTCTAAATATCTCTAGGTTTGACTTTAAATCCTAAAATCCCACACTTTTAGTTTACAGTAATTTAGAATTTTTTCCAATTGAGAGTGCAAGAAGTTTCATATTGGAATTATATGTGTTTCAGGCGGCGAGTCCCGCATGCACAGAGCTGGAGACTATCGTACTAGATTGGCTTGGTGAGTCTATACTGCTACATGATAATCTTGCAATATAACCTCTGCGTGCATAAACAAAATGTGTTGCACAATTCCTTTCTTCATGTGTTTGCTACAAGGACAAAACTGTTTGATTGTTACAGTCACCTAATTGGAGAGCCTCCTTCGTACCGTTGAGTCTCGAGAGTAATTCGATTAGCTGCTTTCATACGCTTTTATGGCGAGTGTATATTTGTGTTCTTAGTAGGACTCGAGGAGCTGTTACGTAACTGGGAAGAAGCGTCCAGCACGAGTAGTTGTCACCAGTGCTTAGGGGTAGCTTGTGTGATATACTTATTTAAGAAAGATGAATATTGTTGATTCCTTACTCGGGCTATATGCCTACGAAATAAGCATGAACCCTTCACTCGTATGTCAATAGTACAAACCTCATGTTGCCTTGAGTTTAAATCTCCGTCTGGATGTTAAGGTACCCAGTACAGAGATTATTGTATAATTTCGCTACAAGAAGCTTCATTATTTTCAAAATAGTTTCGTTGTTCCAGTATTCAAGGTTTAATGTAATGGAGACCTACAGTAAGTCAATCAAGTAGAGAAGTCACATCAACAATCATACTCATAAAAAAATAGATATGCCTCTCAACGTTATACTCAAAAATTTCTCACCGACGTATGCCGATCATATAATTAGGAAGGGCATGGGCAGAATGGCCAGAAGAACATGAGAGATAGCAAGCAGAGAAAGAGCAGAGGGAAGGAGATTATGAACTCAGGAAGGACTGCACAGACATAGGGATCAAGGTGGATGGAAAGTTCAAAGAAAAGGTTGCAGGAACAGAATAAATAATCGCCTATAAGAGAACCATATTTCAGAAGGGCAAAAGAGATACATGATGTAAGATGTGATCAAGAGCGATAGAAAGGAAAAATCTATGAACGGGCTACCCATGATCACACAAAGTTTTTAATGAAAGAGAAATAATTTCAATGATTTAAGGAATGTGCGAATCTTATAAGCAGAGTGTCATAAATCAACCAGAGGTGATATCGTTATGCAGACCTCTAACGTGGTATGTGTGGAACTGGTTCCCTTTGTACATGTTAGGGTACTATGACTTGTAAGTTCTCCGTTTCGACTAGCAAGCAATATTTGTAAGATGATAGCGGTTCTTGGCTTTTAGAAGACTGGTAGCGGTGCAAAGGCAGCTCCTTAGCGTAGCGTGCCAATAAAATCGTGTGCTAACTTTTCTGTAAGTTCATTGAAACCAAAACGTGAGAGTGTCGTTGGTGTACAAGCCAGACTGCTTTATCTGTACCATTTCGCATTCCTTCACAGGCTTCCACTGGATGCATTACAATATGACTTGCTTCTGTTTTTCATTACCTCACAGTTTGAGCTGCAAAGCCATAATCTAATGTTTGTATAGTATAACTTACCGAAACGAACGTATTTAGGTTGAAGTCCAAGCACTCATCTAATGAAACAAAGATAAAAACTTAGAGAGTTGCCTGAAGTACACAGTTAAAGGGATGACATAAAGTGTATCTTGAAAACAAAATGTCTAAACACATTAATTTCCAGGTAATACTGCAGAGTGTTACCACTCAGGCGATTTGTGGTCACTGAGACCCATATTACAGTTAAAACGTTGCAAATTTCATTGTAATGCTTTGGAAACATTGTACTATTCAGAGAAACTCAGTTAAGTTCATGTGTATGTCTCACAAACACCACTTTAAGCACGAGAATGTACATCGGTACATTCCCGTAAATTACGGACGTATTCGTAGCGTGTTACGGACGGGGTTGTTCTTTGGGAAAAGTAAATAATGGAGAATATTTGATTTTATATCCATTACTGCATTCTTCCTCAGTATGCCTGCGGAACGGTTTGAAATGGAATGATCACTTAAAATTAATTGTTGGTAAGGCGGGTACCAGGTTGAGATTCATTGGAGAGTCCTTAGAAAATGTAGTCCATCAACAAAGGAGGTGGCTTACAAAGCACTCGTTCGACCTATACTTGAGTATTGCTCATCAGTGTGGGATCCGTACCAGATCGAGTTGACGGAGGAGATAGAGAAGATCCAAAGAAGAGCGGCGCGTTTCGTCACAGGGTTCTTTGGTAACCGTGATAGCGTTACGGAGATGTTTAGCAAACTCAAGTGGCAGACTCTGCAAGAGAGGCGCTCTGCATCGCGGTGTAGCTTGCTCGCCAGGTTTCGAGAGGGTGCGTTTCTGGATGAGGTATCGAATATACTGCTTCCCCCTACTTATACCTCCCTTGGAGATCACGAATGTAAAATTAGAGAGATTCGAGCGCGCACGGAGGCTTTCAGACAGTCGTTCTTTCCACGAACCATACGCGACTGGAACAGAAAAGGGAGGTAATGACAGTGGCACGTAAAGTGCCCTCCGTCACACACCGTCGGGTGGCTTGCGGAGTATGAATGTAGATGTAGATGTAGATGTAGATGTAGTAGTAGAAAACACATTGCTGCCCTTCGTAAACGCACATGAAAATCATACGTGTTACGTAATCACACCATAAGCGTGCAATCACAAGAACAAAACTTTATTTACAGAAATTTAGCCGATGTATACCAATTTTATGTCTCTGTTCGTCCACAAACTCTGTCAGTGATTACTACAGAGCAGTTTAAATTTCGCATCACATATAAAAGGAAAATTCAAATCTCCGTGTCTACGAGTTGCGTCCCGTACACTACAAGAAGTAAATTACATGGCCAAAATTACAGATAACTTCACAGTTTCATCCATTCAGTTAAAATTTTTCAGAAAACTTCAGTCGATTGCTTCCTTGAAAATACGCAGTATGTTATATCAATGTTTTATCAAGACAACTACACAAAGGAGAAAAAGTGCCATACAGCTAAAGATGACTTCTAAGTCTCATTATTTCAGTTAAAAAGTTTTAAAAAGAAGAATAAGTTGCTTCTTAAAATACAAGGTGTGCCAGGAGGAATGGTCAATATTCAAGGATATGACACAACAATAATTGTAAGCGATAAGTCTATTAAATGTAGGCATTTTACGAGCCCTTTCTCATCTTCGATACTGGGGAACAAATCCATTCTTTTGTAAGCCCTTTGCTTTCCATTAACAGAGAGGTCGAAGTAGGGATCTAATCAGGAAAAAAATCCCCAGTAAACATGGGCTCTAAAGTGTATAACTTAAGATCTATGAGCACTTCTTAACCTTTGTTACTGTGAAACACATCTCTTCTACTGAGCACGTGCTCATACCTCTTAACGTATGCATTTGAGAGACCGTGTTTACCAGACTTTTAGTTTCGAATGATCATTCCTTCCATTTAGATGAATATTTATCATTATGTCTGGGACACCCTGTATAGGCAAATGTATTTCAGTGCCACTGTGAATTTTTCTCCTACAACTAATGAAATTTTGTATGTAAAAATCTTTAGGTGTCTAGAATAATCACAGCATATATTGCGTGAGGCACTACATTCAATCATGACAAGCGTCTAAGCTTCATTTGTTTTACAGTGATAAACCACTTTGAAGTGGACCCGACCCAACACTGTTACACATATAGACGACAAACGTCTGTCCTTTTTACAGATTCTATTTTCTCGTTTGCAGGGAAGGCGATAGGCTTGCCGAATGATTTCCTCGCATTTGCCGAAGGCAGCAAAGGAGGCGGTGTCATTCAGGTAAAGCGATCTGCAATATTTAATGCACGTTGGTTTCATCTGAACTGTCTATACAGAAAACTTTAAGTTTTAAATGAATTTAGACATTTGGTATATGCGACACTTTGCTGTGTGTAATATTTCATTGCCAACTTCCTCTTGAAGTTGCAGCTTCGAATCTAATCGCAAGCAGTGTGTTACAGCCATATTCTGGAAAGCCCTGAGGTCTCAATCATGTGTGGTCCTCTCATACATTGTGGACGGAATTTTTTCGTTTGCTTCCTTTCCTGCTGTTGCTCCTTGCTTCTCCGAGGTGTAACCATCACTGCTGATATTTATGGTCAACAACTAAGACGTCTTGTAGATGCAATCCAAGAACAACGACCAGGAAGATTGTATGAAATGGTGCTACTCCACAATAACATCCTCCCGCATTTTGGTAGACTGACAAAAAATACTGTACAGGAGTTGGGTTGCGAAATCATTTCGTAACCACTTTATTCACCTGATAATTCGCCGTCAGATTACCACCTTTCCTGCTCTATATCGAACAACCTTCAAGGAGCTTCCTTTCCGGATGAAAAGGGGCTCCGAACATGGCTCGACGAATCCTTCGCCTCGAAACCACGTGTTTTTTACAGTCGCGGAATCGAAAAGTTACAGCGTTGGCAGACCGTTGCAAATAGTGGAGAATATATTACTGATGTGTAAGGTCTCTGTTATGTGTATCTGTTGTTCATGGAAAATCGCTACGAACTTATACACAAATCCTGTATAAACTCTACTCCATGTATTGATACTGTCCCAGAAGCCTTAATATGCATCTCTTATGTACCGCTTCAGCCATAGTAAATTACCATACTAGTTATTTTCTCAACTTTTTCTATTTTCCCTCTTCTGGGCCTATATTCCGCAGTTTTCTCCTGGACTATAAGTTGCTCGGACACATTTCAGTTGTCACTAACAGTTTGTGTACCGACGTCGTCTGTTATGCACGAAATTCGACATAACGAACCCGCACTCATTCTTCGAAGAGTGTAACTGAGTCTCACACCCAGAACGTTCAACACCTGTTTCCATGTAGCATACATTGAGGTAATAAAAATCATTGAATACCTCCAAATATAGCGTAGGACCTCCTTTTGCGCGTCGTAGTGCAGTAACTCGATGTCGCATGGGCTCAACAAGTCGTTGGAAGTCCCCTGCAGAGATATTGAGCCATGCTGCCTCTGTAGCCCTTCATAATTGAGAAAGTGTTGCCGATGCAGGATTTTGTACACGAACTGACCTCTCGATTATGTCCCACAAATGTTCGATGGGTTTCATGTTGCACGATGTGGTTTTCAAGTCATTCGCTCGAATTGTCCAGTATCCATAAGAATTCCATTGTTGCTTGGGAACATGTAGTCCACGAATGGCTGCAGATGATATCGAAGTAACCTAACGTAACCATTTGCACTGGATCAGAGGACCCAGTCCATTGCATTTAATCACAGCCCACGCCATTGTGGAATTACCACCACATTGCCCAGTGCCTAGTTGACAGCTTGGGTATATGGCCTCGTGGGGTCTACGCCACACTCGAACCGTAGCATCAGCTCTCACCAACTGAAGTCGGAACTCTTCAGACCAGCCCACGGTTTTCCGATCGTCTAGTGTCCAAGCGATATGGTCACGAAACAAGGACAGGCGCTGCATAAACAGAGGCACCCGTGTCGGTCATCTGCTGCCATAGCCCATCAAGACCACATTTCGCCGTTTGCCGTACATCCCACGGTGAGTTCTGCCGTTATTCCACGCAATGTTGCTTGTCTGTTAGTACTGACAATTCTACGCAAACACAGCAGCTCACCGTAGTTAAATGAAGGTCGTTGACCACTGATTGTTCCTTCTTGAGGGGTAATACCTAAAATTTGGTATTATCGGCACAGTCCTGATGCTTTGGATCTCGGAATATTGAATTCCCTAACAATTTCCGAAATGGAATGCCCCGTGCATCTAGCTCCAACTACCACTCCCCGTTCAAAGTGTTTAAATTCCCGTCGTGTGTCCATAATCACGTCGGAAACCTTTTCACATGGGTCATCCTATTACAAATGACAGTTCCGCCAATACAATGACCTTTTATACTTTGTGTATCGTCTACATCTACATCTACATCCATACTCCGCAAGCCAACTGACGGTGTGTGGCGGAGGGTACCTTGTGTACCTCTATCGGTTCTCCCTTCTATTCCAGTCTCGTATTGTTCGTGGAAAGAAGGATTGTCGGTAAGCTTCTGTGTGGGCTCTAATCTCTCTGATTTTATCCTCATGGTCTCTTCGTGAGATATACGTAGGAGGGAGCAATATACTGCTTGCCTCTTCGGTTAAGGTATGTTCTCGAAACTTCAACAAAAGCTCGTACCCGAGCTACTGAGCGTCTCTTCTGCAGAGTCTTCCACTGGAGTTTATCTATCGTCTCCGTAACGCTTTCGCGATTACTAAATGATTCTGTACCGAAGCGCGCTGCTCTCCGTTGGATCTTCTCTATCTATCTCTTCTATCAACCCTATCTGGTACGGATCCCACACTGCTGAGCAGTATTCAAGCAGTGGGCGAACAAGCGTACTGTAACCTACTTCCTTTGTTTTCGGATTGCACTTCCTTAGGATTCTTCCAATGGATCTCAGTCTGGCATCTGCTTTACCAACGATAAACGTTATATGGTCATTCCATTTTAAATCACTCCTAATGCGTACTCCCAGATAATTTATGGAATTAACTGCTTCCAGTTGCTGACCTGCTATTTTGTAGCTAAATGATAAGGGATCTATCTTTCAATGTACTCTCAGCACATTACACTTGTCTACATTGAGATTCAATTGCCATTCCCTGCACCATGCGTCAATTCGCTGCAGATCCTCCTGCATTTCAGTACAGTTTTCCATTGTTACAACCTCTCGATATGCCACAACATCATCCGCAAAAAGCCTCAGTGAACTTCCGATGTCATCCACAAGGTCATTTATGTATATTGTGAATAGCAATGGTCCTACGACTCTCCCCTGCGGCACACCTAAAATCACTCTTACTTCGGAAGACTTTTCTCCATTGAGAATGACATGCTGCGTTCTGTTATCTAGGAACTCTTCAATCCAATCACACAATTGGTCTGATAGTCCATATGCTCTTACTTTGTTCATTAAACGTCTGTGGGGAACTGTACTACCGCCACCTGTATATGTGCATACCGCTATCCCATGTATTTTATCATCTCAGTGTACACTGCGGAGCATGGCTTAGCTATACAGGCTAGAACCTTTCACGAGCACCCGCTCTTACCGACTGAACAACAGCAGAGTTCTCGAACCTAGGCCGCGAAAACAGTCGAGGTCCACCAGACAGGTTCAATCGCTTGGAATATATCAAGAAAAGAGTTGCTGCTTTCGTTACCTTACAGCACATACGATTAAGGTAATCTATTCGCCGAGCAATGTGGCACAGTGGTTAGCACCTTGAGTTCGACTTTTTTTAGAACGATTTTTCAAATCCCAGTACGGACATTGAGATTGACGTTTTCTGTGCTTTTCCTCCAAACTGCGTAAGGGAAATACCAGTATACTTCCTCTGGAAAGGGCCAATTCCCTTCGCTACACATCCTCAATCTGAGCTTGTGCTCCGCCTCTAATGGTCTCATCGTTCATGGGACGCTAAACACGTACCTCCTCCCTTTCAACGTTTTTCTTTAAGTTTACATATTCCTTAAAAGCTCTTGTTAAATGGAAAACCGAGACGACCGTTCAGCAAAAGCGTTTGACGTCATCACACCCCTGACATTTTTTCTCGCTTCTCGCGAACCACCAGTCTGTCAGAGATCTTCGTGCGTCATAGATCTCAGTGACTGGCAGGAATGGGCCACTCAGGCAAGCAGCTCACTTTACTTGCCACATTACGATTAGCCGGATGGAGCTATTCTTGTCCGAGTACTTACGGCTGTGCTTTACCAGTGTTGCATCATTATTTGCAGCCGTAATCAGCTACAATCAAACAATGGTACGGCTGTCGCACGAGGTACTTACCGTGGCAGCGATGGGAAATCGCACGGCAAAGTGCGCCAGTTTGCTCGTATTATTGCTGCTCTTAGACACATTTACCTCGCTATGAACAACCTGTCGAAGCCTTCAATGCAGACAAAAAGATTCATAACATTTTACACAACTCGTTTCTTATTCTTCTAAAAGAAAGCTGTTGATTATCATTTGTTATGAATTTTCCGGCACCTATCAAAGTAAAAGTACAGGAATGATGTTTCGACATAGAATAAGATACGGGATTTGAAACAAACCTGTGGAGTAAAATTATGTTATGTGCCACAGATAAAGGGTTTACGTGTGGATTTCGTAAAGCTCTAATTGTCACCCTTAAAAAATGTGGTTTTCTGCGTTGATTTGTCGTTCTTTCCCAATGTATCTTGACCTTCAGAATGCCTTGATTGTAAAAGTATGCAGATTTTGTCTTAAAATACTATTTCACTTCATTCATGACGTCATCTGTGTTTTCACATTGGGGGTCACCCAACAGACTCTTCATTTCTGGGAACGAAAAACGGCATTTGGTACGAGATCTGGAGAATACGGCGTGTAATACAAGATTCAAAAGTGACAGTCTCTCGTTTTGTTAACTGCAACTTGAGATGATTTAGACGGAGCGCTGACAGCCAGAAGACGAACACCTCCAGAGAGCATACTGCGGCAATTCTTATTCGGAGCTTCCTGTAACTTGTCCAGAAGATTGCTCTGTTATCAGCCTGTTACGATTTGACCCCGGGGAACACAACCTCTGAGAATGAATCTGTGATAGTTCCAGAAAACAGAAAGCATGTCCTTTCTAGCTGACTTTTACACTCAGCTCGTCTGTTAGGGGCATGTGCCCAGCTTGAAAATTCCTTTCCCACCTCACAATAGTCTCATGGGCAATCATATCCGTAAACAACCGACAAGTCATCACAGGTTTCCTAGGACCTGTTACTTTTGAAATGCAGAAACTTTATCAAACTCCGAGTCCCAATTTTCCCCATCTTATACCTCAGTCACTTCTGGCAGTACTAGTAAAAAAATAAAAAATAAACACAACTGAAGTTTTCAACCCCTCCTACTTCATTTGGCATTCTTCTCCAGGAACTATACTCCATATTGGGTCGCGAATGGCGGTAATCGTAGAACATCCAGAGGGTGTTTCAAAAAGTTTCATTGTACACTACTAGCCATTAAAATTTCTACACGACGAAGGAGACGTGCTGCAGACTCGAAATTTAATCGACAGGAAGAAGATGCAGTGATATGCAAATGATTAGCTTTTCAGAGCATTCACACAAGGTCGGCGTCGGTGGCGACACCTACAACGTGCTGACATGAGGAAAGTTTCCAACCGATTTCTCATACACAAACAGAAGTTCACCGGCGTTGCCTGGTGAAACGCAGTTGTGATGCCTCGTGCAAGGAGTAGAAATTCGTACCATCACGTTTCCGACTTTGATAAAGGTCAGATTGTAGCCTATCGCGATTGCGGTTTATCGTATTGCGACATTGCTGCTCGCCTTGGTCGAGATCCAATGAGTGTTATGGACACCAGTGCTGGATCCCAACAGCCTCGTATCACTAGCTGTCGAGATGACAGGCATCTTATCTACATGGCTGTGACGGATCGTGCAGCCACGTCTCGATCCCTGAGTCAACAGTTGGGGACGTTTGCAAGACAACAACCATCTGCACGAACAGTTCGACGACGTTTGCAGCAGCATGGATTATCAGCTCGGAGACCATGGCTGCGGTTACCCTTGACGATGCATCACAGACAGGAGCGGCTGCTGTGGCGTACTCAACGACGAACCTGGGTGCACGAATGGCAAAACGTCATGTTTTCGGATCAATCCAGGTTCTGTTTACTGCATCATGATGGTCGCATCCGTGTTTGTCAACATCGCGGTGAACGCACATTGGAAGCGTCTACTCGTCATCGCCATACTGGCGTATCACCCACCGTGACGGTATGGGGTGCCATTGGTTACACGTTCCGGTCGCGCCCTGTTCGCATTGACGTCACTCTGAACAGTGGATGTTACATTTCAGATGTGTTACTAGCCGTGGCTCTACCCTTCATTCGATCCCTGCGAAAACCTACATTTGAGCAGGATAATGCACGACCGCATGTTGCAGGTCCTGTACGGGCCTTTCTGGATACAGAAAATGTGGGACTCCTGCCCTGGCCAGCACATTCTCCAGATCTCTCACCAATTGAAAACGTCTGGCCAATGGTGGCCCGGTAACTGGCTCGTCACAATACGCCAGTCACTACTCTTGATGAACTGTGGCATCGTGTTGAAGCTGCATGGGCAGCTGTACCTGTACCCGCCATCCAAGCTCTGTTTGAGTCAATGCCCAGGCGTATCAAGGCCGTTATTATGGCCAGGGGTGGTTGTTCTGCGTACTGGTTTCTCAGGGTCTATGCACCCAAATTGTTTGAAAATGTAATCACATGTCAGTTGTAGTGTAATATATTTTTCCAATGAATACCCGTTTATCGTCTGCATTTCTTCTTGGTGTTTCAATTTTAATGGCCAGTAGTGTATTTCACAAGACTACATGTTATACAGTTCGCCTAGGTGGCTGAGCAGCCAGTGCAGATGACTGCCATGCTGAGGACCCGGGTCCGATATCCGGTACTGCCAAGAAAAGTTTCCTTGGTGGGAAGACTGGTACGGGGTGCACTCGAACTCGTGATGGCACATGAGGAGCTACTAGACCGAGCAGTAGCGGCTCTAAGTTCGCAAAACGGCGGGGAGAGAGGTGTTCTGACCACGTGACCCTCCGTACTACACCCGCACGACATCGCAAGGGATGCTACGGCGGCCGGTATACATTGCTCGTCTGACATGGACGAGGTACTCGCAATATGGTATACATGAACGAAGGTAGCAACTTGAGGGTGTATTTTTAATTGTGCATCGAAACTAAAAGTTTACCTTGGCGTCAGTTGTAAGTTTCCGCTACATGCGTTGCCTTTACGGGTCTCCCTGGACGAGTCAGTGAAAGAAGAACTGCTTGCCTGTGATACTGCGCAGCAGACAACAGGAATATTTGAGATGGTGTAGCAATATTTTATGTTCTGTTGCAAAGCACGCATTAAAAATGTCAACCCCCTCAGATTAAGTTGGTAAACCAAAGTGTACGTTGTTTTTATGAGATAAAAAGTAAAGATCGATTTATAAAGATTTGTTCTTTATCTCAAACTGCTCTCTGTGGTAGCACTCACAGTGCCCTCTACCACTTCATAAATTTGATCTTAACACTTCTAGATATTTCGTAATTTTCGAAAGACTAATGCTCCACACTGTGATGGGCTGCTTCCAGTGGTCCGTAAAGTGTCAAGTTTCTGACGGTGTGGCTCTGCCGATTCTTGTACGCAGGAAGATAATAACCCAGTTTTCGGATGCGGTGTAGCAGTTGCGTCAGATCCCCGTGCGACTGGCTGCTGGTTGCGAAACACGATGAGAGATGTGGCCATCCTGGTGGCATAACACGTATCGCTTCCCGAGCAGCACGTGTCACCTGACACAAATTTTTGGCGCAACGCATGTGTCCGGAAACGGAAGGTAGTGGTCGCTGCAAGCCGGAAGGAAACAGAGTGGCACAAACACGACAGAAACCGAAATAGATAAGAACTTCACGTGTCTCGGTAATTAATTACATATGCTTTGTAGAAATTTGGAGTACTAGGGAACGATCAAAATTGTTTTACAAAATCAAATAACAATAGAATTCAGATATGAAAAAGCTATCAGAATACAAGTGGTATAAAGTAGAATAATACTCAAGATCGGAAGCAGATGGTGTTTGTTTTTGATCTGTTGTATAATAGACATTCACTGTCTTTCCCCGTCGATTTGTTTGCTGAGTTACTTTGGATTTCCACGCATATGACCAAGAGACGATTTGCCCGAACAACCGAATGTGTTGTTTCTTTGCTTTGGATCCGAGCCTCATATCTCTTTTGATTTCTCTTACAGTTTTTGGTAACTCTGGAAATGTAGCCGAGATTCCGTATACAGTCTGAAGGTACACATCAAGACTGTGTAATAATGTCATTTTATTTAATCGACGCTTGAGTATGAATAATTTGACCATACGGTGTATTTAATGTGATAACTAGAGGCCGTGCACTTCTCTTATACCACATACAGTCGTCTCATGACTTAAGATTAAACGATTTTGTCCAACTGTTTTGAACTGCGGAGCAAAGTAGAGTAGTTGTCTATGCTGTGACATTTATTGCAAAAAGACTATATTGTACTAATCAGCTAGTTTTCAATCTCGTGTTCAAATATGAAGTACAATTGAAAGAAACTATTTGTACAGCCTGCTGTGTTCATCTAAACTGAGTATAAAACTATTTGCATTAGTATATCAGCCTTTCCGAAGGCAGAGTTAATTCTTGCAATTTATTGTAATGCTGGGTAAAGAAACACACAAGAGGTAAATTTTTTATGGGTGAATAGTGATACTGACTGACGTGCGAGTATAATGGCGTGCGTTCTACATCGTCCGATATGGTCTGGATGTATTAGCCCCTGGCTGACAACAACTGTTCGACTTTCGCCTTCTGAAATTATATAACAGTCTACGTTCACGTTTTGTGGAATGTTTTGGTATAAACCTGTTGCCACAGTGCAGTTCAGCTCATCTCTTATGTGTGCTCAGGAAACGTGCTCCCAGTGTGAAATGTTAGTTTTTCTTGAAGACCTTCAATTGTAACCTACATGAGATTCCAGATTTTTAAGACAATATAAGTAGTTCACGGAAGCTATCACCATCAAAATTATAAAGCTGAAGAACACAACGAGGCAAAAGAGAGAAAAGAAGAAGAGGGAGAAGAAAAATGAGTTTTCGTTATCTAATGGTAAATGATCCAGGTGATAGGTTTGTTGTATGGAACACCGATATATCCCAAAAGAGAGAAGAGGTGAACAGCCAAACTTTGAAATATAGCAACTTTACGCAATTGCAGCTGCTGAAAATGACACAACAAAGACAATTGTTTAAGTAACCAATCCGATTATTTCTCTCTGGAGGTGTGACTCAAAGTTCTCATCAGCTGTCTGTCTTTTCTGCCCAAGCCTCAGCCACAAAATACCTCAGAAACAGTCTGATGTGAAATCTCCAGGGACTTTACAGACGCAAGAGCTTCTGCACTCAAATGACTAAAGATTCTGGGTGTGTATCTATGATTAAAGCCCCATATAGTTATATTGTTTATAAATAGCTCTCATTTGGTCATATGAATAAAGAAATTTCTTTTCTTAGACAGAACTGTCTGGGGACAAGGGAAGAATCCTTGATGGCAGCTTATAAGCTGCAATTCATCTGTCCAATGCATTCCACTCATTTGTCTACGGGGTAATTCCGTCATGATCTTACAAATTTTCATGAACGATGGAGAAGGGTAAGTGTATCAGTGAGATGAAGGATCCTGGCTCGGAAACGACAGAGTCGAAAGCTATCAGCGAAAATCGTTTTCATATCTCTGATTGTAGGATACATGCACCGGTACCGTTGCTGTTAATATTGTAGGGTAGACAAGTTTCAGAACTGGTATTATGGAGCAAAACAAGAAAGAAAGTGTAGTAACTGTGAGCTCTAAAATGCATACCTTAAGGGCTATGGGCACTTGTTCACTAGAAGAGATGTGTTTCACAGTAGTGAAGATGAACAGGCGGTCATAGATCTTAAGACGTATACCCCAGACCACACAATCTTGAGTGTGTGTTTTAGAGCCCTGTATAATTTACTTTTTGTTTCGCTTGGTCCGTACTACCACCTCTGAAACTAGCCTACCCTGCAATTGTAGAAGCAACAGTGCGGGTGTATACTGAGCATTCCACTGTCAGAAGTATGAGTACCATTTCCGATTATAAATTTCGACTCCGTCGTTTCCGGATGCGAAGTTCATACAATTAGCATTCTCCGTTATCTTTGAAAGTTTGTAATTTGATCACAGAATCACCTTCAACATGTCAACTGCAAAGACATGTTTGGGCCCTCGATTTGGTACTTTCACCTGCGAGAAATTCAAGCATCAGAGCCATAAGATGCACATGATTGTTCAATTTGATATTCCGACAAAAAGGTTCCACCATATTTTTTGTGTGAGTTGACTGATTCTAATTATGAATCGTTAATATTGTTCCCATAGGATACTACGTTTTTCTCGTTCTGTGAACTGAATTACTTTGGATTTATGTACATGTAAAGCAAACAAGATATGACTGAATTTTTGTGAGCTTCTTTCAGATAGTTCTTCATTATAGACAACTGCATAACCTGTGAAAAGTCTCAGATTACTATTAATATTGTTTGCCAGGCCATTAATACGCTATCTGACTAAAAGAAATCTGGACACCGCTACGTAATACGAAACTAATCACGAAATATCACGAGAGGCAGAAGACCCGCATGCATAGAAGGAGTCAGTAGAGTAGCAGTAACAGCAGTAAGATTCAGACAGGAGAGCTTAGTGATTTCGGATAGGGAGTAGTCATTGTATGTTACCTCTGCAACAAAACCACCAGGGACGTTTCACCCCTTCCAAAGGTGCCCAAGCCGACTGCTGGTGATGTGATGTGATTGTGAAGAGGAAAAGTGGAAGAAGAACCAGAGCTAATCCTAGACTACGCAGACCTCATATACTGACAGAGAGGGACCGTCGGGCATTGCAGACGGTAGCTACAGAAAATCGCATGAGAGCAGCAGAAGGAATCACTCGTAAGTTCCAAGGTGTTACCAGGAGTCTAAATGGCACTATGATGGTGTATAGAGTGCAATGGTCCAACTGCTGCTCACAGGCCACACCTTTCTGTAGCCATTGCTAAGCTGTGCTTGAGGTGGTATGAAGAGCGACTCTACTGGACGGTGGATCACTGGAAACGACTAATTTAGGATAATTAATCACGCTATACACTTGGCAGTCCGATGGTTTGGTTTTGGTTTCGCGTGTGCCTGGAGAACATTACCTGCCATCATGTGTAGTGCCAAGAGTGAAATACAGAGAAGGTAGTGTTATGGTATAGGAATTTTTTCCTCGGTGGGGGCCGGCCGGTGTGGCCGAGTGGTTCTAGGCGCTTCAGTCAGGAACCGCGTGACCGCTACGGTCGCAGGTTCAAGTCCTCCCTCGGGCATAGATGTGTGATGTCCATTGGTTACTTAGGTTTAAGTAGTTCCAAGTTCTAGGGCACTGATGACCTCAGATGTTAAGTCCCATGGACCTCGGTTGAGTTTTTTCCTTATTGCGATTAGGAAAACGCTCCATGTGGAAGGACATATACCCATAACACAGCATTGGGTACTGCACACGGTAGAGAACAGTCTGGAGACGAGGACTGTTGGTATCAGCATGACAATCTACCCTGTCATAAAGCAGCGTCTGAGAGGCAATGGTTTGGGCAATAAGATTCGTGAAATGAGCTGGCCTATCCAGAGACCCGACCTGAACGCTTTAGATCATCTTTGAGATGAGTTAGAAAGTCGACTTCGCTCCAGCGAACAGCGTCACTACTTTGTCTCCGGAGGAAGAGTGGACTACCATTCCTCCAATGACACCTCATCCCCACCAGAGCCTAAGCCATCATAAAGCTGATGGGTGCACACACCCCACATTAATGTCCACTAATACACTTCTGGACTTTGAAATTGCTACACCACGAAGATGACGTGCTACAGACAAGAAAGTTAACCGACAGGAAGAAGATGCTGTGATATACAAATGATTTGCTTTTCAAACCATTCACACGAGGTTGGCGCCGGTGGCGACACCTACAACGTGCTGACGTGAGGAAAGTTTCCAACCGATTTCTCATACACAAACAGCAGTTCACCGGCTTTGTCCGGTGAAACTTTTTGTGATGCCTAGTGTAAGGAGGAGATATGCGTACCATCACGTTTCGGACTTTGATAAAGGTCGGGTTGTAGCCTATCGCGATTGTGGTTTATCGAATGGCGACATTGCTGCTCGCGTTGGTCGAGATCCAATGACTGTTAGCAGAATATGGAATCGGTGGGTTTCAAGAGGGTAATACAGAACGCCGTCCTGGATCCCAACGGCCTCGTATCACTAGCAGTCGAGATGACAGGCATCTTATCAGCATGGCGGTAACAGATCGTGCAGCCACGTCTCGATCCCTGAGTCAACAGATGGGGACATTTGCAAGACAACAACCATCTGCACGAACAGTTTGTCGACGTTTGCAGCAGCATGGACTATCACCACGGTGACCATGGCTGCGGTCACCCTTGACGCTGCATCACAGACAGGAGTGCCTGCCATGGTGTACTCAACGACGAACCTGGGTGCACGAATGGCAGAACGTCTTTTTTTCATATGAATCCAGGTTCTGTTTACAGCATCATGATGGTCGCATCCGTGTTTGGCGACATCGCGGTGAACGCACATTGGAAGCGTGTATTCGTCATCTCCATACTGGCGTATCACCCGGCGTGATGGTATGGGGTGCCATTGGTTACACGTCTCGGTCACCTCTTGTTCGCATTGACGGCACTTTGAACAGTGGATGTTACCTTTCAGTTGTGTTACGACCCGTGGATCTATCCTTCATTCTATCCCTGCGAAACCCTACATTTCAGCAGGATAATGCACGACCGCGTGTGTTTCTGGATACAGAAAATGTTCGACTGTTGCTCTGGCCAGCACATTCTCCAGATCTCTCACCAATTGAAAACGTCTGCTCAATGGTGGCCGAGCGACTGGCTCGTCACAATACGCCAGTCACTACTGTTGATGAACTGTGGTATCGCGTTGAAGCTGCATGGGCAGCTGTACCTGTAGACGACATCCAAGCTCTGTTTGAATCAATGCCCAGGAGTACGAAGGCCGTTATTACGGCCAGAGGTGGTTGTTCTGGGTACTGATTTCTCAGGATCGATGCACCCAAACAGTGTGAAAATGTAATCACATGTCAGTTCTAGTATAATTTTTCCAATGAATAACCGTTACCATCAGCATTTCTTCTTGGTGTAGCAGTCTTAATGGCCAGTAGTGTAGGTGTCCGGGATCCTTTGGTCAGACAGTGTACGCTCAGCGACGCATTGCTCCGGAGGCCTTGCTGGCCGCTGGTGATTACGGCTCGTGGTGTCCTGTTGCAGACGTCCGCGAGCGAGTGCGTGCTGGTGACGATGCTGGCGGCGCGCGCGCAGGCCATCCGCCGGCTGAAGCAGCAGCAGCCGCTGGCCGAGGAGGCCTCCCTGCTGGCGCGCCTCATCGGCTACTGCTCCAAGGAGTCGCACTCCTGCGTCGAGAAGGCCGCCATGATCTGCTTCGTGCGGCTGCGCATCCTCGAGCCCGACGACAAGTGCTGTCTGCGCGGCGAGACCCTCAGACAGGCAAGCGAGTTTCAAACATTTCGCACTGTGTCCTCCGTCCTCGGGTGATATACCGATCGAATATAATTTTTTTTTTCACTTGCTTATGTTTTGCGAGCTCCAGTAAATGTAAAACACTCCAACTGTCAGGACAAAAATAAACAAAATGATGTCAAAATACAAAGCTTCACTAAATACCTTCTGAATAATGGTAATCTGCAGTACTGCCTGTCGTTACTTGGTTTACAATATCCCTTTACCGTATTGGTTATGTGGCCATCCACCTTGACCACCGAAAACAACTTATTGTTCAGATACAAAATAAAAAAGTGTAGCAAGTAAATATTAAGCTGCAAGGGGAACATTAACCAGCATTTACAGTATTGGTTGTGTTGCCATCTACCTTGATAACAGCAAACAACTTTTTGTTCAGATACAAAATAAAAAACTGTAGCAAGTAAATATTAAGCTGCAAAGGGAACATCAACTAGCATGTTTGTCTTTCTTGCGGCTTCGTTCGTTATGAAAACGTGAACAGAAGAGAACTTTTTTAAGTGGCATTAATTACTTTTTATTCGCTAATCCACTTCCTCTTCTTAAGCATTGTTCAAAAACGCATCACAATATACCATTCACGCAAACGTGACGTTGTTAATAACGTAAAACAAAACTGACTTTTGTTGTACTGTGAAAGTGTCTCCAATAAGGTAACTCGTACGCTTGCTGCTATTCACGCTAAGACGACTGGTGTGGTCGAGCGGTTCTAGGTGCTTCAGTCGGGAACCACGCGACCGCTACGGTCGCAGTTTCGAAACCTGCCTCTGGCGTGGAGGTGTGTGACGTCCTTAGGTTAGTTAGGTTTAAGTAGTTCTAGGGGACTGATGACCTCAGATGTTGAGTCCCATAGTGCTCAGAGCCATTTGAACCAAATTAGTGACGATAAACAAAGTGAAATACATGGAAAATGCACAACGTTCATTCAGTCTTTAGGTGGGCGTCTGTTTTAGTACAATATATACGACGAAGAGAATGTAGAAAAACCACTCATCTATTGAGAATGTTTAATCTAGGAGTGCCTTTACGGTACACAACTCATGGTTTAAATGTACTATGGTACTGTACTATATGTAACCGTAATGTAGGTACAAAAACATTATTGCAGTTACTGTTCCGCTCGTTTAAATTCTTCATAGGTTACTAGCATTTCTACCTCCACTTTGTTGTGTACATTGTCCTCACACAAACCTTCAATAGAATACCATTGACTGTATGAACAGTGGGCATTTTCCTTGTTTTTCCATTTGTTTACCGTCAACTGCAACAAAAAAATGGCTCTGAGCACTATGGGACTTAACTGCTAAGATCATCAGTCCCATAGAACTTAGAACTACTTAAACCTAACTGAACTAACTAAACTAAGGACATCACACAAATCCATGCCTGACGCAGGATTCGAACCTGCGACCGTAGCGGTCGCGCGTTTCCAAATTGAAGCGCCTAGAACCGCTCGGCCCATCTCGACCGGCAACTCCAACAAGTAAGCGAGTTACGTTATACCGGGTGTCTGCAATGTTTGCTAGTAAAGGAGAGTCAAAGTCAGTTTTGTGTTACATTTTTACTAACGTCATGGTTACGTGAAGGTACTCTGTGGTACGTTTCTGAGCAGGTCTTGAGGAGAGGCAGTGAAATACTGAACAAGAAGTATTGGACACTATTTAAAAAAGGGGTACTTCCGTTCATTACTTCGTAACGAAGAAAGTTACGGAACAGGCAGTCATACTAGTTAATATCCCTTGGTAGCTAAACAACATTTCTCACATACGTTTTTATTTTGTTTCTGTACAAAAAGTTATTCACTATGATCAATCGGATTCCCTGTGTAACAAGCCAAAGGGACTTACAGCGAAAACTTTGTTGCTCATGTACCACCTCATTCAGTGAAGCTGAACGTTGACCGTTGCAACGTTTGACACTTCGACTAAGTTCACGTCACGAACGGCTGCGACATTCCAAAACACAGCTAGCTGTTCATAAGCATACAAAGTCAGTGAATACCGAAACAGCGAGAACCGTAAAACAAGCTATAATCGAACAATGACTCAAGTGGCGTGATCTGAAGGTTGCAGGCGATAAAAGGCTGGCCGCAGAGCTCTTACGTGACCGCGCTCGCGTATTCAAGCTCGGGACTCCACGCCCATTGTAGTCTTTGCTTGCACCGTCTGTGGGCCACCGAACGGGTGCTTCTAATTGCCAGCCACATTCTTACACATATCAGGCTGGCGGGATATCCAAATCACTACCGAATAAAAGAGATCATACTTTGTGAAAATACAGTGGATTGCCAGACGTTAAAATAACGAACCTGACACCAAGTGTTTAGACCCTGACCCAAATGGGTCCGTTTGACTAGTTATCCCACACTCTTGAAAATGGCCAAACTGTACAGTAATGAAGACTACAAAATAAAGCGAATGCTGCAGATTAATGTTATTCAGAAAGTGCTCGTTCTCTGTGAACCCTGTTACAACTGAAGTGCTGGCTTCACATACTTTATGAACTGAGTTACTTTACTACTGTCGCGTACTTTTTGACGCTTTTTCTCCTGTTTACGACGTTTCTGTTAGGTCGCTTTGTCGTTGTCTGTCCAACACAAGTTTTGCTATTGAGTTTAAACTAACTTCCCGATGAACTAGGGCCTTGACATTTTAAACATATTTCAAAATAGGATGTCAGTGCAATACTGACTCGCTTTCTTCTATGGTGTGCGGTACAGGGTACTTTTTTATCACTGTCGTTTCCCGATATGCCAGAGACTTTCAACATAAATCAGAATTGGATGGCAAAGCAATATTAACTAGGTTCCTGTCTGGTATGAGGTGGAGTCTACTTCGTGTAACGCTGCTGTTTCTCACTATTAAAGTTGCATGCACCTCACGTTTTTTGGTTGATTAGGAGTAACTGTATGGGAATAGGAATTAGTAAGGGGCTAGGAGAAATTATTTTATACTTACAACTATAATTATACTATACATATTTAAATATGTGCTGTATTAAAAATTCATTTTATCTAAATAATTATCCTTTTATGAAAGCCATCTAGAATCTGATTTTTATGCTTTAAGAGAAGGAATCGGCTGTAGTACGATTCATTCTTTCATCTCTACTGAGGGGGCAGATAAAACATAAAGCAGCAAAAATATGACAACAAAATTTTCTGATACTTTCAAGGATAAAACTTGACACTCTCAAGCAATTTGTCTTGTTATACGGAATAAAACTGTAGTCCATCATAAAGAAATTATTTTTTCTCCCTTTTAAACCGTTTCAAATTGGCAGCTATTTAACGGTAGTACTATAGCATTTCCATAAGGTCTGGTGTAGTTTGAAACTTTTTAGCGTTATGTTTAGTTTACTTTATTGGAAAAATTCATATTTACGAAACAGAGCTCCTTTAACTACATATAACAATAAATAATATTTTAATTATGTTTCAAATTATGAATTTAGTTTTTTAAATTTTTTAAACATTGTAGTATATTTTTAACTGTGGAACTGTTCAATGGAATAACCTAATTTTGCTTGATTCTGTTGAAATTATGTAATTACATACACCCAAAAAACCTCAAAGCTTTCTGTTACTTGGTTTCCGAGTTATCGGTGAGCCGGATCGAGAAAACATGAAGTGTGGGAAACGAGCGATAAACATTGTTAATCCAATTCTCATAATTTTCATGAAGTAGGCGTATGAACAATATCACAAAAGTGCTTTTGTGATCCAGTTACCACGTTTACTACATGAAATTTAGACTTCAGTGTCTCCATCAGTACCAGCTCTGTGGTATGTGTCATAGCGGATAAATTCACAACACCTGCTGTAACCGCTCTTACACAGCATATCACAACTTTACATTCTTAAGTGAGTCACAACATCCCACAATGCTTGGAAACGACCGCATATCGAAAATGCAATCGCAATAAGTAATTTTTTAGCAGCCAAAAGCGGAATGACTTCATTGATAAACTTCATGAAGGCTGTGGACCCAGTTATCGTCAAACTTCTTGAGAAATGATGTTTTGATAAAACAAGCGATTAAAGTTCCAACTTGGTTTTTTTATATTGAAATCTAACAAAGTTTTAATCGGCAATGTCAGTACCGTACAGTTGATCTTCTTCTCGTTAGTATCGAAACGCTCTCATTTTGGCGAAATTATTTCTGTTAACTGGCTTCTCCTTACCAATCAAAGCGATTTTTGTACGATTGCGATTATTTTTCGAACCTTTTCTAGCATGTTAAGACGTTTGCCATTTTCAAGCACATACGTTATACTTTGTATAAAAAAAACCAAGAGAAATGACAAGTGAAGTAGACGCGTGAAGAGCACCTGCTTCAGGCTGTTTACCATAAAAGAATCGTCTTACGATGATAAACATTAGTGATAACAGGATTTTAGTTGATACTAATGCCCTCTGTGATACTATCGGGAACTCACAGAGCCCATTTTCCTTTGGTTACTATCATAGTGTTATATCAGTTGCATTTGAGCGCTCAGGTGCACATATGCACCCCCATGCAGTAAATCGCGGTTTTAACATATTTTAACATTCATAGCATACTTTATAAGAATGAAACTTCAAAATAGACTCTCTAAGGAACATTTCAAGCCAATAAAATTAGACTATAGATATTATACCCTGATCTACTAGCTTAACTATTAACTACTCCTTGGTACACAACGCCTCCCTCTAACCCCTCTTCACCTACGTCACGCTTTCATATTTACTGAACGAACCCGTGACAAAATGCGTTTCGCTTCTATCTATCTATTCTGTTTCCTCTGTCCATCCTATTGGATCAAGGTCCCAGACTGGCAAGCAGTCCTCAATGATCGGTCGAACGAAGGTTTTGTAATCTACCTTCTTCGTGGGCGGGCTACATTTCCTGAGCATTCTTCCAATGAACATCCGTCTCTCACTTGCTTTTCCTACGATTTTGAGAGTCGTCGTGTCTGTACTCTGAACCTGGTATGATTTCGCTTTCTGCACGTCGACTGGCGAGTGTTCATTAGAGTACCTCCAACTAAAGCATAGCCTAAGAAAACCCCATGTGCATTCCACAAGTACTCTGCTACCCGAGTAGCTGCTTCCTTTGTGCATCCAATTCCCGGCTGGGTTGGGGATTTTCTCCGCCCGGGTGCTGGGTGTTTGTGTTGTCCTCATCATTTCATCATCATTCATGAAAGTGGCGAGATTGGACCGTGTAAAGACTGGGAATTGGTACGGGCGCTGATAACCTCGCAGATTCGCGCCCCACAAACCAAATTTCATCATCATCCTTTGCACCATTGACCTATCAAGAGGAGTCCTACAACCCTCCTTCTGGTAACCGTCGTTTGACCATGGCAGAGACTCCAGTTTGGAAGACTTAGTAATAGGTATCGCTGGTGAAGAGAAGCGACTGAAGGAGGGCAAAACAAGCTCCTCCCAGATGACTGGAAATAAACGCAGGTGACTATTGTGGTTTAAGAAAGATAAAATAACTGAAACGTAAATTTACAGACCAATGTCCTTAACATTTCATTCTCGTCCTTAACATCAGTTTGCAAAAATCTTGAACATGTCCTCATTTGGAATGTAATAAAGTTAATTGAGACGGAAAAACTCCTGTCTACAAATCAACACGGTTTTAAAAAGCGTCGCTTGAGCGAAGCTCAGCTTGCCCTTTTCTCGCTTAGAGTCCTGAAAATCATGGATGAAGGGCCACAGATAGATACCGTAGTTCTAGACTTGAGAAAAGCGCTTGCAACCGTCCCCCGCTGCAGACTGTTAAAGAAGGTACGAGCATACGGAGTAGTTTCCTTGAAATGTGAGTGGCTCGAAGACGTTTTAAGTAATAGGATTCTGTACGTCGCCCTCTACCGCGTGTCTTCATCAGAGACAAGTGTGCGGTCAGGAGTATCCTCAGGGAAATGTGACGGGGCCACTCTTATCGTCTATATACAGACACTGCGGTGATAAAACTCATGAAATACCTTCTGGAATCGTGTCAGACCTCCTTTTATCCAGAGTAGTGGAGCAATTCCAAGCGGCATGGACTTAACAAGTCGTATAAAGTCTCCTGCAGAAATATTAAGCCATACTGCCTCTATAGCCGTCCATAATTGCGAAAGCATTGCCAGTGCAGGATTTTGTGCACGAAATGGCCTCTCGATTGTGCCCCATAAATGTTCGATGGGATTGATGTCGGGTGTTCTTGGTGGCTAATGCATTTGCTCGAACAGTCCAGAATGAGCCTCAAACCAACTGCGAACCATGACATGGCGCAATGTCATCCATAAAAATTCCATCTTTGTTTGGGGACATGACGTCGATGGATGGCTGCAAATGGTCTCCAAGTAGCCGAAGATAACCATTTCCAGTCAATGATCGGTCCAGTTTGACTGAGGACGCAGTCCGTTCCATGTGAACACAGCCCCCGCCATTATGGAGCCACCACCAGTTTCCACAATGGCTTGTTGACAACTTGTGGCCATGGCTTCGTAGGATCTGCGACGCATTCAAACCCTTCCATCAGCTATTACCAACCGAAATGGTGATCCGTCTTACCAGACCACGGTTTAGCGGTCATCTAAGGTCCAACCGATATGCTCACGAGCCCAGCAGAGGCGCTGCAGCCGGCCGCTGTGGCCGAGCGGTTCTAGGCGCTTCAGTCCGAAACCACGCCGCTGATACAGTCGCAGGTTCGAATCCTGCCTCGGGCATGGATGTGTGTGATGTACTTAGGTTAGTTAGGTTTACATAGTTCTAAGTGTAGGGGACTAATGACCTCAGGTGTTCAGTCCCATAGCGCTTAGAACCATTCGAACCATTTTTTTAGAGGCGCTGTAGGCACTGTCGTGCTACTATTAATAATGCCACTCGCGTCGGTCTTCTACTGCCATATCCTATTAACGCCAGATTTCGCCGTCCTGTCATAGCCGATACGTCCTACGTCCCATATTGATTTCTGTTGTTATTTCACGCAGTTTTGCTTGTCCGTTAACATTGACAACTCTACGCAAATGACGCTGGTCTCGTACGGTAAATGAAGGCCCTCGGGCACTGGTTGTCCGTGGTGAGAGGTAATGCCTGAATCGCTTTATTCTCGGCACAATCTTGCACTGTGGCTCTCAGAATATTGAATTCTCTAACTATTTCAGAAATGGAAAGTCCCATGTTGTCCAACTCAACTGCCATTCTGTGTTCAAAGTCTGTTAATTCCCGTCGTACGTCCATAATCACGTCGGAAGCCTTACCAAGACATCACCTGAGTTTAAGTAATAACCCCGCCACTGCACTGCCCTTTTATACTTTGTGTACGCGATACTACTATATGCAGAGATAGCCTCAGAATCATTAATAAAATATTACAAGCAACTGAGGACTAACGGGTCAACAGCATTAAAGAAGTGAAAATTTTTCCAGTGTTTCAGTTACGCTCTGAGAAAAGACGGTGTATGCTTGTAAACTCACTTACGTGTGTCACACAGCAGGCTCACTGCAGAGCGCAGTGACACGGCGCTTTCTCCGGGGATTACCGTGGACAGCTGCGTTCGTCACGTCCTTGGTCCGCACCGGAAGTAAGGGCTCGACGTGCGAGAAATTTGCTCCGTGACGCCGTGAGCGCGGCAACACAGTCCTGGACACAATAGCGAGCTGATGACGCAACCACATGTAATCAGGTGTCGTGACAGACGACGACGGGAGACCTCCCTCTTACTTGGAAACACATTATTTTAACACTTCGTGTTCAACCAAACGTTCTGTTCAATGTTAATTACGGCCGGCCGTTGTGGCAGAGCGGTTCTAGGCGCTTCAGTATGGAACCGCGCGACCGCTACGGTCGCTGTTTCGAATCCTGCCTCGGGCATGGATGTGTGTGATGTCCTCAGGTTAGGTAGGTTTACATAGTTCTAAGTCTAGGGGACTAATGACCTCAGGTGTTAAGTCCCATAGCGCTCAGAGCCATTTTTTTGGTAACTACGCGAAAAACAGGATTTGATCTGCAACGTGATGATTTTAGTATTTTGTGAATGATTCGATACACTAAAACGAAGTATTTGAAGAGTGAAATCATGCAAAAGAACGAGCATTTCTCACTGTGGTTAATATCTCTCACTATATTGCTAGCGATATGAAGAAAAGAACTATGCGTCCTCAATGAAACGCTCTTGTTTGTGGCAAATACCAGGGAGGACCTTGAAACTCAAATCCAAACATGGTAAGACCGTCATCAAGGATTTGGCCTCCGTTCAACCATCCGCAAGACAGAGTACTTCGTAACGATTCCAACTCCTGGAACTATACAAATCAATGGAGTTCTTGCAATATCTAGGTTCTCCACTACCGTGTGACGGCTGTATGAATGAGGATGTTCGAGCAAGAGCTAAAGCGACATGGATGCGGTTCAGAGACGTCATTGGTATTCTTTGTGATAAGAGATGCCAGTCTACCTAAGATCGAAGATATTCCACAGTATGGTGAGGCCAGCTGCATTATATAGTACAGCGTGCTGGCTGTGCTGAGCTCTCACCACATGTCGTGGAAATGCGGATACTAAGAAGATCATCAGGCATTTACCTGCTCGACCAAGCTGACAATACAACGATTTCACAACTAGATGGAGTGCTTCCAATCAATGACTAGATGTAAGAATAGAGACTTGGGTGGTATGGAAACATCAGACAGTCACCACCTGTTGCAACCAACAGTTCACCCTGTCACGTCGCTATTGGAGACCAGAGACAAAGTGGAAGACCCAAATTGTGGTGGCTGGACACTATCTAAGATCAAGGCCACAAGAAATGTGCAGCGACACAAAAAGCAGACCCCGTTCCAATGGGATGGTGCGAAGACGAAAAAGAAGATTAGAAAGTTCTTAAAAGTATGACAAAAGGGACATACAGCTTTTTAACGTTTAGAATTCAACATTTCACTAAGGAAATCATGTGTGACTGTGGGCGTAACACAGTGTCGTCACAGCTGTTGTGTAACAATCGAATAACGCAGCTCATGAAAATTCCTTACATAATACCCCGGATGTTTTTGGAAAACATTTCACTTCTAACATTAACAAGTATTACGTCACCGTTCTCCTGTTTCTAACTGGTCCAGAATTCCGCTAAAACAAGTGCATCTGGCCATTTGAAAAACCAATTTGTTTCAATATCACATTATAGAGGGGGTAACGGGTATAAGAGCAGATATTTCTACTGTTGACTGACTACGGTGTACTGAGCAACATCACATTAGTATGTATGTCATTTTCAGACTAATAATTATAGCTATTACAAGTCGAATGTTTTTAGATTGGGTAGTACCTCCACGTTCACGTAAAAGGGAAACACGCGGTTCTTTGCGAATATACAGTCACTTCTCAGATACCCCGCTTCGTTTGAACAAAATGGTTTTATTGTATTTACATTCACAGTTTGTGAATTTGCGAAAATATGATGGTGTTCATTTTATTTGACCCATCGAGACTATTTTTGTAGATGCAGAAGAGTTTTCAATATCTTTTACACTTCAAAATATACAGAGATACTTGAATGGACGCTTGAATTTTACGGTAGTCACCACAGTGCAATGTGAAGTCATGGAATTAATAAGTTAAGCTAGTCCCAATTCAGTTTTGCCTTAGTTCAGCTCTCATTTTCTTTTTAACGCTCTACATAATAGAGTCCTGTGTAAGTAGAAGTTAGAAGAATTTGTAACAGAGTTGTTACGAGCGTGTGGTTTCTTTTGTGTAGTTTGCTACGACTAAAACATCTCCTGGTAACTTTAGGAGGCCCAACGATTAAGGAAAGTGAAGTAGGAATCGCAGCGACTGCGCTAAAATAAACGCTTACCTCTTTCGTCAACGGCAGGAGTTTGGCTCACTATTTTTGTTTTTGCGGTCTTCAGTCCGTAGCCTAGTTTGATGCTGCTCTCCACTGTAGTCTATCCTGCACAAATTTCTTCATCTCTGCGTAACTGCAGCAACCTATGTCCATTTTAACCTGCTTATTTTATTCAAGCCTTGGTGCTTCTCTGCAGTTTTACCACTCTCCATGCCACCGCACTTCTTTCCATTACCAACCTGACAATTCCTCAGTGCTTCAGGACGTACCCTGTTCCTAGTTTTCGTCAAGCTGTGCTGCAATTTTCTTTTTCCCTCAGTTCGATTCAGTAAATCCTCATTAGTTATTTTATGTCTACACCTAATTTTCAATATTCTTCTGTAGCATCACATTTAAAAAGCTTGTATTCACTTCTCGTCTGAACTGTTCCTCGCCCACGTTTCATTTCTGTACATGCCTAAACTCCACGCAAATTTATAATCGATGCTAACAACTTTCTCTTTCACAAATACTTTTCTGGATACTGCCCTCATGCATTTCATATCCCGCCTACTTCGGCATCATCAGTTACTTCGCTGTCCAAATAGCAAAACTTGTCACCTACTATTAGTGTTTCATTTCATAGTTTAATTCTGTCAATATCACTTGATTTAATTCAACTGCATTCTATTTGTTTTACTATTGTTGTAGTTGACTTATAATCTTTTTTCAAGGCCATTTCCATCACTGAGGGTTCATCACGGCAGAAGGACTGGGTTTGATTCCCGGCCGGTTCAGACATTTTCTCTACTCGGGGACTGGATGTTGCGTGGTCTTCATCATTATTTCATCCATATCGACACGCTAGTCGCCGAAGTGGCTTCAACTAAAAAGACTTGCAGGGGCCTAGCCACATGTACGTTTCATTTTATTAGCTCTTTTCAAGACACTATCCATTCCGTTCATCTGCTCCTTCAAGTGTTTTTCCCATTCTGAGAATTACAATTTCATCCGCAAGCCGCTTATATGCAGTCAAAATCCACCCTCAGGTACTAGATCTATATTTTATTATTTACTATTTACTAAATTTTGCTAATGTTAGACCAAGCGTTCTTCTGTCTCCGAGTTTCTTAACTGTTGATAATGTTGCTTCCTCCTTATGCAGATAATAACTTGTCTTAACTTTTCCAGATAGCCTCAGTCTTAAGTCATTGTCTTCCGGCCACGTTCTCCTGAGATCCCAGGGCGTCCACTTCTTTCCTGACTCCCTGCCGGTCCCTCAGTTTTGGTGTACCACGGTGTGCCCTTCCTTGTGGATTTCTTCCTAACATTCGCTTTACCATCGCTCCTTTCCTTCTCAGTACAAGTCCGAACCAGTTAATTCTTCCGTTCGTTAATAATGCCGTCACATCCGCCGTATTGTACAGTTGTTTGCCCTTTTCTCAAACTTAAAGGCTGAAACACAGGTCAAAATGTTTTCTCAACTTTTTTTTTTTTCAATGTGAGAACTTTCCTGTTCATCTGTTTGCTGAGTATTAACACTTCTGCCTCACATATCAAGACCAGTCTATAATATTGTCTTGTAAGTATCGGTTTTCGATGTTCTTGTTGGCAATTTGTTGGTGAATAGTTTATTCACTGCAGACATGCACATCTCTGTATAACTTATACTGTTCATTATCTCCTCCTCCATGTTATTATCTCATTTAAAACTGCTTCCTAGAAATTGGAAAAATAGTGCCCTCTTAAACAGCATGCTCCTTGCCTACAATGTTACCTCCGCTTCGTCTTTGTCCTCTCTTATTGCTACCATTTACTCCGTTTCCTCTCCGTTGATCTGATAATGCATGTTTATACTAATTACAAGTCCACCATCGCAACTGACCGATCAGCGTCTCTGTCTGACTCACGTGAGACCCCGGTTCAGTTCCCGGTACTCGTTAATGGGAGCACTGAACTGGGTATATTCAGCCTCTTGAGGCTCACTGCGGCGCTAATTGAGTGTGAAGTAGCGGCTCCAAGGTCTGCGAAGGTGATAACAGCGGGGCGGACGGTGTGCCGGCCCCATATCCTCCACAAATACCGCATCCAAATGACGCCATATCGCAAAGGAGGACACGACGGCCGGTCGGCTTTGCATAGTCCTACAACATTATTTGTATGCAGTGTATTGAGAATTTGGATGTTGGTGTTGTAAAAAAAGCTAAAACAGGGTACAAACAAGTCAATATTGCTCTCTTTCAGAGAAATCCCCACTGGCAATAATATCTATCAACAATTATAAGTCTGCTGGAAATACTGGCCTCACACGTCTTTCTTAATGACTGTCCAAAAATCATGCAAACAGGTGTCCAATGCAAGCATGATGATTGGCTGTCTTAGTTTGATACTATCCCGAATCGGCTGCTAGCACTGTCTCACGCTCTTTGATAATGCTTTGGTGAAGAGGTCTCTCCTGTAAACGAAGTTTCCAGCAGTGTGTGCATATAGTGACTTAAGGTCGGTAGTCAATTTTCGGGGCATACATCGGGTGCCATTCTTCCTCCTACCCAAATCTTTGTATGCGATGCATTATCACTGTCCTTGCCAAACCAAAATATATCTGATTTCTACTTCAAAGACAACAGCCAACTTTTTCCATCATCTTTCTAACTTGCTCGAAGCTGTCCCACATTATGCTTAACCCGAACGTGACTCATAATTACAACATTCGTGACCAATCTCAAAGCGTTTGAACACTTGTAGGAAATTTTCTAATAATGCCTTTGTCTTGTACATTTCAACTAGCATCTGGGTGATAGCTTTTTATGTTTATAAAAGAACTCCACACTAATCTTCACATTAGCTATGTACAGTGTAGTATGTACAATGGGCAACTATGTTTCAGCATTTGTGTTCGGTGCTCCGTACCAGTTCTCTACAAGTCTGTCTGTGCACATACACATATTTTTAAAACATGTTGCCGAGACCTCCGCCATAAGTTACAAAAATTTCTTTTATCTGACAGTGATTAAACGTATGATAGTGTTATTGCAGAATCTCTGGTTATTTAATAAATTTCCTCCATTTCAGTTATCGTGGATTTTCTGTGTTTAAGAAACCGTGTTAAGCTTTACACTTATTTGTACTACTTTCTATCGAACTACTACCGTTTTCATGTTTTCTGTTTAAATGATACTGCAGAAGAATTTATTTGACTTTCGTCGCTGATCAGTCACCATAGTTGATGGCTCTACTGAGAACCCGGATTCGGTCCCTACGTACGTCCTCGGATTTTCCTATCTGATTGCACTACAGTCTGATCTTCTCAGTGTGTTTCGGACAGCTCAGGAGCTACTTGGAGCGGAAGTAGGAGCTTCGACGCAATTATCCCATATTAACGCCAGACAGAGCATTATAATAGTCACGTGCCCCGCGATCAGCCACTCCATAATGCTTCACCATGGATTTGATTTCATAAGCCGGAAAGCTTATGCAGTTACACTGAAGCGCCAAAGAAACTGGTATAGGCAGGCGTATTCAAATACAGAGGTATGTAAACAGGCAGAATACGGAGCTGCGGTCGGCAACGACTATATAACACAACAAGAGTCTCGCGCAGTTGTTACATCGGTTACTGCTACTGTGATGACAGGTTATCAAGATGTGAGTGAGTTTGAACGTGGTGTTATAGTCAGCGCACGAGCGATGGGACACAGCATCTCCGAGGTAGCGATCAAGTGGGAATTTTCCCGTACGACCATTTCACGAGTGTGAGGATTTCTGTAAAACATCAAATCGCCAACATCGCTGCGAAAAAGATCCTGGAGGAACAGGTCCAGCGACGACTGAAGAGAATACCAAATAAATTAACAAACGACGGAACAGACGCAAAATCCCCAAGATTGGCGATCTTTTACAGAAGCTCGAAATTTAGCGCGGACTTGAATGCGAGGTACTTATAACAGTTTCCACAACGAAACTTTGTCTCGAAACCTGGCAGAAAATCCAATGAGATTCTGGTCGTATGTGAAGTATGTTAGCGGAGAGAAACAATCAGTGCCTTCTCTGCGCGATAACAATTGAGATACTATCGAAGACAGTGCTGCCAAAGCAGAGTTACTAAACACAGACTTCCGAAATGCCTTCACAAAAGAAGACGCAATAAATGTTCCAGAAGTCGAATCTAGAAAAGCTGCCAACATGAGTAACGTAGAAGTAAATATTCTAAGAGTAGTGAAGCAACTTAGATCACTTAATAACAGCAAGCCTTCTGGTCAAGACTATATACCCATTAGGTTCATTTCAGAGTATGCTGATGCATTAGCTCCATACTTAACAATCATATAAAACCGTTCGCTCGATGAAAGATACGTACCCAAAGACTGGAAAGTTGCACATGTCACACCAATATTCAACAAAGGTACTACGAGTAATCCACTAAATTACAGGCTCATATCGTTAACGTCGATATGCAGCAGGATTTTGGAACGTATATTGTGTTCGAACATTATGAAGTACCTCGAAGAAAACGGTCTATCGACACACAGTCAACGTGGGTTTAGAAAACATCGTTCCTGTGAAACACAACTAGCTCTTCATTCACATGAAGTGTTGAGTGCTTTTGACAACGGATTTCAGATCGATTCCGTACTTCGGGATTTCCGGAAGGCTTTTGCCACTGTATCACACAAGCGGCTTGTAGTGAAATTGCGTGCTTATGGAATATCGTCTCAGTTATGTGACTGGATATGTGATTTTCTGTTAGAGAAGTCACAGTTCGTAGTGATTTACGGAAAATCATCGAGTAAAACAGAAGTTATTTGTGGCGTTCCCCAAGATAGTGTTACAGGCCTTTTGCTGTTCCTTATCTATATAAACGTTTGGGGACAATCTGAGCAGCCGTCTTCGGTTGTTTGCAGATGACGCTGTCGTTTATCGACTAATAAAGTCATCAGAAGATCAAAACAACTGCAAAACGATTTAGAAAAGATATCTGAATAGTGCGAAAAGTAGCAGTTGATCCTAAATAACAAAAGTGTGAGGTCATCCACATGAGTGTTAAAAGGAACTCGTTAGACTTCGGTTACACGATAAATCAATCTAATCTAAAAGCCGTAAAAACTACTAAACACCTAGGTATTACAATTACGAACATATTAAATTGGAAGGAACACACAGAAAATGTTGTGGGGAAGGCTATCCAAAGGCTGCGTTTTATTGTCAGAACACTTAGAAAATGTAAGAGACCTACTAAGGAGACTGCCTAAGCTACGCTTGTCCGTCCTCTTTTAGAATACTGCTGCGCGGTATGGTATCCTTACAAGATAGAACTGACGGAGTACATCGAAAAAGTTCAAAGTAAGGCAGCACGTTTTGTATTATCGCGAAATATGGGAGAGATTGTCACAGAAATGACACAGGATTTGGACAAGACACCATTAAAAGAAAGGCGTTTTTCGTTGCGACGGAATCTTCTCACGAAATTCCAATCAGCAACTTTCTCCTCCGAATGAGAAAATATTTTGTTGACACCGACCTACATAGGGAGGAACGATCACCACAATAAAATAAGGGAAATCAGACCTCGAATGGAAAGATATAGGTGTTCATTCTTTCCACGCGCTATACGAGATTGGAATAATAGACAATTGTGAAGGTGGTTCGATAAACCCTCTTCCAGGCACTTAAATGTGATTTGCAGACTATCCATGTAGATGTAGATCTAGAACGTGACAGAAGTGCAACCCGCAAATTGGTGCAGCTTTCAATGCTGGACAATCAACAAATGTCAGCGTGCGAATCATTCAATGAAACATCATCGATATGGGCTTTCGAAGCTGAAGACCCACTCGTGTACCCTTGATGAGTGCACAAGACAAAGCTTTAGACCGCCGCCTGGACACTTCAACGCCGACATTGGAGTGTTGGTGATTGGAAACATGTAGCCTGGTCGGACGAGATTCGTTTCAAATTGTATTGAATGGATAGACGTGTACGGTTACAGAGACACCTTCATTATTCCATGGACCCTGCATGTAATCAGGGGACCGTTCAAGCTGGTCGACGCTCTGTTCTGGTGTGGGGCAAGGACAGTTGGATTGATACGGGACCGGGACCACTGATACGTCTAGATAAGACTCTGACAGGTGACTCGTAGTAAGTATCCTGTCTGATCACCTGCATCGATTCATGTCCTTTATGCATTTCGAAAGACTCGGGCAATTGCAGCAGGTTAATGCTACACCTCGCACGTCCAGAATTGCTACAGAATGGCTCCAGGAGAACTCTTCTGAGTTTAAATACTTCCGCTGTCCACCAAACTCTCCAGACATGAACATTATTGGGCAAATCCTGGATGCCTTGGAACGTGCTGTTCAGAAGAGATCTCCATCCCCTCGTACTTTTACGGATGAATGGACACCCCTGCAGGATTCGTGGTGTCAGTTTCCTCTAGCACTACTTCAGACATTAGTGAAGTCCGCTTCATGTCGTGTTGCAGCAGTTCTGGGTACTCTTGGGCGCCGTACACGATGTTAGGCAGGTGTACCAGTTTCTTTGGCTCATCAGTGTAGTTTCATTTAGAAATACGGTCGTAATAATTCAGCCTTTGAAGGTATACTGGAACAGTGTGTCTTCAAATTGTTATCATTTAGACATTTGGAAACATGAAATATGAAAAGTGTTTTCCTTGCAGGACTGTCGTTTTCTGAAGCATTCTCCATTGTTTTATCATTATGTCTGTGAGCTCTGCCGACTCAGCGAGTTTGTGTCTATTGACAATTATCTTCTTGTTCTTCTTCTACTTTCCCAAAAAAAGTAAAATAAAATCTCCTTGCGAAATTAATGTAAATAAAGATTCTACCTCCCCTTGCTTTGCGATGGTAAAGCGCTATGTGAGGAAGCCGTGTTCGCTCCACCGCCCCCTACACCTTTGGTAGTTCTGTGTTTCCCATAGAATATTGTCAGTATTCACAGTATTCAGTTTAGCATGCATATCTTCGCTCTAATAGAAAACTCGGGGGTACTCGATCTCTTGTACTAAAAATCCCATCTATTATGTTTCTGTATTCTTTTACCTAGCTGTTTTAATGTTCATTTCTCATTGTCATGCAGTTTCGGAATCATGTTGTTCGTTGTAATTCTGTCATCCCGCTTACGCTCTCCTGTTAATAATTCTTTGGATTTGTTGCCTTTTTAGATGTTGTCTTCTACGTAGGCATTAAACTTGTTTTGAGATATACTAAATCACTTTGTTTGCTCCACTCATATACCACTATTGAAGGTGTATAAAACATTTTCCTTATAGAAAGATTTTAGATTCTTTTGGTCAATTCATTTTTATTCGCTTTGCAGATTCTGTTCTGAAGCCATTATTAGCACCTAACCTTTTGTAAACAAGGATACTGAAATAAATTTGTTATTCTCTAAACGTATAACTTTCTGGTTCACCCTTTCCCTATTGTCTTTTTTGGGACCCTATAACACTGTCAAAGTTTTTTGTGAAATCTTTTGCAAAAATTGGGTCTACGCTATAGCTTTTTTAAAAGGTAAAATGATATGATATATTACACCAAACATCAACAAAGACTTTATAAATGATATTTGACGAAGTTCTTTTACAATGCAATAAAGGCGTAATTCACTTTTGTAATCTTGAAATACAGCGATCAGTACGTTTAATAGTGGATTTTATTATTTAATTTATACTTGTCTAAGATTTATCTCTTGGTATTTCCAAACAGTTTTCTTCTGGTCTCTTTGATTTTTCGTCCTTACCAAGTTTAGTTTCACGGTTGCTCTAGTACTAATAATTGCCGATTCAAATTTCCCAGTTAGGTCACTCCCGCAACTTGCAAAGCTTTTTAAAAATTTATCGTGGCTGAGTTCTGTGTAACTAACATTATTTTTGTTTCATTCTCACACTGTCTCACTACCCACACTTCCATTTATTGGAACAAATATTGTCAGCCGTATTTAGTTGAAAGACGTGAAGGGGAAGTATTAATAGTAGTAGTAGCAGCTTTATTCGACCGTGGATCCCTTTTGCAGGGACATTGGACTTGCCGTGATATTACAGTATAGCGACCGTAATACACGCATACAGGCATTTACATGTTTACGGGTCTAGTTTTAGAAGGATGCGACGGGAAGTCGACCGTAGGAACTATCCCCCAATTTGCCTGAAGTAATTTAGGGGACCCAAGAAATATCTATGTCACTAGAGCCATATGAGAAATAAAGCCTCCACTTTCCCAAACATAAGGCCAGTCTGCTTTTTAAAACAGTGCAACCTCATTCGATTTTTTCCTACTGCACAAAACTGTTTTGCTTATACATTCTACAATAATGTTAAAAAGCTAATGCTACACTGTTGATTCATTTCTCAACACCGATGACTCCACACGCGACACACACACACCTTACACAGATTATTTCACAATGTAGCACTTCACTCGGCAGCTGCTGGACACCAGACGGTACAGAATTGTCTCTCTCCATGGTACCTGATTTAACATGGCTTCCAGGCCGAAACACAACTTTCACCTTCGCCGGCCTGCCGATTTGGTTGTACGTCCACTGAAGAAGCTTCTGATTTGATCTCACCAGCACACACTGTCACAGACATTCTTACAACATAAAAAGGTGAGATCATCAACGGTAGGTCAACATGAGACCCATTAGGTAACAGGCAGCAACGCTATCCACTGTGTTATGGTAGCACACAAAAAATTATCTAGTCGATAACACACACAAAGAACAAAATTACTGCATCAGACACAGTGTTTTCGTGCATATCGCAATTCATTTCTGGAATTTATTCCCATTACTTTTACTTTGTAACTATGATGTCAGAACGTCTATTATTCTGACCCTTCTGTTGCAGTCGCCCTTCTGCGTTCTCAACGCAATCGGAAAGTTTACGGGAATCTTAACATAACGGAGATATTATGGTTTCCATGTATTTTCCGGGAACGATAACAAATCCTTGAATAGCGTTGTGCACCGCACGAATAAAACGTATGTGGAGCTGTATTTCTTTTCTTGATTCAGTACTGTCAACATTGCAGTTTTTTGGAACGATACCACCTGTGGTGGATGAAATTAATGTGCGGTCTACCTGCCGACGAATCGTTTGTCTGACGATCTGACGCGCACAAACCGTGTACTGGAGCAGAGCTGCGTGGATTTACCACTTTATCTTCTCTCTTTTGTATCGGTTACAACGGTACACTTTTCTGCGTTGACAAGTTAACCGGACAAAAAGCTTGTCACCTCAGTATGCACGCTCGGATGAATCGTTAAGCCTGTAAAGATGGCACAGCGATCAGGTCACATGCTAAACCGAACGCTCACTGCCTCTACGTGAGCAGAAGGCAGTAGCTTTTAGTAAGACATTCATGGTTCAAGGCGACATTGTACGTAAACATGGGTAAGTGTAAGGACGTGACAGAGGGACAAAAAGACACAACCGTGTTTGTCATGACCACGGCCATACGATGGGTGAACAGTGAGTTGAGTAGGCTGCTACTGACTGAAATGAAATGTCATGTGAGTGGAATGCCTGTTGCTACAACTGGGAGATGGGGATGTACTAGAAGTGGCCTAAACGTGGACACGAGAGGAAAGGATAGGATGGCTGAGCTTGTTGCAGATGTTATAAGGGGGTTACCATAACACAAAGCAAGAACCTTGCGGTTATTGGTGTCAGAGAGGCAAATTTTTTGGCTTACAATCAGTATTCAGGCACCTTGAAAGACGTTAAAACAACAGAAGAGCCCCACAACATGCTTAAGAATGCACAGAAAAGAAAGGTTAACTTATTTTATACAAATGTCAGAGGACTGGCTCATAAAGTGGAAGTGCGTTTTCTCTGATTGGAAAATTTAGAGGGCTCTGAAAAGATAGGCGACTTGTGCGTATCAGCCCAGCACACAACCACATGGTTAGATGAGTTGCATATAAAAGATTACACCCTAGCAGTTTACTCATGCAGAGGAAATGTGGGAAAAGTAGGAGTTGTTACACATATTAAGACAGAACATTGCTTAAAAATATCGAGACAAGTTAATAGTCTGTGGTGAGTTCGATGTAGATTTTCTGAAGGATTCTTATAGGAAAAATGATCTGGAAATTTTATTTGGGTACTACTATTTGATATCAATAATTAACTGTTCATTATGGTTGCATAAAGGCAGTAGGACACTAACATAATGTTTTCTTTATTGAAGCTCAAAGCAAGAAAATAACTATTTACCTGGTAGCAAACGCTCTCTCTAATCATGATGCACAGTCACTTGGGATAAATAACCTAGTGCCTTACGGTATGGATATTCCACAGTGTAAATCATTTAGAATAATTAGAACATATGTTTTAAGAATAGTTTACAAGTGACCTGGAATGAAATTTATTTTGAACCAAATACTAACACAAAATGTAATCTACTTCATCATAAATTCATGTTGTTATTCGAAAATAGCTTCCCACATAAGCTAATCAGACAAAACATGAAATAGTGATTAAGACAAAAAGTACGTGAATCACTAAAAAGTTTAAACTGTCTTAAGAAAGGAAAACGGAATTGTATCTGTTGGTAAGAACAAGCAGAGATTCTAAAGCTGTTGCAAATTACAGATAATAAGAAAGGTTATTAAAAATCACAGGATATGTCCGAAATCAATAATTCCGACAACAGATTTATGGTTATTGAATGTATTAAGACGAGAGACAGGACAAACAGTCGCAGAACATTTTCAGAACAACAGACACTCTGATATGGTCACAAAATAGAAGTAGTAGGAATAAATTCCAGAAACGAATTGGAAGGGCTATAAATAATAAGTCACATGTAGCAAATCTATTTAATTATCATTTCTTAAATGTAGTAGAAAGTATAGGGACACAGAGTTCAAAAGAAAAATCACAGCAGTATACTGAAGAAGTAACTCTCATAAAACTGAACTATATGAAGGTACCATCAACTTCTACTTCCGAAATTAGTAAAATTATATACTCTCTCAAAAATAAAAACTCGTCTGGTTATGATGGTATTTGTTCCCACATAATAGGCCCTGTCTTTTGTGGAATATGTAATGCTTCAATGCTTCACTAATTCAAGGAATTTTTCCAGGGAGACTGGAATATGCCGTTCCTAACCTCCTCCTCTTTAAGGAAGGTGATAAGAGAGATGTCAGTAACTACTGAACTGTTTCACTGTTTACATCATTTTCCAAACGTCTTCAGAATGTGATCTGTTCTAGAATAGTATCTCACCTTAGCAACAACAATATCCTCAGAAAATCACAATTTGGGATTCAAAAGAATTCGTGTAGTGAGAATGCCATTTATATGTTCGCTCACCTGATTTTACAAGCATTAAGTAGTAAAATAATGCCAGATGGTATTTTCTGTTATAAGGCATTTGACTAAGTAAACCACAGTACGCTCATACATAATTTGACGTTTTATGGGATTTATGGTACAGCCAACCATTGGCTAATATCTTGTCTAACAAAACAATGGAGAACGTTGTACTTCGTAACTGAATCAATATAGTCCAGGGACGTAACTCTAATAGAGAAATCACGGTTTGAGATCAACAATGCTCAACCTTAGGTCCTCTATTGTTCCTTATATTTGTAAATTATCTTCCATTTAATACATAACAAGCAGAATTAGTTCTTTTTGTAGATGACCACAGTATTGTAATCAATCGAAGTATACATACAGAAACAGAAGAAATGGAAAACAATGTTTTATAAAGTATAATGACCGGATTTATGCGAACGGTCTGAAGCTCTATTTTAAAGGGACACAACATATTCAGTTCTTTACATCTGGGGATACTGTACCGATGATAAGTGTCACACATCGTGAGGAAGTAATAATTTAAGTGGAAACTTCAGAACTGTTAGATTTCCATATCGACGGGAATTAAACTGGAAAAATCGCTTTTTGGAACACTTAAAACAACTTAGTTCAGCCGCATTTACACATACAATCGTTGAAAAGCTTGGGGAGAGGCAAATCAGTAAATTGACATACTTAAATATTTTCATTCAATAATGCTCTGTGGAATAATGTTCTGAGTTACTCACCCTTAACAAAGAAAGTCTTCGTTGCTCAAAATTGTGTTGTAAGAATAATATGTGGTGCTCGTCCACGATAATCTTTAGACATCTGTTTAAGGATCTGGGCATCCCTCATGAAATTTGTAGTAAGTAATCCACTACAGTTCAAAAGAAATAATGATGCACGATACCGAATGGAAAAATGACATTCATTACTCCAGGTAATGGTTGTCTTTGGCACGAATAGGGTCGCAGAGTGCAGCAAAAAAATTTTTGATCTCTTACCCAGCGATATAAATTGTCTGACGAACAGCAAGGTAAAATCTGAAAAGAAAATTGAAATAGTTTATCCTTGACAACTCCTTCTAATCCGTAAAAGAATTTCATGTTCAGCATGTAGCATATTTACAAATTAACTGGCGATGGAATGTAAAATGATTCATTTCACATCGTTTTGATTTTTCAAGCAAAATTATCTATGGAACATGACACTAGCTAACTAGCTTACCCATCATATTTGAGGTAAATGGCCAATTATAGGAAACCCATTCAGCATACGAATGATGTATTGGGTTTCACCAGCCCGTAATGCTGTAAAAGCTATACTCATGTCCAGCAGATCTTCATTTTAATTTTAATATTTTTGGGTAGTAATCACGTCACTGTTGTGAACCATCATCTACTATCTACAGCTTAGATATTATCTTCCAAGTTAACCAAAAAAACTAATAATATTATAAATATCTATAGGTGGAGGAAACAGTAGTTTGTGTAAGAACGGAGGATGAAATCTTTCGTGGCCTGTATTAAAGAAACATGTCAACATTCGCCTGAAATAATTTTTGGAAACTGCCGGCGACCTAAATAAGGAAGATCAGTCTGGGACATCATACCCCTGCTCGCGTCCAGCGTCTTAAACCAGTCTTCTGGAGGGTATAACTTCAAGAGTGGCGAATGCTTCTCGTTATCTCCCGTTGATACACATATTGATCCTGTAAGCGACTGCGCTTTTCTTAACGTTTTCAGCACGAGGCACATCACGGAACCTTCGTAGAGGCAAGTAGCTGTGTAAACGAGACATTACATAACGAGACACGGAACCTAGCCTGTGTGAGATCCCTCTCCACCACTGGACTACCCGCGAAGATAGAGGTGACACAAGTCTTTTCATAGATAAGGTGAAGGTCGTGTTAGTACACCGGTATCGTCAGATGCTGACAGAGCTTCATCCACGCTGTCAGTGAGTTGTAAGAGGTCAGTATAGTGCTCTTAATGGCGGGTCGCAGTATTAGCAGCACGTAACGTCCTTAGAAATTGACTGGTTGCGTTTTTGGGGCGTCCTTCCAGTGCATCGCCTTCAAGTACAGTACAGTTACGTTTGAACACAGTGATTCATTTCTTAACTATGCAATAGGAATATCCAGACACCTTATAAACCTTCTGCAACATTTTTTGAATGGTGGAAAAGAAGATTATGACTGAATGTTGATAAAATTTATCGATTTTTACGAATCGACAGAAAACTATTTCTTTAATTACACAATCCCAAGAGCCGTTAGTACGAGCCACAACAGAGATTTCGTCAAACTCGATCTGGTGACCACTCTCTAGAGGAAGCTCACCTAAAGCGGATTTTTCGGAGAAGCGTAGGTGATAAAACTTCTGAAGCTTCTTCCTTCCTTGTTCTGCAGTGCGCACTGTTTGTCCGACGTAAGACTAGCCTAATTGGCAATGTGTCTTGTAGACAGCAGGTGTTCTGGGCACTGCCGCACCTTTAACTGGTCTCAGTAACTGCCTGATTTTTGTCGGAGGATTGAAGATGGTTTTGATTTTTTGTCTTTTTAGCGGGCAGCTTAACTTGTCCGACATGCAGCCAGACAATGGCAAAAAAGCTAGTTTATTTTCCTGCTCCTCTATGGTGGTCTTATTGTGATTCTTGCTTGAGACCACTTTATTTGTCTGGTGAACGTTGTAGCGCAGGTGTCTCAGTTCCCAGGGCAGGTTATCTGCGTCTGATATCTTTCCTTGCACGATGTGTTAATGTTTTGTAATGCAGTGAACTTCTGTACAGTGAGATGGCTGATGGCTTACAAGTACACATCGGTGTCCGCAGGTGTTTTGTAGACGCTGGCCGCGCGGGATTAGCCGCGCGGTCTAGGGCGCTGCAGTCATGGACTGTGCGGCTGATTCCGGCGGAGGTTCGAATCCACCCTCGGGCATGGCTGTCTGTGTTAGTCCTTAGGATAATTTAGGTTAAGTAGTGTGTAAGCTTAGGGACTGATGACCTTAGCAGTTAAGTCCCATAAGATATCACACACATTTGAACATTTTGTAGACGCTGCGATCAAGGTATCGAGGTCAAAAAAGTCGTGGAAGGGCATTGCATCATTTTTTCTACTTCAGTTGTCAACTGGATGCTGTTTTAATGCTGAGGAGATGTCGTCAACGTAGCGTAAAAATCAATTAGGCTCTAATGGGCCAGTTTCTAAGACAATATCTTCATACTTCTCCTTAAGGAAATTCGCAGCAGCTGGAGCCAACGGACAACCCATCGCAAAGCCTTCTGTCCAGTCGTAATACTGTCTGCTGAACAGAAATAAAATTATATAAGAGCTTGCCTGCCAAATAACTGCTTTACTAGATCCAAAGCGTCTTAGATAGGCTAATTTTTACATAGTGCAACCACTTCAATAGCGACCATAATGTCGTCCCTACTAAGTCCAGGGCGGTTAATTCGGCTGGTAAAATCGGGTGATTTGTTGAGAAGAGGTTCACAGTGAACTACAGGCGGAACGAAGAGACTGGCCAATTACTTCGCCACCTTGTATGTCTGATAACTAGTGATAGAGGCAATGAGGCGGAAGGGCGTTCCATCCTGTGCATCTTCGGCAGAACATAAACAGCCGGTAACAACCTGACCCGGCTGAAAGCTCGAGGACATTTTATCCACTGTTACCGCTGTAGTTCTTTCTAAAATTTTGCACTGGAGACAAAGGCAACGTGTACTGCAAACATCTGTACTCAAAAGTAAAATTTGTTCATAATTATCTGGGGGCAATGTTTCCTCGCAAAGAGTGATCTTAATAACTTGGGTCGAACTGAATGTCACATATAAAACAGCCGATTTTTGCGATAAAAGAACGCCCATTTTTCCATCTTAAATGAGAAAATAAGCCACTCCCATATGCTTGGAAATTTCATAACTCATCAGTCATGAAAAGTATTATTGTTGTCAAGAATGAAGGTAATACTGTTTGTGTCATGTCCCGTTCCTCCCCTCCCTACGTTTTTCCTGTTTCAAGGGGTTTCTGCAAATTATTACAACAACCTTATGTTTGAAACTATAGGATTTGCAATCTCTTCGTTTCTTGACAGAGCAAGCTAGATGAATGTCTCAGTAACCTAAAATCAATGTCACTGAAAACGCCTACATTGCAGACAGAGTACTATCTAAACATGTGTTTACAAGGGCCATATTTTACGGCAATATTTGGCAACATTACCGCTGCTGCAATTTGACTGCAATTTGATTTATATCAATGGACTAGGTTAAAAGGTTGTGCAAGACCCGGATTCGAACCTAGGTCTCTTGTTTAACCGGCAGATGCGCTGATCATTAAGTCAACCGGATACAGTGGGCACTACAACTTCTTGACTTACGTCACACGCTACTGACGCACTGACGCTGCTTATTGGTCTTATTGCTCGCAGCATCCTGCCGATTCCCTAGAGTTCGAGGATGGGGTGTACGTGCATTGAAGGGATCATTGGGTGTCACTGGCGTAACAATGTATGTCGGAAAGAACAGACACCGTGTTGCAGGTTGCTGCCGATGTAATGTCGAAGTGTAGCCGGTGTTTTATATCAACGGTGGAGAATATTTCTTGTCTTTGTGCTTCTGTGTAAATGCTTCCCTTTCGCTCTCATCTTTCTTTCCTACTTCTGCCAACCCCAGAGACGCAGTCACACATCTGAGTGGAAACAATCCCGTATAGCTTTTGTTCGAAAATAAGCGGGTGTACGTACAGCCATCGTTTTGTTAGTTTTTTGTTATTGCGTTCTACCATGGAGACCGGACAAACTAGAGAAGTATGAATTTCAGTAATGCGATTTATCTACGATCAGTACTATGGAACATTGAAGGTAATGTATACAGACATCGTAACATCAAAGAAGGGCAAATGGCAAGCTGTTGTCGATGAGGCCGAAATCGCGCTTGATGAAAAATACGAAAAAAAAGGTTCAGTCTTCGTACCCATGCCTGATTCGAGCCAAAAAAAGTTGTATAGGAAGTGTATGTGGCTGTTCGTCCACATGGCTTGCATTGGCTGCCACGAGTTTTGTATATTCTCGAGGTGTGCCTGAAGCAAGAATTGATAGTGAAAACATTGGTATATACTTGTGAACAAATATAAAATATAAATATAAATTGTATTCTTATTTAGAATTTACTGTCTACATCTACATCGATACTCTGCAAATCGCATTTAAGTGCCTGGCAGAGGATTCATCGAACCACCTTCACAATTCTCTACTATTCCAATCTCGTATAGCGCGCGGAAAGAATGAACACCTGTATCTTTCCGTACAAGCTCTGATTTCCCTTATTTTATCGTGGTGATCGTTCCGCCCTATGTAGGTCGGTGTCAACAAAATATTTTCGCATTCGAAGCAGAAAGTTAGTGATTGGAATTTCGTGAGAAGATTCCGTCGCAACAAAAAACGCCTTTCTTTTAATGATTTCCAGTCCAAATCCTGTATTATTTCTGTGGCACTCTCTCCCATATTTCGCCATAATACAAAATATGGTGCCTTTCAGGTACTCGGTCAGTTGTACTTGGTAAGGATCCCACACCGCGCGGTAGTATTCTAAAAGAGGACGGACAAGTTCAGTGCAAGCAGTCTCCTTAGTAGGTCTGTTACAGTTTCTAAGTGTCTTGCCAATAAAACGCAGCCTTCGGTTAGCCTCCCCACAACATTTTCTATGTGTTCCTTCCAATTTAAGATGTTCCTAATTGTAATACCTAGGTATTTAGTTGAATTTACGGCTTTTAGATTAGACTGATTTACCGTGTAACCGGAGTTTAACGAGTTCCTTTTAGTACTCATGTGGATGACCTCACACTTTTCGTTATTTAGGGTCAACTGCCACTTTTCACACCATTCAGATATTTTTTAAATCGTTTTGCAGTTTGTTTTGATCTTCTGATGACATTATTAGCCGATAAACGACAGCGTCATCTGCAAACAACCGAAGACGGCTGCTCAGATTGTCTCCCAAATCGATCATATAGACAAGGAACAGAAAAAGGGCCTATAACACTACCTTGGGGAGCGCCTGAAATCACTTCTGTTTTACTCGATGACTTTCTGTCAATTACTTGGAACTGTGATGTCTCTGACAGGAAATCACGAATCATTCCCGGCGGGGTCAGGGATTTTCTCTGCCTCGTGATGACTGGGTGTTGTGTGCTGTCCTTAGGTTAGTTAGGTTTAAGTAGTTCTAAGTTCTAGGGGACTGATGACTATAGATGTTAAGTCCCATAGTGCTCAGAGCCATTTGAACCATTTGAAATCACGTATCCATTCACGTAACTGAGACGACGTTCCATAAGCACGCAATTTTACAACGAGCAGCTTGTGTGGTACAGTGTCAATAGCCTTCCGGAAATCCAGGTATACTAAATCGATCTGAACTCCCTTGTCAATAGCACTCAACACTTCATGTGAATAAAGGGCTAGTTGTGTTTCACAAGAACGATGTTTCGTAAACCCATGTTGACTGTGTGTCAATAGACCGTTTCCTTCGAAGTAATTCATAATGCTCGAACACAATATATGTTGTAAAATCCTGCTGTAATGAAATCGTTCACTCCTTCTACCAAACCATAGCATGCTTCTGGTACCAAGAGGCTTATTGATGAACAGTACACTTTAAAGACGTACCAGCAGCTGAAAACGTAAGTGTGATACCAAATCGGGATATTGGCATACATACTCTCATATCTGTATCGTTTTAACAATTATCGGCTCAATTGCTTGCACGATATCCTCGAAATCCTGTTTCGCCATTCTGGTACAATTCTGGAACAGAAATGTATTCAGCATTAGTTCACTAGTCAGATTTTCAGAAGCATTTCGCTTACTTAAAAAAGAAAGCATGCATATAGCCCGATTAATCTTGTTGTTTGCCGGCCGAAGTGGCCGAGCAGTTCTAGGCGCTACAGTCTGGAACCGCGCGACCGCTACGGTCGCAGGTTCGCATCCTGCCTCGGGCATGGATGTTTGTGATGCCCTCAGGTTTAAGTAGTTCTAAGTTCTATGGGACTGATGACCTCAGAAGTTAAGTCCTATAGTGCTCAGACCCATTTGATCTTTATTCCTTGAGTGATGTGAAATCAGGAGAGCGGCATTCGCTTCCATTCGCTAGTCTTCGTCCATTTTGTGACAACAGTGTGGCCCGTGTGAACACATCTGGAGCAGTAATGTGTTCTCGCAAACATTATCGGACAGCTGTCGTCGGTTTTGTTGTAGTACTTGTGGCTGCAAATCGCGTATCCGCAATGTTTCCGGACAACATTGTCGGGCTACGTTTTCAGCAACATGTAAATTTTACTGCCATGTTAGCGGCGGCCACCTATTAACTTATGCCCGCTCAGAGAGGGCCGCGACGGGCTGGACGCTGCGGCCCAGCTTCCGCCTACAACCGCCCGGCTGCCGCGGTTCTTTCCCGCCGATAGACTCTTCGGCGCCGCACGTCGAGTCGTGGCGATGAAGTTTTGCTGCGGCCCTCTCAGGGAGAGCCCAAAGTTCAACAGCGCTGACGACGCGATGGATCGCTGCCGGCGCTGTCTAACGCACTTCGCCTGAGCTGACGAGTCACGAGGGATCAAAACGACAGCATCGAGAGCAGGTTTTCAATGTGTAGGTGTAAGCTGTATCTAAGGAGTCGTATTTAGAAAGAAATCTTACAGATTCATTGCAAAGCTAACGAATATCGGAATTCCTCTTCTTCTGCATTTATACTGACTTTCAGAAATCTTTAATTGTAGGGTATCCTCCATGCATGATTTATCAGTTAAAATAGGAAAAAAACAGTCACGTTGACGGCTGCCTTCCCCACGCCATACCGCAAGGTAGGCAACTCCTGACCGCCCCCTGTCAGCGAATCGTGTAAATTCTACTGCGAGTGAACCCAACTACCTGGCATATTAAAACTGTGCTGGGATAGCTCAGATGGTAGAACACTTGCCCGCGAAAGGCAAAGGTCTCGAGTTCGAGTCTCGGTCAGGGATACAGTTTAAATCTGCCAGAAAGTTTCATATCAGCGAACACTCCGCTGCAGAGTGAAAATCTACTTCTGGAAACATCCTCTAGGCTTGGACTAAGCCAGGTTTCCGCAATATCCTTTCGTACAGGAGTGCTTGTTCTGCAAGGTTCGCAGAAGAGCTTCTGTAGTTTGGAAGGTAGGAGACAAGGTACTGGCAGAATTGAAGCTGTGAGGACGGTTCGTGAGTCGTCATTGGGTAGCTCAGATGGTAGAGCACTTGACCGCGAAAGGCAAAGGTCTAGAAATCGAATCTCGGTACGGCACACAGTTTAAATCTGCCAGGAAATTTCATATCAGCGCACACTCCGCTGCAGAGTAGAAATCTCATTCTGGAAATGTCCCCTAGGCTGTGGCTAACCCATGTCTCCGCAATATCCTTTCTTCCAGGAGTGTTAATTCGCAGAAGAGCTTCTGTCAAGTTTAGAAGGTAGGAGACGAGGTACTGGCAGAATTGAAGCTAGTTCTGCAAGGTTCGCAGAAGAGCTTCTGTGCAGTTTGGAAGGTAGGAGACCAGGTACTGGCAGAATTGAAGCTCTGAGTACGGTTCGTGAGTCGTCATTGGGTAGCTCAGATGGTAGAGCACTTGCCTGCGAAGTGCAAAGGTTTAGAATTCGAATCTCGGTCCGGCACACAGTTTAAATCTGCCAGGAAGTTTCATATCACCTCACACTTGACAGCAGAGTGAAAATATCATTCTACTACGAGTGTTTTCGCATTCAACTACGAGGGGCGTTTAATAAGTAATGCAACACATTATTCTCTGAAAGCGAGTTGGTTTTATTCAAGGTTTCAGTACACCATATCATTATCATTGTTTTGGCTACAAAACCCCATTTCTCAACATAATCTCTATTCAATGCGACGACCTTACGCCACCTTATTAGGAAGGCCTCTATGCCCACATAGTACCACTGTACTGATCGACGTCGAAGCCACCGTTCCTCTGCATAAAAAACCTGTCTCGTAACGCGCCAGCAATTCCGCACAGATAGTTCTTCATTGCTCTTTATGGTCTTCCGTTAGGCGGCATGGAGCAGAGCGAGCCAAGTTGTTGGCGAGTGTACTCGTCAGTAGTACTCACAGAGAAGCCCAGTTGTGCAACTAGGTGGTTGACTGTGATCTGTCTATCCTCGAACGGGAATGTCTGCACGTTCCAGCATTGCAGGAGTCGCAGTTGTGTGAGGCCGGCCAGCATGCGGATGGTCCGATAGGCTTGGGAGACCTTGCACGATGATGACAGACGCCTCCCCCCGACGACTCGTCTGCTGTTTTTCACTGCCAGGTCTCCGTAGACATTCTGCATACGCCTGTGAATTCTACTTTCCGCGAAAAGAAACTAAATGACAGCTCTCTGCTTGTAATGTACTTCTGTTACAGACGCCATTGTGAAGGCTACTTCTAGCATCGCCACCTATCAGAACCTCAAGAAGAGGTTGAAGTGGGAACATTCCGCGATGTCACACAAGAAAGTCCATATTTTTTCAACCGAAATTGGCAGAAAAAGAAAGTGCAGCTTAACTTATTGAACGCCCCGTATTTGTGTGATGGTACTTCACAGGTTTTAAGCCTACTTATCTTAAAGTGCTAAGTTCAGATTTTGTTGCCGCTGTTTCAACTCCAACCAGATTGCCAATAAAACCCTCTGCGCTCACTTTTCTTAAGTCAGTGACTACTCCCCACTCATAGATAAGTGCCTATTAAGATATTTTTTGTGAAAGTCAATAGCCTTACTACATTTTCCTTACTAACTTTTTACGGTTTGGCATAGCTTTTCGGTTGGACTGAAATATCTGTAACGCTGTTTTATTTTGGAAGATGCCGGGGAACAATCGCTAGGGAGGGGTGCCCTGCGTCCTCCTCAGAGTTTAGTTGAAGTCCAAACAGCCAGAAACTAAATATGCGCTTGACATGCCAAGGAAGTTGTCGAAAGTTCAAAATCGTCTGTAAGTTCGAAAACATACAAATCATTAATTTTGGCGAGAAAGCCTCAAAGCTGACATCATTTGTGTTTTGTGGTTTTTAAACTGAAATGAGAAAGAGTCCAGTATTTCCATGGATTAGGGTGGAAAACCACCTACATATCTCATTCAGACTGGCCATTTTTTCAGATCGACTTTCATTAATCACGGATTCTTTCGGTTTGTAACAGGTATATACTCCCTCATGTGTATACCGCTTTAGCAAATGTCGGACCAACTGCTTGTAGTCGCTTGCTAAGATCGGATCGGAAGCGAAATGCAAATCACAGTGAAAATCAAAAACCTTCTGTTGGTAACAGTTAGCTACGCCTTCCAGCTACTTTTCTGCGCAGACGCCGCCGCTCCGACTTAGGCATTCCCTTCGCCAATTCTGCGCTTTGGTCTGCAATTCGTTGTCTGTGCCAAAATGTATTCTTCAGAGGCAGCGAATCGTATAAGTAGAGATGAAATTGAGAGGGAGCCAAGTCTGATCTATCTGGTGGCTGATCAAACAGTTCCCATCGAAAACTCTGCAGCAGCGCCTTCATCGCCCCTGCAGTCTGCGGCCGAGAATTATCATGAACAAGAAAATGCATGACAGTTACGGTTTGTGTGCTGCATGAAATCAGGCGAAATCTCTGAGCACGTGCTCATACTTGGCGGAAGACTCTATTTGCTAGGCATTTTTACGTGCTCATTATGAGCTCATAACTGAAGAGGGTGACATGGCTTCGTCGTCGATCATACCAGAGATATTACCCAACACATATGTGCGAGGCTTAATCGGATATTATCTGTTTCCCAATTCATGAGCGATCTGACCTTAATAAATGAATAGCCCTCGTATATTCTCTCTAATACATCACCAGAATATGATGTGGAACTGAATGCCTGTAGAATGATGGGTTTGGTCAGCTTCTATCTCTTCTGAAATGAAGAAATCTGCCACTGTATTAAGTATAGTAACTTTCTGTACAGTCTTATTTGTCCTCAAATTGATATCCCCATCTGTTACACCATTCGGTAACGGGAAATTTAGGCATTAGTCTCCTGAACCAAAGACTTCGTAAGTTTCCATTTCGTTTCATTATACCTAATAATCTCGCTACGAAAGTGGATATGCGTTTGACAAAGCAGAATTACCTCAAGACAGGCATCTCAACTGTGACGACGTCTTTGCTATTTGTTCACGTAAATATCATTCGGAATATACTGTTACAAATTGAAAAACATTTGGGGCAGACAACTGAAATTTAATAGGTTGTTTTGTAAATTAAACTGCCTTTTGCTCCTGCTATTTAGTTTATTTCTCCCATACGCGTTTCGCCTTTTCTTGTTTTAAGGCATCATCAGTGGGATCTACAAAGATACATTTTTGTTTAGTTTTAGATTATTAAACAGTTCACGTCGCGATTTTTGTAAAAAAGTAGTTACTTACAATTTGCTGATCTGCGTTTTCTCACATCTGGTGTAGAGGTCGCACTACCACTTTTTTCACTGCCATATACTCATAACTTCGAGTTCTGGCCTTCCTTACACTGTTTCCCATGTTTCTCACACTTTTCGTGGTGAAATCTTGTGGTTTTGACACTCGACACAACTATTTCGTGTGACACTGCCTTTCACAAACGTAAATATTGCGACTCCATTTCGCGTTTCTCCTCTTTGGCATGTTCACGTATTTGTTGCCAACCTATCAAAGTATGTGTTTGAAACTACCTTCTATTTGTGCTGTTTATACCGTGTTCGTGTGTGTATGAGAGAGAGCGAGAGAGAGAGAGAGATAGAGAGTCAGTTCATGAGTGTAATTTTTTTTTATGTGTGTGTGAGTGTGTGTGTGTGTGTGTGTGTGTGTGTGTGTGTGTGTGTACTAGCTTATTAGCGAGTGGTTGAAAACTTTGGTGACAGATATGTTTGATGTTAGGTGCTGTAATCCTTTTGGGTGTGTTATTCTATTATTTTATCTATTAGTGTAAATAATGAACTGTTTGCCATCTGTATTTGGTCATTCAACAGGATTTTCTTTTCTGCTTTGGTTTTCTGTATGTGATAATTTTCTTGCATGGTTAGGAGGTGTTTTTTATTGTTGAGTCTAATTATTTTCATGTCATCTTCTCTAGTGGTTGGTTTGTGGTCATTTTCTCTTAGGTGTTCTGCAAATGTGGAGTGGTTTTTCCCATATTTCCAGGCTCTCATGTGTTCTTTGTATCTGATATCAAATGTCCTGCCTGTTTGCCCTATGTATCTGCCAATACAAGTGTTACACTGTAATTGATATATACCTGCTTTCTGGTATATGTCTATGTTTTTTGTCAGTTTTGGAGTGTATTTTTGTATAGAATTGTCTGTTGTGTATGCTATATTTATTCCCTGTCTTTTGAAAATGTTGGTGATTTTATGGGTGAGTTTGTGTTTATATGTCATTGTGTACCATCTTGTGTTTTCTTTCCTCTTTTTCTGATCATCCTGTGTAGTTGTTATGGGACTGTGTGTTTGTGTTTGGTTCTGTTGTGTTGTCTTTGTTTTGGTGCTTTCTGCTTTTATTTTACTTTTAATTTTGTTGTTTAGCTTTGTGACTGTATTATTATTGTAACCATTATTTTGTGCTATCTGCATTATTATGTCCAGTTCTTTTTGGTAGCTTTCTTTGGTGAGTGGTATTGTGTTGAGTCTATGGATCATATGTCGAAGTGCTGCTTGCTTTTGTGCATGTGGGTGGTTCGAGGATTGGGGAATGATAATGTCCGTAGCTGTGGGTTTACGGTAAATTTCAAATGTATGCTTATTGTTTTGTTTTTTGATTGTTATATCCAGAAAGTTTATTTGGTTGTTCTGTTCTTTTTCAATTGTGAATTTTATATTTTTATGTATCTTGTTGATGTCAGTATGTAGTTTCTCAATTTTTGTTTGTGGTTCATCTATTAAACAAAGGATGTCATCCATATACCTGAACCAATATAATATGTTGTATTCTTTTGCTGCTATTTTTGTGAAAATGATCTGTTCAATGTGGTTTACAAAAATATTTGCTAAGGCTCCTGAAACTGGGGACCCCATTGGTAATCCATCTTCTTGTAAATAAAATTCATTATTGAACTGGAAGTAGTTTTGTTCTGTTATGAGCTTTATTAATGTGTGTATTTCCTTAATCTGTTCATTGGGGAGTTGACTATAAGTTTTCAGGTTCTTATCAATGATTTTTATTGTTTCTGGTACTGGTATGTTGGAATACATGTTTTCTATATCAAATGAGAGGAGTGTTGCTGTGTCTGGAATTTCTATATCTTTTATTTGTTGTATTAGCTGTGTAGTGTTTTTAATGGTTCTGTCTTCTTGTATTTTGAAATTTTCAGACAGTAGTTTTACCATGTATCCTGCAAGCTTGTAAGTGGGGGATTTTCTGATATCTAGTATTGGTCTCATAGGAAGATAATAATAATGCAGATAGCACAAAATAATGGTTACAATAATAATACAGTCACAAAGCTAAACAACAAAATTAAAAGTAAAATAAAAGCAGAAAGCACCAAAACAAAGACAACACAACAGAACCAAACAC